>NW_026652292.1:4444611-5044611 GCF_009828535.3 Hylobates moloch | reverse complement strand
TACAAAATAGAATGTTACAAGCTTCCTGAAAGTACTTCTTATGTCCCTTCTCAAAGCCCACCTGCCCTCCTTCTGAAAGGTTACTATAGCCTGACTTCTATCACCACAGATGATTTGTACCTAATTTTGAACTTCATATAGATGGAATCATTTGGTTGGTAGTTTTTCTTAATGTGGAGTCTTTTATCAATATTATATTTGTGAAATTCATTGATATGGTTGCATACAGTAGTAGTTGAATTTTCATTGCTTTGTAGTATTTCTTGGTATGAGTATAGCATAATTTATTTATCCATTCCACTGTTGATAGTCATTTGAGTTTATTTTAGTTAGGTTTACTATCAATTATATTAACATTAATAGTACACACGTTTCTTTTGGTATACACGTGCAGGTGCATTGCTGGGCATTGCATTACTTTCTGATGCTACATGGACAAAGAATCTCCCCAAAATGTAGTATGTTGAACAATCGACAGTAATCACTTGTTACCTCTCACAGTCTTGATTGGTCAGGAATTTTGAAAGGGCACAACTGGACAGTTTTTGCTTGTGATCCCTCCTGTGTTTACAGGCAGATGTTGGCTGGGACTGGAGTCATGGCTCACATGGCTGGCAGGTTGTTGTTGGCTGCTGGCTCGGGGGCTGTGTTTCTCTCCACCTGGGCTTCTCCATGTGGCTGCTTGAGTGTCCTCATAACTGGCTTTCCCCAGAGCATGTGATCCAGAAAAGCAGGAATTTCCTACGGATCTGCTTCTGTTTTCTGTTTTACCTGTTGGCTTTTAGTAATTTGTTTCTGCCTCCTGCTAGGCCTGATAATTGTTTATTGAAGGTCAGACATGAAGTATGAAAAAGCTGTATGAATAACTGGAGTCTTGTGCTGCAATCACTTTCCTCTAATGAATATTTGCTTTTTAACTTGATCGATTTTCATAAATTTACAAATGAAAGTTGTATATGCTTATGCTACACAATATGATGTTTTGATGCATGTATATATTTCAGAATTGCTAATTCAAGCTTAATAACATTGTATTGTACACTTGACAATTGCTGAGAGTAGATTATAATTGTTCTCACTACAAATAAATAAGTATGTATGGTAAAGATCTGTTTTTCTTTGTTTAGAAGGCATTTGGGTGATGAGGAGGTTACTTTAATCAAGTCTGGGATTAAGCTGCTAGACACTGGGCTGTCATTTTCACAAAAGGGCGGTTCTATTTCTGGTTCTAGGGTTCTTCCTGGAAATCTGGAGGATTTATGAGGGCACCCCGTTTTTTTCAGGCCCTGAACTCCAAGTTTTGTCCCTTCTGATCTCTTCCCCTGACCATGGCTGTCTGCCCAGAGCTGCTTAAAAATCAGCAAGTGCCTGAGGGACACAAGAAGTCATGTTCACCTTTACACACTTCCTTCCTCTCTAGATTGTGGCCCCTGAAATCTTGAGTGCCTTAATAACCCTTGACTCCACATGTTGTATCAACAGCCAACCTTAGCTCGGGTTCTCAAGCATGCGTCTGCTGCTTTCTGTTCAAATCCTTAGCTCACGAATTAACAAGTGCTGTGAAGAATGAAGCCTCAGAGAATGTTGAACTCATCTCATGAGTTCTTCTGGGAAATTGTATTGTAATTTCTAGCTACCGACGCAGTTCTCTGATGCACTTAAACCCATTCAAGAGGATTTTTATCTCAAGATTTTCTAGTTCTCAGGAGGCTGGTTGGTCTGAAAGAGGTTGTTACATCATCATAAGAAGCAGAACTTGTACAGATTTTTAAACGAGACAAGCATTTGGGATGTAAGGCTTTCAAAGAAAAGAAACATAAGGGTATGGTAGGTAGGCAGATTAGTGTCCCCACCCCCACGAAAAGATGTCCACCTGCTAATCTTCAGAATCTGTCACTATGTAGCTTACACGGGAAAGGGGAATTAGGGTTTCTAATCAGCTAACATTAAGGGAGGGGGAACATCCTGGATTATCTGGTAGAGCCAATGTGCTCAAAAAGGTCCTCAGGAGACAGGAGAGAAGTCAAGCGTCAGAGAGCTTTGTAGATGCTACACTGCTGGCTTGGAGACGAAGGAAGGGGCCATGTGCCAAGGAATACAGGCAGCGTCTAGAAGCTGGAAACAGCAAGGGGACAGATTCTTCCCTCAGCCTCCAGAAGGAGCTCAGCCCCACCACTACTTTGATCTTAGTCCAGGAAGACTTTTGATCTCTGGAACTGTAAGATAATACATGCATATACATATGCATATATATATATATATATAGAGAGAGAGAGAGAGAGAGAGAGAAAGTCTTGATCTGTCACCCAGGCTGAAGTGCAATGGTGCAATCTTGGCTCACTGCAACCTCCAGCTCCTGGGTTCAAGCGATTCTCCTGCCTCAGCCTCCCCAGTAGCTGGGATTACAGGCACCCACCACCATGCCCAGCTAATTTTTGTATTTTTAGTAGAGACGGGGTTTCACCATGTTACCCAGGATGGTCTCGAACTCCTGAGCTCAGGTGATCCAGCCGCCTCTGCTTCCCAAAGTGCTGGGATTACAGGCGTGAACCATCACGTCTGGCCATATATGTTGTTTTAAACCATGAAGTTTGTGATTGTTCATTATAGTTGCAATAGAAAACTAATACATGCATATCTTTTGATGTGTTATTAAATGTAAGGTTTGTTTTTTTAATTCCCCCCCCCAAAAAAACAGTGTAATTCAGCTCTTATTCCATAGAAAAATGCATGACATAGCATCCAGGCTAGCAAAACTAAGGGTATATTTAGTTAGTGCTGCAGAGACACTAAAAATATGAGAGGACCAAATAAGAAGTCAAGTTTCTATTAAAATATCCTAGAGGTAGAGCATCATAGTATTTCTTTTCCAAGATGATTGGATGGAAGGGAGAAGGGGGTAAAAGTACATTCATCTGAGAATTAAGGCCATCGCTTTAGGTCTTGGCTCAGACACTACTTCCATAGAGTCCAGTGGTGGCTCATCTAAGTCCACTCAGGGTGCTATAAAACATACTCTAATCTGGGCGGCTGGTAAACAACAAGCATTTATTTCTCACCGTTCTGGAAGCTAAGTCCAGGATGAAGGTGCTGGCAGATCTGGAAGTTCCTAGACGGAGACTTCTTTCTGCCTCCTCACATGGGGTGGCAAGGGTGAGGGTCTCTCTGGGTCCTCCTTTTAAAGACACTGAGTCCATTCATGAGGACTCTGCCCCTGTAACCCAATCACCTCCCAAAAGCCTTACCTCCTAATCACATTACTTTAGGGGGTTAGGATTTCAACATATGAATTTTGGGGAGACACGAAGATTCAGACGGTGAGACAGCTCAACCTGGCTCCATGTGTGGCATTTTATTGCAGTGAATCCTAAGTGAACATTTTCCAAATCTTTTCCAGTCGTTAAACTTGTAAAGGGCATCCCTTTAGAAAGGATGACATTCTTGGTGACGTGTTTCAACTGTGGTGAGAGCTACAGAATGGATCATCAATAAAGCTGAATTGAATTTAATTAAGAAGAATGGAATGGATGGAGGAATTGAAGACCTTACAAGAAAATCGTTAGGGAAACTTAGTAATATTTTGTGTTCACCACATTAAATAATAAAGACATAAATCACATGAAAAAGAATATTGGTTACAGTTCACTTTTAAAGAGTAAACCCTCTGCTAATTATATTAATTATGATTACTTTTACAAAATTATCTGCGCACCACTTACTGTGTCTGTCTTCCAATGCCAATGCCTGGATCTGCTTCCCAGCCCCTCTCTCCACCATGGACTGAATTGCAATTTGAAAATGTCAAAATTAAAATTCTCATAGATTCTGGAAATTATAGAGGCAGAAATTCATAAATGCTAAAATATTTTAAGGAGAAAGGAGCTCTTGTTTGAGGATATATATTAATATTTAGTATATTAATATATATTGGGGAATATATAGCAATATTTTATATATAGAGAGAGAATATATGTATATACTGGGAGTATATCTCCCTCTATAGATAAATATAGCTATACATATAAGTATATATTATATATTATTATAGTTAATATATGATATAATAGATATTTAATATTATATTTAATATATGATATATAATAAAAGTATATATAACATTTTTGTATTATATTTATATATTATGCATAACATATTATGTATTATATATTATATGTTACATATAACATATTTAGATATTATAAATATATGACATATAATATATATTAAATATAATATATCTTTATGTTATAATATCTTAATACGTTTCTGTAATACATAGTATACCTATGCAATATTGTTGTGGACTAAATGTTTGTTCCCTCCCAAATTCATATGTTAAGATCCTAACCCACAATGTGATGGTATTAGGAGGTGGGACCTTTGGGATGTGATTAGGTCATAAGGGTAGAGCCCTTATTAACAAGATTAGTGCCAGAGAGAGACCCCTCATTCCTTCTGCTCTGTGAGGACAGTGCAAGAAGGCACCATGTGTCAACCAGGAAATGAGCCCTCACTGAACACTGAATCCGGCAGCCTCTTGATTTCGGACTTCTAAGCCTTCCAAACTTGAGGAAAATTTTCTGTTGTTTAGAAGCCACCCAGTTTAAGGCATTTTGCTATAGCAGCCTGCATAGACTAAAACACTTATGTTTGATACCTGTTTCACGGACCCATTTCCTACCTCAAGTTTAGGGTAATTAGGATGAAAAGAAGGAACATTAGGTTCATAACAACCAATTACTGCGGGAATGAAATGAAACCAGAGAGGACAGTGGAGCATGAAGGTAACGTGTCCCATGGGAAGTGGGGGTGTGGGATATTTAGCAAAGGCTGGGAATGAATAAGCGAAAGTCGGAAGTCAGAATGAGGTGAAACAGGAAATGCAGTGCTAATTGGGGTCGAGACAAGTGTTAGGTAGTAAGTGAGGAGGAAAACTCGTTCTAGGAACATGTAAGGACAAGCCACAGCCCGGCAAGGCAGGAAATGAGCAGGAGTTCCCGAGAAAGGTCAGCAAGGCAGGGGGCCTGCATGACCAAACACCCTTTCCTCTGTACGCCATGTTGTAATGTCTCCTGCTGTGGTAGAAATCAATTTTTGCAAGGCTAACATTCGCTCTGGGGAAGGAGAGTGAGCAGGTATCTGGCAATACCTGATACGGTTGAGGCAACACGTTTGGGAGAAGAGATAGGTGCCCTGGTGAAAGATCCAGGGGCAGTGACCCCAGGTCGAGGAGCTGCTGCTCAGAGCACCTTGCAAAACTCACCGTGGAGACCCATGCAGGTGAAGAGTCTAAATTCTATGTTGACATGTTTTTAGGACAACGGAGATCTCAATAACAAAATAACGTTCAAGATAAGCAGAGAGAGACCTGGCATGTAAGCAACAAAAGGACATTTCACCAGGACAAAAAGCAAGGAGCACATAAGGATTTTAGGCTAGACATAAAATAAAATGACCATGTTCACTCTGCAATGAAACATTTAGAAATTGCATTTCAACCAAGACAGTAAAAGAACTAAAAGATCGTGGTAAAATACAACAGATCCGAAGTGCCTGAATTTTTTTCTGAATAAAATAGGCAGAAAGTCTGTAAAGTAAAAACTGGTGTCAGCAATATTTGCAAGACAGTATTATGAGCTCTTTGATGGGAGTGTTTCTGCAGTGGCTTCACATTAATTAGCACAGTTCCATCAAAGCAGGCCACATAATCACATCAGTAGACAGACATGACAATATTTTTCTTTCTTAGATGTCTATTCATTTTGAAATAAACTTGTGGTAAATGAAAGCAATTTGTGTTAATCCATGTTCCATCTATAATTTATTTTTGTCAGCTTATTGTAGAATTAAACATTCATAGCAAAGTTGCCATCATTGTGTGAGCACATTAATAGGCAATTACAAACTTTTGTCATTGGAAACCAGATCTGTTTCAATAATCAACCTTTCCTTGGCAAAATTTAGCTCGGTGTTACTTGCATAGCTGAAGAAAGAGACATGACACTGTATCCCCCGGTCTTTTCCCTCTTCCCTTCCCCTCCTAGTCTATCATGAAAGGCACTTGAAAAATCCAGTCTGATTCTGAATGAGACAGCCCAAGAGGCAGAGCTTTTTCTTTTCAGATGCAACTCACATTGATGATTGACAATTCTTCGGGCATGCTCTTGGCCACATGGCAAAATTATCTCTGTGCATGGTATGCCAGGGAGACTTTCTTCTATCTGTGTTATTTCTCCACTGTGGGAATCTTACTAATCCAGAGTTAGTGATTGAATTGGAGCTAACACTCAAATTTAATCTCGTGCTTTATTTGAAGAGCATCTATTAAATAAATGTATAGTAGAAATAATATTTTAAGTAAATACTAAAACTATTTCCATGAACACAGTTTTCAAGCACTTCCAAGTGTCTAGAAGCATCTGTTTACTTGTAAAAGCTTGACACACTAATTGGAAGTCACTCTTGTTTCTTTATTAAGGAAATTTCCTTGTGAACCACTTTCAGATAAATTGTTTCCAATGAGGCTGTTTTTAAAATCTGTACACATGAAAGTACCAAAATAAGTTTCTTCAAAAACTTGCAATTCCTTCCATAAGTTGACTTCCAACTGGATACAATTAAGGCTATTATACAAATATGTATTAATGCATTCCATAAATATGGGCTGGTGTCTGCTGCGTATACAGGGACTCTGTGTATACAGGGACTTGGGCAGCTGTTGACTTCACTGTCTCCTGGTAACTAAGTATATAATGTTTAAGGCTCCAGTGGTGATGCAGAGAAGGAAGTGAGAAAGTCTCTTTCCCTGAAGAAGGCTGTAATCCATGAAGAGAGAAAAATCCACATGTACAAATGATTCGAACATGGGCTTGGCCTTATTTTTTATAAACATTTTTTCCAGCACACACTATGCTCTAAGTACTTCCTACCTTCAGCTCTTACAGGCCTTCGACAAACTAGATGAGAGCGATACTCTTAGTTTCTCATTTTCAACATCAATACCTGAGACCAGAGAGGTTAAGAAACCAGTACAAGATCACACAGCCAGTAAATTCTAGAAAAAAGCCAGAGTCCAATGCAGGTGTTTTAACCTTCATATGAAGTTGCCCATTCTTATGTGATAAATAATTGCAGAGACTTTCACACATTATGTTCTCAGGACCTCTCCTTCCCTTCGCACATCTTGAAGATCCCCTAACTTCATTTATGCAAATAAAACTGAGCTAAACTTTGCCAAAGGAATGCTCATGATTAAAATTGATCTAGATTTTAACTACTACTGCTAAGAATTGTTCTTTATTATATTAGTAATTAAAACTGTGACATTTTAAATTTAAATTAATTTAATATATAAAATTAATTTAATTTATAAAAAGTAGGTATTGACACATTTTAAAATTGCAATGTAAAACTATTATCATGTTAACATAAATAACAACTTTCTGCTAAATAAAAGTACATTTTCCAAAACCAACAAAAATTAGTCAAAGATGGAATTGTTTTACATTTTTGCAAATTTTTTTATGGCCTGGCTTAATAAAGTCAGCTGGATTCTCAAAAGACTTCTGTAGTTAATCGATTGAGATACAGCAAATCATGCAGCCTCTAAACATGCCCACTGTATACTTCTAAAAGAATGATTTTTTAAATGTAAATATCACCTTACTATTATTATGAAAATGATTTTAACCTTGCAGTTCCCTTGTAAAGGTCTCAGGGCCACCATAGGGTCCTTGGGTTGCGTTTTATAAACCACCCATTTATTGATTACTATAGTGCCTGATATGGTTTGAATCTGTGTCCCCATCCAGATCTCGTGTGGAGTTGTCATCCCCAGGGCTGGAGGTGGGACCTGGAGGGAGGTGATTGGATCATGGCGGTGGTTTCTCACGTTTTAACACCACACTTCCTTGCTGCTGTCATTGTGATGGTGAATTCTCATGAGATCTGGTTGTATAAAGATGTGTAGCACCTTCCCCTCACCCCCTGCACTCTCTGTCTCTCAGTCCCGCTCCTGCCATGTAAGACGTCTGCTCCCGCTTTGCCTTCTGCCATGAGTAAAAGCTCCTTGAGGCCTCCCCAGAAGCAGATGCTGCTGTGTTTCCTGCCTGCAGAACCATGAGCCAATTAAACCTGTTTTCTTTACAAATTTCCCAGTCTCATGTATTTCTTTACAGTGGGGAAAACAGACTAATACATTGCCTTAGGCACTGTGCATTGGGAGCTAAAGAGCAGTCAGGAGAGACATCAGAAATCTCAAACTTAGTGAAAGAAAAGAGCTGTAAAATTTTATTTCCCAAATTCTTATTACAAAAATTCCCCAACATACAGCAAAGTTGAATTTTATCATGAATGTCCATATATCGACAAACCTCCTAGAGTCTACTACTAACATTTTACTGTATTTGCCTTTTTCCATATCTAGCCATCAATTCATCCCTCCCTCCATCCGTCCATTTTCATGCATTTCAAAATACACTGCACAACATCATCACATTTTTCCCTAAAAACTTCAGTATTTATAGGATTAATTGAAATTTAATATTCATATACACATTTTTTCTCTTGCTGTAAATTTAAATATAATGGAACACGCAAGTCTTAAGTATACATTCAATGAGATTTGATAAATATATGAACTTGTGTTACCCAACCTCTCTCAAGGTACAGAATGTCACTATCTCTCAAGAAAGGCCTTGATGTTGCTTCTCAGCCAGCCCTCACCTACATCCCAAGGATGTAACCACTATTCTGATTTTTCTATCATAGATTAGTTTTGCCTGCTATAGAAACTTCGTATAAAATGTACTCTTTCGTGTAAGACTTATTTTTCACTGCATAATGTTGTTAGCCAATCGTACATGTTTTGCATATATCAATAATTTGTTTCTTTTTTGCTGAGTAAAATTCTATTGTATGAATGTATCAATTTGTTCACTTCTTCTTTTATTGATGATCACTTAAACCATTTCCAGTTTTTGTCTATTTTGAATATAACTGTTATGAGAATTCTTGTGCAAGTGTTTTTGTGAACATACATCTTCATTTCTTTTGGGTAAATGCCTAGTTACAGAACAGCTAAGATTGTTTAGTTTCATCAGAAAGCTGCCAGAACATTTTCTTGAACTCCCAGCCTCAAGTGATCCTCTCACCTCAACCTCCCAAAGTGCTGGGATTACAGGAGTGAGCCACTGTGCCCAGCCTCAGGAATTTTTCTAAAGTAGATGCACCATTTTTCTAGCACATCAACGAGGTATGAGAGTTTCTGTTGCTCAACATTCTCACAGACATTTTCTATTTGTGGTCTTTTGAATTTTTGTTATTCTAACAAGTATGTAGTGGTCTCATCATAATGGTAATTTGCAACTTCCTGATGACAAGATGCTGAGAACTTCATGTGCTTGTTTGCCATTTATCTGTGGGGAATTCTGATTTGTTTCTGCCTAAAGGGAGTCTGAAAAGGCTGCATGGAATAGTGGAAGAGGCTTTCACAGGACAGACCAGCCAGGAAGACATCCATGCAGATGAGGACAGATGAAGTGCTAAAGCCCCAGGTGTGTTCAGAGAGGAAGAAGAACAGGATTTGGCTGGAGAAGAAGGTCCTTGGAGGTAGGTCAATGATCTATAGAGTCATGAACTGTATTAAATGGGAAAATTAAGAAACATAAGTTTATTCAGTCATTCAGGATGAATTAAAATCTTGAACAAAAGAAGTACACAGCTGGATTTGTCTGTGTACAAAATAGATGGAGGGAAGAGAGACTACTAAGTGGCCAGGTAGGAAATTAACGCAGGAGTTCAGGTGAGAGAGGTGAGGGAGAGTCTGAGTTAGATTTAAGCAGGTCTCAGCATCTGGAGTGGGAGGGAAGTGATGGGTCATCTGGAGAACTTGACTCTGTTACTGGGGTATTTGGGGCAGAGATGGAAGTAAAAGAGATAAATCTGAGTCTTTTATTCTACATGTCGGGTTCAACAGTGGTATCATTTCCTTAAACAAAGGAGCAGAATTGTTTAAAGCAGAGGACCTGATTCAAACCCTGCTCTCCTTTCTGGTTGGGTGGCCATGGGAAAGTTATTCAACCTATCAGTGCCTCAGTTTATTCACTGTAAAATGAATGCAATTAGAACATCTACTTCATAATGTGATGGGGACTAATTCATTTAGTTCATTTATTCCTTCAACAAATATTTTTACTCCTGAAATGTAGAGAGGAATACATGACATGTTATAAGCAGTCAGTAAACATCAGGTCTCATAATAATAAATAGGATATTAAGACACGGTGTTGAGGGGAGTTCATGCATATGCTGTAGGACTTTCTCCTTATTTCAGCTAAGAGCTGGGTCCTTCTCACACAGCCATGAAATACTAGGCTCGCACACACTTTGAAAGGTGAGAAAAATGGAATTTATTGGGTGAAAAGGGAAAAAGGGGGAAACAGGGACTCTAGCAGAGCAAGAGTCCTGCTAGTCTAGGCTTCCTGCCTCACAGATTGAATCCCAGGTTCCACAACCTAACAGGAGAGGCCGGGCTCCTCCCCAGCCGCAAAGCGCAAACTTCCCGAGGCTCCACCCCAATGCACACTCCTCCCAGTGAGCAGGCCAGTTGGAGTTTCTCCAGGGATCCTTTCCCACCTGGCTGTCTCATTCCCCCTCTAAAGAAGGAGATCTGACTGCCCGTAAATTAAGGGTAAGCGCAAGGACGAAGACCAGTCTTAACTGCCTTCTGCGGGTAGGGGGCGCTGTTTTGGGGGAAATGGCAGTCAGTGTTCCCTCTGAGGTTGATCGAAGGGGTCCCGGAAGAAGGCGCCATTGTCAGAGGCTTTGGCTGCATGACCGTTGGAGTTCCATGGCCTGAAGGCGAGAAGAGACAAGCTGGGTTATTAGAAAACATATACCAAACCAAAACAAAACAAGGCGAGGGGTAAGGACAGCTCGCAAGTCCCGAGGCCTTTTACCAGTCTGCACAGGGAGGGAGAGGCCAAAAGCCCACCTGACAAAAAAACAAAACAAACAAAAAAAAACCTTTGCCCTTTAGCCAGCATCTTGGGCTTCTTGGTTTCCTTCCCCTTAGCCCAATCTTAAGTCAACCAGTTTAAGGTTTGGGAAATTAACTCTTTCTAGTTTGAAAGATGCATCTGGGAGTAGTGTCCTGTAGTACAGGGACACAATTACCTATTAGTGAAAAGAGAGCCAAGGAGGAGAAAGGAAAAAAAAGAGGGCATTTCTCAAAGGAGCCCCAAGGGTTCAGGATGCATTTGAAAGAGGTACAAATTGAAGATGAATGGCTACCCATCTAGAAAGAGGGGAGCAGTCATCCCTGGTTGCCTTCTCCTCCTAGCAGCTACATGAGGGGGACAAGGAAGAGCATCCTCTTTCCCTCTTCCATTCTTGCATCCCTGAGTCTGGGTGACCTTGGTAGGCACCTCCCATGGGTGCCAACGTGGCTTACACCCATCAAGCAGGAGGGCCTGGAGAATAGGAATTATCTGCTCTCACCTATGTCTTTATCCCTCCTACTGCATTTATGCCATGGGTACTAGCATGACTTTTACCAAGGAAATGGGAGGCTTGGCTTAATCTGCAGTAATTAACCATACTCATCTGTGCTGTGCATTTTAACCTCTATTATCATCTGCCTCTGGATCACTTAGATCCAGTTTTCTTCCTAGGGCTTTGACCCAACGCTTGAAATTGAGTTTGAGACAAAAATGCGTCTCCTGGGGGTTGCGTGGACTCCTTATCACAAGCTGAATGCTAAGGTGAAGCTGTGGGATTAAATCCTCCTCCAACAAGGGAGAAAAAAGATATCTTGTGACACACCCAGATAACTGGTGGCTACAGTTATGCTTGCTAGGACTTGGGTGCATGGTGCTTGGCTTTGGTTAGTTCCCTTGATCTTACCTCCCCAAACGAAACCTCCAGGTGATAGGCATCCTATTTATACCCATCACTTGGCAGGATTTTCAGGAAAATTGCACAGTACTAGAATATTGATCCAGATTTTTACATTACCCATCCTTCTTTTTCTTTCTGAGCTGCAGCCAGAGATTGCTGGTAGGTTCACAGGAATAAGCAGGGTTAGTCTAAAAATGTAAGCAAAACTTAAAAAAACAACTAGTGAGTTTAGAACTTAATGACAAACATATGGTAAGTTTTGAAAGATAATTTTTCTCTCTCCAGTCCCCATTTTTGTTAAAAAAAAGAAAAGAAAAGAAACAAATCATGACAGGACTGAGTCATTTGCAAAATAGACTTTAGTCTTAAACTTGGCCTGTTTATTTGTATAAAGTGCAGCAAGAATAACTATTTCTACATAGGCCTTTTAGATTGGCTTTGATGGAACTCTGTTCCACAAGGAGTCTCAGGTAAGACCTTTTAAAGCTGAGCCCAGCCATGGGTTTGTATCTTCAAATACCTGTGATTTGGGTGATCCTCTCCTCTTGAGGTCCCAAGATAAACATGGAGCTCCTAGGCCTATTAGAAAGTGACATTCTTTATTGAACACAGGTCAGGAACCCTGTACAGGGAGTGTGTAGGCAAGGGTAGGAGGCTGAGGCTAGTTTCTCCTAAGGGGCTCTTATCAGCTCTACAAGTCAAGCTTGACTCCTTTAAGGGGAAGCATACACTTCCAGTCCAAGCCTTGATAAAACAACCAATTTCTCCAATTGCATCCTGTTGAAAAAGAAAAGTGAATTCTTACTGCATTGATGCAAACAACTATATTTCCGTAAGTGATGAATACTCACAGATAGTTTCCAAATTCTGGAGAAGCCAACCAGAGACAGAAAATATGCTACAAATTTTGTTCACAAGAGTATACCTTACTCAATTATTAATGGCCATAAATAGTTCAAAATAAGTTTCCTTGACTCTGAAAATCAAAACAAGGATCAGCAATACTCCAAGAAAAAGTCAAAGAGTTTGCTTCAGCTTTCTGAGTTCAGTCCATTTAGTTAACACTTGTTTTGCTTGATATTCGTGAACATTTTAGCTTTCATGAGTCCTGTACATTTTCCTTTATTCCAATGTCACAACCTCCAAAGTTACCAGAAACCTGTATTTGAGAGTATGTTTCAGAGTGCAATCACTTATTATAAACTATCTTTTGAAAAGGATTAAAACAAAACACCAATTGTCTGTGAATAACAAAACGTTCAGGGTAGTCACAGTTAGAAACACAATTGACAAGTTTGCTTATCTCTGTGGCTTACAATAACTTAAAAACCTTAATTGTGTTTGATAGCATATACTCAGAGATTAGAATTTTAGAAATCCCATACAATTTTGGAACATATATTAGCCTTATTCACAAAAATATAACCTAAAGAAGATTGAACATCATTTTGGCAATCTCATGTACCTAAACATCTCAAATAATCCTGTTTACATCTCTTTTCTGGGCACTCCAGGGGCCCTTCTGGAGCTTCCAAAAAGCAGGTTTCAGGAAAGACTATTTTGAAACTGCAGTTTGATTTTGGGAAGGCTCTGAAATGTGTTAGAGGTTTAAAACACTTGATGTAATGAAATAGAATTCCAGATTGCCATAAGTTATTTATTCTGCCAAAACGATGACTCGGAAATTTTAAAGAAGCAAAAACCTTTTATAATCCTTTACAAATTTTGCTAAAGAGCAGACCAGTGCCTTAAGAAAACCTTGTTGTGCTTTTATTTCAATGCTCAATTTACAGAAAAACTATATAAAACCCTTTTGAATTTAGTTAATGTTTACACACAGAATTTCTCTGCAAGACTAATTTTTAGAAACCTTTCAAGAATGTGTTTGAATCTTCAGCTTTATCCTAATTCAAAACAATTCTTAACCCTAGGTAAGAATTTACATTTTCATGCTTTTTTATATTCTCTTACTAAAAACACATTTTACTGTTTTTACACACTTTGCATATAAATCTATTTTCAGTAGTTTCAATTATATGTCATAATGGTAACTTTTACCAATGTTAACTTTAATGTAAAACCTGGTAAGTTGTTTTAATTGAGTGCTAAGTACAGCCAAAGTTTGACTCCTTCCAGCGTAATTAAGGATGTGGTTAGTTCCGTATGTCCCTAGGCCTTACCAGTTGTGGAGCTAACAAGTTAAATAGTTCTCAAAACCCAAAAGGCAGCCGGGCACGGTGGCTCACGCTTGTAATCCCAGCACTTTGGGGGGCCGAGGCAGGCGGATCACGAGGTCAGGAGATCGAGACCATGGTGAAACCCCATCTCTACTAAAAATACAAAAAGTTAGCCGGGCGTGGTGGCGGTTTCTGTAGTCCCAGCTACTCGGAGAGGCTGAGGCAGGAGAATGGCGTGAACCCGGGAGGTGGAGCTTGCAGTGAGCCAAGATCACGCCACTGCACTCCAGCCTGGGCGACAGAGCGAGACTCTGTCTCAAAAAAAAAAAAAAAAAAACCCAAAAGGCAGTTTATAACCTTAAAACACTTAGCAAATCTTGCATCTGACCTGCACAATTTAAGCCCACCTGTTTACATTTTGATGGCGTCTGCATTTTACCAATAATCTTTAAGGTTGTTTTTATTTCTCAGAGATTAAAGTCCCGTGAACGGAAAGGTACCACAGCTCTTCCTTTTAAAAAATATTCTATCCAAGCACATGTCTTCCTTTAGGCCAAGTTAATTAGAGCTCTTTTTACAGATATCATTATGCACAACACATGTGTAACTACACAGACAGGCAGAAGAAAACCCAGTTGCTGCGTGGAGCCCTTTAAGAGAAGGGGCTAGGAAAACATGCAGATATTAAACCAGAAAGGAATCATTTCCTAAGGCAGGATATCTAAACAAAACCTTGCCATGGGGCTATAGGCCATGGCCCCAGGAAGTAAAACAAGATGGAGGCCTGCAGTGAAGTTTGCTGCAAACCATATAGACATGCAAAGTACACCAGATTGACTATAGCTTAAGACCAGCCTCACAAATCCTTTTTCACAATTAAAACTTTACAGAGGATATAACAGTGATTCTTATCATTCCTAGCCTAGTAAAATGTCTTCTAAAAGGAAAAACCTTGCTTTTTCCTTTTTAAAAGTTAACTGCTGACAGAGTGGAGAAAGGGATGAAAAAAAAATGCCTGGGGAAGAACTTCTTATTCTTATGCAACTGGTTTCTCCACCCGGGAGAAAAGCTTAATTGCTTTGGGATGGAGCTGGCCTCCCTGGCTAGGGAAAGTGGAAACTCCATGGGCACGGGGGAGAAAACACCAGCCAGCAGCCTGGGGTGCCTTGGGCCATGTGCCCCAGCCCCGGGAGGGAGGAGAGAGTGGTAGGGAGCTGCTGCTGCTCACCTGGCCATTCCATAAAAGGAAGAAAAAGGTCGTCGACAGGCCCCCAATCCCCAGTGGAGGTGGGGGCATGGTTTCCTCTGCCCTCAGATGTCCAAGGATGAAAAGACTTAGAAATGGGAGGGAAAAAGATGTCTTGGTTTACATCTCACTCACCCTTCTCAAGTTCCACATTATGAGCACCAAAAATGTTGTAGGACCTTCTCCTTAGTTCGGCTAAGAGCTGGGTCCTTGTCACATGGCCATGAAATATTGGGCTCACAAACACTTTGAAGGGTGAGAAAAAAAGAATTTATTGGGCAAAAAGGGGAAAAAGTGGAAACAGGGACTCAGCAGAGTGAGAGTCCTGCAAGTACAGGCTTCCCACTTCACAGACTGAATTCCTGCTTCCATCTCTGAACAGGAGAGGCCAGGCTCTTTCCCTACGGCAAAGGGCAGGAACTTCCCAAGGCTCCAACCCAGTGCACGCTCCTTCCAGTGTGCCAGTGTGCAGGTGGGTTGGAGTTTCTCTGGGGTCCCCTTTACACTTGGCTGTCTCACGTACACATTCTGCCTTTAAATGCGCTTTGCTGTTAACAAAACACTTCTGCACATATTATTCCATTTACTTCTCCTTCAAACTGTAAGATCTGGATATTGTTATCCAAATCTAACTCACCCAGGGTAGAAGCAAGAGATGGACCTGTGAAAATCATCTGAAACCAGGACCCAGAGGAAGCCCAGATGTTGGGAATGTGGAAGCAGAAGAAAGAACCTGAGGAGTTCTCCAGGTGAGAGTGTAGGAAGCTGGGATCTGAAGACAGAGTTCAGGTTAGAGGGATGCACAGTTTCCTCCTGCTACACAGGCGACCCTTGCACATTAACATTTCCCAGTTCCACCTCCCCATCCCTGACTCCCCTAGCGAGATCCAGTCTCTCTTCACTGGACCCAAGAGTTTCTTTGTTCCTGCATAGATTTTTCCTCTTGAGATCTCCTTCTCCTTCTCCACGGATGCCTGTGGCATGGGGATATATTGACATTCCTAGGAAGACTGTAAGATCCTGGCCATGTGATACTAACTAATAAAATAACCACATAATCTACTAAGTGAGCGTGCACTAGCATTACCCAACTAGGCAGTCGATGTAAAACTGTCAAAGAAAGTTTTATTCAATATGAAAGAACTTCAGCACATAAAATAAATTTATGTAATCCCTTGGATTTTATAGAAGGCAGTTATTAAAATAGAGGTTTCTGTAAAAAAAAAAAAAAAAAAAAAAAACAACTTTTCAAACCTTAGGTTGGAGCACACCAAAGAGGACTCTAAGACAGACAACCACTGATAATGACTCAAATGTGCCATTCGTTATTTATGATTTCTGAAAGCCAGAATGGTATCCTCAACTAGCACTTTGAAATTGAATTCTCTGAAAAACAGAAAAACAGAAGTCCCAGTTAGTGTTTTCCAGGAAATATTGACTGAGATTCAGATTTAGAAAAAATGGTTTTGTACAACATTTATTTGACAATTAAATGTCTATATGTCTGTCAGGGAGAAAGTTAAATATTTGTTTACCTGTTCAGATAAATGTTACTTTCTGCCTCAACTTGGAACACTGACATGCATCCTTATTTCCTGAGTGGAAGTGATGTTTCTCCAATCTTCTGCCCTTCATGGCAGGAGGATTTACTGGGAAGCACATGACCTTTCTTTCTTTTCTCATCTGCCTTCGAGCCTTGTAATCAGCAGAATAATTATCCAGAAATAGGTTGTGTGATCTTGCATCTTTCATGCAAATAAAAAAGATTTATTTTTGCAGTAAACTTGACTTACCAAATAGAGCTGCCTTCGCCTGCCTTGGGATTCTATAAAGAGAAAATTGGCCTCAAGTTTAAAGGAAAAGCATCTTTATCAATTTCAGATACTATTATGATATCATATTTCAATATTTCAAGTTAGATTAGATTAAGGATCTTGAAAAAATTACTACTTAAATGTATATTCAAGCGGTCTCTTAAAAATTAAGATTTTAACTTCCTAAATATTTCAATGGGATTTAGACCTTCCTTCTGGGTCCCAGAACTTGCAGCTTGAGGTCATACATATTATTTTTCCACAAAAGTATTTATACAGTGGGCAATGGAGGAGGCACATTTTCAGCCTGCCAGCATTGGAACTACTTTCATCAGCGGATTTGCTGCCGGTGGACAGTGTCCAGGTTCTTGGCATCTTGAACAAAGAATTGGACAAAACACACAAAGTGAAGAAATAGTTTTTAAAGGAAAAAAATGAGAAAGATTACATACTAGTTATGAAATAATTATCCTCGGCTACAAAGATGAATAACAAGAGTGACACCAGTCTGAGGTTGGACGGGCAGTTGTTGGGTGGATGTCCTTCCAGAAGTATCATTTGTGTGAGGTTGTGATGGCCTTTGTGCAAGTTCGTGATTTTTGCAGTTTTTTTTTTCTTGCAAGAAATTTTGTTATTGAGCATATAAGCGTAAGAACTCTCTCTTCATGGCTTTTTCTGGGCTCTATTTGTCAGGAATTTTTAAATGAGAGTGACTCCATTTTTATTTTGACAACATTCAAATGAGCTTACTTACCCACCTGGTACCTGCTGTGAATTTGTGTGCCCTTCTATTAAGGGCCACCTGCCCCAGACTTCAAATGGGGTGCTGGCAATACTTCTGTCTGTTATCTATTGGCATAATGATGCCGCATGGCAAACAGCCGTGAAAACTCAGAAAGACATAATAGCATTTATTAGCGCATGGGCTTGTGGGTTAGTGAATTAGAACTTCAGCTGGGAAGTTCTGATCTTGGCTGAGGTCACCCAGATGTGGAGTTAGTGAATGAGGATCGGCTGAGGAAGAGCTGGCCAACTCCATGCTGTTCCCTATTCTTCATCCTTGGAAAGGCCAGCCCCAGCACATTGTCCTGAAGACAGCAGAGCAGCAAAAGCCAAGTGTGAATCCAAATGCACTTTTCAGCCACCTGCACACATCAAACTCCCAACAAAGCCATTCCCAAAAGATGGGGTCTTTCCCGGTTGGGTACCACAAAGCCAATAGACGAAAGTAAAAATGAGCACCAGCAGTGCAGGCTTTATTCAATGGCCATGGCATTGAAAAGAGGACACATGGCTCACATATCAACTTCTAAGCTCATGAGAGCTGGAAAGTTATGGATATTGGGCAGCTTTATTGAAGGAGTTGGGTGTTAGAAGCAAGGGGAGCAATGTTTATGTCTTTTCTGGGAACAGATAAAGAACTTCTTGAACTGAGTGTCATTCTCTTTTTTGTCCTCTCTTGGTTTCTTCTTGCCATTGTAGTGGTGACTGTCAACTGTCATGGCTCTGGAGGGAGTGCCATTTTGCATGGAAATTAGATTATGATAAAGTTAGGTGTTCTTTTTTTTTTTTTTTTTTTGAGACAGTCTCACTTTGTCGCCCAGGCGGCTGGAGTGCAATGGCACAATCTCGGCTCACTGCAAGCTCCACCTCCTGGGTTCACGCCATTCTCCTGCCTCAGCCTCCCGAGTAACTGGGACTACAGGCGCCCACCACCGCACCTGGCTAATTTTTTGTATTTTTAGTAGAAATGGGATTTCACCATGTTAGCCAAGATGGTCTCGATCTCCTGACCTTGTGATCCGCCTGCATCAGCCTCCCAAAGTGATTGGATTACAGGCATGAGCCACCGCGCCCAGCCTAGATGTTCTTTAGAGGTAAAGTGAGCTGCCACTTTGGATCTCACCAGGGGAAACCTCTGACCTCAGGCATCCTGTTTCCTAAAGATAAGCAGAATGAAGGCAGGTTAGAAATACACCTAGGTCACATAGACATCACACTGGGTAACAACATCTGCTGACATTCCATGACCTGAACAGCTCATGGCCAGAATCCAGGGGTATGGAAACAAATGAAATACATTGTGCCCCTTTAGCGAGAGGAAATGCAAAGTTCCAGGGTAAAGGACTTGAATACGGGGAGGGGTGTGGAAAGGAAAGACCAAGGCACTCAATATCCTTAGTTCACTCTCTGATCAAGGCTATTCACATACCTCCTGTCTTATGTAGGTTTCACCAAAATAGACTCTGAGATACCAATTTGTGTTCAGGAGATTTCTGGGGAGTGCTGTCCACACTGGGGCTCAAATAGGATACCCCAATATGTGGTGCCTTGGCATGCTGAGTATTTAAATGAAGGACATTGAAAGAGCTCAGAAGAAAGGTCTCTATGACCTTCTTCTACCTCTAGCCGTTCTTTCTCCTCCTAAGCAAGCCATGACCAAAATTTCTCTTCCCCTAGGTGGGCTATACAAACTAGTGCTCCTCCACCCCACAGCAAGCCATAAAACCTAGAGAGGTCACTCTCTCCCTTTCTCCTTCTCCCTCGAAGACCCTCATTCCAGAAAGACCCTGCCACAGATCTAGGCAGAAGGAAGGCTGCACAGAGAGGCCAAGAAGAATCTGGGCAGACAGGCCTGCTGGGTTTCTTCGTGGTCTATGACCGTCAGATCACACACTTTTGTCGAATCCACGTCTACACAGGTGTCCACTCTTCATTGAACCTAAGCATAAAAACCGACAATGTTTGCTGGGTCTTTCAGTCTTCATTTCTGAAGGCTCCTGTGTCTGTCCTGTCAAACTTTGATTAAATCAGTACTTCATGCTTTTCTCTTGTTAACCTGTCTTTTGTTACAGGAGTGTCGGCCATGACCCTTATGATGGGTAAGGGAAGGCATCACCCTTTTCACCCACTCATCAGAAGCAGGCCCTGAAGGGGAGTGAGGGAAGTGAGGGAAGCAGGGCTAAGAGAAAGAAAATGCAAAATGCACTGCATTTTCAAAACGGTTACCTGGGGATAGGATGACCCTTCAAAGCTGTCTCATTTCAGGGAAGGGAACATGGCCTTTCTACCTCCTGGGTAAAAAGCTCCCTTCGGGGGAACTCCTGAAGATTAATACATGTGTGAGCCAGCATCTCACACTCCAGGCGGCTGAGTAAGGACTTCACCCCTGATGGAGAAATGGAGACAGTGGACACAGCATCCCCTGCAGCCTCCCTCCTGCCCTACTCAGATCACTTGGCTCTTAGAGCAACTTCACCCCCATAATCTGAAAACAGCTCTTCCAGATTATGGTTCATCTAATTTCCCAAGGAACGTGATACAGGAGTTAAGAAGAAATTATTTAGGCAGATAGCGAGGGTAGGGAAGTCCTTGGAAAGGCTTTTCTTTTAATGAAAAGCAGCCCCCAAAATCATTTTCTTTTCTAACAAAGAGCAACCTGTAAAATCAAGCTGCAGACATAGACAAGCAAGCTGGAAGCTTGCACGGGTGAATGCTGACAGCTGCGCCAATAGGAAAAAGCTACCTGGGGTCTAGGCATGTCCAACACGATGGCTGCATCTTCCCCTTTCCTTGTCAATCACGTGCACAGTAAGGAGCAGGCAGCATGGTGTGGGCCAAGTAAAGACCCCGTTTGCATAATAATATTAGGGTGAGGTGGCCAGCTTCCTGATGCTATGAAAAGGTCACACCTGGTCCAACCAACCTTTGGGCCCTATGTCAATCAGACATTACCTCCTCAAGCCTGTCTATAAAATCTGGTGCACTCTACCATGGTCCAGAGGTCCCACTCAGGTGTCCCTCTCTCTCACAGGAGAGAGATCTGTTCCCTTTTTTCTTTCTTTTGCGTATTAAACCTCCACTCTTAACCTCACTCCATGTGGGTCCATGTCCTTGATTGCCTTGGCATGAGGCAACGCATCCTGGGTATTTATCCCAGACAGTGATGCAGCTTCAAAAGTAGCACGACCAGCTAAACCCCAACACTGTAGCAGGTCTAAGACCACACTGATACTTTCATCTCTTTCTTCTAGTCTAGTCCTTCCCTGGGTGGCTTCCTCGGAGTGTGAGCAGACCCTCCTGTCCAAGGCTGTGACGTGTCATGTGGCTGTCTCAGGTTGTGGCTGCTGTAATTAATTATCTGTTACCATTAAAACCGGGCAGAGATGGGTGCCTCTGGAAATGGCAAAGCAGTCATGTGAATTCCTTGCAGGTATCGATGGTAAAACAGAATAAAATAAATAAAACAGCTGCTTCAGGACACTAGAACTCACCCAAAAGCAACTGGAAGAAATGGTGGAATTGCAAGTTCATGGCTTCCTGTCCAAGAGTGCTGTCCTGGCTGCAGAAAGTGATGTGGGGAGTAGGGAAATGGGGAGGGACAAAGACGCAGCTGATCAACTGAAGGTGATAGCACTTGGAGCTTAGGGCCGGGAAAGCAGCTGGAAATAGGAAGAGGAAATCCTGGCAGCACAAGAATCACAGGAGTGAAACCTAAAATCAGAGCACAAGCTGCCCAAATCCCTGGCTGACAGCTAACACACACACACACACACAGAAATGACCTTCCACAGGGGTGGCAGAAAATCAGGCAGTAAAGAGAAACCTGCTATTACAAGACGGAGAAATGCCAGCCAGATCTGTGAGCCATATGTGTTCCTTAGTGGAGCTCATCCCCCACCATTGCACTGGATAGTCCTCAAGCGGCAGGAAGCTTGAGGAGTCTGAGCGGAGCGGCCAGGAAATGAGGGGTCACCCTAGGAGCAAGGCACTTACAGACAGCGTGAGCTCCCTCTCTGCCCAAATCCTTGACTGATCACCACATTTCATTTCAAAAAGGAGGCTAAAAGGTGACAAGGGGTCAGGCTAAAAAAAGCAGCTCCAGGAAGTACTAAATCTGTTTCAGGACACCTTACACATAGCTATTTGCAATGAACAGACTTCTACCTCTTTTGTTGGTCAAAATAAAGTGCTTTCCTTTCCTTCCCAACTATTAAAAGAGCTTTTCGTCACTCCTAAATCATATACCTTACACTCAAATCTGCATTGCAAAGATTTTTTAAAAAAAAGAAGTCTAGAAATATATTTGATATTTTTAGAATATTTAGTATGTACTAATCTAGTGAGTCCAGCAGAAACACAATGCTAATGATATATGTAATTTTAATTAATTAATTTTACCTCATTTTACATTAATTGATAAAATGGTACATATTTACCATGTACAACATGATGTTTTCAAGTCTATATACATTGTGGAATGAATAACGTACATACATATTACCTACATTGTTACCTGCATTCCCTTGATGGTTATAATTTTAAATGTTCTAGGAGCCAGATTTAAAAATTTTAAAGAAACACGGGAAGTTATTTTCAAAAATTGATTTTATTTAACCTATTCCAAATATTTTCATTTTAACACAGAATAAATATAGACATTATGCCTATTTTATATACCTATTTCTGTTCTAGGTCCTCAAGATCTGTTATGTATTTTTTACACTTGCAGTTTTCTTTTTTAATTGAAGTGAAAATGCAGTTCCTTGGGCACACCAGCCACATTTCCTGTGCTCAATACCCGCGTGTGACTTACAGCTACCACCCTGGACGGTGCGATGCCATTCTGTGGCATATTTAATTCGCTTTAACGGGGGAAAGGTGGGGTTGGCGAAAAGTGGGTGCTTGCTGCTAACTGGTTGGGGTGGAGATGAAATCATCGGGGGTCGAAGCTGTCCTCTTGAGCTGAGTTGCTCTTGGGTGGGGCCGTAGGAGCGGGGTTGGCAGTTCCAGGGGGAGGCATCAGGTCCAGGTGGAGTCATGGGTGTCAGACATGAAGAGAACCTGAAAAGACCTCTCAGGGGCCAGTCAGCAACAGAGATATCATCTGCAGGAGTAACTGGAGAAGCTGCGTATCTTGTGACCTGTCCATAGGGTCGCAGAATTCAGGCTCCTCTTCTCCCCCAGCCTAGTGGTTTCTTATTAGCTTTTCAAAGGTGGTTGAGTTTTGGGGAAGAGCTATTTTCGTTTATGATCTAAATGTCTTCCAAAATTAGCTTGGCCCAAGCTCAGGAATAATTGAGACAGCTTGAAAGCTAAAGGCGAGAAGGATATTGGCTTGATTAGATCTCCCCTCCACTGCCATAATTTTCTCATTGATATAATTTTTGCAAAGGTAGTTTCAAAGTTGTGTTTTTTAAAATCTTTATAAACATAATTGCTTTAAGAGTAGTTTGTACCTCCATTCTTTATTTCTTGCCTGAACTAAAAATCTATTTGAAACTAAAATCTTGGCCACGGGCAAGGACAGAAGAAAGGCCCTGTTAAATAAGTAGAGGGGAAAAAGAGGCTCGGGCCCTTGAGGCTGACAAAGAGTTTTACAAAGGCCTAAAGACAGGTGTGTATTAGAGGACCAAAAGCAAAAGTTCTTTAAGATCTCAAGCAGTTGAAGGAAATTGAAATGAAGAGAAAAATGAATCCAATAATCTGTGAGCTATATAATGGACTAAATGCAGGGAGGAAAAAGAATAAAGGCTACAATTTGAGTGACTGAGAGGACAGTGGTGTCAACAACTTAGGTAAATCAGGGGAAGAACTGATGAGATCAAGATTTCATGAGGGTCTACTTATTCAATCCCCATTCTAATAGATGAGCATCTGGCCTGCCTGAAAAACTTCCCCACCCAGTTGACTCACAGGAAGCATTATGTACCTTGCTTCACTCAGGTTTAAAAAAATATATTTTTCCTAGCATCACTGGCAATTTCCACTTTGATGGGATGGATGAAAATACGTCACTCCCTTCACCTTCCCCTTCCTAGTGTTGTGTCATGGCACCCAACTTCAAAGTACCAAGAACTACGTGCAAGATGATGGAAACTTGTGTTCCTTGAGCATTGGCCTGCACAGACATAAGCTACCTGTCACATGTCTGAATGATCCCTTCAGCCCAGCAGCTCCTAGCACTGAGGTACCTCACTCAGGCTCTTTTCTCACCTGCCTGCCCCTATCCAGGCCTCCTCAGCCCACATGTCTCCTTTGCTACTGGACAGTGGAGATAACCCTCAACCATAGTTTTCTTTCATACTGATGGGCTGCGTGATATTGAACAGTCATTCTACCAGTTTGTTATCGATGTATTATGTGAGCAAGTTACACATAATAATTTCCAAATTTCTGTATCTAATCTTTTTTTTTTGAGACAAGATCTCGCTCTGTTACCCAGGCTAGACTACAGTGGTGTGATCATGGCTCACTGCAGCCTCAACTTCACGGGCTCAAGAGATCCTCTCACCTCAGCCTCCTGAGTAGCTGGAAGTACAGGTGCACTTCAGTGACTGGCTCATTTTTAAATTTTTTGTAGAGATGGGGTCTCACTATGGCGCCCAGGCTGGTCTCAAACTCCTGGGTTCAAGTAATCCTCTTACCTTGGCTTCCCCCTCATAGTGTGTGCTAGAGCACACACTATGACACATGCTAGAGCACATGCTACACATGCTAGAGCACACACTATGACACATGCTAGAGCACATGCTACACATGCTAGAGCACACACTATGACACATGCTAGAGCACACACTATTACAGGCTGGGGAGCTGCAACTCCACTGCTTTTCACTCCCAGTGTTTAGAAAAGAGCAGAAGACCCATGTACAGTGGCAGAAGGGTGGTTAGAAGGACCCTTAGAGAGAGAGGAAAGGTATCATCCTCCCACTACAGCTGAGAAAACTGAGGCTCCCAGAGTTCTGCTGCCCAGTGTCTCACCACAGCAAGGCAGATGTGTGAGACCAGGACCTAAGTCTTACTATGGGTCTATCGTTTCAAATCAATGTGAAGACGAAGTCATATGTGCAAAACAACGTGCAGGCTTTTCTTTCAGCTGCTACTAAATGTTACTTGACTGAAAATATAATGAAAATGGAAAACTTACTTTAGACACCAGAAAAAGTAGAGCGATTTGGAAATTTCAAAGATTTGCATCTTAAAAATATTTATATCTCTATACCCAAGCACACAAATATATATATTTTAATATAATTTCTAGATATAGTTTCACCCCATCATATTTTACATAAGAAAAAAGTCCTTGAGGCAACCCAAAGTGTGTTGAAGACTTTCTGAGGCTAAAGTGCTTGAAGCTGCTTCAAGATCAGATGCCCCCCAAGGCCCTGGGCTTCAAGGCCTTTGTCCTTGCTGAGCCCTCTGCCCAGAAGGCTGCTCCCCGAGGCAGCCTCAGCACCCACTCCCCACCTCCTCAGGGAGGCGTTCCCTGCCACCTGCGTAAGACCACGATGCTTGCCATTCCCTTTCCTTGCTCATTTTCCTGCTTTGCCCTTGTCATGATCCCATACTTCATATTTTATTAATCTTGCTTATTTCCCCTCTCACCCTACTCGAGTGTAAGTGCCATGAGAGCATGAAAATTTATCTGTTTTTTTCCTTTTTTTATTCCCAGCACCTTAAATTGTGCCTGACATGTAGTAAGTGTTCTCCCAATATTCGTTTCAATTAATAAACCCCAAAAGAACAAAGGCTTTAGAATAGGACAGACCTGGGTTTAACTCTGTCTCTCCTTACTGCCTCTCTGAACTTAGATGCACCACTTAGCCGAGCTCCCTGAGCCTTAGTGTCCTCATTTATAAAACAGAACTAATAGCACTCTCATCTGCACATCGTAAAGAGGAAAAATAAGGAGGAGGCGTGGGTCAAGCATGGGTTGGAGAGCTGCAGTAAACAGCTGTTCTCCTCTTTCCCAGAAGGCCCCGCATGACTCACAAATATTTCCTCAACATCTCCTAATAAAGGTCCAGAAACCATGATGCTAAGTAATAATGGACCTAAAAGTGCAGGATCCACAAATGAACCAGGGGTGCAGCCCATGGCCAAGGTATGTTCCAGAGATGGAGACCTCTCGGGGCAATGCTTTGCCTTGCACAGGCACCAGGCCCACCCTCCCAATAAAGAACTCACCTGTATCCCAGGGGATTCTGTGCTGTCTTTCAGAAATCACTGTGCCTTTAAATATATACTTGTTTCATATGTATAGATTTCATGACATGTAAATTATATTACATGCATCAGTTTATATGTATGTATAACAGGCAAATACACAATACACTACCAAATGCAGGCTATGTAAGTAGCTAAACAGCACTTAACCTAAGTTAAGGCCCACAAGCTTTAACTGCGCTAATTCTCAGAGGGACTCCCTCTGACGCCATCGCTTTCTACCCGGTGCAGTTTCCTTGGCCGCATTATCTGTAAGAGGATGTTATTTAATTCGTGGGTAGGACTATCCAGTTTGGTAGAAAGACCCACAGCCCTACTCCTTCACTGAGGACCTCAGAGCCTCTGTGGATCATGGCCTTGGATCTTGCCTAGTGGACTGTGGCTGCTTTCCCAGAATCTTCCTTCCTTGTAAATCATGGACTACAGGAAATGTTCTGATTTTAAAAGAGCAGCATTTTATTAAATTTGTCTGTCTGTTCTTATCAGCCTCATCATGTGTTAGCCTCTAGCATTCAATGTTTCCTGCACAATGAAAAATTTATTGATATTAAATTTTATCTTAAATGCTAGCTGGCTAAAATGATCTGAAGGAATACTTCCCTAGCTAAGAGCCCAGTGGATTCTACGAAAAGAGCAAATTTTTAACCTCTTGAGTAATTGACAGTAACATGTCAGCATCCAGTGAGCTCACTTTAAAGGAAGTTCACATCCAGGCGTATGCAACTTGTTAAGGAAAACAAAACAAAACAAAACACCTTTAATTCAACTTACAGATCATCTGCACAAAAATTCAGAACTATATCCCATCAGAGTTATACGCCATTTCATTTATTAGAGGAGCTAAAATCATCCAACCATTCACAAAGAGTTTGCAGAAGTCTACAACATGAAGGTCGAGGTGTATGAGCATGACCACTTGGTCTCGTGCCCACGGTCTACTGGGAAGCATGTATGTAGTGTGAGACACTGCGGCTCTCCTCCTGGCCTAGCATGAGCTGGACTGCATTCGTGAGTCCTGTCATCCTCCCCATCCTTCCCATCCCTGGCCTCATATTCCACAGAGAACCTGGGTCAAAATAGAAGCTGCACAGAAACTGCCCATGGAAATTAAAACATATTTTGTTTGAATAGGCCAGATATGGTTTGGCTGTGTCCCCACTCAAATTCCATCTTGAATTGTACTCTCACAATTCCCACGTGTTGTGGGAGGAACCCGGTGGGAGGTAATCGAATTATGGGGCTTTCTGGTGCTGGTCTCATGATAGTGAATAAGTCTCATGAGATTTGATGGTTTTAATAATGGGAGTTCCCCTGCACAAGCTCTCTCCTTGCCTGCTGCCATCCACATAAGATGTGACTTGCTCCTCCTTGCCTTCTGCCACGATTGTGAGGCCTCCCCAGCCACATGGAACTGTAAGTCCATTAAACGTCTTTCTTTGTAATTTACCCAGTCTTGGGTATGTCTTTATCAGCAGCATAAAAACAGACTAATATGACACCTTACACTTTTAAACTAAGGAAAAACAGTGGTGAGTTACAAAGCTGAGACTTCAAATGCCTGATCCATATTCTTCCGTTTTCACTGAGCATTTTAAGGGAAAGATGGAATTTTCAGTAGATGTTCTGTTGCCAGTTACTGGAATCATGAAAAATATAGGTAGATTCTTATTTCTGACCCAGTAATTGATTTGGTAAATGACAGCGTATAAGAAAAATGAAAAGAAAAATGAAAAAAAAAGTCTTTAAAAATGTCAAATGGCTAACTATAATTTAAAAACGAAATATAGTCCTTTTTAAACTTTTTAAACTTAAATTATGTTATTATTGTTGAGTTTTGAGGGTTCTTTATATATTCTGGACACAAGGGCTTTATCAGATATGAGATTTGCAATATTGTCTTTTAGTTTGTGGCTTTTCTTTTCTTTCTCTTCAGACTGCCTTTCAAAAAGCACATGTGTTTGATTTTATGACGTCCAACTTATTAATTTGTCATTTTGCTATCATGCTTATTGAGTTATATCTTAAAATATCTTTGCCTAATTCATGATCATAAATGTTTATTTCCTAAAAGTGTATTGTTTTAGATTTTACATTTAGATACAATAAAGAGAGTATCATTAACTATTACTGTGGGACCACAGGTGGACGCTGAGGTATTTGCCCAGGAGAGGTTGAAGGATGAGAAGGATGAGAAAGATAATGCAGGTCAGTTATGTTCTATTGAATTCATTTTTAATAGGGTACAAGGCATAAAATGTTTATTTTGCAGTATTATTATTTCTCTACTGTGTCACCTTTGCACCTTCGTTGAAATTTATTATCCATGTACGTGTGGGTCTGCTTGTGGACTTTGTTCTGTCCCATTCACCTGTTTGTCTACCTTTACACCAACATCATACTGTCCTAATTATTGTATCTTTATAATGAGTCTTTGAGAAAGGTACCATTTCTTCTCCAACTTTATTTAAAGAAAACAAAAACAAAAACGAAAACCTTCTATTTGCGATTCTAGATCCTTTGAAATTCCATATGAAATGTAGAATCAATCTGTCGATTCACACAATCTAAAAAGACGCATTGATTTTTATTGGAATTAAGTTGAATCGACAAACCAATGTGGGCAGAACTGACTTCTTAACAATTTCTGACCTAAGGATATAGCCTAGACACCTATCAATTTCTTTAGGTCTTTTACAATTTCTGTCAACCATGTTTTATAGTTTTAAATGCAAAGGTATTTCACATCATTTTAGGATTTATCACCAATTTTTTTTGCATACAGTTTTTCTATTTTGAAATTTTATTAAACTTGTGTATTTGTTCTAAAAGTTTTCTGGGGCTGGGTGCGGTGGCTCATGCCTATAATCCCAGAACTTTGGGAAGCCAAGGAGGGGGGATCACTTGAGGCCAGGAATTTGAGACCAGCTTGGCCAACATGGCAACACCCCATATCTACTAAAAATACAAAAATTAGCCTTAGCTGGGTGTGGTGGCACATGCTGGTAATCCCAGTTATTCAGGAGGCTGAGGCATGAGAATCGCTTGAACTTGGGAGGCAGAGGTCGCAGTAAGTGGCGATCGTGCCACTGCACTCCAGCCTGGGTGACAAGTGAGATTCTGTCTCAAAAATTAAATAAATAAAATAAAATAAATAAAGATTTCTGGTACATCCCATCTAATTTTTTACACAGACATGACATTCATGAATAGAGACATTGTACTCTTCCCTTTCTAATCACAATGTATTTTATTCATTTTTCTTGCCTTACTGCACTGTTTTAGAACCTTCAGTACAATGTCAAATACAAATGGCAGAAGAGGACACCCCAGTCTTGTTCGTCAGTTTAGGGGGAAAATATTCAGCCTTTTTCTTCCATTAAGCATGATGCTATCTGTAGGTAGATAGATAGACAGAAGATAGATAGATAGATAGATGATAGATAGATAGATGATAGATAGATAGATAGATAGATAGATAGATAGATAGATAGATAGATAGATAGACAGATACATACATACATACATACATACACATATACATACACACATAGCTGTATTTTATCAAGTAAAGAAACTTCCCTTTATTCCTAATTCACTGAAAGATTTTTTTTTTAATCAGGAATACATGTTGGATTTTGCCAACTAGATTTTCTATATCTGTTGGGATTATCACATATTCTTTCTTTCCTAGTTGCTTAACATGACTGATGACAAACAAGCTTTGCATTCCTGGAATGAACATTACTTGGTTTTCTGAGTAATATTGGCCTCATACAGCAAGTTGGGAGAGATTTTCTTCTTAAGATATTTAACAGACACTTTCATAAAAATTATAGATGTAGGTAAATGAACACATAAAAAGATTTTCCACATCATTAGTCATTAAGACAATGCAAATTAAAATCACAATGAGATACCATTTTTACTTATATTAGAATGGCTAAAAGTTAAAAAGACTGGCCACACCAAGTGCGTGTGAGGATATGGAACAACTGGAACTCTTTTTCACTGCTGTTAGTGAGGCAGGATGAGTAAGGTTGGGAGGCCATACTGACTTGTCCCCTTGCGTGAAGCCCCTTGGGCCCCTTTCCCATGCAGCAGGCTCCTTGCACTTGCACCCTCATGGTGTGTCGGCATCTAACTCTTTTGCAATGTAAGCAGCCCTGCAGGACACCAGGTAAGCAGCCCTGAAGGACACCAGGTAAGCAGCCCTGAAGGACACCAGGTAAGCAGCCTTGTGAGACACCAGGTACGCAGCCCTATAGGACACCAGCTATGCAGCCCTACAGGACACCAGGTAAGCAGCCCTACGGGACACCAGGTATGCAGCCCTGTGAGATACCAGGTATGCAGCCCTGAAGGACACCAGGTAAGCAGCCTACAGGACACTAGTCAACCGCCAGATGGTTGCACATTCCTGATATCCAATAAGGGCCCAAGAAAGAGAACAAAAATCCCTTATTTCTGATTTAGCTTCCCCAGTATCTAGCCAATCAGCGCAAAAAGCTCAAAGAACTTTTTGCTATAAATTCCTATCTGGGGGGAGGGTGGGGGCAGGGACTTCTCTGGGTCCCATATGTGCAGCTAGGCTCAAGGTTTAGCTTATAGTAACCTTTTCCTCATCTTAGTAGTAAAAAGCACACCCATAGGTAGGGATTTTAAATGCTAATGATATGTGTGATGCATCTTAGAGTTTGTAGTTACTGAGCACATGCACCAACTTCAGGTCCACCTTTGCATACTTTGCACACTTTGACCTCACAGGAATTTTTTGAATATATATGAACAGCTCCCATAAAAGGAATTCCTCTTAAGGCACTAGCTGCTGCCTCTCACCTTAAGCAGCTTGCTCTGTCTCTCAGCATTTACATTTGTTTTGCAATAAATTTATTTGCTTACTCTTACTTTGGACTCGCTCTAAAATTATTTTGTGTGGCAAAGTCACTGGGTAAACAAGCTAGCCATATGCCAAAAATTGAAGCTGGACCCCTTCCTTACACGTTATGCAAAAATTAACTCAAGATGGACTTAAATGTAAAACCCCAAACTATAAAAACCCTAGAAGAAAATCTAGGAAATACCATTCAGGACATAGGCATAGGCAAAGATTTCATGACGAAAACACCAAAAGCAATTGTAACAAAAGCCAAAATTGACAAATAGGATCCAATTAAACTAAAGAGCTTCTGCACAGCAAAAGAAACTGTCATCAGAGTGAACAGACAACCTACAGAATAGGAGAAAATTTTTGCAATCCATCCATCTGACGAAGGTCTAATACCCAGAATCTATAAGGAACTTAAACAAATGTACAAGAAATAAACAAACAACCCCATTAAAAAGTTGGCAGAGGACATGAACAGACACTTCTCAAAGGAAGACGTACATCCAGCCAACAAACATATGAAAAAAAGCTCAACATCACTGATCCTTAGAGAAATACAAAGCAAAACAACATCTCACACCAGTCAGAATGGCTATTATTAAAAAGTCAAGAAACAACAGATGTTGGAGGGGCTGTGGAGAAATAGGAACGCTTTTACACTGTTGGTGGGAAGGTGAATTAGTTCAGCCATTGTGGAAGACAGTGTGGCAATTTCTCAGAAACCTAGAGGCAGAAATACCATTTGGCCCAGCAATTCCATTACTGAGTATATACCCAAAGGAATATGAATCATTCTATTATAAAGATATATGCACTCGTATGTTCATTGCAGCACTATTCACAATAGCAAAGACATGGAATCAACCCAAATGCCCATCAGTGATAGACTGGAGAAAGAAAATGTGGTACATATACACCATGGAATATTATGCAGCAGTAAAAAGGAATGAGATCATGTCCTCTGCAGGGACATGAATGAAGCTGGAAGCCATTACCCTCAGCAAACTAACACAGGAACAGAAAACCAAACACCGCATGTTCTCACTTGTAAGTGGGAGTTCAACAGTGAGAACACATGGACACAGGGACGGGAACAACATACACTGGGGCCTGTTGGGGGTGCATGGGGAGGAAGAGCATCAGGATAAATAGCTAATGCATGCTTGGCTTAGTACCTAGGTGATGGGTTGACAGGTGCAGCAAACCACCATGGCACACATTTTCCTATGTAACAAACCTGCACATCCTGCACGTGTATCCTGGAACTTAAATTAAATTTTTTAAAAAAAGAAACTCAACTGGCCTACTGACAACAGTAGAAATATAAAAAGGTGCAAGCCCTTTGGCAACAAATGTGGAAGTTTCTTAAAAGGACTGTACAACTTCCATGTGATTCAGCCCTTCCATTCCTAATATTTACCCACGAGAGCTGAAAGCATATGAAGATTTATGCACTATTATTGATGCTAGCCTCATTTGTAATGAACAAAATTTGGAAATAACTCAAATGCCCACCAAGAGGAGAAGGGACAAATAAACTGGTGTATTCATGCAATAAGACACTAGTGAGCCATAGAGAAGAATGATCTATTAATGCATGCCACAACTTGCAATAATCTTGAAATAATTATACTGTGTGAAAGAACATAGGCAAAAGAAGCACAATACTGTACGGTTCCATTTACATAAAATTGTAGACAATGCAAACTAGACTCCTGTGACAGAGCAGCAGGAAGCAGATCAGGGATTGCTCAGACATGGGGCTGGGGCTGCATAGGGAGATGGGAGGGAGAGTGCCGATGGGAGTGCAGACACTCAGCAGTGATGGATGCACTTGTTATCTGGATTGTGGTGATGGTTCCTCAGGTATATATATTGGTCAAGACTTCACCAAATTGTACTCTGTAAATATATGCAGTATAATTAATGTCAATAATATCCTATTAAACATAAATAAATACTATACATAAAGAAGTTTATTTTCTGTATAAAATCTATTATTCTTCGCTAACCAAATTTAATGCTTACATATTATAGACTGGAAAAAAAATTAGAAAGTTCAAGAAAGAAAAATGAAAATAATCATCAAACTATCCCAAAATAATCACTTAAAAATTCTGAACGTTCTTTTTTCTTTGATGGCATATGCACTTTTCCTACAACTTCCAGAATGTAAAGTACATACTGTTATGTAACGTGCTCTTTTAACTAAAAAAACTATGCTAAGAATTTTACTGTATCATTAAGTCTTCTCCTGCAATGCATTTTTAATTAGTTTATGATGTACTACTAGTTATTTAATCAGCCCTGTTAGATCTATATATTGTTTCTAATTTTTGCTTTGTAAAGACTGTAACAATTATCTCTGTGTGTACAATTCGGAATATGCCTAATTACTTTCTAGAGTAAATTTTTAAAACATTTCATATTTAAAGAGAAAATAAATTGTTTGGTCAAAATATGTGTTAGTTTTCAAGTCTTTCTGTTCATGTTGCCAAATTTCAGGAGGATTTATTTTTAACAACCTAGTACTTTCCTGATTAAACATCCATGGATACATGGCCATTATTTATATATACTCAGTAATAGACACGCACATAGCTCAGAAATAAATACAGAAATTTATTTTTAAAAAATAAAATTGATTTAGGTTCACTGAGATTATTTTATTATTTAATGAAAATCAACATAATATGTTAGAAAAATCAACAACTTTTTAAAGAATTACTTACCATAGGCCCAATTGCCAAGAAATTGTTTCAACATCTAGTTGTTGTTCTTACTGCTTTTTTCTTTAATTTTACTTGACATATAATAATTGTACATCAACAACTTATTATATACTGTTTTTTCTTTAATGCTGTAAAGCATTCAGAAGTCTCAGTGCTGTCCATACGACTTTGTGAAAGTGTGCCCTGACTGGTGGATGTAGGCCGTAACCTCATTTCCTCCAGTCCGCTGTGATTTTCTCAGGACCAGGAGAGAGTGATAATTGGTCCTTCCGGGGAGCACACAAAGGGATAGCCTGGGATCGCACAAGTTAATTAATGCCAAGGCCACAGGCCGAGATGATAACTGACGTGGGGGCTCTTTCTTCTACACTGGTGCCTCACACCTGACCTCGCTGGACTGGAAACTCTCAGAGTCCCTCATGTCCTCGAAGGAGAAGGCAGAGAGTTAGGCTGCACCCTCTTCTCCTTGAAGAGGTACATTTAAGTTGGTGTCTTTGATTTGCCAAGAGGCAGAGGAGGCCCAGCAGGTGACTGGAGAGAAAAGGTGAGTGTGCTGCCTCGGATGTGGTCACCTGCTTCACTGTAGCCTTGCTCATGGTCTCTAAGACGTGTGAGTCTTGGAGGTGGAGCCTGGGACTCCCCGGCCAGTAGCCTCCTGGAGGAGGCACGCACAGCAGGTCCTCTCCCTGCCTGGCCAGCCTCCTCATGCCACCAGTCTCTGCCCCAACAAAGTTGCCCATGACAGCCCACCAATGATCTCAAAACCTTCACCAGTCTCCTCTGTGGTTCTCTTCACTCCCCCAGAACATTCCTCACCAGAACTTGGGCTGCAGGCGTGGTGGTCCAGTGTGCACTGGTTTCATCTGAACGTTCTGAGCAGGGAGCAGGACCATGGTATTTCATCATCCACATCCAGAAATAACTTGTGTCCATTTGCGCCTAGTGCACAATCCAGTTTACACTGATGCCTACAGCTCTCATAGGCAGGAGGCACTGAGGAAGCGAAGGCAGAGCAAGGGCCTTTGTGAGGCGAAATGAAAGGCGTCCAAAGCTAACCCTCAGGTGACATGAGAGACTTGCTCTGCTTGTTGCCTGGGCATGGGAAGCAAAAGTGAAGGCCAGTTTGGGAGAGCCCAGGGAGGTCTCTACAGGAGCTCAGGGAGGGTGTCCTAGCCTTCAGCACCATGGACGTTTCCTCGAGAAAGTAGACACACCAGGCAGGAAGATGGCATTGCTGGTCCTCCACGCAGCACTGCCTCCCGAAGGCTGGGTCTCCGTAGCCAGGCAGCAGGCCCCTTGTTGCTTTGCAGTTGTAAAGGAAAATAAAAAAAACTTCAAGACTCGCAAACTTCAAAAGGGAAGCTTGAGCCCGGAGGCTGAGTCATGCAACCCTTTCTTCCAAATGAATGACTGTTACTAACATCATGCTTCAGCCAAATCTCCAAGGAAAGGAAAAGGCCTTGGGCATCTAGAAGGGCGGCCCCATCAATCATTCATAAGCAAATGCTTTGCTGGCCTCCCATAAACAGGGCATACCAAGTGTAACTTTAGGCCTATAATCTAAGTCCAGATCCTGAGAGTAAAGTCTGTTGATTCCACACTGAAACTGTTGATTACAAGCTTATTTTTCCTTATTTTGCAGAGAAAAGACAGGATGTGATCAGTCATTCCTCCACCTACCCAGAGACATCTGCATGATTACCTCTTTCTTTATCCCCTTTTTCTCTTCAGACATTCACCTTATGTAAAATTCACTGGGCAGTAACTAAAGTCTCAGAGGAATGTTTTACTGCCTACCAGCCTCTCTTCTTACATTCCTTTCCCCCCTTTAAGGAAATGTATAAATAAATACTAAATCTCCTGAAAACCTCTTCAGAAAAACAGCCACAGATGTGTCTGCAGCTCTTGTTTTTCCCAGACGCACCCTAAAGCAGGTGTCTTCATAAACCTCGATAATTGAGACTTACGTCTCAGTCACTCATTTTGGTTGTCACAGTCAATGGAGAAAAGACCAAGCAGAGTTTCTGCATTTTCTCCCGGCTAGACTCAGGTGACTGCAGCCTCCAGACACAGATGTTAGGCTTACGGTGCCATGTGCAGATTTTCACCTCCCAGGAATGATCATTTCCCCGATGTTGGTGCAGAGATGTACATTTCTATTTCCTGTTCTCTGCAGTCCCATGGGGATGCCGACACAGGATGCAGCCTGCAATTAGGCAGACGAACACAAGCCCTCTTTGCCCCTTTCCTTCGGGCTGTCTGGCCAGCCTTTCTATTGAGCACTCAGAAAAAGCTCTGATTGTTTTTTTTTTCCATTTTGAATCATTCTGCTCTGTTGAGTTCATTTAACAACTTTATCTGACTCTTTTATAGAAGGTGAATTAGATTGGATACTTATGCAACTGTAATAGCCCTGAATCAAGTTTTTTTAAATTTGCACTTGAAAAGATGTACAGAAATTCCTGGCAGTTCCATAGAAGATTTCCATTGTATGAGGTGTGCAATTACAACAGGAGATGATTTGAGACGGAACCCAAAGACAGCAGTAAAGAAAGGCCTTATGTCTGAAAAAACAAGAAGAAAAGAGGTATTGGGTAATTTAAACACAGGAAACTTCAGCGCCATATTTATATGGTGTAACAGAAAGCTTAGACACATTGAAATGGAATAAAGTAGGCCAAATACTGCCCTTAGGTATGCGTGCTCTGCTGACATTAACTTTCTAGAAATCCCGTTTACTTCACTCAGGCAAATGCAAGCTGAATTGCTTGGGTCTGAACTGGAGCACACTGGCAGAGAGGCAGCAACCAGACCCTGGAGCTTGACCTAGATGGTTTCTCAGTCATCATCACGCTCAGCAGCTGTGGCAATCTCAGTCCAGTGTGGTCCCTCACCCCTCAACGGTACCGAAACAACTGAACTGAAACAGACCCGACACTTGGCGCTGTCATACTCATTGCCTTGGAAATTCCTTATCGTCAGCCCATGCCTTGGTCCCTCCACCTCCTGCAGCTCCTTGTAGCTGGGTGCAACTGCAGGCTAACCTTCCTCCTTGCATCCTGAGTGAGACCTGGATGTGGATGAAAATACATCAGCAGCCTAAACCTCAGTAACAATTTAGGCCTTGCAGAGCTTCAGTTGGATTGCCTGCAAATGAAATTTATCACACAAGTGACAGGGAGAGTCACTTAAGTTCTCATCCCATAAATTTTACCTGGTCTCCTAACCCAACACTCTGGTCCCAGATTTGGAGGTTTAAATTTAAAGGCCTGCATGCCTCCACTCCTGGCTCCTTGCTGAAGCTCTGAAGCTGGAGGATCTCTCTAGAGCCCCACCCACTGACAGATACAACATTCTTGCACACCTCCCAGGTTGGACTCTGGGCCGCAGGTATCTTTAATTCAGGCTTTGCTTATAAGCTGGACCTCCCAGAGCTGGCAACAACCTTATCATCACTCCTGCTGCCCACTGCCAGGGCAGCCTCCAAGCCATGGGCCCCCATCCCTGTCATCTCAGGCCTCTGCCTCCCTTCTACTGGCCCTGTGAATATCAACAGGGGCCTGGCAACGACCGTACCTGGATGACAGGATTTACCCTAGGACCTCCTGGCGACTTGGATGAATGCAACCTTGGGAATGGCAAAGCCAGGCTTTGTAAATTTTGGTATCAAGTCAAGGGTGACCACTAGAAAACAATCTCAAGTGAAAGGGCATTTTCTGGTCCACTGGTGGACCCAGCCTCGGGCTGCCTGGCTCAATTTTAGCAAGAATCCCGCTAAGGCGGATTAGAGAGGATCCCCATGCCCTTGATATGTGATCAAGTTCCTCATCTCCCACCCTTGATGACTAAGTCCTTGGTCCACCTTTAGCAAAAATCCCTGCTACTGAGGTCTCCTCTTAGTCATTTGCCAGCCACTGACCCCTCTCTCTGCTCCTTGGCCATCAGTCTTTAGCTGGCTTTGCTGTATCTGGAGGTGAGCTCAGTTAACAGAAGTGTCTCTCCCTACTGCCATAACACCAGGTAAAATTTGTCTTTACTGCCTTTAACTGGCATGTGGCTCTACCCTCTCCAACAGTAGCTATCTCACCCTTTCTGCCTTCAGAGTCTCTCTGCTGGGACAGAGGCAGCCTGGGGGACAGGCCAGGGAAGAGGAAGAGGCAGCACCCCTTCCAGCCCCAGTTCCTTCCTCCCAGGAGGCTGACCTTTCTTGTTCTGAATCTGCTTCTCCTTGGAGACAGAATTCCACGTTCCTGATGCGAGCCTGGTGTCCACTCCTACTCCCAATAGTTCCTATACACCTTTGCCAATCCCTCTGATCTCTGGCCTGTACTAACTATTCGATGAAGCTGAAGCTCAAATTGTAATTATTCATTGCCTCCTACTGAGTACAATTATATATTCCTCTTCCCTAATTAAACTGTATCTTATACTTTTGTAGTTTCAGTTTTCAGAAAAAAAAGTCTAAAATAGTGTCATTAAGGGACTTATACTTGGTCACCAATTGATTTTATTTTTGTTACAGTGGATTGATGTCCCTAAATTTTTAAAAAATGGAGTCTCAAGAAGGGTGAAAAATAAAATTGTTTTAGAAGCTACAAAAAGAAAGTAACCTGATTCCTAATTTTTGCAAGTGAACCAGCTAAGCCTGTCATTATGTTAAAAAATAATATTGTATTTTAAAGGTATCTGTAATCCCAATGCTTAGAAATATATAGCATATTAATGGAAGGGAACAAATGTTTCTCCTTTAGCATGTATTATGGTAAACCCTGTTCACTTTCAATGCAGGCTATGAGTGGAATGCAGACAACCATCAAAAAGTATTTAAAAGGTACAAATAAGAAAAGAAGGCTAAAAAGTGACACAGTCCACAAGGATGGCCAACTTAGCTTGCCAATCTCGGGATGATCCACATTAGGAAGAATTAGCATGCTTTATTACCGGCAGAAGTTGAAAACCTGACATGGAACCGGAAAAAGAATTAAGGAATTCAGAAACAACGTAAGGAGAAGAAAAGTATAAAAATAATAAAATTCCATGCCGGGTGCAGTGGCTCACACCTGTAATCCCAGCACTTTGGGAGACCGCGGCAGGCGGATCACCTGAGGTCGGGAGTTCAAGACCAGCCTGGCCAACATGGTGAAACCCCATCTCTACTAAAAATACAAAAATTAGCCGTGCATGGTAACATGCACATGTAATCCCAGCTACTACTTGGGAGGCTGAATAGAGTGAGACTCTGTCTCTAAATAAATAAGTAAATAGATAATAATGAAATTCCTGTTCCAAATGTACTACCAGGAGAATTTTACTGAAAAGAGAAATTCAAGAGATTCCAAACACCAAATTGCTTAGCATAGATAAAAATAAAATTAATAACATTTTATATTACAACTGCAGTCTGCACAATATGGGAAGTATTTATTCAAGAGAAGGATACATTAGAACATGGTCATAACAACTGTTTAGTATTACTTTTATAATAGGTGGAATAAAATATTAACAAAGACTCAAGCACATAGGTGTAAAAACAATAGTTTATGAAACACACACCAAGAGCCTGTGAATTTATATACAAATGCATATAATACAACTGACTAAAACAGCATTCTCTATGCTTTACTAACATGCAGAGCTGGTTTGAAACATAATTTGTAACTGTGCAGAACTCACAGCTTTTTTTTTTTTTTTTTTTTTTGCAGCGGAGACAGCATCAGGCTTTGTAAGATTTTCTAACTGAATAGTTAAGATTCACCCACAACATAAGCATTTACTAAGCACAAGTGATACACCAGTTTCTACAGTTATTCTAAAGAACTAGAAATCATAGTTTCTCCCCTCCTGGAGTTTACAATGTAATAGCACAGTCATCATCATAGAATAACATCAGAAGTGAAATAACCACATTTATTTAGGGCCATACAGGATCAGGGCCTTGGTGGTTTGACAGCAGTGGGTGGGTGCCAAAAGGCAATTCTGCCTATAGGACAGGTCAGTAGGAATTTCAGTTGAGGGGTCAGTGAGGGAATGAGTGTGGACCAGCAGTTCAGGGGTTGGGTTGGAGGAGGAAAGGAACTGTGTGCATTGTGTAGATGTGTGCACATGCCCCCTGTCTGTCTTCTTCAGGGTTGTGTTCCTGGGTGGAGGCTGAGCTGACTCCAGATTGAGACAGCAGAGTAGAATGAGTTAAGGGGGACTGGGAAAGGGGAGATAATATTTTCCAGTGGAATGTCAAAAAGATTTCATGACCCCAGTGTTTGCGTAGGCCAAAAGGATGGACACTCTGGGTATCCAGGAGAAAAGTCGAAAAGGAGTCTAACCGTAAAACTAAAACAGAGGGAGGAGGCCAATAACAAGAACAATTTGGAAGCTAAACCAACATCCTTCAAAGCAGCAGGTCCTTCAATCGGGGCTGGAATTTGGGAGACAAAAACAAAATGCATTAATCTTGTTCTATAGGTCCATCCAGTCAAATGCTGTTGAATAGAGCAAGGAGGTTGGGGTAGAGGAAGAAACCTGGGCCATCCTAGAGAGGAGCAAGGGAACCTGCAGTAAACAGTTGGGTGGTTCAGTAAAGTGCCAGTGCCAAGCGTTGACCCTGTAGATGGAGACAGGCAGCCAGGTGCAACAGGCCGACGCAGCTCCAGAAATCCTAATGATGCAGGGAGTCACGCCTTTCTACCTGAACACAGTGGCTGGGGTCATTGGCAATGGGTGGTATCACACCTGAAAACAAAAACGGAGGATAGGACTTCTGGAGAAACAGACACAGCACACGGGAAGACAAGGGGAGATTGGGATCATCAGGAAACCAATCCTGGAATAAGCATTTTGCTAAACCCAGATAAGAAAACAGGCTGTCAGTTAGAAGGGGCTGGAGAATGTCCTGACCTGACACCTCGGGGCACTGTGACACATGCCTGAGGTTGGATCTGGGTCCTGCCATTGGCCGGAGTTAAACTTCTGCAAGTTACATAACTTCTGAGCTTCCATTTCCTTGGCTATAAAGCTTTATAAGACTAGGAAATTATTATCCCCCATTTATATAGAGGCTAATAATTCTGCCCATAGTGTTATTGTGAGAATTAAATGCCTGTTTGCACAACACCTAGCCTATAATGAATGTTCTATAAATTCAGTTCTTAAAGAAACTATGGCATAGGAAGAGAATCAGATCATCAGCAGGAAAGAAAATGCCCAGGAACTCAGAACCCATTCCAACTCAGCCAGCTGACGTCCATCTCCCAGGCTTGGTGCTGGCCTTCCCTGCACAGCCAGCCTGCTCCCCTCCTTCGGGGCAGCTACAAAATTTGTGAGGCTCAATGCAAAATGAAATCACATGGCTCCTTATTTAAAAGCATTTTCAATTTTAAGATGACAGAGAAGCAAGTCCAAATATTTGAATAGAGTTAAAATAAATGGACTAAACCCAACAGTGAAAATTAAAGATCGCCAGATTAGATTTTTAAAAAAATCCAATTGTATGCTATATGTAAGAGATACATTTGAACTTACAGGCACAAAGAGCATTAAAGTAAAAAAAAAAAAAAAAAAAAGTACATTTGGCAAATGCTAATGAAAAGAAAACTGAGATCACTGTACTAATATCAGTTAAAATAAACTTTAAGGCACAAAGAATTTTAATCATAGTCGCTAAAAAATGATTTCTAAAAATAATTCAATAATAGAATTTAACAATTTTAAACCTCTGTGAAGTCTGTCAACAGTTACTAAATACCTGAATTAAATATTGACAGATATATAAGGAGAAAATGAACAATGTATCATCCTAGTGTGATCTTTCAACACCTTCTCAATTATGGTATGTCAAACAGGAAAAATTATCAAAGCTATAGAAGTTTTGAGCCACATCTTCAGCATGTTTTAATGGACATATATAGAATTCTGCATCCAACAGTTATGGAATCACATTGGTCTCAGAAACATACACGAGACATTTACCAAAATTGGCCATGTTGGAAAATGTAAGACAAGTCTCAACGATTTCAAATAATTTGTATCCTACAGATTATATTGTGTGACTATGATGCCATTAAGTTAGAGATCAGTAAGAGAAAGGAAAGTAAAAGGGCTCTACCTATTAGAAAATAAAAGACCCACTTTTAAATTATTCATAAGACAAGGAAGAAATTGAAATGGAAATTTAGAAATATTTAATGATAATGAAAATACTACATTAAAACTTGTGAGATGCAAATAAACTAACACTTACAGGGACTATTTTAGCCTTACACTCTTTTATTTAAAAGAAGAAACTCTAAATATTAATGAGTTAAGCATACAGCTTAAAAAGTTAGAAAGTGAATCATTGAATAGACCCAAATAAAGTAAATGTAAGGAGATAACAGAGGGGACTGGAAATCAATTAAATAAATATTCAGTAGAGAAATAGAACCAAAAGTTGGCACTTTGAAAAGGTTAATGCAATAGACAAATGTCTAGTAAAACTGATCAGGAGAATAAAAGGGCAAAATAAGCAATACTAGGAATGGAAGTAGACATGACTGCAGATAAAGCAAAAGTGAAAATACAACATGAATAACGTTTTTCTAGTCAATTTGAAAACTTAAACAAAATGAAGACATTCTAGAAAAATATAACTTAGCAAAACTGAATCTACAGAAAATTCTGAATAACATCAGAACTAGCAAATATTTTGAGGCATCAGTTAAAAATCTTCCTGCAGAGAAAAATATCAGGTTGTCATGATTTTATAGGACACTTCTACCAAACTTTTAACCTTATACAAATTCTCCCAGTGCATAGGAAGGAAAAGTATTCCAAACCTTTCTATGAGATCAGTATGCCTTGATACTCAAGCCAAACAAAAATAGTACATGAAAGCAAAGCAAACAACAAAAGGAAAAAAATATTACAGGTCAGACTCACTCCTGAACACTGTTTCAATATCCTTTAAATAAAATATTGGCAAACTGAATCCAACAGTGTATATAAAAAATGATAATCCCAGTGTCTACATTGCACTTATTGCAGGAATAGAAATAGGATTTAATACTAGAAAGTGTATAAATATTATTCTCAACATTAACAGGTTAAAGGACAAAAGCCCAACGATTTTCTCAACAAACTGTAAAAACCACTCTGTTTTCTCGTAAGAGCTATGCAAAGAAATTCACCTTTTTAAATACATATTTTTAAGGTTCTGTTAGATTTAAAATATTAACAACTGCTGTGGGAATAGGGGTAAGGATCATTTGCACTCCTTTTGTGTTAATGTTATTGATTTACAAGATTTTAATAAAAGCAATGCCTAGTGCAAAGAAGATAATTAATACTAATTGATTCCCTGTCTTTGAGATACACGTGCTCTCTGTTTGGGTGCTGGAGAGCCCAAGACCAAGCCTGAAATGGTCCATGCAGTCCTGTACCCTTGCACCCATCCCTTCCCTGCACCCACCCAGTCACTGGGTCCCTGGCATCTGCACCCCATTGCCCTGTGCATATTCTCATGTCCTGCACTCTCTGCGTATCAGCCCTGCCTCTGCCACCATGACCCTCGGCCCCTGCCACCATCACCCTCGGCCCCCGCCAGTAGCTGAAATGAATGAAATCTCAGCTCCCTATACGGTTTCTTCTGCCTCTCCTGCATCCATAATGTGGGTGGTCACCAAGCAACCAAAGGCCCTCAGCTGTGCCTTTCTGTCCCAGGACGGATGGGGGAAACCCCACCTCCCTTGCTCCAGGGTATCACTTTAGACAGAGAGTTTCCCGGCCCTGCTGAATCACGGAATTGCTTTCTCTGCAGAACTACGCACAATGGAATGTCGCCAGCCACAGTCTATGTACAGTTTATTGGATAAGACCACAACTAGGGCAGAAATAATCAATATCTAGTTATTGTTAGGCTGATATATAAAATTAAGGGTAATGACTAAGAGAATAGAAAGGCATCGCTACAATAGTACTACCAACAAAGCTTTACCCGTCAAGCACAATGGTTTTTCTTGCCAAGAAGGCTGGGAAATGATAGTTCAGCAAGATTGCTATACAAAATATAAACATATAAAAATCAGTTGCATTTTTGCTTTTACCAGTAATAACCAATTACAAAATGAAATAGAGAAATTACATTCACAACTACTAAAATCATAGCATGTCTATGACATAATCTAGCTGATAACGTGCCAGGCTTCCCTGGGTTCGAGAGAGGCTGCCTTCCCAGCAACACTGTGATTCAGAGGCACAGGCAGGATCTCAGATCCCTCAAGTATTTCTGGAATGGGTGACGGGGTATTAAATGTGTTCAGAACTCAGACAGGACAGCAAGACTAAGCCACTCCATACCCGCTCAGGGTTTTGCTTTTGTTTTTGTTTTCTTCCTTAGCCTCATGTTGAGCTTCAGCCTTTTTCTTCTGGTCACCTGCACAGAGCTCCTCTGCTTGTATCTTCTCCTCTGACATTCTTGAAGCTTCCGGGTCAAAGCTACAGGGTATCTTCTGCAGGGAATGGGAGGGAAATTGTTCCTTTTAGCATTCTCCTCAGCTAGCTAGCAATATCGAGACAAGCAATAAAGACAAAAGATTTTTTTTTTTTTTGTAGAGCTGCCCTTTTCACTGGTGGAACAGAAGAGCATTTTACACTGTCAAACAGAATACACAATATTAGCACCTGAATATCCAAAATGAAACTCAAGGGTAAAATTACCCTTTCTAATAAAGGAGTCATTGGTTTATGAAATGACAGCAGGGCTCCTTTGCAAACATTTATTTTGAGATCACTAAATAGAGCAAGATATTAAAAGCCGAATATTCCAAACTGCTGTTGTTCAAGTATTATTCAAGTTCAATCAAGAATTATGGTGAAACAAAAAGTTAGTTACAATAAGAAGGAACACGACTCTCTAGGGTTTGGTTTGGTTTTGTTTTTCCTCGTTTTCATTTCATCGGCACGAGTCTAAAATACCAGACTTGCTGCTTCAAAGTAGAGGTACCTGATAATGCAGTCGGACGATTTTATTTTTACTTTCACCATCAGCCGTGTCCTCCACAGGGTTCAAACAAAGCGAATTGGTTTTAGCTGCATCAAAAAAAAAAATCAGGTGACAGGTGCTGGTGCAGGACAGGTAAGCCCCCAAATTGGGGCATAGCCCAGGAAGATTCTTGACTTCACCCAGGAAAGGAATTCAAGGGCAAGCCAGTGACATTAGACAGCAATCTTACTGAACGGCACTGCTCCTCACACAGCAGGGCTAACACATAGTCACTATTCCCACAGTCAGCAGTGTATGGGCTCTTGGCAACTGTATTTATACCCAGTTATACCCATTTTCAACTACATGCAAATTAAGGGTGGGGTTATTGCAAATTGAGGGGTGGGTTATTTAGAATTAGCTAGGAAAAGAACAGTAACTTCCTGGTCGTTGCCATGGCACTTGTAAACTGTCATGGTGCTGATATGAGTGTCCTATGCTAATGAACAATGAGGGCAACTAGGGATAGCTTTCATTGCTACCTGCTTATTTCTGCTGGTTTTTCACTTTATCCCATAGGAACCAGGAAATTACTCTTACCAGTCTCTTACCTCCACACCAGAGTTCTCAAAATGATCTAACCTCTGTGACTATAGCGCCCTGGTATTGGGTTGAGCCAATTAGATTAATCTGGAAGTGTTAGATTAACTCTCTTTTCTCTTGGGAAGAGCTCCCACTCGGGGGCTCCTCAGGTCCTCCTGCAAATGGCCTCCTTACAAGTTCTCAGGGGAGGATGAAATATCTTCACCGTAAATTTTGTCAGCCCTCTTCTGAGCCAGTGTTGTCAGAAACCCAGGTAGGCTGATCAGATGGCCATGATCTTAGATGCCATCAGAATCCACTAAGAAGAGCATGGCAGCATGATTTATTTTTATTCTATCCTTGCTGTTTCTTGAGTCTTCTAACTAAAATAAATACTTTTAGAGGCTGTAATATCAGGTTCTATATAACATTTACTGGTAATGCAAACATAAATAAGACACAGGAATTTGTCTTAAATTCATCATATAGAAAAAATAAGATGCCTAGGTTGCAATACTATGTTACAACAGAGGCATGTTCCAGAAACACGGGGGCCCTGCAACAAAGGGCCCAGCTACGTGGGAGACCTGCGGGGCACTCAGGAAAGATAAGTAGATGGGAAAAGAGAGAATGATCTTCTAGGTGGGGTGTCCACACATTCATTCATTCATTTAGTCATCATCCCTTCAAAACACATATTAAGAGCCAGGCACTGTTCTGGGTACTGGGAATGAGGCTGTGTGGACAGGAAAGGGCTTTGGCTCCTAGACCAATGCCTCATAGGTGTTTCCACCTCACAGTATCTTCTGCTGATCTATTGATTCCTCCACAAGGACAGAAACCCTCCAAAGGACACAGTAGCCAACTTAAAGGGGGTCTTGCTGGCCAACCCTGGGAAAATTTGTCAAAATAAATACTACTAGTTACAGATTGTAGCCCTTTGGATAAAATAGAAATCCATCAGTCTATAGCTTCTAGGCAGATGGAATAGCAATGCAAAACCAAAGACTAGAATGAGTTTGATGTGCTTGAGAAAAACTTAGAGAAAAAAGTACTATATCTGATGAAAAAAGCAAAGGTCAGGATCATGAATATATCAAGACTTCACCCAGGTCTATAGAAAGCAAGCAGGATAATCCCCCCAAAATATAGATAAAAATAGGTCATCACAGAGGAGAAAATAAAACAGGAAGATGAAACATAAAAGGATGTTCAGTAAAAATAATATCAGAAACAATCAAATCAAAACAAATTTTTACAAACAAATTAGCATTTGGGGTTCTATTTTAATTAAATAGTTATTTTGACATCAGAAGCTTTTTAGATAATTTCAATCTTTTAGAGGTAGGAGGTACATATGCAGGTTTGTTACAGGAGTAGATTGCATGATGCTGAGGTTTGGGGTATGGATCCTATCACCCAGGTGGTGAACACAGTACCCAGTAGGTAGTTCAACCCACAACCCCTTCCATCTCTCCCGCCTCTAGCAGTTTCCAGGGTCTCTTTTTTCCACCATTATATCCATGAGCACTCAGTGTTCAGCTCCCACATATAAGTAAAAACATGTGGTATTTGGTTGTCTGTTCCTGCATTAATTCACTTAGGATTATGTCTTCCAGCTGCACCCACGTTGCTGCAAGGGACATGTTTTCATTTTTTTATGGTTGCATAGTATTCCATGGTGTATATGTACCAATTTTCTTTATCCAATCCACCATTCATAGACACCTAAGTTGATTCCATGTCTTTGCTATTGTGATGAACATACAAGTGCATGCGTATTTTTGGTAGAAAGATTTATCTGAGAGGGAGGGCATATACCCAGTAATGGGATGTGTCTTTTTGGTAGAATGATTTATCTGAGGGGGAGGGCATACACCCAGTAATGGGATTGCTGCATTGAATGGTAGTTCTGTTTTTAGAAATCTTTGAGAAATCTGCAAACCGCTTTCCACCGTAGCTGAATTAATTTCCACTCCCGCTAACAGTGTATAAGCATTCCCTTTTTCCTGCAGCCTCGCCAGCATCTGTGATTATTTGGCTTTTCAATAATAACCACTCTGACTGGTACTAGATGCTATCATTGTAGTTTTGATTTGCATTTCCCTGATGATTAGTGGTGACAAGCATTTTTCATACGTTTCTTGGCCACTTGTAAGTCTCCTTTTGAGAACATGAAAACCTAAACAAACCAATGAGAAGTTCTGAAATGGAATCAGTAATAATAATTTTAAAAACCCTACCAAATAAGAAAAGCCCTGAGCCAGATAAATTCACAGCTGAATTCTACCAATGTACTGAAACTATTCCAAAAACTCAAGGAGGAGGGGTTCCTCCCTAAATCATTCTATGAAGCCAGCATCAGCCTGATACCAAAGTCTGGCAGAGACACAACAAAAAAAGAAAACTTCAAGCCAATATTCCTGATAAACATAGATGCAAAAATCCTCAACAAAAGACTAACAAACCGAATCCAGCAGTATGTCAAAAAGTTAATACACTATGATCAAGTAGGCTTTATTTCTGAGGGAAAAGCTGGTTTGACATATGCAAAGTAATAGATGTGATTCACCACATAAACAGAATTAAAAGCAAAAAACACATGATCATCTCCATAGATCCAGAAAAATCCAACATTCCTTCATGAGAAACACCCTCAACAAACTAGGCATCAAAGGAATATACCTCAAAATAGTAAGAGCCATCTCTCAAAAACCCACAGCCAATGTCATACTGAATAGGCGAAAACTAGAAGAATTGCCCTTGAGAACTGGAACAATAAAAGGATGCCCACTCTCGCCACCTCCTATCAGTGTAGCACTGGAAGTCCTAGGCAGAGCAATCAACCAACAGAAAAAATTAAAGCCATCCAAATAGGAAAAAAAGAAGTCAAGCTATCTGTCTTCACTGATGATATTTTATAACTGGAAGTATTAATATATTAAGAGTATATGATGATCTTCCAGATACCTTGTGCTTGAACTGTGCCACATTTGCAGAGAGAAAGAGAGAGGCAGAGGCAAGGGCAGGGAGAAAGGGAATTTACAAATATTATACTATTATTGGCAAGAATTTTAATGAATTGAAAGCCTGAACTGTCAGAAGACTGAAATGCATTGTTAAATACTTTATGAAATATAAATTATTAAAATTGTTTGTCAATTTGGGAATATTTATCAAATTTTTAGATACAAATACACTTCCTTCAGCAATTCCACATCTAGGATTCTATCCTAAAACAATGCTCATAAATCATTCCAAATAGCAAATGTGCCAAGATTTCATTACACTAATGTGCTAACAGCCAAAGTCTGGAGACAACCTGAATGCTCTCCAGGAATCTGCTGTTTAAAATCCACTATGATACCAACATCATAATGAGATACGACTTCACACTCACTAGAATATTTTTAAAACAATGGAAGATAATATGTGTTAGCAAAGATGGGGAGAAATTGGCCAGGCATGGTGGCTCACGCCTGTAATCCCAGCACTTTGGAAGGCCAAGGCAGGTGGATACCCTGAGGTCAGGAATTCGAGACCAGCCTGGCCAACACGGCAAACCCTGTCACTACTAAAAATACAAAAATTAGCCGGATGTAATTTTTCATGGCAGGTGCCTGTAATCCCAGCCACTTGGGAAGCTGAGGCAGGAGAATCGCTTGAACTCGGGAGGCGGAAGTTTCAGTGAGCTGAGATTGCACCACTGCACTCCAACCTGGGTGACAGAGCGAGACTCTGTCTCAAAAGAAGAATAAAAGAAAAAAAAAAGAGGGGGGAGAAATTGGAACCCTCAGACATTTCTGGTAGGATGGTAATACAGTGCATACAGAGCTGGCAAGTGATCCAGTAATCCTACCCTTAGGTATGTACCCCTAAAGAATTGAAAACAAGTACTCAAACAAATACTGGTACCCAAATGTTCATAGCAACATGATGCACCATAGCCCAAAGGTGAAAATAACCTAAATATGCATCAGCTGATGAATGGATCAACACAAAGTGGTATATCCTTTATGTCATAATACATTTTGCCCCCCTCAAAGACACTCTTATGTTGAAGTCCTACTCCCCAGTACCTTAGCATGTGACCTTATGTGGAAATAGGGTATTTGCAGGTGTCATTAGTTAAATGAGATCATGCAGAGGAGCATGAGTTTCTAATGCAATACGACTGGCGATCTTACAACAAGAGAAACCTGGAGACAGACGCACACACGGGGAGAGTGTCGTGTGGAGATCCACCTTGTGCTGCCACAGGCCGCTTCCAGCAGACCCCAAAGCTGGAGGGAGGCTTGGCACGGAATCCTCAGAAGAAACCCACCCTGCTGGCACCTTCATATGGGGCTTCTGGCCTCCAGAACATGAGTCAATAGGTTTCTGTTGTCTAAGGCACCAGTTTCTGGCAGCTCCAGAAAACACGCAAAATACACATACAGCAGACCGGTATCCCGTCATAAGGCGAATGAAGTACTGATACATGCTGCAGTGGTAATGACCTCAAAAACATCAGCACTCTCCAAGTTTTTTGGCACCCGGGACTGGTTTTGTGGAAGACCATGTTTCCATGGGCTGGTGTGCGGGGCGTGCTATAGGGATGAAACTGTTCTACCTCAGATCATCAGGCATTAGTTAGATTCTCATAAGGAACACACAACCTAGATCCCTCACATGCACAGTTCACAATAGGGGTTGCGCTCCCAGGAGAACCTAAGGCTGCGGTTGATATGATGGGAGGGCGGAGCTCAGGCTGTAATGCTGGCTCACCACTGCCACCTCCTGCGTGCGGCCAGGTTTCTAAACGGCCTCAGACTGGTACCCTTGGCAGCCCAGGGGTTGTGGACCCCTGTAAACATTATGCTGAGTGAAAGAAACCAGACACAAAAGGTCACATATGGTATGATTCCATTTGTATGAAAGAAATATCCAGAGGAAGCTAACCCTTGGAGAACGAAAACAGATTGGTGGTGGCTATAGCTACGGGGAATGGGAAGTAACTATTTAATGGATGTGAGACTTTCTATCGGGAGAGTGTGAAAGATACTACGATGAAATCACTTTTCTCACATCCAGGCAAAATCAGGCCAGAAAGGCAGGAGGGAGGGGCTCACGCTTGCGTGTCTGGGATCAGAACTGTTTCCAAGCATGTTCTAATACACCACAAGAAAGCCTCTCTTTTGCATCCTTCACACGTCTCCTGCAGTGTATGGCTTGCACATTTCACACATATAGACATATTATCACTAGACATTCTTGAGGACTGCAGTCATTCAGTTAAGATGCTCTCAAAAGAACACGTGCCCAGGAAGGGCACCTCCACCTGTGAACCAAAAGCGACTCTGGCTTTGGGCCTCCAGAATGAACTGTGCTTCTAAGCAGCCTGGCAGAATTTTTCCTTTTTGCCAATAAAAGCTCCCCTTTCCAGATCATGAGGTCAGGAGATCGAGACCATCCTGGCTAACATGATGAAACCCCGTCCCTACCAAAAAAATAGAAAAAATTAGCCAGGTGTGGTGGTGAGCGCCTGTAGTCCCAGCACTTTGGGAGGCCAAGGCGGGTGGATCACGAGGTCAGGAGATCGAGACCATCCTGGCTAACACGGTGAAACCCCGTCTCTACTAAAAATACAAAAAATTAGCCGGGTGTAGTGGTGGGCGCCTGTAGTCCCAGCTACTCAGGAGGCTGAGGCAGGAGAATGGCGTGAACCCGGGAGGCGGAGCTTGCAGTGAGCCAAGATAGCGCCACTGCACTCCAGCCTGGGCAACAGAGTGAGACTCTGTCTCAAAAAAATAAAAAAATAAAAAAAACTCCTCTTTCCCTTTCTGTCACTAGCGCACTTGTCACTTGCCACTATGTGCATCCTGGATTAAGAACCTCTTTCCTCATTCCCAGATAAATTCCACATATTTGGAGACATTTCTTTCTAATGTCTTTTTTGTTATATTGATAGGGGATGAAAATGTGTTGAAACTAGGCAGAGGGGCGGGTGATGCAATATTGTGAAGGTGCTAAATACCACTGGACTGTTCACTTTAAAATGGCTAATTTTGTGTTATGTGAATTCAGTGTAAAAAAAAAAAAGACTCACATTATAGGAGACTCCCAATTTCATAAAGTAGTGGCCAGTTAGATAAGAGAATGGAATGTCTGGATGTATACATATGGAGAATACACAGCCTGCATTCAAGGTCAGCTTAAACCAACCGCATGGTATGATACCGTTTATAAAGGATGCACGTGTGTGTGTGGGTGTGCACATGTACACATATTTACTTAAAACATCTATATATGAGCAAACACACCAGACTTTTAAGAAGTGGTTACCTTGGAAAATAGCCATCAGGAATATTAGAGGAATCCAGAAGGGACTTCCCCATTTTATCTGGTTGATGTTTGTGATGTTTTTTACATCATACTTTACTGTGGTTTTAAAACCAATTTTAAAAATTAAAAACTCAAAATCCAAAACCTAAACAGCAGCATTTGACATCAGAAATGTAATTCACCTATAGTATACATAAAAACATGTATAATTTTAAGTAAATATTGCTTCCCATGTGGAATGAGCCTAATTCTCTTGCTCCCCCTTGTCTGTCAGTAGCAAATAGAGAACATTCTCAGCATTGAGAATACAGTTCCTCCTCTGTATACCACAACTACCATGTGACCTTCTGTTGCATGCCAGGAATGTATCTGTGTTTATATGCATCACTCTCACCCTAGGCATTTAGATACCTGAGGGCAGCATCCGTTCCTTATTCACGGTTGTATTTTCAGGCTTAGTACAGAGCCTGACATCTACCACATGCCTGGCAGCATACACAAAACAAACAGGCAAACGCACAAGTAAGTAGATAACATTTCATAAAAGTCAACAGTATAGAGTTAGAGTTGACCAGCTGTGACTCTCCAGTTTATATGCTTACAATACAATGTGCCAATTTCTAAATTTCTACCAAACGGAGTAAATTTATATGTTGTAGTATTTTTAAGAGTCACAGCTGTCATTCTAAATAAAACTAGAACCTGTAAGTATTGTCCATAGAACTTTGTAGCAGAACTTGATTACTCCTGCAGGAGAGGCTTTTAAAAGAATCTTGAGTCAGCACCCCCTATTATCCTATTATTCAAAATAGGCCTTTTATTACTGATTTGGTAAACAAATGAACAGCACATAAACAAGCCTCTGAAAAGTCACGGTCTGCATTTGCCACTGGCCACAGCAGAGCTGGTGCCTGACAACTCTTACCTGCAGCGGCCAAGCCCTTATCCTCACTGCGGTGGCTTCTTCGTGATGCCTCGGGAAAGCTCTGCCCCTGGAGATTCGAGGCTGCCAGGCACTCTGGAGCCCTGTCTGAGAGAAGGAATGTGATGTGAACAGCTCCTTTCATTTGGCCCTTTTCCTCTCCAGCAGCCAACAACGTGAGCCATACTCTAGGGCTGACAAAGGAGCCACAGTGAAGCGCTTCTGTTTCCCAGAGTTCATTGTCCAACAGAAATAAAGCTCTTAATCTCTGCCGAACCGGGTGATGCCAAGGTAGGTGACTGTTAGGACCTCTGGCCAAATTCAGCAGGAGAGGCCTCCAGTCACAGCTGGGGCATCAGGGGTTTTCATGGAGCCCTCCTCTGGCTTGGCAATGGCCTGGGTACTGAATGCATCCTTGTGCCACATTCAGCGTTGGGTTTATCATTCCCATTTTACAGATGGAGAGACAGAGCCTAACACAGTCCATGTAACTTTCCCAAAGTCATCTATGTAATCAGCAGTGCATGGAGCTGAAACCCTGAGCCCAAGACCTCTGAACACCATGTATTATCTTCCTGCTACTTGGTGTTGAGCCCAATAGGGTGCAAGATACCTTTTCACGAACTGTTGTTTGCTGGGAACCATTCTAGCTCTTTCTAGAACTTTCTGGTCTGCCATAATTGCTTTCTGTGTGAATAATAATACTAATCACGGCTTATCGATCCCTCCCTACCTGTGTGATCCATTGGGAGGTGGGAAGCATTAATGATAGGAGGCGGAGCAATCTATGATGAAGAAAGAGAGAAACAATATTGAGTTAATGAGTAGAAATGAAAGAAGTTAATAAACTAGGACTAAACTGTTTAAGTCAGCTGGATCTTGAGATAAGAGACAAAAACGGGGAGAAACCATTCATTTACGAACAAGATTGAGTGTGGACGCAAAGATAGCAGGAGTGTAATTAAATGGAAATAAAGGTCTAAGACAAAGCTGACCTCTGCATTTTCCACTCCCAAAAAATCCCATCAGCGGGACTTGGGGCAGAGTGGCTGTAATGAGAAATCACACACACAGCATGGAAGGAGGCAGTGATGGTGGACAGACCGTGCTTGGTGTCATTGACTCTGCCCACACAAGGTCAAGGAGGCACTCTAGAGCCCTTTGCACCCAAGATAATGAATGATGGCAGAACAAGGAAACATGAGGCTTCTGTGTGCTTGGAGAGCCCTGGGTACTGCAACCTCGGGCTCTTTCTGCTGAGGCTGCTCCATGCCTGGCTTGAGTTTTGAGCCCTGCAAATCATCGGCACCTACCGTGCCCCTCCCTGCTGCGCGGGTCTCTCAGGTCAGGAGCCCTGGACTTGAAGGAGCAGCTACTCATGCTCTGGGGGCTTTGAAAGAGCAATAGCCCTAGTGAGCCACTGCCTGGCCACCACTCAGCTCAGAGGGCCTGGATGGGAAAGTAGGGCATCTCCAGGCGTGTGACCTCAGACTACAGCGTCATTACACCCTTTACAGATGAGGAAGCCCAGGGAGGTTAACTCCACCCATGTCACGAGGAAGGAAATGGCAGCGCCAGGAACCACAGTGTGTGCTCTTAATACCCAGGTGATAATAGTAACAGCAACAACAACAGCCAATATCACCACGGCTTACTCCGTGCCAGGCACTGTTCTGAGTATCCTCCCATGTTACTGCACTTCACAGCAAGCGTCTGCAGTGAGCCTGTGGTTATTAGCACTCACAACCACGTCATAGACCCGAGACCTGAGGCATAGAGGAATTAGCCTGCCTGGGGTCACACACAGGTAGTGGTCAAGCCAGCATCTGCGCCCCAGAAGTGTGACTCCAGAACCCATGCCCTTGACCACCATCCCTGCTGCGCCTCATCAGCAAGGCGGAAAAGTGGCTGTTACAAGGCATTTCCTTGCCCTTTATTGTTCAGATAGGGTTTCTGACCCACTAAGCCCTTCCATCCACGCATAAGGGTCTTCGGAGAGGGAAGCTCATCTCCACCCAGCAGAAGGAGAAACTGAGGCTCGGAAACATGAAATTGTTTGAGCAAGGTCACCTCACCAGTCTGCCAGCAGCACTGGGCCTTAGACCCACACATTCTGATTTCAGATCCTGAGTACCTTCTGTCATCATTTTGTCTAATTTTTAATTTCAGGTGCAATGTGTGTCCCACATGCCCAAGGGCTGTGGCAGAGACCAGCAGGAGTCCTGGGCCATGTAATTCCTGCCTTGAGCCATGCAGAGTCTAATGTAGCACAGAGACTGAGCTTGGCCAAAAGCTAAGTACGCAGTTGCAGAGAGGCACAAGAGAGTCTATCGAGTCCATAAATGGGACACTGAGAGCTGACTGGTTGGGGGGAAATCAAGAAAAGCTCATCAGAAAAGAATAATCCTCGGCTCAGTCCTGGAGGATGAATAGATATTGGCCAGGGAATAAAAAAAGGAAAGTGTATGTCAAATAGAACAATACTTTTACTCAAAAGCATGGATAAGAGAGAACACCAGAGGATGCAGAGAAGGTGGTGAGCATGAGTTCAGTAGAAGGACTAGGCTGGGTGAATGAGGAGAGGAAGAAGAGGCATGGTTAGTCCATTCTTAGAGCATTTGTAGAGTATGTTAAAAAATTTGAACTTGATAGGTAGGCTATAGTGAAGAATTTCAAAGAATGGTGTAGGGTGGTCTAGGGAAAGTTGGTATGAATAAGAATAAAGACTTCAGGTGAGCTAAGAGGTTGTTGTAACAATGCAGGCAAGTAAGGGATGACTTTGCCGAAACTAAATTGACCAGAGAGAGGGATGAATTGGAGACACATGAAGAAGGTGCGTGCAAAGGTTAATTTTACGTTCAACTTGACTGAGCCATGGATCCCCAGATATTCAGTCAAAAGTTGCCCTGCGTGTTTCTGTAAGGGTGTTTTTGTATAAGATTAGCATTTAAATTAATAGAGTCAGGAGGATCATCCTCTATAATATGGGTGTCCCTTGTCCAATTAGTCTAAGGCCTGAATAGATAGAAGTTTGATCCTTTCCCAAGTAGGAGAGAAATCTTCCTCTCTACCAGATTTAGGATTCAAACTGAGATATCAATTCTGAAAACTTTGGACTTGTCAACCTCCATAATCATGCGAGCCAATTCCTTATAATAAATCCTATTGGTCTGATTCCCTGTAAAACCCTGAGAAAACAGTGCAATTGACAGATGGAGATTTGGTTTCTCGTGAGATGCTGGGGAGACGAAGGGAGGGTGGAGGTGGTTCTGATGGTTTGGATGCTGTTCAGGCGAGTGAGCTGACACCCAGCTTGGTGGTTCTTCATGATGGGCAGCTTGGGAAGAGGAGCACGTGGGTACCAAGTGAAAGATGATTTCAACTTTGTCAAGAAGCTTGCAACTGCTGAATGTCCTCACATGCTTCCTTTACTTGTAGGGCCCCAGAAATTTGCTAGGTGACTGCAGTGATATCAGACAGTATATTTGGTTAAAGCACAAAATTAATTGTTCCGTATACAGGCTGTTATGTTGGCTCCATGTGGAAAAACACCCTTCTCCTGGGCTACCAGATAAACCCATCCACAGTCAATATAAGATAGAAAAAGAGAAGAAAGGTTTACAGCCTAGGACAAATCTATTTGTTCCACAGGGAAATGCCCATAATCAAAATGACTCAATGAAATGAGTTTAAAAGAGCTGCCCAGAGGCCTTCCTTAGAGAAAAGCTTTGGCATCAGAAGACCGAACTTTCCAGCTCTGCCAGGAAGGCAGGTATCGATGGCTTTGTGAGTCACTTTCTGGCCCACAAAGTCTACCCAGCAAGATCTTCTGGTCCTGCGGGGCAGCCAGCCCTGCCACAGGCATCCTGACCCTTCAGTTTTCAATGATCTTGGGGTTCACCACCTGCCCCTGGCAGAAGGAATCCTCAATACAAAGGGAGCATTTGCAAATCCCCTTGCATAGGTTTGGCACTCTCCTGCTCACAACCCTGGCATGATCATGCCACCTGGATTGGGTCAGGACAGAGGTCATGCGTTATGATGTCCTTTGCCTCCTCTTCCCCCAAAATCTTCAACATCATTCTCAGCTCCATTAGCAGGAAAGAAGCCTTCTCTTCTTCTACTGGTCAACCTCTGTCCTCTCCACACCTCTATTTAGATATAGCATCTTTGGGATGTTCAGTGAGGAGTACCCTCTTATTCTTTCTCACCACAGGTGCCCATCTGGCCTGTCCCTCAGGGTGACTGCACTTCTGCATAGGATTTACAATAGCTATTGCCTGGGCAAGGCAGAGGGTCCACTGGGGGGCTACTCCTGTCGGTGTTCCCACCCACTGGAGGTGACATGCTCTCTTCTCAAGATAGAAAAGATGTTCTTGCTTCGTTGGCCCCATGTCTCCACTGACTGCCCAGCTCTCAGCCAAAGGCCTGCAAGTAATTATCAACATTTGCCTGGTAACCTTGCCCAATCTTAAATGGGAGGACCTGTGGGTATAAACAGCTGTGGGTAGGAATTTGACTGATTATCTTCTTATCTCATAGAGTCAATGAATTATAATCTCACCATCTCTGCACCTTGCTTTCCTTTTTGCCAGGAATGATCTTACAGTAAATTACTCATAATCTGCTGTAATTATTTGTAAAAGAGGAGAAATAAATTATAACATGGAGAACATATAGGGAATGATTTCTTCCTCCTTCTAAGAGTTCATTAGATGTTTAGTTTCTGCCTTTTAAGAAAGATTTCCTCATCCAATAAAGATATTAATATAATCTCATTACATTTATTGCTCCCAAGGATAAACTAACAGGGGAAGAAAACCTCTCTAGCAGATGCCCAGTGATAGAAGCGCCTGCCAAGAAAAGAAACATAAATATTTTCATCACTTTTCCAGGGGCAGGAGCCATTCTGAAAGGCGGGTAGCCATTCTCCCCATAGTCAAATATTGGAAGAATTTTTGGTGGCTATTTGTTGACGGTTTTTACTCTGATCTCTCAATTTTCTATAGTCTCCTCAAGGCATCTTTAAAAAATCAATCTCTGTGACTAAGACTATGGTTTGTGTTGGCAGGGAGGGGCTGCCCCTCGCTTTGTACCTGATTCAAAAAGGAAAGTCTGGTACTCAACCCTAGGAGCGTCTCATCTATATTCCAAAAGGTCAAAATGTCACATGGCCGTAGAGTTGGGAGAGAGCCCTGCATGCCACAATAGAAGCATGGGCTGTCTTTGCACAAACGAGGCAGAGGCCCATGTGCTGTCCCCAGCTGTATCCCCAAAGAGCATTGTGACTTTGAGATACAAAAGATGCCAAGTGACTGACATCATGTCTGCCGTCTGGAATCGTGGGGTAACAATATTTGTCACCTACACTCCTCCTGGGGATTTGGGGAGGAATTAACGAGGCGGTGTTTATGTGAGAAGTTTCCTCCATGGCTTAGGACTGTGCTACTTAAAATAGAAGAGCTGAGCACTGCTGCCAAATGTTTGCAGGCGCCCATTCGTGCCCTGTCTCCTCTGTTTTCCAGCCCTAACAGATGAGCCATGGTGCTCATCTCTTGGAACCTAGGGGGAGCTGAGCCCATTTTTATCCGTCTTAATGGGAAGCCATTTGCACAAGATCGAGTGTGGTTTTCCTGAAGAGAAACAATACCAGGATGCAGCAAATAACCCTCCAAAGGGGCTGTGCTCTGGAAAAAGGCTGATTGGGCTTGGTCTTCCATGTCATGTGCTTGTCCCGTACTCTACACCAAAACTAAGGGCAATAAGAACAGAGAAAAGCAGGAGAGGACTTTAGCCCACACAGTCCCCTCGATGTTCGCAGGCGATCATGATAAGCACAAAATCTAGGTAAAAACATTGCGCTCAAAGCTTCACAAGGTCTAATCCTCTCTCCTACCCTTCCACCAAGACAAGCCTCCATTATACAGAAAATCTGGAGGCGCCACAAGGAAAGGAGTTGATTACTAGACTATCCAGCTGTTTGGGAGTTTGCCGGGAGGAAGATATGTTAATGCGGGGAGGAAGTAATTAATATGGTTAATTACTAGAAAACTCCTTCCATATGGAAAGGGTGACTCTGGGTCAGGAGGCTGGGATAACAGAGCGGGAATGAATGTATCCTCGTCACACGCTGCATGTGCAGTGCGTATCCAGAAGGGGCCAAGTGTCATCCACATTCTGTTCTCTGTCCTCAGTGCCACATAGTCTGTCACCTTTGGAGAGAAGGAGCATTAGAAACCCTGGGGAGGTGCCATATCAACTCTGTGCCCTGATTTTTCCAACTGGAGCACATATTCACACCTCCACCCACAGAAATGACGATTTACAAGTCAGTGGCTCCTGCTGAGGGAAACCACACAAAACTCTGGGCACAGAAAGCCAGATGATAATGTGTTCATTCTCTCCGGTCTTATGCCATATCTAATAATACTGGTGTCTAATTACTGAGAGCATTCTCAAGGTAACGTGCCATGTAGATGTGCATGAGACAATGCAAAATTTAATTAAAGTTCACATTGTCTCATGCACATCTCATAAGAGACCCAGACAGGTGAAGAAATATGCACAAAGGTGTATAGTTTTTGTGAGCCAGGGTTTTGGATTCTAAAAACCAAGATTTCCTTTAGGCCAATGAGAAGGTGTCACTCAGATGAAATTGTTCGGTATGAGATCAAAAACTATAGTTTCTTTCTCCATCTTAAGGTTTTGTTCTCTGTCCAAGTTTCCACATTGGCTTTGAATGTTTGCACTTTATATTTCTGGTTCTTGAGTCAACCCCTTGTTTTTATAATCAGGCCTGGAGACTGCTCTACCACTCTCTGAGGTCATGTTTCCACCAAAGTTGCTAAGCTCACGTTTCCTTATGAGTGCTGGGGTGTTCCGTGTTTATTAACATTATTTTCTCCCTCAGGAAGAACTTCATGGTGATCTCTCCTCATTTAATTTAGACGCTGACTTCCTAGCACTTAATCAAAATCAGTTCCCCGCTTGAATATTCCTTTCAGCTTAGTTATTTTTGGGGTCCTAAGATTTATTTTCCTTTCACATTATTTACTCATATAATTCACCCTTTCCATTCTTCTGCATTTCTTTCTGTACTTCCAGGCTTCCATCTGTGATCAGCATTCTTCTCTATGAAGAATTTCCTTTAGAATTTTTTTTTTATTATACTTTAGGTTTTAGGGTACATGTGCACAATGTGCAGGTTTGTTACATATGTATCCATGTGCCATGTTCATTTCCTGCACCCATTAACTCGTCATTTAGCATTAGGTATATCTCCTAATGCTGTCCCTCCCCCCTCCCCCCACCACACAACAGTCCCCGGAGTGTGATGTTCCCCTTCCTGTGTCCATGAGTTGTCATTGTTCAATTCCCACCTATGAGTGAGAACATGCGGTGTTTGGTTTTTTGTCCTTGTGATAGTACTGAGAATGATGTTTTCCAGTTTCATCCGTGTCCCTACAAAGGACATGAATTCATCATTTTTTATGGCTGCATAGTATTCCATGGTGTATATGTGCCACATTTTCTTAATCCAGTCTATCGTTGTTGGACATTTGGGTTGGTTCCACGTCTTTGCTATTGTGAATAGTGCCGCAATAAACATACGTGTGCATGTGTCTTTATAGCAGCATGATTTATAGTCCTTTGGGTATATACCCAGTAATGGGATGGCTGGGTCAAATGGTATTTCTAGTTCTAGATCCCTGAGAATTTTTTTTAGCCTGTAGTCCCAGCTACTCAAGAGGCTGAAGTGGGAGGATCACTTGGGCCCAGGAGTTTGAGGTCGAGGCTGCAGTGACCCATGTTGCACCACTGCACTCCAGCCTGGGCAACAAAGTGAGACTTCAACTCAAAGGAATGTCTTTTAGGGAGGATCTTCTGGTAATTATTTCTCTTCATTTTTGCTTATCTGAACATATATTTATTTTGCTTTGTTGTTGAAGGGTGTCATCACTTGGTCTATAAATCTAGATTAGGAACAATCTTCTTTAATCTATTTAAAGGTAAAGTTGTTATTCCACTATTTCTTGCTCCAACTATCCCTGTTAAAAATCAGCTTTACTCTTGCTCTTTTGAAAGTAACGTGTTTTTTTTTTTTTCTTTTTTCCCTCTTTGGTTGTTTGTTATATGCTATATTTTCTTTTTTTTTTTTTTTTTTTTTTGATGATGTTATATCTAGATGCTTGTTTTGATTGTTTTTTTTTTCTATTGGTATAGTTAGAGACAATCTCTCTCCCTCTCTCTTTCTCTTTCCTTTTTTTTTTTTAAACTGGGAGGAGGCATTGGTTTATCTCATTTTTTCTTGTTTTTTTTGTGCGTGTTTTTGTGCAGATAATTGAATCTGTTGATTAATGTGTTACATCAGCTTTAGAAAAATTTTTGCCTGGATCTTTTCAGATAATGCTTCTCTGCCCTATTCATGGCCTGCTCTTTTTTGGGGAATCTCAATTATATATTTGATAAACATTTTTACTTTGCTCACTTCTCCTATGCTCTCTTCTTTATTTTGTAAGCTTTTTTCTCTCTTTTATTCAGTCATTTTTAAATGCTTGTTGGTGGTGGTGGTGGTGGCGGTACCAGATCAGAGATAACAGTTGAATGCAGAGGTGCATGCAGGGTTTAGATGTAATTCAAGCACACAGTCTTCTGTTGGTATAGTCAGATGCTATCTATCATCTGTCTGTCTGTCTGTCTGTCTGTCTATTTATTTCTTGCTGCAGGGAGGCATGGTGTCGCTAATGTTGTTGTGCTTCTCTTGTGTTTCTGTAAGACCTTGCTTTCACCTCTTGCTTTCCTTTTTTCTCCGCAATCAGGTCTGAATTCTGTCCCCTTACTTCTTCGAAAGTAGTTTTTGGTATTTTTCCAGCCAGGGTGGGCTTTCTTTCCTAGACTTCCTCTCTTCTCCCTACTTTTCTACACACCCTCACCGGATTGCTTCCTCAGGGATGAGCTCAAGCTCATGTCCTGAATCTGGCTGTGTACATGAGGTACAGAGAATTCCTACCTCCTAATTATACTATAGATGTGTATTGCGGGTAATGGTATTTGCTTTTCTAGTTTGACTGTATTATTTTGTCAGAAAATGTGTAAGGAGATTTGAATTTCAATGGCCACCGACATTCTATGGACTTTCTTCAACGAAGTACTCAAGGTGGCTATTAGAAATTATTTTGAATGGAAATATTCCTACCGTATTTGCATATAAGTGTTCTTATGACGGATTGCCGTTTTCATTGTTCTGATTGTAATTATAATCTCTAGAGAACACACATGTTACTCCTTCCAAACTCCTGCTCAGGACAAGTCGCTGGTCGACAACTCTTCTGTTTTATGTGTCTTTGTCTCAGATGCCACTTTCCGTATATAACCCAGTAGCTCATACCCTGGCATGGACACTAATCCCAGTGTGATCAACAGCTTGTTTAAATGCCAGTTCCAGGAATGTATTTCCAGAAATTCTGAATCAGGGAGGCTATTGGAGAACCCAGGCTGTCTGCATTTCTAATGGGCATCCCACATGATCCTGACACAGGTGCCACTGGGACTACCCTTCCAAAAGTGCTGACATAGACTTGTGTCTTGGGCCCATCCTCAGGGAAGGAGGAAGCCACCTGTGAGGGATTTGTGTTAGGACTATAGAATGACCTCACGGCAGTCAGGAGTCAGGGCACCCAACAGACAGGAGGGCTGGGTACATCAAACAGGAGAGCTCTGACTTCTCAGAGGCCGATCAAAGTAACGCAGACCCCAAGTTCTTGAAGGACTAAAATCCTGGGAGGGCGCTTTATAAACATTTTTATAATATATCACCTCTTCTTCTCATGTCAGAGCCAGGTGTAATGACCATAACAGATGAAGGCATTGACACAGGAGAAACAACAGGAGGCAGATTACTAGACTGGAGACTCAAGATTCTAACAGTATTACATCAAGTCTAATAAAATTCTTCTGATGAAGAGGACCAACCTCAAAGCCAGAGATGTCCCAGAGCCTCAGGTCAAAAGAGGTTTCCTCTGTGTCTAGAAGACAGAGGAAGGACCTGAGGAGGACATAATATTAGTTTCCTCTCCATTCCGTGGGGATTTTAACCCATTTTGTTTGCAAAGGGATAACTTCTTTTATGACCTCCTGAGATTGTTATTAAGCTCTAATAACTTAATGATTGCAAATGTTCACCTGGTGGTAGGAAGTGCCAGAAAAAAAAGAAAATGGATCAGTCATCCTGAGAGGTAAAGGCCTTTGAGTAAAACTTCCCTTCCTTGAAAAAAAAAAAAAACGGAAACAAAAACAAGAAACAGTAAGATTATGTATTTCTTCTGTTCTAAAGACATGAAACCTATGTTGGTCAAGCAGCTATTTCAACTTCCCAAAACCACACACTGTTTCTTGCTCTTGAACATGAGCCAACACTATCAAGGCAGCACGTCTGGAGCTCCTTGTGCATGCTCACCTTCTGTTGGTATACACACTGACTTCACTCATCCTTTGGACACTGCCAAGCATTGTGTAAGGAAGACCAAGGCCTTTGTTTTTAGACCTGGGATGGAATGGTTTAGCAATTTTGTGATGGTACCTAAAACCAATTTTTCAATTGCTTTGAGAAGTCAATGCTACCATCTAGGACAAAAATTACAAAATGTATCTTCATTAGCAGTTGAAGGAACTGTCTTCAGCTTCTTCTGTTGATGTGTAATGTGAAGTGTGCCTGCAGAATCAGCAAGGATCCTTTTAAAGAGAGAACAAAGAATGATGCTCACAGTACTTGAGCAATCTTGAGTAGCTGCTCATGAACTACTGTTTATCCATTAATTTTACCAAGAAATTATATTTTACATCTCTTAGACTATGGGAACAGTTTTTATTTTGGAACTGAAGTTTCCAGGCTGGGCACGGTGGCTCACGCCTATAATCCCAGCACTTTGGGAGGCCACCACGAGGTCGGAAGATCGAGACCATCCTGGCTAACACAGTGAAACCCCGTCTCTACTAAAAACACAAAAAATTATCCGGGCGTGGTGGCGGGCACCTGTAGTCCCAGCTACTCAGGAGGCTGAGTCAGGAGAATGGTGTGAATCTGGGAAGTAGCTGGCAAGTAAGTCGAGATCGCGCCACTGCACTCTAGCCTGGGTGACCGAGCGAGACTCTGTCTCAAAAAAAAAAAACAAAAAAAACTGAAGTTTCCAAAGTTCCATGCACAATTTTGGAATCACTTCAATTAGCTTTTATTAAATTACAACGTCAACTTTGGTCTCTTCTTTGTCTCTGCCAAGAAATGGTCATTTCTGGGATTTGATTCACTTTCTTCATGAAGGAGCCTGTCTCTAAAAATGAGGGCCAAAGGCCTAGAGCATTGGGAACATATCAACTATATTTAATTGCACTACTGTTACTGTTATAGCATGGTGATAGAATTTTAAAAAGCAGATTTAGTTATTCATAATGTAAAACTTTCAGCACACTTTAAATATTTCAGTAAGTTAATTCCTGTTTGTATCATTATAAGGTTGTATTTTCTCTTTTTGATCTTCTAAATAGAGATAAAGGCATTGTGACCCAGAGAGAACAAGAAATTTGACTTCAAATTGTAGAGTTGCATTTATAACCCTTTTTCTTCTAGTCTTTGGATAAACCTACTCACATCATTGATTCTTGGAGGACATAACAGCTCTGAATATTTTTCACTCCTCCATGGCCCAACTTGGTCCCAATTTCAGCTATAAAAAACTGACAACAAGCACTATTTGTATATGATTAACTAGCAATTTTAGCAATGCTGCTTTTTGTTACTATTCAAGGTGCTATAATTAATACCATTCCAGTATATCAGTTTTAACTCATATTTCACTCCAAGCAAAAACTTGGCAGCCATGGTAAGGGCATAAAAATAAGCAAAGGGATAGGTTATTTTTAGAATACCAAGGAGTTTGTGAAGTAAATTCCAAAATGATTATGTAAAATACACGGCAGCAGTCACGACCACCAGATCCTGTGCTCAGGAGATGTATCCTGAGTGCTTGAATGCAGAGGCCACAGCCAGTGAAAATAACCCAGGACAACAGAGCAAAGGCTGAACTTATCTCCCAGGACACAATCTTCACAGATAAGCTTGGTGGAGCTCCCTGAAAGGCCACGATTACCAGTAGATGTGGTCTGTGCAGTAAGCAGGAGCATGCCAATTAAGTAATAAGTAATTTACTGTGTCATTTATATTGTGTTAGGTGGAGGAATTGGAGCATGGAGAGGTAGAATGAATTACTAAAGGCTACACAGGGAGGGAAGTGGCAGGATGGGATGGACAACCCTAAAGGGATCCCTGTCGCATGGTAGGCACTGGGAGACTCAAATTAGTGATTAGATGGAAATGAACTGGGAAAGGTCTAGAAAGACTTGCTCAGGCCTGGATGCTCTCTGGAATCCAGCAAGAGGCCACTCTAAATGGATGGGTCGGGGGTAAGGGTAGGCTCTAAGGACAGCCCAGGGTCCCGTGGAGTCCAGATGCTATCTGGAGGGGCCCCAAATCTAGGCACAACACAGTATCGGTACCACCTTCAAGGTAAGTATCCCCTTGGGTTCTTGCCAACATCGATTTCTAGTCCTTTAAAGATGACAAAACTAAAACCAAGCTTAGGAATGAAGCAGAAAGAAAGAGAGAGAAGGAGAGAGAGAGAGAAAGAAAGAAAGAGAGGGAATTATCCGTCTGGCCCTTAGCCTCACTCTAGCCAGCTACATGAGGTATTGCTGTATACCTGGCTGTCATTCTCAAGTATCCTATATGTCCTAAATATGGCATACACTAAAATGGAGAAAAAATAAGGAAGCAAGGCATTTTCATTTATTAAACCTAAGTCCTCTTTTCTTCCTGAAAATGTCTTTAATAAACATTTTTTAATAAAAATTGAGATTTTAAAAACCTTTAAGCACTCTTAAGATGTAGACATTCCTTTCTATCCATGGCAAAATATGGCTCACCTACAGAATAGCTCAGCTTTGTGTTTCTCTCGTCCAGATGGATTTTATGTAGCATCTGTGAGTAATTCTGTTAGTAGATATCCACCCCTCCATCTGGATAAAGCTTCATTATTACCAAATCTAGTTACACAATGATATAGAGACAAGGAGAAAAGGAGGGAAAAAGGGATATTTTATATCACACATTTTGAATTTCAATCTTTTTTCAGCAATGATATGTTTAGGTGAGCAAATAAAACTAGATTAAAACCAGGTGGCCAAAGTGAAAAAGACTCTTGAAACTAAACATGAAATTATTTCTTCTTTCAAAGAATAAGATGTTATCTTTGAAGCACATGAGGCATTTGGTTAAAATTTTCACATCTTACATGTGTGTCCAGATTTCATACTGCCCTTTACGGAAAGCATGCTAGAAGGTATTTATTTTAAATATGAGCGTAAGTTTTATCTTCTTGATTTTTTTCTAAATCAAGTATAAGTCCCTAAACTTCTAAATCATGTCTATCCATGTAAAAAGTTTTCTTTACACACACACACACACACACACACACACACACACACACATCATTGATTACATTTAATCAACCTTGGTAGCATTGACATTTGGGGCTGGATAATTCTCTGCTATGTGGGCTGTCCCAGGCATTATAGTATGTCTGTCAGCACCCCTGATCTCTACCCACTAGATACCAGTAGTACCCTCCAGTTATGACAAACAAAAATGTCTCCAAACATTGCTAAATGCCCATGGTTAGCAAAATCGACCTTAGTGAAGAGCCCTGGCTCTAAATCAATGTCCCTAATAAGAGATCCTTTGGATTTGAGAATTAAAATAATACTAAGTTCCCCAACTGACTGAACAAATGCCCTAGGGACCAAGGGGACCCCAGAGAAACCTTAAAAACGGAGTTCCTGGCCATGACGGGAGGAGAGGTTAGATACGCCTCCTTACACCCCATCCTTTCTGTGGTTTAGACACAACTGACCAGCATTAATGTTAAAATAGAGATCATAAGACTAGCAGAATAAACTCTTGTGGCAATAATATATCAAACTATACACAAGACTCAAGGCCATGCCAGGCAAGGGTTAAGTCACGCACCCCTACACTTAGAGAATAAACTATGTTCTAACTGCACAAGGTTTCTTTTCTCTAGCAGCTAAACAAGAATCTGTTCTGCATGAAGCTCCTGCCCCAACCCCTCCTCCTTCAAAGTGCCTTCCTTCTGGGCTCTGCCAGAGGCTACAATTCTCAGCCTCTCCGAATGGCAACCTTGCAGGCCGCAGCCCTTTATAAGAAATGAAATCGCCTATCCTAATTTATGAAGACTGTCGTTTTTTAGTTGACAGATTGAAGCTCTCATTCTGCTCTGGGGGAAGCTGAAGGCCACAGTCCATGTCCCGTGTCCTGAGCTAGTGGCAGAAGCCTCTATCCATTATTGAGGTTTCTGGTGCATGAATTCATCAACTGTATTATTACCGTAACAGTTCAGGACCTGGTTCCTCACCTGTTTCCTCTCCCTCTCCATTCTCAAAAATAAAACTCCAGAAGTCAGTATTTTGTGAGAAGAAATTAAAAATCAATAAAGTAGCCATACTTGAAATGATGTGATAAGCAGTGTCATTCACAAAGTGCATTCTACGATGACTCAGCCATGGTGTGGGGGCCTCACATTTATTTGTAGATGGTGTCTTTAATCCCCACAACTCTGCCATGCATGTTTTATTGTCCCCAAATGGTAAAGAGAGAAACTGAGGCTCAGAAAGGGGCATAACTGACTCCAAACAGCACAGAACACAATGGTCTAAGCCAGAATTTGAAGTCACCCTCAGGTCTCGAAGCCCCTGCCTTTTGCTGAGCATCATGTCGTAGCCATTGAGCTCCATGACTTTCTCCAAGCCCTCAGTCATGGTCGCTGGAGGTTTACAGGAAACACAGGTGCTTCAGCACGGCCTTCAGCCTTAAACTCAACTCGAGAGCTGAAATCCATCCTATTTTCTGTGCATTAATTTCCATGTTCTCCTTTTGGCTTATACTTCTATTTTCTCTGAAAAGGTTGATTTGGTTTAGGAAATACTCTTTTCCCATTAATCTGTCCTCCTTGAAAGATTTTTAAATGCTAAATAGTGGACATGTGGAATTCCTTAAGAGTCTTCTACAGGTATCTCTGGAACACCCAGTGGCATGAGCTCCCCACCTCGTTCTCCAGTAAAAAGGTAAATGTGCCCAGTTCCACTTGCCCAGCCTTTGAAGCGCCCAGTTCCACGTGCACCCAGTTCCACATGCCCAAAGTTCCACATGCCCAGCCTTTGAAGCTGGGACTCAGGGTCCCAGTTCCACATGCCCAGCCTTTGAATGCACCCAGTTCCACATGCCCAGCCTTTGAAGCTGGGACTCAGGGTCAATGGGAAGGTTCAGGGAAAGTTAAGGCTTTCTTATAAGCATTCAGTCTATGTCCCTGCAGCCTCTGTCTTATCCCATTTTTCCAGAAGCTAAGCAAAAAGAAAAGAAAACCCACTTTGCTGTTGTTTCCTAGCTCTCTCTCGAGGAACGGTGCCAGGCAGTTCCAAGCACTCTATCTGGTGAAAAATAAACACCCACATAGAAGCATATGCCGTGCACACCTGTGATGGCTGCAGGCTTTTGTCTTGACAGTGTCTATACACTGACAGAGAGAGGAGGACAAAGCAGTGTGCGTTCCCAGAGGACTTTCTCAAAGACCCTGGACAATCACTGTTTTGCTTATGCCCTCCCTTGGATGGTAGGAAGGACCTGCTAATTCCCGCAGTGTTAGAGAGGGGCGTGTCAACCTCTCACCATTACAGTGGTCCTCAAGGTATATTTCAAGGTGTTCTTTCTCAGGCGCTCTTCTCTCTCTCTCTCTCTCTCTCTTTCACACACACACACACACACACACACACACACACACACACAACCCTAGATGCTATATTATAACATATTCCGCCCTTTGCCTTTCCATGTGAAACTTTGAAGAAAATGACTAAATAGCAAAGAATACAAAACAGGCAGAGGTTTTCTACCAAGCCACACAGGACTAATAAAAAAGGAGCCAAGAACCAACGTGAGTGGCAGCCATGCAGCTCTTCCAAAATTATAAGGTGGACCCAGAGCCACAGCTCACATGGTCCTGAGAGCTGGGAGGGAGGTTGATGATAAACCCTTTCACATAGGAAAGCCACCCTGATACTCTGTCTGAACAGCACAGGGCAGGACCTGAGGAAGCTCTGGGTCTCCAATGACAGAGTTAACAAGATGACAGAAACTGCTCACCGGGAATTTACCTTCATTTGACTTTCAATATTCCTATTACAACTTTTAATTCTTTTGATCAAGAGCAAAAAAAAAAAAAAGTCTTTCGTTTAGGTGACAGCATGAACTGAAAATGAGAGAGAAGGGCGAATATCAAGTCCGGGAACAACTACGTCGATGTCTAAAATGACTGTCATCATTCACAAAAATCTGGAGATAACCCTAGGTCCAAGGTTCAAATTTAAAAATTGGAGTTAAAAAAATATTTTCTCTTCACCATTCTCTAAAGTATCAAGGTGAAATCTCTTCTAACATTTGGGGGCTTGCTTACATAAAATGACAAAGCCAGGGTGGTAAGTGTGGGTGGGTGGGAAACAGAATGGGAGATTAAAAATAAAGTGTGATGAAATTATAATGTAAATTGGAAATATATCTAAGTTAAATTCAGGAAAAGAATTCAATTTATAAGCACATTTCCAAGTACTTCTAATTTTAGACTTTCTTCACTACAAAGTCAAACTCCTTGGATCTCCCAGGCATCTTTAGATGCAAATATTTGCACAGTGCTGGGGAAGTCACCTTGACTTATCGCCTAATTGCCCTAGAAGTGCTTCTCAAGGCTTGCTCACCACTCAATGGAATTTGCTGAATAGAAAAACTTAAAATGATGATAAATAGTTGGCATAAAGAGAGCTATAGACCTTTGATGTGAAACAATGTTTAAAAAAAAGTGTATGTGACATCTCTGCCCTCCCTCTGGTGGATTAAGGCTCTGTGTCACCAATGTCATCCACACTTGACACCTGAGACATCCTATTTGAAGCTCCAAAGCTTTTCTGTAGCTATCCCTTGTTTTACCGCAAATTCCTACCCGAGCAGCCCAGTGTTGCTCAGCAACCTTTAATCTACCAAATACTGAGTTTCTGGGAGACGTGTTCCATTAGCTGTTGCCTATGCTACTCTCTTTCTATTTACTGTGATCCCATCCCCAATCCCTTCATTCTCAAATAGTCTTAATTTATACTTCTTAGGAACAGGAGTAGGAATTTCCCTGCTTCTCCCCACTTGTTAAACTCATTTTTATTCTCATCCTCCCTTCGCTTATATCCTTTCTCCTCTTTCCAAAGAAAGAACAGTTCACCTCTTTTCTCTGTTGAGTTTATCTTTATAGGACTTAATCCAACCAATCGTCCTCTCTTTTTAGTATTCTTCATTTTCTCTCTCTTTCTATGGAATTGACTCTCTTATTTGGTAAATATGCCAAATCTTCACATCCCTTAAATTAAATAGAAAGCTTATCTCATCTTTGCCATAGTTCTTGAGTTTTATCTGAAATAATGTTCTCACCAATTTAAAAAGATTTCCTCAACCATATTTCTACGTGATCCTCATCTTCATCCCGACATTTATTTACAAGAATGCTGGGTCACTCAGGATCCAATTAAGAAAACAGAAAGCATGCCAGTTATTTTAACAGTGAGAATTGAGTATAGGGAATTGATTGACTAGGAATTAGAGGGCTAAAAAGACATAGAGACACAGAGGTGGTAGCTGCAGAATCAGTTAGCCTTCAAGGGCTGAGGAGACAAAGGGAAGTGGTTGGATTTGTTAGAACAGAAAACTTGGGTGAGAGGTCCTGCAGAGCTGAGACCCAGGTCTCTGAGGAAAGGGGGCTGTTCTGTAGATGCTGGTGCCACAAAATCTTGGAAGGGATCCCATAAGGCTCAGGTTATGGGAAAAACTGGAAACTGGGATCAACTCATGCTGAGAGTAGGTCATAGACACTGATGGGAAACATAAACAAAAGGAAGGAGCGAGTAGTCACTTCTCCCCCTCCAGCCTTCTCACCTGTCTCTTGTCCTTTGGGTGGAGCCTGAACGGGAGCATATGGCAAAGGTAAAAATGTCATTTACAGAGTACAGAACCTGAGCAGAGTAGCTTCATCACAGACCATTCTTAAGCCACTACTCAACATCTCTACATATCTTTCAAAGTACATGTGAACTGGGATAAACAACACTAACAACTTCATGTCTTTACCCAACAAAAAAGAGAGGAATCAAGAGTTTTTTGACCCTAAGGTCCTCAAAATGGAAAAGATAAAAGATCATCTTCGAGGTCTAAAAAACAATGATGAGTAGAATTTCACAGATGAAAATAAAATAACAAAAAAATGTAAGCATGCAGCCTTAGGATCCAGCCTGTTGTACTTTCTTTTTTAGCTAAAAATCTCACAGATTACTTCACATTCTGCAAAGATGGAATATTCTGGATGACATTCAAGGGTGGTGGGAAGTGTAAGCATCAACCTGAAAGACATGTCATGCAATCTCAATAGAGCATGAAGAGCATGAAAGAAGAGGAGGTCTGAAGGAAAAACAATTTAATCCATTTGGGGACCTATTATTGTGGGGAGAGGGTGTCGTGAAGGTGGATGAGGCTCTGGCACTGCCCTAAATGCTGTGTCCTTGTAGGAAAGTGCATGATAATGAGTCCAGCTACCTGCTCAAGGGCTCTATAACACCCTCCTTCAATCCTCCTCTTACTAGAAAATCCTGGGAATCATTTAGGAAGGGTATTTGCTCATGGAACGAAAACAGTTGTTTAGAACAAACATCAGGAGACACAGTGATGACAATAGCGATGCCACTAAAATACCTGCCTGGGGAAATTGTGAGAGACCTTCTTCCATAGGCATTAAAGCAACATCAGAACAATACAACTTGTGCCAATTTAAGCAAAGTCTAGCCTCGGGCATGGCATCCAAATGAGCTGTCTTGGTCCATTTCAAGCCTAGGCTCCAGACGAAGGTCGTGCTTTCAAATGAACAAATCATGTGGAGTCATTTGTTGGAGTTTCCTTCATCCTAAATCTAAACAGTTAGGCCAGCCTTGTCACACTGCACCCTTAAGCAGCAGGGCTCAGAGAGGCTAGAAGTGGGTGTGGCAAAGAGGCCAGAAGTGAGTGTGGCAAAGAGCTCTTCAAGGTGAGCCATCTTTGGTTCTTGAACAAAGTGATCTCCTATTTTTATAGATGTGATTGAGAATGCCACATTATGCCACATGGACTCAGGAAATGAATGTAAAATTCATTATTTGTTATTAAAGGGAGTCCATGAAGATTCATGTGTCTGTACCCACAGTCAAGTCAGAGCAGGTCTAGGAGTTAGGCCAAGGTCTAGACAAACCTGCCCTTACACCACGTAAATTCACCCACATATAGGCACACACACAGCAATGTAGATATACGCACACTCACACATGCAAGCATAAAGACATGAATACACACAGACATGCATATACTCATGAACACATACACATCCCCACATACAACACACAATGCATGCACACATACATATCACACACACATGCACACATATATACCACACATGCAGGCACATATATACAGAAATACACACACCGCTCACCCAAGTGAGCACACGAAGCCACATGCATGTGTACACATACAGGCACTACTATGTTCAGGATGACAGTTGGTTTAAATGACCAGGAGGCAAGGGCACCTCCAGTTCCCTCCCATGCACCTGAGGAGCTTTGCACACCCCTCAGCCCTGCACTGTCACAGGGCACTCATTGGGTCCCCTTATAGGACTATCCCCTGGCCAGCCTGTGTGGCCCTGGAGGGCAAGGCCTGCCTTTACCTCTGCACCCCTAGCTCTGGCCAAGGCTGCCCTGGCTCTTGTAGAGCTGTCTTGTGTTGGAGAACCCCTGAAGGTGGATGTCACCAGACCCCTGGAAACTCCTTTCCTTCTCAAGAAAGCACAGTAAAAGTAACTCAACCACTGTTCCTGTGCAGAAGGTAGGAGGTTGAGGTAGCCCAGGACTTCAGCTGTGGCAACTAGAAAAGACAGACCAAGTTTAAAAAAATGTATTTTGGGGGCTAAGAGAGCTGAGTTGATGTAAATGCCCAGTATCTTTGTTAAGAGAAAAAGACATGAGCATTGTTATTTTTCAGTAACTGAGGAAATGCCCTTCTCCAGGCCTGATCGTCACCTGCTAGGTAGGGTAGAACTCCCCGAGCTCTTGCCTCTAAGCCTCACTCCCATGCAAGGTTCAGCCACTGCTCTTGGGTGCATGTTCTGACCTGCGAAGAGCTCTATGTTGCTTTGGATCGTCTTGCCGTTTCCTTCCCCTGGCTGCTCCCTGCCATGGTGCAAAGATTTATTCAGCTTGCCTGGTCTCCCTGGATGTTGAGGACACCAGATGCCTGATGGGACCTCAGAATCAACACTGTAATAAAATGTATCATCGCTGTCCCTGAAGCAAAGCAAATTCAAGCCCCAGCTTCCACCAGCATCTAGAGCTGAGGTCAGCCAAGGATGCTAAGTGATTTCACCTTTGCTGTCTCCTTCTCTGCAACGTTTGCATTTGTTGGGTGCTTCTGGGGCCTCAAGAATGTCTCTCGTGAGGCCCTGGATCCTTTTAATCAATGTGCTAAGTGACAATTCCTGTGGCACCGGCCCACATTGCAACAACCTGCCACATCAACAGCAATTGAAGGTGCCTGGCTAGAAATGTGTGACTCAACCTCATGAATTTCTTGTACAGAAAATGTTGCCTTACACATCCATCCTCCTCAGCCAGCCACATGTTTGTCTTTGTGCTCTCTCGTGGCTGGTTAGGAGAGGGCAACAGAAGGAAGGGAGAGAGCTTGCACGGAATGTATCCCCACAGCTTGGGTGAGCTGCAACTTTATTTGAAATATACAACAGTAGAATACTTAATTTTCATTGTCATCACAAAGACTTATACTCACAATACCCAGATTAAATTTCCTCATAATCAGAAGAATGCAATACATATTCAGAAAGAGACCATGGGGTGCCAGAGTGGATCTCATGTGTACATTTGCGTGTCTATGTATGCTAGGATGAGACACTATGTTGTAATAAAGGATGACTTGGCCACGCTGCTGGAGGAAAAGGTCCCCAAAGTCCAGGGTTGCGGAGTCCTAATGGGTCTCTGAAAGGCCTTGGGTGTCTGTGCAAGCTCCTCCAGCTTTGTAATCGCACATTCTGACGGGCATAGAGAATGAATGAAGTCACAGAATTGGTGTCTGTGAGAAAATTCACACCTGAACTGAAAACCACCACTCTAAGGTGATCACAATGAAGCATGTGTTTGACTGTCCTAGAGAGTCAGAGGAAGCCCAGGCACCGTCGCAGTTGCGAGTGTCAAGAGTCAGCTCACAGGCTCACGCTCCGCTGCGGGGAAAACTGCAGAAGCAGCCATCTGCACTTGCTCTAATCCTGTGCTCCCCTGCCCAGCCCGGCACTGCACCCCGGATTGACCATCAACCCAGGCAAAGAGTCAGAGATGCTGGAGCCTCTGGCCAGAGTCTGGGAGGTATTTGGGGGTCAGAAGGACTCTCCACCCAACCACTGGGTGGCCTTTTTATTCACCATGCGTGAAACATGAATTCAAAGGGTTAAAAGCAGGGATGAGGGGAGAATGGAAAGGCAAGAGGGAGGAAGGGAAAGCTGAGGGAAGGACAAGGAGAGGGGTGGGAAGCAGAAAGAAGGCGGCACTCGGGTTGGGCACAGTCATTTCCCACATGGGGCCTCAGTCCCTCCTTGGACCACTCCTCCCTCCCTTGCTCCCTCACCCAGGCTGTGGAGATGAAGGTTCACCTGGACTGCATCTCCTCCTGTTTATGCTCAACATTTTGGCTTGAAAATAATCCTGAGGGATGACGGAGGAAGCATTGCTGAAAACACGCATGTGTTCTGGAGGCCGGACACAGGCTCAGGCTGTGTCTGTACAGAAAAGGCCCTCTTGTCCCTGGGCAAGGCAGAAAAATGGTCCGGGCCTCACACATGTCCATCTTTCCCTCTTTCCTCCTCTGGCCTCATCTCCCTGCATACCCACCGCCTGGATTCTCCTGTGAATTAGCCCTCATCACTATCTCCTCCTCCTCCCAACCAGCTGCTCAGTCTTAGGGCACTAGGACATGTGAGAAACAATTGCAGTGGAGGGCTGCAGCGGTGCCACACAGAGGCAGAGTCCTCGGGCACACCAGGGAAGGGAGGTCTCCCGTGGGGGTCTGCAGAGGTCTTGACTGTGCCACCCCACGGCCTTCCACTCTCCTCAGTCCCTTCTGCTCCCTCTGCTGAGCCTCCAGAATGCCTTTTTGTTTTTTTCTTTATAATTTTACATAGACTTTATTTTGTAGAGCAGTTTTAGGTTCAAAACAAAATTGAGAGAAAGGCCCAGAGAGTTCCTATTTACCTCCTGCCCCCAGGCCCTCCGCTATCAGCATCCCCTGCAGTGTGATGCCTTTATCATGAACAGTGGACCTGCACAGACACATCGCTATCCCCTGGAGACTGTAGTTTACACCAGGCTCACTCATGGTGCCGTACATTCTGTGGGTTTGGACAGATAGATAGTGACATGGATCCACCATGAGGGTATCATAAAGGGTAGTTCCCAAATCCCTTGCACTCTGCCCACTCACCCCTCCCTCCCCACTCACATCCGGCACCCACAGACCTTTCTCCTGTCTCCATAGTTTCTCCTTTTCCAGAAGCCATTGTCTGGATGTACCACAGTTATCCACTCACCTACTGAAGGGCATACTACCAAGGTTGATTCACAGTGACTTTTAACAAACCCAGATTTGTCTTTTCACTCTCCAAGTCCTTAAAGAGCATGCAGGTCTCTGCCCTTCAGCGCCCTCCTGTTCCTGCCCCTCCGTGGCTGCAGCCACACTGACCTCCAGCCCCCCCATCTTCTTCCAGCAGCCTAGAAGTGACCCCCACCTTGTAGGTAGCAGAGGCCTTTAAGTCTCAGCTTGAATGGGCTTTCTTAGCAAGGCCTTCCCCAACTACCCAAAGGAAAGTCTCCCTCAGTTTCTCAAGTACCTTCTTTGTTCCCTTCACCACACCCTTCAGGGTTTGTATTCACACACTTGATTCCTGCTTGCTGCTTTCAAGCCTCTCTCCCTGTGCCATAACTCTGTGCAGGCAGGTAAGGACCTTGCCTGTCTTACACACACTGTGCCCCATGCCAATCACGATTCCTCACACCCAGAAGCTGCCAATAAATAATCGTGGAATGTGGAGGGAGTCTAAGTTTAATCACGGACAAAGGGAGTTGTCATGGCCGGGAGACTGCGTTTTCAATAGGGATTGTTGATGAAAAGGATAAGAAAGACTCATCTAGTATAATGCACACGTCAGTATTTTATAATATAAAATATTAGCAAAATCTGTATGAAGGTACATAGATATACAGTTGTATAATGTATTTCTGACATAATGAAAAAAGAAAGAACTCTCCCCATTAGATTTTCATATAAAGTTTACTCATTTTTATTTGTTACCATATTTTATCGTACCTAAGATGTATTCTAACTTCAGAATTGCTAAAATATTTAAATTTTTAAAAAGACACAACTGATTGTAAGACTCATGTTAATCCAGAGCTGTTGTTCCATTTATCCAGCCTGCATAACAAACCATCCAACACTCAGGGGTATAAAATAACCACCATTCATTCTGATCTTGGATTGTGTAAGTCAGAAATTTTGATAGGGCACAGCAGGGAAGGTTTGTTTCTGCTCCACAATGCCTGGGGCCTCAGCCAGAGGACATGAGATTCTGGAGGTGATTTCAACAGCTAGGGGCTAGACTAACATGGAAAATTTTTTATTTGCCTGGAGCTCTCTACTGCGTGGTTTTAAGCTTTTCAAAGCCATGGAAGCTGGGCTCTGAGAGGGATCACTCCAAAAGGAAGTGTCTTAATCTGTCCAAGCTACTATAATGAAAATACCATAGACTTGGGAGCTTAAATAACAGTAATTTATTTATCACAGTTCTGGAAGGTGAAGTTTAAAACCAAGAAGCCAGCAGATCAGTGTCTGTTGAAGGTCCTCTTCCTGGTTTGCAGATGGCCATCTTCTGGTTGTGTCCTCACAAAGTGGAGAGCAGAGAGAGACCTCTGTAAGGGCACTAATCCCATCATGAAGGCCCCATCCTCATGGTCAAGTCACCTCCCAAAGGCCCCTCCTCTTATCACTTTGGGGTGAGGACTTCAACAAACGAGTTCCAGGGGACAAAAACAGGCAGAGTTCTGACTTATCCTTAGAAGTGATCCAGTGTCACTTAGGCCGTCTCTATTGGCTACAAGTGAGTCTCTAAGGCCAGCCCAGATTCGAGGTTTGGGCAAGGAAGTCAGCCCAGTTCATGATAAAGGTGAGGAGAGGGGCAAAGTCACCGCAGAGGAGCACGTGGAATGGGAAGTAGTTTTGCAGCCATTCTTGGGAGATTCAATCTGCCACAAATGTTAAAATGTGAAATAATGGTAGCATAAAATTGATTACATAGGGGTTTTACACAATGGATATTTCAAGTGTGTGCATATGTGTGTGCATGAACACATGCGTTTATGTATAATTATTTATTTATAACATATTTGAAGCCTACTGTGGCAGATGCATTGACTGTGCACCAAATGTGAATGTGCTTTGCCACATTTCCCAGGCTCCTGCCAGGTACTCTGGGCTGTGAAACGATTTCTGGCAAGTAGGGTATGAGCAAAAGTGACTGTTAATTTCAGGTTGATGCACTCAAGAGCTGTTGCACAGAACTCCAGATCTCTTTTCTCCTGCTGTGGCTACATTTTCCACATGTGCACCTACAAATTAGTAGATTCCAATTCAACAGGTGACCCCCACACACTCTGTCCACCTCACCATCTCACTGTTTTTCCCAGTGAATGTTGTGGAAGCAGAACATCAAGTTTCATGTTATTAAACCAGTGCAACTTGAGGATTTATCTGTTACCACAGCAGAGGATCACGTGATTAGAATAATAATAAATACTGTGCAAAGTTGGTGAAGTCCTACTGAAATAAAAACCCAAAACATATGGCATTGATTCAATGAAAGAGTGTGGCAAGAGGACTGATTTCAGAAGCTGAAACAATGCAGATCCATATTGTAAAATGGCAAAGCAGTAGAGTGTACAGTTTATTTCTGGGATTCAGAAAGGTATTGCGAGAAAGACAGATGGGCAGAAAGCACTGGCCAGTCTGCAAGCACAGATGAGCAAGAACAGAGAGAGCCCAGAATGTGGAGCCCTTCAGTGTTAGACAACCTGATTATTTCTAGACCCCAAATAACACATGGGATGTTAAAATACTTGGAGTGATGAAAATCCAGTAAAACCTCAAAGCAGCCAGCACTAAGGAAAGAGAGATTTATGAGAATGATAAAGAAATACAGCACACCTGAGAACCATGTCTTGCCAAGAATATCCTCCTTGACCAAACTTTAGTCAGACTCCTCTGAGCCCCCTTGTCCTGAGTCTGCTGAGTCAAGTTTTAGCAAGAATCCTAGGTCAGGTTAGCACAAATGCCCTTACCCTTAATATCTAATCAATGTCCTCTTCCCCAACACTGGTATCTCATCAGTTCCTCTTAGTAATTTCTATCCACTGACCCCCTCACTCTGATACTTGGCTATAAATCCCCAGCTGTCCTTGCTGTATTCAAACTTGAGTTCAACCTCTCTCCTGTACTGCAATAGTCTCGACTCTATTGCAATTGTTTTGAATAAAATTATTATTTTCTCTTACATTCTGTCTGATGTAGTTTTCTATGATAGCCTAGAAAGGAATTGTGTAAACTCTATTTACAGAAAACAGACAAATAGTCTAAGTTTTCACAGGAATTATGTTGCCATATGAATTGTGAACTAGCTCTTTTAAACAACCAGATCTCATGTGAACTAACTTAGCGATAACTCATTTATCATCAAAGGAATGATGCTAAACCATTCATGAGGGATCCACCCCCATGATCAAATCACCTCCCGCCAGGCTCCACCTCCAATCCTGTGAATCACATTTCAAAATGAGTTTTGAAGAGGAAAACACCTAAGCCACATTGTTCCACCCCTGGCTCCCCAAATCTCGTGTTGTCCTTCTCGCATTTCAAAATATAATCACACCTCAGCAATAGTCTCCCAAAATCTTAACTCATTCCAGTATTAACTCAAAAGTCCCAAGTCCCAAGTCTCATCTGGAGATGAGTTCTCTCCACCTATGAGCCTCTGAGGCCAAAAACAAGTTATTTACTCCCAAGACACAATGGTGGTATAGGCATTTGGTATACATTCCCATTCCAAAAGAAAGAAATTAGCCAAAAGAAAGGGGCAGTAAGTCCCACGCAAATCTGAAACCCAGCAAGGAAGTCATTAAATCTTAAAGCTGCAAAGCAAGCTCCTTTGATTCCATGTCTTGCATCCAGGACATGCTAGTCCAAGGGGTGGACCCTCAAGGCCTTGTGCAGCTTTGCCCCTGTGGCTTTGCAGGATGCAGCCTTGTGGCTTTTTTCATGGTTTCGAGTTCAGTGCAAACCATGCAACTTTTCCAGGCGGAGGGTGCAATATGATGGTGAATCTACCATTCTGGAGTCTGGACGGTGGTGGCTCCCTTCCCACAGCTCTATTAGGCAGTGCCCTGGTGGGGACTCTGCATAGGGTTCCAACCTCACATTTCTCCTCTGCACTGCCTTAGTAAAATTTCTCTGTGGGGGCTCCACCCCTGTGGCAGGCTTCTGCCTGGGCATCTGTGCTTTTCCATACATCTTCTGAAAGCTAGATGAAAACCACCATGGCCCTCCTTCACTCTTACATTACGTGCACCTGCAGACTTAACACCATGTAGAAGCCACAAAGGCTTATGGCTTGCACCCTCAGGAACTGCAGCCTGAACTGTACCTGGGTCTCTTTGAGCAAAGGCCAAAGCCTGAGCAGCCTGGATGCAGGAAGCAGTGTCCCAAGGCTGCACAAGGTGGTGGCACTCTGGGCCTGGCTCCTGAAACCATTCTTTCCTCCTAGGCCTCTAGGCCTATGATGGGAGAGACTCTCCCAAAGACTTCTGAAATGCCTCTGAGGTCTTTTTCTCATTGTCTTGGATATTAGTACTTGACTCCCTTTTAGTCAGGCTACTGTCTCTAGCAAGTGGTTGCTCCATAGCCTGCTGGGATTCTTTCTCTACCACAGGGCCAGGCTGCAAATTTTCCAAACTTTTATATTCTATTTCCCTTTTAAATATAAGTACCAACTTTAAGTTATTTCTTTGCAGGAGCAGCCTTCTGATAGTAGGCTCTTAGAAGCAACCAGACTATATCTTTAATACTTTGCTGCTTAGAAGTTTCTCTGGCCAAATCCCCTAGGTCATCACTTTTAACTTCAAACTTCCACAGATCCCTAGGTCATGGAAACAATGCAGCCAAGCTCTTTTCTAGGCATAACTGGGGTAACCTTTACTCCAGTTCCCAATAACTTCCTCATTTCTATATAAGACCTTGTCAGCCTGGCCTTCACCATCAATATTTCTATCAGCATTTTGATGATGACCATTTAACCAGTCTCTAAGAAGTTTCAAGCTTTCCCTCATCTTTCTGTCTTCTTCTGAGCCCTCCAAAGTCTTCTAACTTCTGCCCATTACCCAGGTCTAGAGCTGCTTCCGCGTCTTCAGGTATCTTTATAGCAATTCCTCACTCCTCAGTATTAATTTTCTATAGTTGGCCCTTCTTGTGTTGTTATTAAAAAATACCTGAGGCTGGAAAATTTATAAAGAAATTTTATTTTTATGTTTATTTTCACTCACAGTTTTGCAGGCTGTTCAAGAAGTGTGGTGCCATCATCTGCTTCTGGTGAGGGCCTCAGGAAGCTTGAAATTATGATAGAAGATGAAGAGGAGCAGCATGTCACACAGTGAGAGAAGGAGCAAAAGAGAGAGAATGAGGAGATCCCAGGTTCTCTTAAACAATCAGATCTCATGTGAACTAAGTGAGAACTCACTTATCACTGAGAAGATGGTGCTATACCTTTCATGAGAGATCCATCTTCAAGATCCAATCACCTCCCATCAAGTTCCACCTTCAACATTGGGAATCACATTTCAACATGAGATTTAGAGGGGACAAACATCTGAACTATATCACTGGCCTAAACAAGCATGTAAAACTTGAGGTCCAAACATTTTGTAAGCAGAAAGTGACCTGACAAAGCTATATAACTCTCAAAATAGATACAGTCCACAAAACCCACATCTGATCTAGTCAAACAGAATAGTGTACAAGAAGGTCTTTCCAGAAGATGGATTTAGGAATGAGAGAAAACAAGGAACAAGAAAAGTTCTCCCAGAGATCAGGATCCAGAGCTAATGAACAAATAGTAACACTCCCATCTCCAGAATAAGGGTGTTTGCAATGAGACTGTCAAACATTACTATACAATTGACAGGAACCGTTAACTTCTGTTTCTCTCATCAATTTTTAAATAGGATTGTTTACTGTGGTTGACTTGTGGTTCCATTATTGTTCATTGAGTGTGGACAACCTCCCTTTGTAGTTCTTAGTGTGGGCTAAGAGGAGCCATGTCTTGACCTGATACAGGATGCACTGTGTATCCTGCTGAGATTCTGGACTTAGAACTGACATCAGCACTTGGATGGGACTTGTGGTTGTCTTTCTTGGGGAGGGTTTGGTGTAGTTCTATGTATGAGAACAAAGGAACTATGTCAATTAGAGCCCCAGCATGAAACATATGGAACCCGCAAAGGGGCAATTTTAAAAGGTCAATTAAAATGAATAAAGGCATGGGCAATGTTAAATAATCCTACCAGAGATGGCTATCAAGGAAAAAATAGCAACAGTGGAAATCCATGACCTACTCTAAGGCTATAGAGGTCAGAGGATATCCTAAGGAGAGTTGTAGCTATAACGAGAGGATTCCAACATGACTTGGTCAAATCAGGGTTTGCTAGAGAAAATGTTGAGTGAGTTAATACCCAGCTTTGTGATCTTGATGGTGCTTTTTTGGTCAACTCCAGCTGGAAGCCAAAAGGTAGAGAGTACAGATGACACAGCCCGTGTGCTGCCCTTCCTCTCTCTAGCTTGGCTAATGAGTTGGAAGGAAAATGAAATGTGACTCTGCTGGACAAAACATTCGAGGGCAGGCACATGACCCTCAAGCTGCAGCAAATGAGAACGATGCAGATATAAGATGTTGTCACTCTTGTAAGCCTTGTTCCCTGAGTTACTATGTGGAGTATAGTGTCCTGCCATCATGTATTAGATATGTAACTATGGTAGAAATAAACTATTGTTACACTGTCTTTGAGATTTCATAGTTAATTTGTTCCTGTAACACTTTACATAAATATATCATAATTTTTTTTTTTTTTCTTTTGAGATGGAGTGTCACTCTGTTGCCCAGGCTGGAGTGCAGTGGTGTGATCTCAGCTCACTGCAACCTCCACCTCCTGGGTTCATGCCATTCTCCTGCCTCAGCCTCTGGAGTAGCTGGGACTACAGGCACCTGCCACCACTCCCAGCTAATTTTTTTGTATTTTTAGTAGTGATAGGGTTTCACTGTGTTAGCCAAGAAGATCTCGATCTCCTGACCTTGTGATCCACCCACCCTGGCCTCCCAAAGTGCTGGGATTACAGGCGTGAGCCACCGCACCTGGCCATATATTTCTATATGTGTATATTTATTTCTACATATGCAAATTTAAAAGAGTTATATATATAAATGTATTGATTATTATATTTCTGGAATGTTATCATGCTATCAATTGGCCTGTGTTTGTGTGTGTGTGTGTGTGTGTGTTTTCTGTGTCTTGGGATATAGGAGAGAAGTAGACTGCGGATTTAGATTATCCTTGGAACAAGCTTCCCCTAGAACCTGATACTCAGCACTACTCAAGCACTGTGATCACAGAGTAATAAGTGGAAATGGAGTCATGAAAAAGATGGTGTTATAAAAGATTTCAGACAGGAAATACATTTCTTGATCATTGGAATACATCTGCAAGTTCATCTTGCCTTCACACTCAAAGTGTATTGCATGCAGCCCTCCAAAGGAGGTGCTCCCTGAGGGCCCAGAGAGCCAGTGTTCTCCCTCTGTACGCCGTCCTGCTCACCCACCCTCTGATTAATTCATCAAATATGCTCTTAGCACCTTCCATATGGCAGGCACTCTACTGGATAACAGGGACCCAAAGGTGAGTCAAATCCAGTACAATCATCGCCTGTGAAGCCTCAGTCTAGGAACAGTGACACGCCTAAATCAAATGCTCATTGAAGGTTTCAATAGATTGCTCACAAGTATTTCTGTAATGGGGCTAAGGAGGTCAGCGGGGGAGGGGGAGCATAGCCTGCCAAGTCTTGTGGGTGGGGTCCCAGTTAGAAAGGAAAGGTCCTGATTATGCCTGTTGCTCTGGATTCCCATTTGACTTAACATTTGTCTTAGATTTTCTCCATTTTTAGCAAAGTATCTTTATTGCCAGTTTGCACCAAAAAAAGGCAAAATGAGTTCAGTAGTACCCTTTTTCATAGTTCCAGCTAAGGGCATGATCTTGTCTAACAGTGAATGAGTTTGGCATGACCTTGCTTACAAGGACAGCATGCAGGGCATTCTCTGATAAAAACGCTTAGACAAAAGTAGCTACAAATAGCTAAGTCCTTTTCTCTCAAGTACTAATGAGAACATTTTTAAATCAGCTGCCCCTGCGATCTATTGATTTGCTAGCAAATTTTGCCACAATACTTGCTGAAGCCTGCAAGATACATTGTATCATCATGCTACAATCAGCAAGGTTAGTGGCAAATGTGGGAAAGCATAGGCTTGGAGTGCAGGAAATAGAGGCAGAATAGAATGACTCAGAGCATCTGAATGCTTTTGCTACTGCAGCTCCCAAATACATTATTTTGTAAAAATTAAAATTTTTATTTATTTGACATCTTTTCATTAAACACATTCAGCAGCAATGAGCGAATAAATGAAAGTGCATGTTTAATGAAAAATTATTTCTGTTTTTCCAGAATGATGATGATAAATGTGTGACATGTACAAGATACCCATCAATTTTGCTATCCATCCACCAAGCACATATAGGACACTGTGACATCACAGAGCTCACCCAAGTCAAAAGAAATGAACCTTCTTTGGAAATATCAGTGATTTTTACTGCGATGATGATGGCTGAAGGTGACAATATAACACAAGTCGCTGCAGAAGGTGAAGTTGCTTTCTATTCTGAGTAGCTTGACTTTGAATGAAATGACTATTTCTTTTCATCTTTTTCTTTTCTTTTTCTTTCTTTTTTTTTTTTTTTTTGAGACGAAGTTTTGCTCTTGTTGCCCAGGCTGGAGTGCAATGGCGTGATCTTGGCTCACTGCAACCACCGCCTCCCGGGTTCAAGGAATTCTCCTGCCCTAGCCTCCCCAGTAGCTGGGATTACAGGCATGTGCCACCATGCCCGGCTAATTTTTTGTATTTTTAGTAGAGACGCTGTTTCTTCATGTTGGTCAGGCTGGTCTCAAACTCCTGACCTCAGGTGATCTGCCCGCCTCGGCCTCCTAAAGTGCTGGGATTACAGGCATGAGCCATGGCACCCAGCCGAAATAACTATTTTCTAAATTATAGTGGCCTATTTTAAATTTCAAGGTTTCTTGTGCATGTAAAAAAAGTGAAGAAATAGCTATTAATAAATGGCTTCATAATAGAAAATCTTTGCAAACAGATGATGCAGATCAATATCATTGGTTGCTTCAAATAGAAAACCAGATCATTATAATTGTTGAATACTTTATGTAATTAATGGAGCCAAAAAAAGCGTTTGGAAGCTTATTTTAATGAAGGTGGAGAAACAGTTTTGTTAATTTCACTATTGTTAATTGTATATTCAGCTAAAAATTCCATATGGAACATAGAATTATTTGTTTTGTGTAATGGTGTGAACACAAATTTCGGTGGAATAAAATATCATGGCAAAAGTAATATTCTTGCTGAATTAAAAATCTATGAATCGGAATCTTACTTGGAATTGGCTATGGTACTTCCACAATTCTTGGTTACATTCAAACCAGCTGAGGTATTCCACTAGTCAAAATAGAAACTTTATTATTTTATGTACAAATTTTTAACATATGCCCAGACATGGAATAACTAAACCACAGTTTTTGGCTGAAAATGCTGTTAAATGCAAAAAGGTACTGATACAACAAACAGTGCTGGGACAGTTAGATATTCATAGAGATAAAAATAAACCTTAACCTCTACATTATACCGTATAAAAAAGTTAAGACAGCTTGTAGACTTGAATGGAAGCTGAAACCATAAAGCTTCTAGAACAAAACATGCACTTTCATCTTCAACATAACTCTTAGAACACTAAATAAAGCACTAACCAAAAAAAAAAAAGCAAAATGATGAATTGAACTTCAGCAAAATTATAAACTCATGCTCTTCAGAAGACATAGCTAAGAAAACAAAAAGGCAAGAGAAGGCAGGGGAAAATATTCACAATATGTATATCTGACAAAGAATATGTATCCAGGGATGAAAATCCCAAACAATGAATAGTAAAAACAATCTAATCTTAAAAAGAGGCAAAAGATTTGAAGGAAAGCTCACAACAGAAAATATGTGCTGGCCAATAAACCATAGAAAGGAGCTCAGCAGTCGTGGGTTAGCAGGAAGATGCATGTTAGAATCACAATGAAATATCACTTGACACCCACTGCAATGGCTGCCATTAACATGACTGGCCACACCAAGTGTCATCAAGAATTTGGAGCAACTGGATCTCTCATACTTTGCTGGTGGGAATGCAAAATACAGGGCAATCACTTTGAAAAAGTGATTGGCTGTTTCTTAAAGGGTTAAGTATACTTTCGCCATCAACTTCGCAAACTCCTTCTGAGGCACATATCTGAAAAAAATCAAAGGATGCAACCAGAAATGACTTGTAAAATAATATTCGTATCAGTTTTATTCATTATAGCCAAAAAACTGGCACCCCTCCAATGTCCACCAACAGGAGATTGGATAGAACATTATGCTAAGCAAACAAAGCCAGACATCAAAGAATACATACTTATGATTTATGATTTCATTTGTAAGAAGTTCAATAACAGGCAAAACTAATTTATGCTGATAGAAATCAGAATAGTGGCTGTCTCTGGAGGTGGAGGCAGGACTAGCTAGAGACTAACACAGGGAACTTTCTGAGAAGAGGGAAATACTCTGCTGATTGGGCTGCGGGTTACACAGGTGTCTCTATCTTTGTCAGATCTCATCAAATGTATGCTTATGACTTGTACAATTTGATTTAAGTCATACCTCAACAAGAAAGCAAAAGTAGATCAATTTAATAAATGAGGTGTATTGGTTTCCTGGTTTTCTATTTTTGGTGTAATAAATTTTCACAAATTTAACGGCTTGAAACAAAACAAATTTATTCTCTTACAGTTCCAGAGGTCAAAAGTCCAAAATGGACATTCCTGGCTAAAAATCAAGGTGATGTCAGGGCTGCCTTCCTTTCTGGAGGCTTTAGAAGAGAATGCATTTTCTTATTTTTCTAGCTCTTAGACACTGCCTGTACTTCCTGGCTCCCGGCATTCTTCTTATCTTCAAAGCCAGTCGCAGCCAGTCGAGTCTCTTTCATAGGGCATTACTGCAACTCTGACTCTCCCTCCCTCTTCTGTCTTTAAAGACCTTTGTGATTACACTGGTCCCCACAGATAATCCTGGGTAATCTCCCTCTTACAGTCAGCTGATTAGCAATTTCATCTGTTACCTTAATTCCTCTTTCCACTTAACATCACATATTCACAGGTTCCGGAGATTAGGACATGGACATCCTTGGGGACGTTATTTTGCCCACCATGTGGGGATTGAGGTCAAATAGGGGAATGACATCATGGGAGTTTTGACCACAAGGGGCATATGCTGGGAAGGGACTCAAAAATACGCTAAATCTTTAAGTTATGTTTATATGGATATGTCACCTTTAAAAATTAATTAAGATTAAGCTGCATAGATTAAATGTATGCACTTTAAGTACAACATATGTCAATAATAATTTTTCAAAACAAAGGTAAGTGCCTGTAATCACTATACTTGTAAATCAGTGAGTGTCCTGAGAAAAGACTGAATGTTTTGAAGTCCTCTGAATAATACTGAAAAACTCTAAATCCAAATATTCAGTAAGGCAGGACAAGAAAACCTCAGCTTTGGAAGCTTTCGGCAAATTTCAATTATCTAAAACAAAGCTAGCAAATAGATAATGAAATTTGGCCCTAAAGAGCTATTAAGGAACTAAACAAATCAAAAGATGAGAGCTTATATGGAGCTTAGAATATAATTTTGAAGTGTTATGTCTCAGCTTTTGTGAAGAATTTTGGTGGAACTTTACGTTTTAATTATGTAAGTATATATTTGGCACGAGAATAGGGTAAATTGAGGAGACCATGATTTTCAAAATCAAAATTTCCCTCTTCTCAGAAAGTTCCATTTGTTGCTCTCTAGTTAGTCCTGCTTCCGCCTCCAGAGACAGCCACTGTTCTGATTTCTATCACCATCAATTAGCTTTGCCTGATACTGAACTTTGCACAAATGAAATAATAAATCATAAGTATGTATTCTTTGATGTCTGGCTTTGTTTGCTTAGCATAATGTTTTATCCAATCTCCTGTTGGTAGACACTGGAGGGGTTCCAGGTTTTGGCTATAATGAATAAAACTGCTATAAACATTATTTTACAAGTCATTTCTGGTTGTATCCTTTTATTTCTTTCAGATACGTGCCTCAGAATGAGGTTGCTAAGTTGATGACGAAAGTATACTTAACCTTCTAGGAAACCGCCAATCACTTTTTCAAAGTGACTGTCCTATATTTTGCATTCCCACCAGCAAAGTATGAGAGATACAGTTCATAAATAGATAATTTAATAAATTTTATCTTACAAAAATATTTATCAAAGATGGACACTCTGAATGGAGGTTAAAAGTCAGAAAGTGTGAAGAGATTTGGCCTAAAACATGTATGTATTTCAATATAAAAATTAGAATTGAGGGGCCGGGTGCAGTGGCTCACGCTTGTAATCGCAGCACTTTGGGAGGCCGAGGAGGGCGGATCACGAGATCAGGAGATCGACACCACGGTGAAACCCCGTCTCTACTAAAAATACAAAAAAATTAGCCGGGCGTGGTGGCGGGTGCCTGTAGTCCCAGCTACTCGGAGAGGCTGAGGCAGGAGAATGGTGTGAACCCGGGAGGCGGAGCTTGCAGTGAGCCGAGATTGCGCCACTGCACTCCAGCCTGGGTGACAGAGCGAGACTCTGTCTCAAAAAAAAAAAAAAAAAAAATTAGAATTGAGGGGTTCCTTCTTTAGGAATTTAGGAATCAGCGCCTGTTAAGAATATTCTCTCAGTTAAAAATGCTACGATTGTACGGAAGAGTAAACTAAAGACATCAGTAACTTCAAATTTGTTAGCCATGAAATTCAACTTTGTAGAATATTACAGCTAATTTTGGAAAATATTATAAAAAAATAAGACCTTATTAAAAACATACTCTATGGGCTGGGCAAGGTGGCTCATGCCTGTAATCCCAGCACTTTGAGAGGCCAAGGCGGGCGGATCACCTGAGGTCAGGAGTTTGAGACCAGCCTGACCAACACGGAGAAACCACGTCTCTACTAAAAATACAAAATTAGCCAGATGGGGTGGCGCATGCTTCTAATCCCAGCTACTCAGGGAGCCGAGGCAGGAGAATTGCTTGAACCCGGGAGGTGGAGGTTGCAGTGAGCCGAGATCATGCCATTCCACTCCAGCCTGGGCAACAAAAGCGAAACTCTGTCTCAAAAAAAAAAAAAAAACTCTCTGGAAAAATACCAGTGGCTTAATAGTAGATATAAATATGCTAAATACCTGATAAAGTTTATAAACATGTAGCCAAAATGACCATTCTGCTTATTTTATTTTAATATTCAGATTAGTAATGTGAAGATTAAATATTGCTTTAATGTATGTGTTATTTTCATGTTTTAGGCCGTCTTTTAATCACTTTTATTGAACTATTTTAGAGGTCTACCAATGTAATAATGTCAACCTGTCATTCAGCAAATAAACATTTCAAAAATTGTATAAGATGAAATAATTTTTTGTTCTCTCTTGTACTTCCTAAATTGTCCTAATATGGCTGGCAAATCTGATGGTCAGACCACATATCAGCCACATGAAGGAGGCTACTCTTTGTCTCTAAGAACAAAGTTAAAGCAATGGAGGATTCCAAGAAGGGATGACATGATCAAACTAGCATTTGGCAAGTATCACTCAAGCTACGTTTTAGAAGGAGATAAGGGTCAGATTTTTTGAGATGTAGACTCCAAGCTGAAAGTAGGGTGAGTCCTGTGAGGCACATTTATTGTTGCAGGCTGGGTTCCCAGGGAGCCGGTTCTGAGGTAAAGATTAGCACAAAAACAATTTCTTAGCTAGTGCTCCTGCAATCACAACTCATAGGAGGGATTGGGCAGAGAAAGAAACTGGGCTATGCTGCAGTGTCTCTAGAAGCCCTAGCCCACCTGTGGGGAGTCCTGAAGCTGGGATGAGCCTTCAGCATTTTTCCAAGTTGGGACACTTATCAGTCCTTGAATACAGGTCACAGCAAGAGGGGCATGACCTCTCTCAGTTAAGGCAGTCTCCAGGGAGGCTGACAGCTGGGCACTCTATCCCAGCAGCATCCCCAGCACCTGAGGAAGGAGGTGCTTCATTCCTGAAAGTGGCTCTGAGCAATGCATCACAACATCCAGCTGTCCTGTGCTGGGTCTTGTGCTGGGCATATACTTGCCTAGAGATGGGCAAGTGTGTGCCAAGCCTAGGACCAGGTTCTAATGCAGGGGAGATTGTTTCTCATTTACATACAGGCACCACATCAACTAGAGGCAAACCTATTTCTATTCAAGAAGAAGTTAGGAGAAACAATGACTGCACTGCCTTCCAATGTAGCCATGCTTCCTAGCTTCTTGATCTGGGAGGGCACCCAGATGACAGCCTCCTAGGAGGAGCTAACAGCACCTAGGACTTGCATGGGTACTGCTAGGCTAGGAGCACTGTTGGGAATCTAGCTCACCCCAAGAAGACAGGAGGGTCTTCAGTCTGCCTGTGTCTCTCTGAGCTCTGCCTTCCTTGGTCCTGGAGTCTTTATAGACATTGGAGGGGAAATGAAAGCTGGCGACCCACGCAGGTGCACAACACAGCCACCTCCTGGGTGGACGTTAGCCAAGAGCCAACTAATGCCAACTAATTAGGACTACCAACTAATGCTAGCAAGTTAGTGGTCAATAAAAACCTCTAGCTCTTCATAACGCCCTGCCTCTTGAATAATAAAAATGTTTGGTGGGTTATAATTCAGGAAATTCATTTTGTAATCACACTGGAGGCCAGCAATTTACCAAAATGCTATTTAACAAAATGCTGTGCACATTAGAAAAAAAAAAAAGAAGAAAAATGATGAATTATCCTCACAAAGGGAACCAACCAAATTCCCAAAATAGCCTTCGCTGTAAAAGCTTCTTTCTGCTTTATGTGCTTCCTCTGCTGATTCATTCTATTCTCAAGGTCTGTTCTTTCAGTACGTTTTGGTGTGAAAGACAAAAAAAAAAAAAAAAAAAAAAGCCCAATTCTCTAAGGCGAAGATAATAATTTGGTAAATACCATTTTCCAAAATTCAGTACTATAAATCCTATTTATCAATCACAAGCAATCAAAAGCATTTACATTTTCAAGTTCTACTCCCAACTCTGAAACTGTGTCTAGTTTTTACTTATAGATATTTATTTTTAGACCAAAATTGCCAATCATCATAAAGAGTGATTCTGGATCAGAGTCTAAGGAAGAGTTTTATGTCAAAGAAAGAAGTCAGGAAAGCAATTCATAAACTGTAAAATCTAGGGAATATATGGCATTAGTGTTCCTCTCTCAATTAACAGTAATGACAGTGGTAAGACGGTTGCCTGCCATGGTGTAAGGGCAGAGAACAACTGTAAGCAAGTCCAAGAGCGTGACATTGCACACACATGGTGTTCCATGAATGTTCAACTACGTCCACTTAAGTGCATTGGCAGGAACTGAATGGAAAAGGCTCAACTCTCAAGATCTCTGCCTAAGAAGCTCCGGCCCAGCCAAAAGAGAGGGGTAAATTGAAATGCTCTCATCTGCCTGTGAGAGCAAATCAAGGAGGCTGTTGGACCAGTAAACTGGACTGTCAGGCCTGAGGTTCCTGGTTGAAAGTGAGAGCAATCCCCTACTGCTTTTGTGCCCAAAACAAGGCCAAGAACTGCTGCCCTGCCAGGCTTGGGTGCAGGTGGTGACAACACCAAGGGGAGCCCAGCTGTGGCCACAGCCGCTGGAGACGTGAGCTCTGAAATGGGCAGAATGGAAGCCACAGGATCTGGAGTTGCAGGAGCCTTGTCTTGGACTTAGTGTATGACCTCAGACTCCTACTCAGACTCTCCTGAACCCCTGACAGGAGCTGTGTCCATGTGCCTCCAGAGTCACTGAAGACTGAAGAATGAATTGATAGAAGGCTACCAGCCAACACTTGGCAATTAGAAGCTCTCAGTAACTCTTAATTCCTGTCTCTTCTCTCTCCTTGGTTATAAAACCTATCTAGATAGCATATTTTCCATCATGGATACCTTGCTATCTTCCTTGTTTATTTCCTGTCTCTACACTTGCTCTTAAGTTACCCACAGAAGCATCACCCCCTCACAATCCAGTCACATCTTCTGTAGGTCACGCTCCTCACACAAGCTCTCTCTGGACAAAAGGAAGGTTCTTACTTAGTCCAGCGAGAGCACTATGCTTCTCCATCTGCTCAAACTCCATCAGTAAAAGCCCACACTGAAAGATAACTCAAGGAAATGTGGGAGGGCTGGAAAATTAGTAACAGGTTCACTAGCTTAAATCCAACACGATTAAATTTCAAGCTGCTTAAGTAATTAGGATACTCTTTGGAATATGCAATAATGGGTTTGGTATATATATATATATCAAATTTATATATAAATAATAATTGTCTAAATCTCATTCAGTTAGTTTAGTGAACCAGGGATTATCACTCTCTGAGCAATCATCCAGTCCATTGCTGTGCCTTAGAGTGAAAAGACATTGAAGTTCTTCAGTGTTGCAAAAATCAAACATGAGACACTGTGCTTACAAAGAATTCATTCTTACCCAGAACTTTATGCCACACAGCCCATCTGCACACTGCTCCTGGCTCAGCCCCCAGCTGCTTTTAAGAGCAAGCCATTGGGTCCACCTCAGTATGTGGAGGATGAAAAAGAGACTCTGCTTCAAGCTACCAGATACACCGCTGGATGTCCCTACCCACTCAGGGCCGCCGTGGGGGGTACTCACGTCCTCCAGGAGGTGGCTGGATCCAGAAATGGATATGATTTATTTTAAGGGACATCCCTAAGTGAGATGCTTTGTCTCCTTCCTCCAGCCTGAAGGAAAATAAATATTTACCTTATTTGTGTAACACACCCTGCCATGCCAACCCCTTACAACTTGATTCAGAGACACAGACCAAGCTAGACCACTAGTCCAGTCATATCACTGAGATGCTATGAATTCACACAGCAGAGAGAAAAAGTAGCCCATGCCATGTGCCAGGCGAAGCCTCCTCCTGCCTCCTGTAGGAATGCATGTAGGAAAGGCTCACCCGCAGCCCATGCCATGTGCCGGGGAAGCCTTCTCCTGCCTCTGGCAGAAATGTGTGTTGGGAAGACTCACCCACAGCCCAGGTCTCCATCTGCCAGCAGCAGCTTCCTCTCTTCTGCTATGGCAGCAACTCCCTGAAAAAGTGGGCCTGGGCCACCAATGTCAGGTTCACAGAACCCCCAGCGTAGAAATGAGATGGTTGGACTAAAGGGGGCCAGGTGGATTCAGAACCTTGGGGGCCCGGTGCTCCCAAAATGCCAGTCCTTGCTTTTTGTGCTGTGTTCACAAAAAGAGAGAGTAAACTTAAAGAGTACCCTTCCCTCCATCTGTGGCGCAGGGTGCAAAATCAAATATTTTTTGCCATGGCAGCACTTTCAGAGAAGCGGGTGGGAGTTCCGGGAAGAAAGGACTGTGTCTGCAGTATAGAGGCTTCCAGAAGATTCTGTGTGATTCCTAGAGCTAGGTGGTTTCCACAACATAAACAGCAAAATAACCTCATACCCGTGGAAACAATGTGTGTCCAATATCACACAGAAACTCAGCTCATTGTAAAGGCTACTCAAACCAATACAAAGGAACCGTGTGGGCTTCTGTAAGGAAATAGAAATCGTGATGTTAGCAAGAGTGTCCACCAGTCAGTGACCACAGTAATGAGGTGAGGGGGCCATGAGCGAGACAATGAACTGTGCCTTGCTACTCATCAGTGCTCTGCTGGCCAGCGATGGGAAGGTGTCATAGAAATCACTACTCAATTGTCCTAACTGCAGTAGACTCCTTATTCTCCTATGCAGAATGTTTTCAAACATGTTACTAGCACCTCTTTCTTAAGGGAAAAATGTGCATCAGGAAACAGAGCACATTTCAAGAACCACTGATCACATTGCCACCCCAGCCACCACTGTGAGTCACTCAGATTCCCAGGTGGTGCGGGGGTTCGTGACCATCCCTGCATCGAAGAGATCAAGCAGAGCCCCTGAGGGCAGCAATAGAAAGGAGGATGGCCAGTATTAGGATTGCAGTGACGCACCTGCTTAAATGGCAAGGAAAATCTTTGGCACCACTGTGAATAGATCTATGTGGAAAATCACTACAATACGTGGACACATTGAGTGTATCGTGAATTAACAGCTTCCCTTTGAAATTAATATCGCAGATACCCAGGAGAGTGGTCCACTGGAAGCAAAAGTGAAGGAAGGCCTTCTTGGCTCATTTCTTAGTGCCCTCAGCTGCCTTCTTGTTTAAAATGCTTGCTTCTCATCCTTTGAAGTTAATTTCATAGTGGGCCTCAAAAAACAACATGAAACAAATCTTTTAATTGGTGAATGACTGCATGATTGCATGCATACATGGCTACAAGTAAGAATGGTTATGTTTTTCATTTAAAAAATGAAAGAGTAGACCCATTGTTCATAATAGGAAGCTCCTCTTCAAAAATAGAACTAGCCATGAATATTTGTCTCTTTGTTCTTGGTTTTAAAAATACCTTTAGTTCTTATTACAAAATAGTATATGTGCATTGCATAAATTTTTGCACAAGCAGACAAGATAATGAAGATGAGCTGAAGATATTACAACAGACTACTGTTTAATATCATTGCCTTTCTCATCTTTGTTACATTCATTTGTTTCTTTTCATTTCACAATATTAAATTCTATTTTACCTGCTATTTGGTAGACTTTATTACTTAGCATAAAACAAACATGATATTCCTATAATTAAATACTCTTCTAGTGAAAAAAATGTAACTGAAGGCATCTGATTAAAATACATATAAAATCAGCCTATGAAAGTTACAAAAGTAGTTTCTGGAACAATGAGCATCGTTATGGGTAAGTCAACTTGGACAAGTAAAAAATATTTAATTGATTTTGGAAGGCCAAGGCAGGTGGATCACCTGAGGTCAGGAGTTTGAGATCAGCCTGGTCAACCTGGTGAAACCCCGTCCCTACTAAAAATACAAAAATTAAATGGGTGTGGTGGCACACGCTTATAATCCCAGCTACCCAGGAGGCTAAGGCAGGAGAATTGATTGAACCCGGGAGGTAGAAATTACAGTGAGCCAAGATTGCACCACTGCACTTCAGCCTGCGTGACAGAATGAGACTCCACCTCAAAAAAGAAATTAATTAGTTCTAGGTACTTCAATTCTATTAACTCAGACTAGGAAGCTAAAATTGGAGAATACTTTCTACTTTGCAGTAACACATACACATATGCCAATTTCATTTCGAAGCAATGACATCTTCTAGAACATAAACTTTGTCTGGAAGGGAATTTGTTTGCTGCTATATAGGAATAATTCTAGAACACAGTAGGCGCTCAGTTAAAACTTGTAAATGGACTCATTGATTGTAAAGTTGCGGACCTGGTCGGTAATTAATCAATGATCACATGTTTCAACCACAGGAAATGCAAATAAGCTAATAAGCAGATCCAGTTCTGTGAATTTTTTGAGAACTCTGAATATTTTGGGCTTCTAAATTTCCAATGAACCATCAACTCTATGTCTATACCATCCGCTCTCAATTCCAGCATCCCTTTTGCTGCATGTGGTTGTAATTCATTCACTCATACTGCTGTGTAGTATTCTGTGGTGTGAGTATGCCAGGTATGTTGATCCATTCTGCTTCAGGTGTATTGTCTCCAGGTATAGAGTACTGTAATAGTGTACATGTCCTACATAGTGTTGGGGATGGATGTGGTCAGAGTAGATCTTGATGAACAGATTTGCAAAGTGGTTCACATTTGCATTCCTACCCTGAGTGTGACAGAAAGCCAGTCTTCACACACTTCTATCAAACTTGATACTGCTTTGTCTTTTAAAATTTTAGCATCATGATATTTGTTTTGCCGTTTTCATTTGAAAAAGAAATAATCAGATTGCATTGCATCAAACACATAGATCAGTTTGGGGACTGATATGGTTAGGCTTTGTGTCCCCATCCAAATCTCATCTTGAATTGTAATCCCCATAATCCCCATGTGTCAAGAGCAGGACCAGGTGGAGATAATTTAATCATGGGGGCAGTTTCCCCCATGCTGCTCTCATGACAGTGAGTGAGTTCTCACAAGATCTGATGGTTTTATAAGCATCTGGCGTTTCGCCTGCTTGCACTCACTCTGTCCTGCAGCCCTGTGAAGAAGGTGCCTGCTTCTCCTCAGCCTTCTGCTATGACTGTAAATTTCCTGAGGCCTCCCAAGCCATGTGGAACTGTAATCAATTAAGCTTTTTTCCTTTATAAATTACCCAGTCTCGGGTATTTCTTCATGGCAGTGTGAGAATGCACTAATACAGGGACTATTGACACCTTTATATCTCATCCATCCATGAAGATGGCATATGATGTTTATTTAGTTCTTCTTTAGTTTCACTGAGTAAAGATTTACAAATATCAATGTACATATCTGACACATCCTTTGTACTTTCTTCAACTCTGATGGTTATGTTCCTTGTCAATAGAATATAGTTCAATCTTATTTTTAAATTTTTATTTGTTTATTTTTTTTTTTGAGACAGGTTCTCACCCTATTACCCAGGCTGGAGTGCAGTGGCATAATCAGAGCTCACTACGGCCTCTACTCACTTGAGCCTCAGCCTCAAGCAATGCTCCTACCTCAGCCTCCCCACTCACTGGGACTACTATGCCAGGTTAATTTTTGTATTTTTTGTAGAGATGAACTCTCGCCATTTTGCCCGGGCTAGTCTCGAACTCCTGGGCTCAAGTGGTCCACCCACCTTGGCCTCCCAAAGTGCTGGGATTACAGGCATGAGCCACCTCGCCTGGCCAATGGGTTTTTTATTTAGTCTGAGAAAGCAAGTCTTTTAATTGGAGTATTTAGTGCATATATATTTAAAGGAATGACTGATATATTTGATTTTATGTTCTATCATCTTACTGTTTTAAAATTTGAACAATGTATTTTATGTTTCTTGTTCTCTCCTTTATTGTCTGCTTCTGAATAAATCAAATGCTTTAAATTTTTTCTTTTTTTCTGTCTATTTGATTACCAATTGTATACTGTTTTAGTGGCCACTGCAGAGTTTATAACATGCATCCTTGATTTATTATACTTTTAACACCACCCCACAGTGCTAGAGTCTTAACTCTTTCAACCCCTTCCGACTGGTATTGCCATCTTGCATTTAATTCAACATATATTAAATTCTATAATATAATTACTATTACTATTATTTTATTCAGTCAAAATTGATTTCTACTTGTCCAAATATTTACATTTTCATGTGCTCGTTCATTTCTACATTTGCATCGTTATAATTTTAATCATTATCTTTCTGCTTGAAAAACTCTTTTAGTATTTTTAGTGCATGTTGTTGGTGATAAATTCTTCTAGTTTTTGTTTGTCTTAAAATATCATCACTTTACCTTCCTTTTTCCTAACATTTTATTATGAAAATGTTCCAACCTGCAATAAAGTTGAAAAAAAATGTTAAAACAAACACTTGTATGCACACTATTAGCTTCAACTGTAAACATTTATTTGGATTTTATCACATATGTAAATTTGCATGCATACATTTCAATATCAACCTATCTTATTTTTGACATATATTACAGTAAATTTTAGACATCAATACGTTTGTTTTGAAATACTTTATCATTACCCCAGCACTATTTATTGAAGGGGGAGTCCTTTCCTTAGTCACAGAAGTCCTCCATGCTAAGATTAAGGGTTAAGATCAAGGGTTAAGATCAAGGGTTGTATCCTCTGGTCCAGGCATTAGGTTGACTCCCTTCTTCACTCACGGAGCAAGCATTGATTACATCCAACCACAGCCAGAATCCAGCAGAATAAGGTGCCTGCTTTCAAGATTCTTCCAGACCCACTGTGGAGACAGACAAGACCATGCACAACCACAGGGCAGAGCGTGAGAGGCAGCTAAGAGCAGGTACTCTTCTAAGTCAGCCTAGCCAGAGAGCGGGTGTTGCCATAGGGGCTCCCCTAGCCATGCTTCCTGCAGAGCTGGGACTCCGGAGTTCTAAAGAACAGTTTTGAGTGAACTGATGGAGGACGAGATGGAGGCGGTGCCAGGGGAATGAGGATGGCTGAGCCCACATGTTCAAGGAGCAGGAACCAGAAGTGGCACAATATGATCACGTGGTCAGAGTCAATGACGTGTGGGAGAGGGGCCCTGTGACCCTGCCAGTTAACTCTCGGAAGAATGCTCCATGAGAATACTGAAAATATGGAGGCTGAGTCACCTCCTGAAGCCACACAGCTGTTACGTGACAGAGGGAAGCTCGGGTAGCCTGTGACAGTGACTCAGAGGCTCCTTCCGTGACCCGAAGGACAGTGGCCATGGATGACCCTGGCTGAGACTTTTGAGAAAAGATGCTGCTATTCTAATTCCCTACTGGAGAAAGGTCAAGGAAGTGGGGTCTTTTGCCTTCATCAACAAGATTCGTTTATCCCATCTAGATCATTTTTCATAGCATTAATAATTTTAAATGATGAGAGAAAATTGAATCTTTAAAGTTTAAATAAAAGATACATTTCTTAATGCAGGAATTCTTTGAAAGAGCAGTCATTTTTTCCACCTAACATATGATTAGCAAACACATTAGTCCTCTATTTTCACAGCAACTCCTAGAAAGTAAGTGAAAATATCACTGTTAATGTCTTCCTGCAAGAATCTGATACTAAAGACAGTTTAATTGGCTATTACATTCCTGAAATAAGATGTAAATTATATAAACAATTATAATCCTCCAAGTATATGCAAATCATTTTAAATGAACTGTTCATAGTTAAAAGGTCTAGTTCCCCAGCAAGGTTCCCCAGTGAAGTCCACTTGAATAATCCAGGATAACCTCCTCAATCTCAAGGTCCTTAAATAAATCAAATCTGCAAAGTCTCTTTTGCCATGTAAGGTAGCATATTCACAGGTTGCAGAGATTTCAATGTGGATATCTTTGGGGGCCCTCATTCTACCTGCTACAGAGGAAGAATTGAGTTTCATGAAATCTCAAGATTCAGTTGCCAATTTGCAGGAAATACAGAGGACAGAGGAATATGTTGAACCGCAGCAGGAGAATGCAATTCTCAAAATCCAGATCAATTGCAAGGAAGTAAAAGATTGATGGTGGGGAACCCTAAGATTAAGAGAAATTTAAAATACATTTCAAAAATCCTTCGTACCCAGATATGCACATGAGTAATAAGCTGGGGAGAAATGGAAGGAGCTGATTCTTATAAAAAGTCAAGGAAGTAATTACTTTAGAAAGGAAGGAGAGATTGTGTTTGGAATGGAGAAGCTTTGGGGGAAAATGAAGAGGTTCTATTGATTGGGTGGAGATGATGGGCTACTGGTCTTATAATAATTTAAGATTTAAAAAACACAAGTGCAGGACCCAAAACTGAGCAAAGTGTTCTAACTATATCATGCTTCATTTATTGCAGTTAAAGATCACGTTTGATTGTTTTCACAGCCATATTATACTGTTGACTCAAGATAAAATTTCCTGTTGACTAAAAGATACAGGCTTTGTCTAAATACTTATCTTCTGCTGTCTAGAAAAATATGTTTGTATTTCACATGCAAAGGAGTCAAGCATTTCCTCATTCAGAGCATACTACCTACATGATCATGGCACTTAATACGTACAGGTTTCTTGAAAAGAAAAGAGAAATTGTGTTTTCTTGTCATTTTGTCTGTAACAGAATCTACTCTTCTTCTTGAAACTTTTATTAATCAGAAATACATTGATTAATAAAAGATGAAAAGAAAATATCAACTGCCAAAAATTCATGTTTCTTTTTTTCCAGAGGCTGTGCCTGTGAGGTTCCACTACTGGAACCTCACATGAAAGGAATGGAAACCACCAACACCTAAGGCCAAAACTAACAAACCAAAACACTCAAGTACCACTACAATACAGCACACAAACAGAAAAGTCCACGTATATTGAAGAGCTAAGCCTCGTTTCTCACATTTATCAATAATGTAGACTGAGGTCCAGGGCTTCCTCTTCAAAACAGCTGAGCTCGCTCACACATCTACCTTTGTCTCTATCAAAATTCTACCAAATTAAAGAGAATATATCAAAAGTAAGAATAAATGCATATCAGTAGTGGAAAATAAAATGATCCCATTAGAAGACCAGAACATTGAAGAATTTCTGGAAACTGAGCCAATTGTGATGAGATTGATGGAGAAAACCAACAGAAATAAAGAGCTCCCTACACAATATAAGCATCAAGCAAGACCATTAAAAAAGTGGAGTTTTCCCAGCAGTATTCCAGAATGACCACCTAACCTGAGGCATCATGAATGATTATGGGGCTGTCCATGGAGAAGTTAATTAAAGACGTATTGAACAGCCGCTCCACCTCCTGGCTCTTGGACAGTTGGGCTAAAGCTGGAAGAATTATTTCCCATATGCAGGGGAGATCTGCTTTGGGAGACCCAAGAATGAAACTTGGCCTAAGGTGAGACATGGGCCATTGTCTCAGTATTCTCTGGTAGTGGACAGGGACTCCTCAGAGCCAGAAGGTAAGCTTCCTAGGCACACAGAAGAAACACTTGCTCACACAAGCTGGTGTGATGACCATCTACCATCACAGCATGGGGATCAATCATTGTTACCCACTTTAAAGAAAACCCAGTATTGATAAGTCCTAGAAGAGCTGTGTTGGGGCAAGGACTCTTTCTTCCGTAGACCCTACAAGAAATAAGGCAGAGTTATTCCAGCTTTGCCTTCCCAACTGCAGTGCTGGAAAGTAATCTTATCTCTCTCAACCTCCATATCTATAAGATGAGGTCATCATACCTATCAACAAGGTTACCATGAAGAAAGCAGGCAGCTCCATGACTGCATGTGGTGCAGTCTCAATGCAGAGCTGGTAACCAGCATTTCCCTTGCTATGCTTAACTTCCCATTCACCGCCTGGGCCATCTCCAGCTGCAGCTGATTGGACCTGGGCAGGCCAATGCCTCATCATGAGCCAAGATATTGCCTGGGGAGCTGCCAATCAGATTCTGTTCTTGAGGATTGGAACTAAGAGACCCAGAGACTGAAAGAGTTAGAATTTGAATTGTATTCTCAAAGATATATGAAGACATTCATGATGGTGAAATCCTGGAGACATCTTGATTTCCAACTTCCCTGGGACAATTTTTAAGCCATTCTTTGGATTTGATGAACTCAGAACTCTTTTCTTGCTCTGGCTTAAATGGCTTTCTGTTTCCTACAGCTGACCAGCCCCAGTTCAAGATCACACTCCTAGATGTCAGTTTCCTCCCTGTCACCATTTGATATGAAACCCACAGGGGAATGGAGATGGATGTCATCTTCCCAAGGTCTTACAGTGTGTCAGGAATGGGTCTGGGCATGGGACCAAGCTCTTCTGACCTATAAGCCAGACCTGTTGGTAGATCTCATATTTATCTCCTATGTTTAGCTAATAAGAAATTTCATTCAACAGGCCATTAATTATTTTACACAGCATGAGTATTGAGCAATTGTATCATCTTACCAAAACAAATGAATATGGGCCATTTGAGAACTGACCTTGTCACTGTTAATTGTGCCTTTCAACAGTACTTAGTAAAACTGTAATATTTTTATCTCAAAAGATTTGTTCATACTCAGCATCTTGAAAATCACTATTAAATAGTAAATAACAATGCCAACAAAATAAATAACAATAATAATAAAAGCTAACATTATTGAAAGTTTATTATGTAGCACTTTATAGATTAGAGCACAGAGATGAATTTGCCCAATTTACACTACCAGTGTGTGATGGAACTAGAATTTGAACCTACAATGTGGGTGTAGTGCCTCATCCATATCCTCTCTACCAGGCTGGTACCTGCCCACCAACTACCGTGAGTGTTGGCTGCTAATGGCACCTCACCTAGGAAGTTATATGGCCCATCACCAATGGTTCACAGATATGAGGTACAAAAGACTGGCCCCAGCCTCATCCAGGTATCAACTTGGTATGATCTAAGTTCCAGAGCCCTCTCCACATAAACCAAGTACTACAGACTGAATGTTCATGCCCCTTCAAAATTCATATACTGAAATCTAATCTCCTGTGTGATGGTATTGGGAGCTGGGACCCCTCCAGGACAATAAAGTAACAGAGGTGGTGCCCTCATGAGTGAAATTAGTTCCCTTATAAAAGAGACCCTAGAGAGATCTCTTGCCCCTTCTACCATGGGAGATTACAGTGAGAAGATGGCCATCTATGAACTAGGAAGCAGTTCCTAACAAGATACTGTATTTGCCAGCAACTTGATCTTGGACTTTCAGCCTCCAAGACTGTGAGAGATGAATGTCTGTTGTTTGGAAGCCACCCAGTCTATGGTATTTTGTTAGAACAACCCAAATGCACTAAGATACCAAGAGAAGATTTCCATAAGAACATATCCTTGTCCAGCTTTCTCCTTCTCTGTCCTGAGTCACTCTGTGCTTTGCAGGTATTTCCTGAGGAGCATTGCCTCCGCAGTCATGTGTACCTGAACCTCTGTCTCAGACTCTGCTTCTTAGAAACTCAACCTAAGACTGTTGGTACCAAAACTAGACCCAAGAAGCAAACATTAAGAACTGGATGTTGATGTGTGATCACCTTCCATCCAGTTGGCAACAGTGACCCCATCACTGTTGGTTGGTGGATTAATGATAGTGGCACACAGAAGCAGTGAAACTGCTAAGGCTTTTCACCTGCAGTGAACTGACATGAGACACAGGTAAAGAGGGTTGTTCTGATTTGTGCAATATCTTTGCCATTGGGAAGACAACGGAGAGATTATAATTAGAAGACTATGGAATTGAGTGACTATTGCTGAGTGCCAGTGATACTCTGAAAAGAGAAAATGACAGTCTAGGACCGTCAGTCACTTAAAGCAATGTGTGAGAGTGAGAGGGCCTTCTGGGCATCATTGCAAGAGATCTCCACCTTCTACAGCAAGAGGACAAACAGAGCTGAAGCCCAGGCACAGGACTTGATTGAAAGAATGACTGAAGGTAAAGATGGGTATAAATCCACAGACAGTGGCAAATGGCTTAGCTGGTTGGCCAGGGTCCTGGAAGAAGAAATATTGGAAGACTGGGGACCAGAAGGTCAGAAAGAGACACGTGTGAGGATCTGTGAGAGTGGGGAAAGTGTGATGATCTTCATACTCGACACCAGAGACAACTGCTGAGGAAGAGACCTTCAACAGCCAGTGGGCAGTATGACTCAGGCAGTTGATGGCAGTCAGCCCATGCCCTTGACACCTGGTGCTTGTGCAATGATGTCAAGATTGGAATAGCCATGTTGTAGAGACAGGGGCTAGTCATGGAACCAGGCACATAAGGGCCTTCTCACTAAAGCTGATCTACCTATCACCATTGCTGAATGTCTAATAGAGTCAGCCACCAAAGCTGATTCGAATCCCCTGATATGCACCTCTCTCAAGAAGACCACCACACCATTTTGGGGGATAGTCTTGTATATCATACCCAGTCTTCCTAGAAGAGCGGCAATTCATGCTAACTGAGTTTGACACCTACTGGGATTGGATTTGCCTTTCCTACCTGCAGGGCTTCCCCCAGCACAATATCCAAGGCCTCACTATGAGTCCGATTGACCGACATGGGATCATGGGTAACGTCATCCTAGTCCAAGGAATCCCCCTGACAGCAAAAGGTCTGTGGCAGTAGGAACAGGACCTTGGGTCCACTGACCCTACTACATACAGCCACCAGGAGATGGAAGCCTGATGAAATGGCCTCTGAAAGGTTGAGCTGAGGTTCCAGCCTGGAGATGATGGCCTGTGAGGATGAAACACCATCCTTTAGATGGGATGTTCCCATTAAACCAATGGTTTTCACATGGTGTCATGTCCTCAAAGGTACAATTGCTGGGTCTGAAAAACAAGGAAAAGATTAGAAGTGGCCCCACTCTCCACCACTCCAGTGACCGACTAGCGGAATTAATATTTCCCATCTCCAGAATTTTAGCTCTGTCACCAGTCTTAGTTAAGAGTCTAGGGGCTCTTTTACCGAGGGGCGGTGATGCCGCTGGCCAGGAAAATGAAAAGAATCCTTCTCAATGTGAAGCAATGACTGTTGCAGATCACTTGGCGCTCCTCATGCTAGAAAATCAGCAAGCACAGCAGTAGCTAATTCATGAAGTCCATGTCATCCTGACCGCCATGAGGTCCGTGCAGCACTCCTGCTAAGTGACGCCGCCCTCAGGTAATCCACCTGGGCATCTCTTAGTGTCCAATGCCCTGTTTTAACGATAATAGATGGATAAAGAAATCAGAGCCTGCTCAAGGTTTGGTCACCAGGGTTTCAGATCCATCAAGGTTGAGAGCTGGGTCAACCACCAGGCAATCCACCCAGACCAGCCAAAACACTAGTGAAGAGTACAAGGAATTTAGCATGGGTCATAGAGGAGGGAAACATTTGCAGTGCTGGCCTCAGGGCCATCTGTGACAGTGGTGCATAGAATTCCCCACCAATCCTCCTTTCATGTTTTCCTGAGACTTGTGAGCATGGAATCATGGGCAGTGTGAAGTTAATAAAAGGAATAAGTGGATTTGAACACTGCATTAGGTGGAGTGTCATAGACAATGTGATACCCCACCCAGTTTCCCTTCACAAGGCTGGCAGCCCCACCCCCAGCTGTTCTGTGTGCTGGCTGTTAGCTAAGAGGGAGGCGGAGCTACCCTCTTTCTTTGACGAATTGTCCTCTATTGATAGAAACTGCATCATTGGGAAGTCACACAGCCCCCACCTGAGTGTGACCCACAGTCAATGAGCGATTGATATGAGGAACAGAATCCGGCCCCTCTGACTCAATAGGGTACAACTCAGAGGCTGATTTTTGCCCTGCAGCTTACTGTCCGGGCTCAGACCCCAGACCCCAGCTAGGATCTACCTGTGACCACACTCTGGGTGAGCTCTTTCCTTTTCCTTATTCTTCTCCACTCTTGTCCTTCCATGTTTTCCTGCAGAACCCTCCCTTAATAAATTGTGTGCTCCCGAGTTCCTGTTTTGCCCTTTGTGCTAAAGGAATCCAACCTGAGCCACTGGGTGTTAGGTTAATCCACATTTAGTTCTCACCATCCCCATAAGAAGAAACACACAACTTTTGGTTTTGCATTTGGCTTTTATAACTCATCTCCAAATTTTGCTGGGGCTAATACAACTATGAACTATAGCCACATACAGTGCACAAGAGTAAAAGAAATAATTATAAGGTTCTGAACAACTGAGGTGGCAGAGTTACCAGAATGATATAATTGCTTTATTAGAAAAATCAGTATGTGCCTACGCATCACACTGAGTCATCAATAAATGGCTTCCTAATTACCCAAGAGTCTGTACAAATTGTCTTAATTCATTTGAGTGGTCACTTGCTAAAAATTGTAACCTGTTGAAGATGTGGGATATACTTGGGTCCATCGTCTCAAAAGAAAAATGTCTCCTATTTTCTATTGACAAGACGTATAAACCAGATCTGTTGGTTTGACTGACAAGATTATTTCCTTCTTGGTCTCCAGGCACTTGTCATCAAAGCTTATAAGGAGCATTTTAATTACATTTTAGATATATAATTTCTCTCTTACCAACCATAATTGTGACAACTTGTCAATTACATAGTTTCGCTTATGGTTTAGGTGCATGAACATCTTAGCAGAGCTTTCCCCCAAAGCCAAGCCTTTGTTGTGTTTGTATATTCATATACCTGTTTTCACTTTACACAGATCAAAGGCTGGGTTGGTATACCCAGGTCACAATCGCTGAAACAGAAAAAAAAAATGCCAGCGTAGAGGCTTAATTTAAGAAAAGAACTCTTAAAATCAACTCTGCAACCTGCCATCTCCAAGGCCCAGCCCAGCCCCTGCACAGCCTTGCATTCCCTGGAGGTCTTCAGCAGGAGCAACACAAGTGCCTGGAGGTGGAGCTGGGATTCCAGTTATTAAAGAGAAGCAAGGCCAAGAGAAAAATCTGAAACCTCTGACCTTACACTAGACTTTTCTGAGGTTATAATTTAAAGGTGGGAGAAGAGGACAAGGAGTACAAGATACACAGAATATGTGTTATACATCCCAAAGAAAGTCACGCTCCATCCAAGGACGCAGTGCCCATGACAGCCATCACCCAAGGGCCCTAATGGGGCATCTCCTGTACCCAAGGCCTGGGAAGAAGGATACAATATGGAATTGACACATCAGGCTGAAGCCACTGCTGAGCCACATTTCACCATGTTTTAGATTCCAAGAACAGCAACCAACACGGCCAAGGATCATGTTAATCAAACAGCCTATCTTCCCACTACAAAATGAGGAAAAAGTTAACCCAAGTTTATGTGAATTTTTAATATTTCTATTTTTTAATACTGAAATATTTAAAATACACAAAAACAAAAAAGATAGCAAACACCTAATTAAACATTACCTTGTTACAAAATATTGAAAAGTTGACTAGTTACCATAATTATTTCAAATCTTTAAAAAATGATTTAATGTCAGCTTTTACAACTGATCTCTGATTCCATTTTTAAAAATCACTACTTTTCTGAAATTTATGTTTATAATTCCTGGCATTTAAATTTTGTATGTGTTCATGTACATAAATAATAGAGTAGTCTTGTGTGATGTTAAATTTACATGAATGGCAAATTACTCTGAATGTTTTCTTTAGCAACATGTTTTTCCACTTCAATAGAACAGAAAAGCAATTTTTAAAATTATTTTTAAGAAATTCATGTAGATATATGTGGATATAATTTATTCATCTTAACTACTCCATAAAAATTCCATCACATGGGTGAATCCCAATTTTTTAGCAATTTCCCTAATAATAGAAAAAAATTTAGGTTGTTTCAAAACATAGAATTATTTATACTAGTAAATTCACAATTTTCTAATATTTACCACCCATCTGGAATACATTCTACTGAGGATATAGGTATCTATATCTCTCTATATATACACATACACACAATAATTATATTGATATGTAATATGTACTCTATATATTTATCAAGTGATATATGTGTGTGCACGTATATACACATATGTATTTATATTTTAAATATTGTATTAGTTCATTCTCACATTTCTATAAAGAAATACATGGAACTGGGTAATTCATAAGGAAAAGGGGATTAATTGGCTCACGGTTCCACAAGCTACACGGGAAACATAGCAGCATGTGCTTCTGGGGAGGCCTCAGGAAACTTACAATCATGGAAGACGGCAAAGAGGGAGAAAGGCATCTCACATGGCTGGAACAGGAGGAAGAGAGAGTGAGGGGGAGGTGCCACACACTTTTAAACAACCAAATCTCATGAGAACTCACGCACTATCTTGACACAGTTCCAAGGGAGAAATCCGGCCCCATGATCCAATTGACTCTCACTGGGCCTCACCTCCAATATTGGGGATTGCAATTTGACATGACGTTCGAGCAGGGACAGAGATTCAAAGCTTATCAAATGTAGATTTTATTTAGCATTTATATTTATTTATAATTGAATTTGGTTTGCTAACATGCTGTAAGATATTTAGGTCTATGGTGTTGACCGAAACTGGCCTTTACTTTTCTTGCACATACTGTCCTTGTCCAGTTTAGAGCTGGACTATCCTAGCCTCCTAAATGTTGAGATGTTTTCCTGCTCTTTTAATTTTCTGGAATAATTTGTACATGATAGGAATTATCTAATTTCTGACGGTTTAGCAAAATTGCCAGTAAAGTCATTTGTCCTTGGTACATTTTGGGAGTAGTTTTGAGAATTAATCTAGGGCTTATATTAGGTTTTGGTTTTTCCTTGTGTCAATATTGGTGATTTGTTTTAAAACATTGCCATTGACATAAAATTGTTCCTTGATATTGGCTTATAACTTTTAAGTTCTGTTCTATCTTTAGCTATGTTTCTATTTTTATTAAATTTTAATTTGTAACTGCCTTTGATTGGTTTTGCCTGAGGTTAGCCAATGTTCAAACATTCTTTACAAAGCACCAGCTACACTTGTTGCTCACCCTCTTTAAGGGTATTTAACGTAAATTTCATTAACATCTTATCTTGTTATTGTTTTATTTCTTCCACTTAGTATGTTCCTCTATTTTTTTCCTAATTCAGATTCAATGCTTGGTTCATTAATTTGTCATCTTTCTTCACCATAGATTTGAGACAATAAAGTTTCCTATAGGAATATGCTAAACTGAGTCATAAGTGTTTTAGTATATAACATTTATATTATAATTTGGTTCCAAAGTTCTTAAGTTTTATTATGATTTATTTTTTGACCTATGAGGTAAATAAAAGTGTGTTGACAGCTATTTCCAATCCATGACTGTTTTTATCTGCATGTTGTTTACTGATTTTGAGTTTTTATATTAGAGAGGCAAAAAATGTGTTTTCTATAATATTAAAAAGTCTTCTATATTCAGATTGTCTTTATCCATTTATCTGTTGATGAACACTCACGTTGTTTGTACCCAGAAGTGGAATTTCTATTTTATATGGTGGTTCTATTTTTATTTTATTTTGAAGAATCTCCATGTTGTTTTCCATAATAACTGCAACAATTCACACTCCCACGACAGTGTATCAGGGTTCCTTTCCTCCATGTCCTCGCCAACACTTATCTTTCGTGGTTTTTGTAATAGCCATCCTAACGCATGAGATGGTATCTCATTGTGGTTTTATTTTGCATTTCCCTAATGATTAGTGTTGTGCATTGTTTTATATAACTGTTAGCCATTTGTATGTGTTCTTTAGAAAAATGTCAGTGTAGATCCTTAGCCCATTTTTAATCAGGTTGTTTGTTTGTTTGTTTGTTTGTTTTGCTATTGAGTTTTATAAGTTTCGAATACATTTCGAATATTAACCCCTTATGGTCAATATGGTTTACAAGTGTTTCCTCCCATTCCATAGGTTGCTTTTTCATTTTGTTGATTGTTTTCTTTGCTGTACAGAGGCTTTTTTAGTTTGCTGTAGTCTCACTCATTTATTTTTACTTCTGTTGCCTGTGCTTTTGGCATCAAATCCAAAAAATTATTGCCAAGACCAACATCAAAAAGACTTTCCTCTATGTTTTCTACTGGGATTTTTATGGTTTCAGGTCTTATGTTTAAGTCTTTAATCCGTTTTAAGTTTATTTTTGTGTATGGTGTAAGAAAAGGGTCTATTTTGCATGTGGGCATTCAGTTTTTCCAACACTGCTTGTTGAAGTGTCTGTCTTTTCCTATGGTGTATTCTTGGTGCCTTTGTTGAAAGTTAGTTGACTGTACGTGCTTGGGTTTATTTCTGGACTCTCTATTCTGTTCCGTTGCTGTATGTGTCTGGTTTTATTCCAGTACTATGCTCTTTTTAATTATAGCTTTTTAAGCATATAAACTCCTTAAGAAACTGTTAGAACTAATACATTCAGTAAAGTTGCAAGATATAAAATCAACACACAAAAATCAGTTGCATTTGTATAAATTAATGTTGAACTATCTGGAAAAGAAATCAAGTAAACAATCCCATTTACAGTAGCATCGGAAAGAATGGAATACCTAGGAATAAATTTAACCAAAGAGATGAAAGACCTGTATACTGAAAACTATAAAACATGGATCAAAAAAATATAGATGACACATATAAATGGAAAAATACCTCATGTTTGTAGATTAGAAGAATTAATATTGTTAAGATGCCCATACTAGCCAAAACGATCTACAGATTCAATGCAATTCTTATCAAAATTCCAATGGCATTCTTTATAGATACAAAAAAAAAAAATCCTAAAATCCATATAGAACCACAAAAGACCCAGAATAGCTAAAGCAATCTTGAGGAAAAAAAGAAGGAAGCTGGAGGCATCTCACTTCCTGACTTCAGTGTTGTCCTTTTAAATAGTTCCAAGGCCAGCCAAGAAATTCTGAAATAAAATGCTTCATCACAATGCAGTTCCAATCGAGACAGTATTTATCTTCAAGTTCCAAAATTTTTGGTTATGTCCAATGGAAACTACCCATCAATTAATAGGCAAAGCTTGGTCTCCACCACATAACCAGGCGGTGGAAGGAGCCGGGCGGCGATCTGCCGACCTGGTGGGTTCCTGCGCACCTCATGGGTTCCTGCGCCATGCTTGATGCTGGGACCCTTGCCCAGTATGCTGCAAGTGTTTCTGCCATGGACGGGCCCCGGAAGCTGCTCCTAAGATGGTCAAGCAGACGCCACAAAGCCACAGTCCGTGACTAAGGGAGGAGGAATCTATATTATCAGCTACTTAATAGCCAAACCAGAGCAAGTACTGTTCCTGAAAACAGAGCCCTATCCTCCCAGGAACATTGAAATCATCCTCTGGTGTGTGTCCCCTGAACTTTCTGAATTGCAGTAAAACTCTCCTGCAAAAATGGGGCTACTGGTCCTTACTGACCTATTGGGTTTGGAGGATAACATGGTATAATGAAGGAAAGGCGGCTACACGTAGCAGCAGCTGATTTCCAGTCCATTTCCTTTCTTTTGCTCACCAAGCCTCATTCTCGGCACAAATCAGGTAGAATTATATAGCGTTCCTGGGCTGGGGTCCTGGCTTATGCCCGTAATCCCAGTACTATGGGAAGCTGAGACAGGTGGATCACTGGAAGCCAGGAGTTCAAGACCAGCCAGGGCAACAGGATAAAGCCCCCATTTCTACTAAAAATACAAAAATTAGCCAGGTGTGGTGGTACATGCCTGTCATCCCAGCTACTCGGGAGGCTGAGGCATGAGAATCTCTTGAACCCAGGAGGTAGAGGTTGTAGTGAGCTGAGATCATGCCACTGTACTCCAGCCTGGAGAACAGAGCAAGACTCCGTCAAAAAAAAAAAAAAAAAAAAAAAAAAAAAACCCCTGTTAAATTTAATAAAAAAAAAAAAAAAAGAAAAAGAGCATTCCTGGTCTCCACTTCAAAACAAGCACAAGAGACATGGTGAATGTTATCATAAGGGGAAGAAATGAGACCTAAACATGCATAAGAGGCAGAACCATCCATTCTAAAGAAGGAAGGGATAAGACCTGGGGCTACAACAAATGCTGAGGATCTTCTTCCTTCCCCAAGCACAGGCATCTCTGGGTTAGACCCTGGGCAGAGCAGCACTCCTCCCTCGTGGAGCCTCACTCCGGGGTGCATGGGGCTCTCTGCTGTCTATTGTAACCCTTTTTGTCTAACATTCATTAAATGGTGGTTCAGAAATTGGTTCTTGGGATAAGGTTAAAAACATAAGATTTGATAGCTCAGGCTGGGATGTATTTAGGAGGAAATGTTCTGAAAATATCTATATTTGAATTTTTAAATTTAAATTATAATTTGAGAGGCTGCCTGAGTTTAGAAGCAATGAGGCTCAGTAAGAAAATGAAAGGAAAGGGACCTGAACTGAGCTGCTGTTGCAGGCAGCTGCCTTTCTTCCATTATCCCATGTCATCCTCCAAGCCCAACAGGTCAGTAAGAACCAGAAGCCCCATGTTTGCAGGAGAGTTTTACTGTAATTCAGAACAATCACGGGACACGCCCCAGGCACAGCCTGGATATGAACTCATCTGCCTGCCTCCAAAAGCCACTCTTTTAGACCTATTCCCAAAATTCAGAAAGATGGCAGCCATATCCAATTCCAGGGTGTAGAGAAATAAGACCTCCCAGGTTTCCTCTCGGCACTAAGATTCCCCAGAGGGGTGTGTAGAGAGGAGCTGCTTTACCAGATTGCATCACTCCTGGTCCTGTCTCTCCCCCTGGCCTCCAGGCTGTTTGGCTCACTGTGAAAACCCTGCTTGCTTTCATTTCCAATCTCCACCAGCCTCCTGGATGCTTCCCCTCAGCTGAGGGGCTGCCTCTCTGAGAAACTAGCACCTCCTCGGTGACTCCAGGGCCTCCCATGTGCAGTGGGGTTGAATGATGCCTCCTCCAAAGTCATTTCCACAAGCTCCGAATGTGCCTTTGCAGACGCAGGTAAGGTAAAGATCTGGAAGTGAGATCAGCCTGGATCAGGGTGGGCCCTAAAGTCAATGGCTGGTTTTCTTACAAGAGACAGAAAAGGAGACACAGAGTCCAGGTGCGGTGGCTCAGGCCTGTAGTCCCAGCACTTTGGGAGGCCGAGGTGGGAGGATTGCTTGAGCTCAGGAGTTCAAGAGCAGCCTGGGATACAGTTGAGATGGTTTGGCTGTGTCCCCACCCAAATCTCATCTTGAATTGTAGCTCCCATAATTCCCAGGTGTTGTGGGAGGGACCCGGTGGGAGGTCATTGAATCATGGGGGTGTTCTTCCCCATACTGTTCTCATGGTAGTGAGTAAGTCTCATGAGAGCTGATGGTTTTATAAGGGGTTTCCCCTTGTGCTTGGTTTTCATTCTCTCTTGTCTGATGCCATGTAAGATGTGCCTTTGACCTTTTGCCATGATCATGAGGCCTCTCCAGCCACGTGGAACTGTGAGTCCATTAAACCTCCTTTCCTTTGTAAATTACCCAGTCTCAGACATGTCTTTATTAGTAGCATGAGAACAGACTAATACAATAGTGAAATCCTGCCTCTACAAAAAATACAAAAGTTAGCTGGACATAGTGGTGCACACTTGTAGTCCCAGCTACTCAGAAGGCTAAGGTAGGAGGATCACCTGAGCCCAAGAGGTCAAAGCTGTAGTGAGCCGTGATTGCACCACTGCACCTCCAGCTGGATGATAGAGCCAGACCCTGTCTCCAAAAAAAACAAAGAAGATACAGAGAGGAGAACACCAGGTGACAAATTCCCGAAAATTGCCAGCAGGACCAGAAGGCAGGGGCGGGGCCTCGGACAGATTCCCCCTCACACTGTTACCCCTGGTCATCTTTTACCACCTGGTCACACACAGCCCCCCCACATCAGGGAGCTCCTGCACCCCTTGCGGTTGTCTTTCCAGTGACTCTGCAGCACACGGCACATCTTGGATGCTCAGAAAATGCCTGTCGATGGCCACCCTCACTGGCCTGGTTTCTGCTACTTTAAATCATTCTCGCCTCTGACTTCAGACCACAGTAGTAGCCTCTCCCATTTGCCGTAAATAACTACACACCTGGAAGTCTGCAGACTGTGCGGAATCCCAGTTACTCTGTCTCGACAGCTCGTGGCAGCTAATGCTGTCCTCATTCTGCAAATGAGGAACAAGAGAGGCAGTGAGGTTATACACCCCTGTCAAAGTGTCCTGGTGCGGGGCCTGTGAGGGATTTGAGTCACATTAGCCCAATTCCTGAATAGGTCACTTCCCTTCCTCTAGTGGGAACTAAAGACAGAGTGAGTGAGTTATGTTTGTCCCCTGCACTCAATCACCTTCATCTGTCACTTTGTCTTACATGGAGTGGGGCCAAGCCTCCCTGATAGGAGGAGGCAGGGCACACTCAGGAGCTGAGGAGCCATGTCCAGCATGAAACTGACACTGCCTCCTCTTGACACAGACTCTTGATGCCCCCACAGCTGCACCAATCTCTGCAACGTCACCCAGACCCCCAGATCTGCGCAATTTGACAGGTAGTAAGTCCAACCCGCCTACATCACACCAGGGCATACCCGCCAAAGCCCTTCACACCAGGGAGCTGCTGCCCAGCATCCTTCCTGGTGCTCCTCGTAAAATCCTTCAACTCTTAAAGGCCTTTTCCTTATTGTGACTATGTCAGACTCTACCTTCTGTGTACAAATCTCAAGATGATTGATGCAACTCATTGCAGTTAAATCGATACCTTATTCACTGTTTGCACATAGTTTGCAGGGAAGCAGGCACTAAAACAGAGCATCCGCCAATATTTTTTACTGGGTGAGAGCCAGAGTGGTGGGCAAGTGTCTTTTAATGTTCCTTATTTATGAGTTTCCAAGGAGACCAGGCAGATTATGAAGGACGTGTTCTGCTGAGCAGGTGCCCTCTGCCTTTCTCAGTCAGTTTACTGCTGCATCACCACTCACGCACCGCTCTCTGTGTTGGCTGTGAATGCGCCCTGGATGGTGCAGCTTCTGTCATGCTGTCTGGATGCCCTGGGCTCTGGTGGTGGCTCTGGCGGTGGCAGCCACCCTGTTCTCAAAGAAAAGAAGCCTAAAAGAAAAGGGTCAGGTGAGCACTCTCAAGGAGAGTCTGAGCCCCATGTGGCCTATCAAAGTGATGGTAAATACCAATAATCTTTATTAACTCTTGCATGGAAAATCCCAATCCTAGACACCAAATACAAAATCTCCATTCATCTCAAATGTGTCAGCGAGAGTCACGATTGACCTTGGTGAGCAGGAACTGGCAAACAGCTCTCAGGCCAGATTGTACCAGCTTATAAATCGCCTCCCAAAGGAAGCTGACACTTGGGAAGCTGCATGAGCCAAGAGACCAAGCTGTCCCTAATCTCGCCTCCCACCTGAACATCAGGGCTCAGTTCCAAACACCCATGGCCCTTCTGGGGCTGCCTGGATCCTGCAAACCCATCATGCCCAGAACACATCATTCTGTATGGCCTCAAGTGCTTCTCAAAGTATCCAGGGACACTAGGGCACAAACGCTGGGCTGTGTGATCTGATCTCAGAACGGGTACCTGGATTCCTCACTCTCAGTACCCATCAAGGGCTGGAAACAAAACTACAGCAAATTAAAGACATCATTACTATTTTAATGGGTTCTGCATATCTTTGGAGACCACTGACACAGTCTTTGAGTCAAATGTGACCTGAACATAGATACTTGGCTTAGGGTTGGAAAACAGCAGAGAAGCTGATGTTTCTTTTTAACCTTCTACAGTGTTATCTCCCCAAACTGCACCTATCTTGTGCTCTTGCCTTTCAACTGCTTTTTTATTTTCTATTTTCCCTCTTCTTCCCATGTCCTATTTAACCTGCCTTCAATAAAAGAATGTCGTTTTTAGAAAGGATCATGAGGATTAACTTCTCACCCCAGCCATTGAAAGTTTCAGATGCTTCAGGGATGGCCAAATGGATACCTCCAGCCAACACACTCCTGGCTTCTCCCAGCTGCCTGCCTTTGACTCCCTCCTCCTTCCTCCAGAGCTCATGACCCCTCGGGTTCCTTGCCCTGGCCTTAGGGCTCCCGACCCTCTACGAAAGGGTGACTCTCCTGAGTCACGTGCTGTCCCCTGCCCTGTCATCTGGATGCCCATGAGGAGGCCAACACCAGCTGCACCCCTGCCCTGGTCTATCCCCTTTCTTACCTGAATCCATGGACGTTTAGAGTCATTGCTGCTTGGAGCTCAGGCCCTGGACCTCTATGAGTAAGCCGCAAGAAGGGACCTCCGGCTGAGGCATTCCCAACACCAGCTGACCATGGCAGATTCTGACCGACCGCCTCTAATCTGCCTCCCGCCCCAGCCCAAGCTACAGCACTCAGCCCTCCTCTAGTGGCCAGTGTAGACAGAAGGCATCTGCCTTTCCTGTGATCAGAGTAGGGATCTTCTTGTTTCCTTAATTTGCAGTGGTTCTGAGGGATCATGGCAAGATAAGGGAGGTTGTCATGGGACTTTCAGCAGTGAGATTTTTGACTCTTTCCAATTGGGCATAATTCATAGGAGAGAAAACAAATACAACCCAAAGTACAAACACTGGAGAGTGTCAACGGCCCTTGCCTCTGCTCTCAAAGCATGCCTTGTGTATCTTCCTCCTGATGCCTCTTCCCATCTTCGTTTTCCATCACGTTTGTATACGTCACTCTCTCCAATCTCTTCCTCTCTAGACAGCGCCCAGGCCTCCCTTTCTCTCCTTGTATCAGGGATGCTCAGCCCTGCAGAGCAGAGCCACAAACCCAAGGCTTGCAAGTACAATGCATTTTTTCCTACTGGGCTTTAACTCTGTAAATTATTTGCCCACATTTAAAATCAAGGATATAAATATGTGAATTTCCAGCTTTTCTTCATAAGTTAGAATATCTGGCAACCGCCTATCTGCATTCCACATGACACCAACCTGCTGGAGCCAGGGGGTGGCCGCTGGGCGTGTCTGGCCCTGTGTAAAGTTTGCTTCTCCCCCCACCAGAGGCAGCCTCCATGGTTTACTAACAGTTATGGACTGGAATGATCCTGCCCCCTCAGAAAACTCCTATGTGAAATCTAATTGCCGGTGTGATGGTATTTGGAAGCAGACCTTTGGAAGCTAATTATGTCATGGAAATGGAGATCTCTTAATGAGATTTGTGCCCTTATAAAAAGAAAAATAAAAGGCCGGAGAGCTTGCTTTTTCCTTCCTCCATGTGAGGACACACTGAGAAGTCATCTGTCTATAGCCTGGAAGAGGGCCCTCACCAGAAATCAGCTATTGTGACACCCCGATCTCAGACCCCCAACTTTTTGAACAGTGAGAAATAAATTTGCTCTGTATAAGCCACCGATCTATGGTACTTTGTTACAGCAGCCCAAATGGCCTCAGACACAAATGAAATCATCAACCAACTGGCAAAGTGGTGAGCTCCTTGCAGGTAGGATCCTTCATAAAAGAGAGACTGATGAGCAATGGAGACGAGATGCCTCTCTAAAGTGCAGGCCCATGGTGGACGCCCACCAGGATTAAGGTAGGAGACCATCTGGACTTGCTTTCTGGTCAGAACCCTGCTGACCAAAACGTGATCTGGTCTGGACAGGATAAAGTAAAGAAACTGGTGAAAACTAGCAGATAGCCAGGGAGGTGATTCCCAGCTGCTCTCATTGCTCATTAGCACAAGATATTCCCACCAGAGCCAAGACAGTCTACAAATGCCATGGCAACAACCCAGAAGTTGCCACTCCTTTCCATGGCACCGAGAAGTTATCACCCTTTTTCTAGAAAGATCTAAATAATTTGGACCTCACTTTGCATTTACCCACCATGTAATTTGCATGTAATTGAAAGTGGGTTTATGTGAGTATAAATACAGTTGCTAACTGCCCAAACATTGCTCTGGGCTCAATGCCTGTGAGTTAGCCCCACTCTGCATGGTGCAGCTCTGGTTCAATGAAAGATTTCTGTCTAACGCCATAGGCTTGCCCTTAAATTCTTTCCTGGGTGAAGCCAAGAACCATCACAAGATTATTGCATCAGAATCTTGCAACAGAATGTTGCATCAGGATCACTTTGGACCTTGTAATATTTTTGAAGCTCTAAATTAACAGGTCTGGGGTGCATTCTGGGTGTCAGGACTTTTAAGAGGTCCCTGGCTGATTCCAATGTCAGCAAGATCATGAGCCATGGCCTTAAGGATTCCGTCATTTGCTGGATAGTGACACATGTGCCTCTTGAATCTCTTTCTATTTTGAAGCTCCCTAATTGTCAGATTGTTTGCCTAGTCTGTTGGGCATCTCAAGAGAAAAAGAAAAGGTTAGCCTACGTGGTTTTACAGAGGCCTTGAGTTTCCATTTTAGTTCAAAGGAGCCTTTCTAGAAATGGACAGAAATTATATTCCTTTTAGAACTTCTCTGGTTAAAAAAAAAAGTTATTAGTGAGATAAAAGCGCCAAGCTTATGGAAGTAACATTTGCATTTCAATGGTAGCACTAAATTGCTTAAGGGCGACATTTAGGAGTTAATTATTTGGTAGGGAGAACAATTTCTTATATCTTGAGCTACTGCCAAGAATGACTAGAATTTAACAAAGTTAAACAACCAGTAATAGAGGCTTATATATAGGTTAAAAAAGGAAAAAAAAGCCATTCGTCAGATAGTGTCAATAGGCCAGTGAGTGAGGGATGAAAAGAATTAAAGGACGTAACATCTCTTCAATGGCTAAGTGACAGATAAACTTCTCTATGTGACTTATCTCATTTACCCCCACATCACCACCAAGGGGTTCTAGAATCACTTCCCAAATGACAGGCAAGAAAACAAACCTTGAGAGGTTAAGTAATTAGCCCAGGGTGACATGGCCAGGAAGGGATAGAACTGAGACTGACCCTCCCAGAAGCTGGGTTTTGAACACCTGTGCTCCCCACCCGCTGAGAGATGTGAGAAGAGGGCTGGACAGAAGCCCGTGTCCCCACAAGGCTGGCATGGCTCAGTCCCACCTGCTAGCCAGGGGCTGTGTCCACAGAGATGCATGCAAAGCTGGAGCCCAAGGCACCAGAGGACATGATCTGCAGCCAGAAAAGCCGCTGAGTTCACAAGATCTGTATGCTTCTCACAACCTAGAAATATTTGCTTATTTACAGTTCTAGCAACCAAAATATCTATCCCCCTGCTCTTAGGTGGTGAGGTCTCCCTGGAGAAAAGCTCATCCTGGTCACACTGTACTACCCTGTCCTTGCAGGCTGCTGACAGCAGGTTCCCTACAGATGGCTTTATCTTTCTGCTTTCAGCTTCACTCTGCTCCTAGGACCAAAAGTCTGAGAGGCGGTCAGCAGCCACCACACACCACCTGGACATCTCTTGGCTGGTCCTCAAATTCCAGCCATCTGCACACCCTTCATGCATCCAAAAGCACCCTTCAGTGAGTGTGGTAATGGGACTTGGTAGCCTTCTCCCTGTCTCACCCACACTGGAACAGCTCTGCAAGCCTTGTGTCTTCAGGGTCGAAATAGCTGCCACAGGATAATGGCATTTGTGCTAGAAGGTGTTGTTTCTTAGCATATGGCTGGTAAGCAGAATACAAAGAATTTTAGAGGACACAGTTAAGCTGCCCACAGACACTGTCTGGGTCTTTGCACAGTAATCACATTAGAAAGATGCAAGAAGTACACAATGAAAATACAGTGAATGTAGGCACTGCTCGGTGACCTATTTATCCCTTGTGGTGGCAATTTAATGAAACAGACATTTGGGGATTTTCCATTTAACTGATAGGAGCAAAATCTGTCCGTGTTAGGGTGACTTGAGTTTGGGGATGTTTGAAGCCCAGCATCTGCCTGGGCAGCTAGTGGGAGATAAGGTGAAAAGGCCAGAGGAGCTGAGATCCTGCAAGTCCATCCATATGGTCTCCCATTTTCTGACTTCTTGGTCTTCTCCTCCATTTGCATGAATGGCTCTGAGAACATTCCTAAGTGGGAAAACTGGCTCTGAAAACATTATGGGGAGCTCAGTTTTCCAAAAGGGGATGGATCTTGACCCACCTTCTTACTCAGAAAACTAACAGAGTATTGGAAATCTTCCCATAGAGGCTTTTAAAAGTTTATAATGTGGATATCCTATTCAAGGTCACAAAATTCAACTTTAGGGGGGAAAAAACACCATCACCATTGAAAAAGCAAAATAATATCCATGAACAATTAGCGGCTAGAGAACGGGGCAGCACCTCAGACAGCTCCAGCTTCTCATTCCTTCTCATCGACAAGGCTCCGTCTGACTTGCTTCTCATCCACAAGCACTGCATTGAGGGTGACCCTGCAGCTCAGCTCTCAAGTCCACTTCTGACCAGCCCATGGCTTGTGCTTAGTCTTCATTTCACCTCTTCTCTCTGTAGTCTTTGGCATCACTCAGCACTGCCTCCTTTCTCACACAGTTCTTTCCTACTTGGTTCCCTCTACCAACTATGCTGTTGACGTGGAATTCTCAGTCTCTGTATTCTCACTCTTCCCTTTTGTAGTTCTCATTCATTCATGTGGCTTCAGCCATCCAGTTCAAACAGACAACTCTAAATCAGAAGGTCCTGGCTTGGAGCCTTTCTAATCACTGACCACCCCAATTTTATCTCCACTGATGTTGCATTATTGTCTGACTCAATAGGTTGAAAGTAGAACTTAGCATTTCCCCAATTAACTCTGCCTCCAAATATTCCTATTTCCACTCTTTCTCAGTCTCCTAATTGAAATAATTTCCTTGATAACTTTATTTCATTCTTTTTCCAGTTAATTTTTTTAGTGTTTTTTTTAAGTCATTACTATCTGCATTTTGTTTCTATTTGCATCACCATATTTATTCCTCATGCCTGGACTTTTGCAATTATATCCTCACTGTTTCTACCCTTATTCTCCTCCAGTTCACTTTTTTTATACTATTGCAAAAGTAATCATCATAAAACCGTTCTTTGAACAAGTTTGCCACTGCTAAACCACCAATGGCTGCTCATTGCCTACTGGATGTGTGTTACCTGTTAGCCTGATATTCACATGATATCTCCTACTGCTCTTCTAATATTTGTTATTTTATTTTCATTACTCCCTTACATTTCTTTAGTGTCTACTCTATGCCAAGCACTGGGCTAAGTGCTGACCATTTACTGTTTCACTGTGTTGTGAATTATCAAGACAACTTGCAAGGGTAGATGCTAATGTTCCATTTTTGGATGAGGGGAATGAGAAATAAAAAAAAAGTAAAGAATCAATCTGCGGCTGTCTCATGCATCTGACTCCATGGCTGTGGTCTTATCCATAGATGATGACATGTCACCATCTATGTCATCAATAACTCCGTCCTTGTGGCTTAGCAAGGGTTCTAATATATTTAGATTAGCTACACACTCTCAACTCCAGTTAACACCACCTTCGCAACAATGCTCAGAGCAATAGCTTTGCTAAGCTCATTAAATCACCATGTCAAGATTTTCTTCTTTTAAATGCTAATTAAGTCCACTCAAGTCCCTCATATCCTGTCATTAAAGAGACTCTCGGGTAATAGACAACAGTGAGAACTGCAGCTCCCTATTTCTTTGTTAAATCAGGTACCAGCCGAGGGAGAACCCCAGGTCATGGTCTGGACCCACACTGAGCATTGTCAGAGAATGTCAAGGGCAGAGAAGGAGAACAGCCTACAAATGCTAGAGCAGAATGGGAAGGCCACTGAGGAGATGCTGGCTGTCAGAGAGAAAACACAAGGGACCATTTGTTTTTCATTTTTCTCTTATTCTGAACCCCAGAAAGGCAGTGGCTGAAAGAAATCAGTGGACCTTGTTGGTTCTCAGCACAAACATACATACCACCTCTTAACAAAAACTACCTTCTAACAATAGATTGCATGTCCTCAAAAGGACCCTCCGGCAATAGACCACTTGTCCTCAAAAGGACCTTCCCACAATAAACTGCATATCCTCAAAAGGACATTTCTGCAGTAGATTACATATCCTCCACCTGTTCATTGTACTTTTATTTTTTCTGTGTAACTCAGTGTCTGATCTTGGGAATTGAGAGATAATTAGTAGTCCTATGAGCTAAGTTGTGCATTTACCTAATTATTTCTCTTGGTGTTACTCATCAAGGAACTCCTTGGGTGAAGTAATGCCTCCCTTCAATCATGCAAACACAGTGAGATGCAGCCTCTACTTTTTTTTTGTTTTTTGAGATGGAGTTTCACTCTTGTTGCCCAGACTAGAGTGCAATGGCATGACCTCTGCTCACTGCAACCTCTGCCTCCTAGGTTCAAGCAATTCTCCTGCCTCAGCCTCCTGAGTAGCTGGGATTATAGGCATGCACAGCCTCTATTTTTGAGTAACTTACGTCTAAGAAGATAAGAGAATCTTTGCGATACCAAGTGGATGTTGAGAAGTAATATGGGCAGGACATGGCAGGGACGATGACATGAGAGTCAGTTGGGAAGACCATAGAGTAGTTTCTAGATAAGTCTTTCGAGCATGTTGACTACCAGGAAGGATTTGGGCATGCAGATGGAATGGAAGAAGCTCTAGGCAGAAAGGGAAAACGAGCCAGATTTCAGAGGTGGCAAACCATGTGGCATGCAGAGAACAGCAGGTTGTTTAATTTGACCAGAGCATGGGGTAAGTGGAAACAAAAGGTGAGAGGAGTGGGCAGAGGAGCCAACACCTGAGGCCAGGGTGTCTGGAATTTAGTGGTCAGCTGTGAAGTGGAGACTTTTAATCATGAAGTAACATAATCAGGAATCTGATAGAATTCTCTGGCACTTGAACTTAATTAAGAAGCTGTAGATGTGACGCTTGCAAGCACAAGCTTGAAAAACAGAAAACCCAAGCACTTAGCCCAGTGCCTACGTCGTAATAGGCATTCAACAGGGGCATAATAATTATAAATGTAACTAGTAGCCATCTGGAAGACTGGGGGATGATTGCATTGACATTAACAGATGAGAAATTAGGGAGAGTGGGACTGAGAAAAATAATAGATAATGCATTCTATCTTGGTGGATGAGATTTAAGATGCTGGTGGTTGCAGATGGAAGTGTTCACTACATAAGATAAATGCATACCTGGAGTTGAGGAAAAAGACTGGGTCCAGAATCCAGATGAAAGATGCATCCACACAGTTGAGAGCTGACTGCGCTGGATGAAATGAGCTTTCCAAAGGCAGCAAGCACAGACAGAAAGCCTCAGACAAGACCTCACCAAAAAAGAAAAAAAAAGAAAAATACACCTGAGAAAGATTAGTCAAGATGGATGTATTAGTCTGTTCTCATGCTGATAATAAAGATATACCCAAGACTAGATAATTTATAAAGGGAAGAGGTTGAATGGACTCACAGTTCCACATGGCTGGAGAGGCCTCACAATCGTGGTGGAAGGCAAGGAGGAGCAAGTCACATCTTACATGAATGGCAGGAGGCAAAGACGGAGAGCTTGTGCAGGGGAACTCCTCTTTATAAAACCATCAGATCTTATAAGACTTATCCATTATCACAAGAATAACATGGAAAGACCTGCCCCCATGATTCAATTACCTCCCACGGCGTCCCTCCCATGACACATGGGAATTGTGGGAACTACAGTTCAAGATGAGATTTGGGTGGGGACACAGCCAAACCAAATCAGTAAGGAAGATAAACCCCCAGAGTTCAGGGAATGGAAACTAAGAATTATACAGTTGTCAAGAAGGGGCTATTGATTTCTCTACTGCCACACAGGCGTGGAGCCCCAAGAGAGCTGAGAAGGAGCCAATGCCTGCCACTTACCATAGTCCAGCCCAAGCCAAAAAGAATTTGGAAACATTTATTGCTTCTATGAAGAGTACAGATAAAATAAATATGTGAGAACATAAAAAATGTAAATATTTAAAGTAATGGACAACCTCTCCTAATTGAAGGAGGCTAGAAAAATAAAAGCTTAATGCATTAAATATTCCTGAGCCAATAAATTCCTTTGACCAAAACAGTGCCCCTTATTATGCAAAGAATACCTGTTTAATAAAAAAAAAAATATATGGGCACTTTAAGGAATAGGGAGAAACTACACTTGCTAATCCCTTCTTTTGGAGTGAAATTTGCTGGAAGATTCCCAAGGTGATGAGGTGTTTGCAGAGAAGGTTTTGTGAAATGATTCTACAAACTCATTGATCCCCTTCCTAGTGCCAGCACTTTGTATCTTATTCATGTGACCACAAATTAAGGATGTGATTTTATAGCAGAAGTGAAAAGGAGAGAAAAATCTATTCTTACTTTACTATCTTCATTTAAGAGCTACATTTAATGAGGATTAAACTGAAGGGGAAGCTAATTTTGCAAAATTTCTTTTGGAAATTTTGTACCTCATTCTACTCATTGCCACTTTCCATTCCCTCCTCCGCCCACACATGAGTTAGATCACCCCATCGTGGAACTGATATAGATTAAGGCTAGCCTATGTGGCCAGCTTAGAGAAAAGCTAGTGGTATTTCCAAACTCCGGACACATTCGGGTTTGGTTTGTTTGTTTGTTTGTTTGTTTGTTTTTTTATGAAGGAATGAAGGAATAGCCTTGAGCACCTTGAATACCGCAAACTAAGTTTTAAGGAAAATAAAATGTTAGCGGATATTTTTCCAGTCTCTAGTTAGTGTTTCATGAGTAAGTTGAAAAGGGTTGCTAAATATCTGACTTTCCTGCATTCACATCTTTCTGTACTGTTTGACTTCTCAACAGCTAAGGAGCCATTGTGAGTGGGCAAAAAATACCAACTGCATGGTCCAGGCAGCATTACGCTACATCAACCCCTCTGTCCCCGGACCCACGGCACTGCCTTCTGGGGTTGTGACACAGCCTGTATGGTCCCAGCCTCTCAGTCCTGAGAACCACTGGCACCCTGCGACGAAACATGCTCAAGACGTTGACAGTGTTAGAGATGAAGAAACCAACTTCTGTCCCAGTTCTTTGAGTGCGTATTTTGTCTAACATGCTCCTGTCTTCTGTCTGATGACATCACTAAACACAAATAATGTTAAAACAGAGTCTATAGTTTGACATATAAGTATGTGAACAGTGTTCTCCACAACAAATGGCTCTCAGTTTCAATCGTAAACCCTCAATTTTAGAATCTGATGTTGGTTAAATTAAATAGATATTATTTTGAAAGATTGTTTTCTAACTGAAAAATAAATAGGTATTTTCACAGTAGAAAATTTGGAAAACATGATAAAACACAAAGACTAAATTTAAAATCATTTTTATTCCCATATCCAAAGAGAATCACTGCTAATATTTTATCATTTAGTCTCCTAGTATTTATATTTCTATATAAAATGTTGTATTTTTTCAGTACATATGTGTGCATACATGTACTATACCTTTGTCTAAAAATAGAATCATTCATTCATGCTTTCTTTGATTTTTTTTTGCTAAAGATTATACAATGACTCTCTTCCTGGCCAACTATTTATGCGTATCTGTGATTCTTTTTCCAGCATAACATTTTTCCAAGTGCCATGTTTATTTTAAAGACCTTTGACGTGCGTTTTCCCAAATTACGCTCCATCTGTTTTTGTTTGTTTGTTTGTTTGTTTTCAAACAGAGTCTCGCTCTGTCACCCAGGCTGGAGTGCAGTGGCATGATCTTGAATCACTGCAACCTCTGCCTCCCAGGTTCAAGCGATTCTTCTGCCTCAGCCTCCCGAGTGGCTAGGATTACAGGCGCCCGCCACCATGCCTGGCTAAGTTTTTGTATTTTAGTAGAAATAGGTTTCACTATGTTGACCAGGCTGGTCTCGAACTCCTGACCTTGTGGTCTGCCCGCCTCGGCCTCCCAAAGTGCTGGGATTACAGACATGAGCCACCGCACCCGGCCCTCCATCTGTTTTTTAATGTTGTGGCCTGGTGAGAGGTAGCAGGGGATACTGTCATTTTTGCTTTTACAAATCTCATTCTGTACGATGGTAAACTAATTTTCAGACAACTGGGAGCTCCTACCCAGAGAGGCATGATTCTTTCTCTTCTTGAGTTTCTCAGGGTGGGCCGAGCTGACTTCACATTGCTGCTGACAAACAGTGAGGAGTGTTTTGGTAAAGCTAGGGCACTGTGCCCTCTGAAATCTGAAACTGGACCTTCATCAATACCACGTGCAAACACACTCGTTTGGAAGATCCGTCAGCTCGTTCAAAGGACCTCCCCACGGAGGTCTATCAATGCCTTTGTCTGAAGACAGCCCTTGCCTCAGCATGGCTGTAGATGGAAGATATAAACCCAGATCAATATGTGAACAGACACGCAGTCCATTTTCATTCACGCTCCAGGATAGAGGCACCTTTTCAATTTATGTTCCTGCTCACCATCTCTTTTCTTTCATTTTTCGTTTACTAGAAGCTTCCAAGTAGAAGCTTCCAAGCACAATGTGTTCCATGTTGAATTAAATCAATATCCACATTAACATCCTTTCAAAGGCTACAGCCATCAGCCAAAGTTCTCCCTTTCTGTGACCTTGCTCTACACTCAGGCCTGGATGCACTTAGCACTGACTTTGCGTTTCCTCTGCCATCACCGGGTGGGTGTCATCTCCCCGATAATCTGCAGGTTAATTAACCTTTAGGTGAAAATGTGGGGTCCCTGTGACACTCACTTCCTTCATGCTCATTATGTTCAGCCTGAAAAGCAGCAAGGAGCTGCAATAAATGCATTAATTAGGAAAATGATTAAATGCAGTTGCTTTATCACCTTGGCAGTTAATCTTCTCTGTGAGATGGCTGAAAAGTCACCCGCATCACAGGGGAGTCAGTGCAGGATAAGGGCAGCTGGACAAAGTTCTGGCCCCTCCCATCTCTCCAGAAGGTGAGAAGGGACCTCTGCCGAACCATTGCCATAAATGCAAAGGAGGGCACCCACAGGGAGCGTGCCTACCTGCTCTTTTTAGAAGAAGGCTTTGGGCATCTGGTGCCTTGCCCACAAACAGAAAGCTCAAACCACCTCACCTGTAGATGGGGATGCTTGCTCAGTGGCTGATAGGTGTCTTATGATGTTGGTATAAAAAGTTCCATGAGTGGCTTGAATGAAAATTAATAATAATATTCAGGGCTTATAGGATAGGGCAACATTTCCAAGGATAAATAAAAACATGCTTAGTTGACATATCCCTTTATTAAAGAGATGTGATCCAAGCTAAGCAATACTCTACATGGATGACTTCTGCCATCTTACTTCCTGTTTCTCACCTTGGATGGGAAATTTGGAATGGGATACACCTTGGCCAACCTGGAACATTGTCTAGGGATGAGTTAAATTGCATTCAGAGAATCAATTAGAGCACTCATCTCCTTCTTTTCTGCTTTGGATTATCCTAGTGAGCTCCTGGGATGATCTTCTTTCCCTCATTTCCCTTCAAATTCCCAAGGTGGAAACTTCCTGACACCTCCAGGCTCCCCTCTCACCCTCACAGGGATTATTCACTCCTCTCCCTGTCTCCCACCTTCCCAGGAAGTCTACTGGTACACTCTTCCCAATACATGGAAATCTATTCACTTATGTGGCATGCATGCTCACATCCTCAGGACCCAAGGATGTTGCCTAGCACATAGTAGGTGCTTAAGAGATGCTTATAAAATCTAATTTAGAAGCAGAATATATAATATATTCGGAAAGATTGGAGGAAAAAAATGGGCTATGCTACAGTTTCTTGATGTGAAGTTAATATTAATGAAAATGTTAATATTATCTATATCTATACTAAGGCCATCTAAACCCAAGTCTCCATGGAGCACAGGACATGGAGCAAGGATATGGGGAACCAACAGCCGTTCCACATCACAGGCGCAGGGCAGTTCTCAGGACAGCCATGAGTATTCTTAGTTCAACAAGGGTAAATTCCACACTGAATAACCCTTTGCCCAGCTCCCCACAAAACCCCACCTCTTTCTGACTTTCTATTTTGTCCTCTGTATGCCTCACTGAAAAATATAATCAAATCTCATTGCAGGCAGAGTCCACAAATCAGGGACTTGGACATTTTTCATTTTCTAAGAGGAAATAATTACAAAGTTATTGAAAACAACCCAAGGTAATTAAAAGCCTCTCTTCCCCCAGTTAGTTCTAAGTATTTGCCATTGTTAGACCAATTCCAAGCCCCCCACAGCTATTCCTTCCTGTTTTCACCAAACCCCCTTCCCATCTCTAACCAGGGTTCCTGTCACATGGGGTGGGGAGGAGGGCTGATTCCAGGCTAAAAAAATAAAAGTATAGTACATTTCTCAAGGAAATCTGTGAAAAGAACTCCAACTTCTAAAGGCTAGGCTTCCCTTTAATTAGTCTGAATGAATGGGGTACTGAGGCACTTGACTATTTTTGGAGTAATTTGCTACTCGATTTGGAGAACAATCACAAGTCCCAGAATCCCTCAATTAGCTCTTTAAAATTTCAAGTTATTTCATGCTCAGAAAGCTAATCTATGTTGTACTTCATTCTTACTCTGATGGAAATTAAAAGTGATGTCATTTCTCTCTACTAAGACCAATCCAGCCAGTGTAGCTCCATCCCGTCCTGTTACATTTTGGGTAGGAAATGCCATGCCCTGAAAGTCAGTCTCAGCTTGTCATGGGTTGAATTGTGTCCCCTCAAAATTCATATGTGGAAGCCCTAATCCCAGTACTTCAAATGTGACTTTATTTGGAAATAGGGTCATTGCAGATATAACTGATCAAGATGAAGTCATTTTGAAGTAGGGCGGGCCCTACTTCCATAAGACCAGAATCCTTATAAAAGGGGTAACATTTGTAGACAGACACATATAGGGAGACACATATAAGGAGAACACCATGGGGAGTTGAAGGCAGAGATCATGGTTTCTACACACCAAGGAGCACTAAGATTGTCAGCCTAACCAGACGCCAGGGAAGAGGCACCTCACAGCCTCAGAAGGAACCAGCCCTGCCAACACCTTGCTCTGGGACTTCCAGCCTCCAGAGCTGCAAGACAATATATTTCTGCTGTTTAAGCTGCCAGGCTGTGGTACTCTGTGACAGCAGTCCTAGCAAACTCTTACGTGGTCCTTCCTGAGATTCCTAAACCTGGTTTTTCTTACTGATTTTGACCCACGCTGGGCTTCCCAAAGAAGGCAGGAGACAGTCCTTGTCGCAGGTGGCTCACAGCAGGGCTGAGATGAGGAATGCCTGCAGCCTCCCTGTGGGGTTTAGACAGAAAGGGCATTGAGGGCTAGAAGCCTGGAGGGATAGAAAGCCTGTGTCCTTGCCTGCCCCCTGCACAGGGATTGAGGATGGAAACCCAGGACACATACTGGTGCAGGGCACAGGGCAGAGGCTGCTGGGGCAGCAGGCCCCATCAATACCCAAGTTCAGCCATCCCTGCACAGCCTCACCCACCCTGACCAGGACTCCACCGGGCAGCCCGGTGCTCACGCCTCATCTCGCTTAGGAGTCCTGGCAGCTCCCACCCCCTTTGGGAAATTCAAACACCTGCGAGAGCAGAAACACAGCTCAGATCCCAGCACACCTGCCGTCAAGAGTGTCCCAAGCAGCCAGGCAGGGACGCCGCATCTGCAAAGGTGGGAGGTGAGCGCAGCTGCCTGGCCACCTGGGCCCTGTGTGGCTCTGCCCTAAGGAGCAGGGTCCTGCGGCTGCCCATCTCGCGTGAGAGCAGCAGCTGGGGCTTCCCCCACCTGGCAGACCCCTAAATGGGAGCTGGACCCAGGCCAGTCCTGAAGCCATTCCGCTCTTCCTTAACAACAATCACTGTCTAACCTCCGTGAAGGTCTTCTCCTTCCTCTGGGACCACCCACCCATCAGCAGCCTGAGCCCCTCACGCCCATGTTTGCTATAAATTCTGAGAGCCAGAGCATGGGAGGAGGAGGAGAAAGTAGAGTGGAATCTCTCCAGAGGGAAGATATCCTCGGACACTCTGGGCCAGCAGCCACGCTCCAGCTCGGAGGGAGAGGCCTGTCCTTTGTGCCTGGATCGGGCCGCCCACTCAGAGCCAGAGTGAGTTAGGCCTGTATCCTCCGGACGCCTGAATCTCAGCACTCAGGCACCTCCTCAGGAAGTATTTTCACCTGGGGACCCACCACAGAAGGACCGTGTCACATGGTCAGGCTGCTGGAAATAATTCAGAAGAATGTGATTTTTGAATGCGTAGAAAATGTTCACAAGTGCACTTCCGCAGCCTTTGAGGGCTTCTGTGGATTCTCCAAGGAGCTGCCTGGAGCTCCCACAGAGCTGCTGCGGGGCTGTACATCACCCTCACACAAAGGGACAGGAACCCTACAGGCCCCCACGGGGGCACTGGCCTCCCGGTCTCTGCCGCTGCACCCAGGGCTTCACTGCCCCGTCCCTCCCGACCTCAGCGGGAAGCGCAGTGTGGGCTATGAGGCATGGAAATGAGCTTTCCTTCTCCCTTTCATCTCAGCCAGTGTCACTGTGATTCTGCTCTGACGTTCCTACCTTGAGTTAACCTTGGCGCCATCTGCACAGAAGTTCCCTTAGTCTTTGTCCTTCCATGTGAGGGACACCTCTGCCTCACAGTCCCCCACCACATCTTCCTGGTATTCACACCTGTGTATTTTCAACATTCGAAAATACATATGCATCATCATTTCTAAAAAAGGCGTCTCACTCTTCCTAATCCCTTGCGTAAACTGACCCCTTTTGAGAGCACACCCCTGGAAAGGAGCAGAATGGAGCTGTAAATTTACCTTGCTGTCACCTCTGCCTTCACGATGGCCTCCTGGGCTCGGCAACTGTCTGGGACTCATATGTTCTCACGCCTCATTTTTGTTGTGGCTGCTTTTAATTATAGGCGCTTCCACTAAAATAAATCACCAGCCGGGAATGCAATTTTTTTCTATGTAGCTAGACTGAGGCCAAACCACATTTGGGCAAGAAAGGCAGAGGCTCCAAACGAATCCGCTACAAGGGAGTGGCCACTGCTCGCTGCCGTCAGCTTTCATCTGTTCAGTGGGGAGGGCAGGGGCTGCAGTTCTGGGCTGAGTCACCAGCCTCATTCTTCTGCAATTTCCCAGAAACAGGCCGGTGAAGCCCATGATGCTTGTCAGTTTCAGGGGCCCAAGGCCCCCTTCACTTTGCGTGGGGCTGCCTCTCTGTTTAGAGTCGGCAGTGCCCTTCACACTTTTTCCTATGTTATTCAGCAATTAATGTCAACAAGTCTTCTTAAGACAGCATGACCGGTGTGCAAATCAGCCACCATAACTCGTGCCTTGCCCTTCGCTGCACATTAAGCAAGCCACTGTCTGAGTGGACGCATTATGGCTCATGGGTCATAGTGACAGATCCTGATTCCTGACTCTAGGAGTACTCTCAGGGATTGGGCTCCCAAGGCAGACACCGGAGGGGAAACTGAAGGGGAGAAGAAGGATATCGTGATTGCCTGGAAGGGGATGAAAATGGAGATAGACAGGGGAAAGCACTGGACAGAGAACCAGGAGAAGAAGCGTGGGGAAAAGGCAGGGCTGCATGAGACCCCTGCCATTCCGGTGGCTCACACCTGTAACCACACTTTGGGGGGCTGAGACAGGTGGATCACGAGATCAGGAGATCGAGACCATCCTGGCTAAATGGTGAAAAAAAAACAAGAAAGTACTCCACACATGTGGTTTCATTCACCCAACACAAACCAGGAGTGCTGAGGGACACAGGCAGAAGGGATTCCATCCGAGACAGGGAATGGCATGTCTCCTACGGCCCGGGGCTCTCCAACGCGCTGGCCTCCACTCCTGCCAGATTCCTGGGCTTTTATTTTCCAATGCTGGGTTGTAGCTCCATCTCTCCTGCAAACTACTGTGGTTGACGTTTTCTCCCTGGAAGCTGAGCAGAAGCCAATGAGGCTGTCCTATTTCCTGATGTGCGGGCTCCCGGCTGGCCTGGAGGCAGGAATCATGGACGTCCTCCCTCGACTGATGGGGACCTGAGGCTCAGAGTGGGCTGTGCCCCTCGGATGCCCCACCGGGAAGAGCCGGCACACATCCTGCCTCCCGCTCCTGGGCTCTCTGGGCATCAGGGCATCAGGGCATAGCTCCTCCCATCCACCCGGGAGTCAGGTGCTGTTCTAAGCATCCCCATTTTATGGATGAGGAGACCGAGGCCCCAGAGAGTTTGTGGAACTTCCCCAGGCCCCACAACGAGTGGGTGTCAGGGAGTTGGTGGACACCCTCCCACTCCTCACTCTTAGCGCCTCCACCTCCCCTCGCCATGGAAGTGGAGGATTCTCACTTTGAAGTGAAAGGGCCCAGCTGTGGCTCAGGCATGACCTGACAGCAGGTCCTTCCACCACTTTCTGCACTGCCCTGGTGGCCTTCCTGGTGCAGCCAAGCCGATGCGAAGCTGGCATCGACCCTGGAGAGACACGTGGCTTCAAGACTCCTGGAAGCTCTTGGCAACTCCCACTCCTGCTGAGTCATTCGTGCCCCTCCGAGCACCCACTGAGGCAGGCCTTGTCGGACACTGGGCAGGGTGTCTGGGCAGGGCTAGGGCAGCTGATGAGACCTCAGTTTGCATCTCTAGCAGGCCCAGGCCAAGCAGTTGAGTCACTGGAGAAGCCGGGTGCATCACAGAGCAGGCGCCTGTGTGGGGACACCGGGTTCCAGTCCTGTGTCATTGGCTGAGATGCAGGCCAGTGTGTCTCTGGAGGAAGAACTGGGCCATTTCTCAACAAGAAGGGGATCTCTGCTTCCTAACACGATGGAGTTCCTGAGGAGCTTTCCAGGTTCCTGGCATTCTCCTCCCATCCTTGGTGGCACAACAGTCCACCTGCCCTTGGCCCTGCCCCGCACACGCTCCCTCTGTCCCTCCTTGAGCCACGTAAGTCTTTCCAGGAGGAAAAGGCTGTGGAGCCTTAATACGGCCTGTGCCTACCAGAGCCAGTGCATGCTGCTTCTGGAACTTTCTGCAGAGCCCAGAGCCCCAGAATCCCTCTTTCAAATAGCCCTGGGTCCTTCCAGTCTTTTTCCGTAGCTGGGTGGTCCCAGCCAAACCTCCCCGCCAGCAGTATGCCCTCTAGCCCCTGAGGTAATAGGGAGGATGGCACAAAGGCCGGCAGGTGGGGTGGCCCCACTTGAGAGCACAGGCTTCAGGCTGGGGTGGGCCAGAAAGCTGGCCCAGCTGCCAGCTGCCACCCCAGCCCACTCCCCCATTCTGGGAAGTCACAGAATCCCGTCTTCACATTGGCCTCTGGTTCTCAGAAAGGAGAGACCACATCATGTTCAGCAGTTGCTCACTCTGGTGGTCACCTTCACTGACTTAGGACCCTGGCACGTGGTCCCAGAACCTCAGCTGTGCCTGGGGCCCTGGGACCCACAAGCAGAGGCCTGCCCCCTCAACCCCAGCCAGACTCTCACAGCATTCCGTGAAGTTTGTAAAGAGGCAAAAACCCCAGGCTCCACTCAGAATGGACATTCTGCAGTTGACTACACCGGAGGCAGCTCACTCCTCCGGAACACACGTTCCCAGCCCCTCAGGGGTCCTTGCAGGAACTTCAATGCCCCACGGTGACCTCCTTCCAGTGTCCTGGTTTTCTTTCAAACTCAGAGAGACCTGGCTTGTTTAATATGGTTCAAAGCGGTGATTTTTTTTTTTTTTTTTTTCTCTCAAAACCCCACTTGGCGGGTTAGTCAAGAGAAAAGGCACTGTTTGGCTTTTTAAGGACAGCGTGATTATTCCACAGTCCTGGGTCTACACAGAAAGCAGGGCCTGGCTCACTGTCCACCTCCATGGCTGATGTTGGTTTGCACGCTCCTCCCACATGCTGGCCGTCTGCCCTCCAGGCTGGGGGTGCAGAGAGTGCCAGGGTCCCAGGAGCCACAGAGACCGGGGAGAGCAGGGCCACAGCATGCCCTAGAGGGCAGCCGAGGCTCCGCTGGCAGAGGGAGAAGTTGTTGTGGCTTCCAAGGAATGTGAAGCTGGGCTGTGAGGAGGTGGCCCAGAGAGCACCAGGAATAAGGCTGACAGGAAGGGGCAGGGCCTGGGATGTTCGGGAGACGGCAGATCAGACAGGACATGATCATGGGGACCAGCCAGGGTGGCTCTGAACCCCCGAAGATGTTTGGACTCAGAAAGCTGTAAAGCGGGTGTGACATGCAGGGTAGATATCATCGCAGGGATGGCTTCTTACACAGTGTGGGCTGACGCGGAGCAGGACCAATAGGGGCAGGATGAGGAGAGAAAGGCATGGAGGAGATCCCCAGGCCGGATATGAGCGTGCCCAAGGACCCCAGAGCCGGACACTCCAGCAGGCCCTTCCTGGGGCCCCTTCCTGCATCTTCACAGCTCTAGAAGCTATGTGCTTGATCGTCATGTTAGAGACCAGACACAGATATATAAAAGTCAAGTATAACAGAGACGTATAGAGGCCAGAGAAAACACAGGTCACATCCCAGAAATTGTGCATGGATCTGTCTGACCCCAAAGACGATGTCCCATCCATTATTGCATAGTAAGGTATTAGAAATGGAAAAGAAAAAAAAACCATAAATCTACAGTAAGTTCTCACTTAACCTCGTCCATAGATTATTGGAAATTGGGACTTTAAGCAAAAATGACATGTAACAAAATCAATTTTACAACAAGTAGTTGACGTAAACAAGAGTTGAGATGGCATATTTCTGATCACAAAAAAACTACCAAACTGCTAACTAAAGACCCAAAACACGTCTAACGTTAAGCACTGGCATAAATGTGATATATGTATACATTTAAGAAAGACTAATGAAAACAAGTAGGAGAATTATTGACTCAATTTTTGGTGAACCGGTGAGTGGCGGCAGCCATAGTCCTGCTGCGGTAGATCCAGCAATGAGTGTTTGCAAAGAGAGCAGTGCCAGGAACCCCCTGCCATCGTGCAGCTCAAACACAAACGGTCACAGATGTGGGGGCTCACCCAGCGCCCTCTCGTACCACACGGTGTATTGTTGCGCATTTGAATGATTACCGTAGACTTTATGGGCTTTTATTTTACAATAATTTTCATTCATTCATTCATTCATTCATTCATTCATTTTCTAACCCACTTACTCCAGTTCATGGTGGCTGGTGGCCAGAATCTATTCCGGCAGCTCAGGGTGCAAAGTGGGCACCAGCCTGGACAGGACATTGTCCCATCACAGGGCAGCTCAGATGCAGCCATGTAGAGACCAGGCAGAGACTAGACAGTCATGCCAGTTCGCCTAACGGGCACAGCTTTCTATGTGAAAGGAAACCAGAGCACATGGGGAAACCCCACACAGACCTGGGGAGAGTGTGCCAACTCTGCCGGTGGTGGCCCCGGCCAGAACTGAGTTTTTCCTCGGCAACATTATCGCAAAACGTTGAACTAAATGTCGTTCCTCAAGGACCTGCTGTATAAGACTTGGTGGTAAATTAATCTGGAGGGCAAGAAAAAGAAGGAAAATAAAAATGACTATAGCTTGGAAAATCAATGTATAAAAACTGGGATGTTAAGGGGTGAGGGTTCCTCGGGGAGAAGATGAGAAGAGGAGCAGCTGAGTTGGGCTGGACAGGGGATGCTGCAGGTGCCTCTCCATGGGTTGGGAAATGCAGCACATGGGGTCAGGGGCTGCAGGTGAGAACTGAGATCACGAACCAAAGGTACCAGAGAAGTGTCTCAGAGTCTGGGAAACAAGATACACTTTCCAGAAGGAGGAAGCGGTCATAGTATCTATCCAACATCTCAGATGTCAGGAAAATGAAAACAAAAAATCCCTAATTGGGTGATTTTTCTTTAACCTGAGTAAAAAGACTCCAGGATTATCCAAAAAAGTTGATTAAAACTGGATTTGTACATCACGGAGAAAACCAACAAAGCAAGTGTTGATTCTGAATATCACCCTTGTAGATGCTTCCCCTCTGGGATCGGTGGGCCTCCTCCAACCCACCAATCTTTTTTATTATGAGCTGGACTTAGTGACTCACTTCCAAATAACAGTATGGAAGGGAAAAAATCAGGGTTTAAGGGTCTTAATTGCACTACCTCTATTGTCTCCTTATCCTTGGGGAGGGCTTCCTTCCACATATGAGCCAGCAACCACCCACATTTGACAGGTGAGCTGAGGCTATTTCATGTGAGAACCTGTTTCAGTGTCTCATCCCTTACCAGTGGAGCAGGGCCCCAGGACCAGGTGTTTCTAGGAACCGATAGATATGTGGAGCAGTATAGCTGGGGCTCAGCTTCACTGAACTAAGACCAACCAAGCAAATGCATTCCAATAAAAACACAGGGTCAGAGAGTGACGCCCAGCTGCCGGAGAAATTCCGACCCCCAGAGCAGGAACTAAACCAAATAAAGTGTCTTAGCAGCATCCCCAGTATGCCAAGAAAGTCCACCTGCTGATGGATCAGCACAGCGTTTCATCCTGTCATCGTCCACTGCAGTGATGTTAGAAACAATCGCAGATGGACACAACACTGTCACTTGCTACAGCGTCTCCAGCTGTTCACCGGGTTCAACTACAAATTCCAGTGACATTTTAGCAAATGGCTTTAAAATACCTCCTTCGCAACAGAATTGTGTCTTTCTTTTCTGAGGGCTCCATATAATCTGAGCATCCAGCATCCTAAATGTTAAGTCGCTAAACAAATGCTTCCCAGTCTGCTTTTCACAGACGCTCTGTTTCTCTTTGTGCCAGGAAAGGAGGCTTCCAGGTAGATATTAATCAAGTGTAATAAACTGGAATGGAATCAGGCAAGCTTATAGGGCAGTAGACTCATGTGGGCATGATTGCCAATATCTGTGTCTTGAATAAAATTATACCGTTTGAGCACACCCCTTTCTGATGCCATTTCTTCATCCAAGAGCAAATGATGTCTTCAGTTTTGAGTTTTGCCAGCTTCTCTACTTCTCTGGGGTAGGGCAGAGTGCAGAAGAGGCATTACTAGAGACTAAACTTTGTTTCCTTTAGTTCAAGCTCCAGGAAGGAAGGAGCTTGGAGAAACCAAGCAGGAAGATGGAAGGCATAGCTCCAACCTCCATATCCATGATTGGATTCCCTTATAAGCAGCAACTTCTAAGGTTGTGAAATAGTTGCTAGTTGCACTATTTATTTAAGCAAGCATTTCCTAGACTTGTCTGATCATGAGAATCACCTGAGAATGTTTTCAGAGTCAGAATCACAGGCCTTACGTGAGAGACTCTGACTTAGAGTTTTAGCATCAGCTGGAACCTGTGATCACACGAGTTTGGAAATTTAAGTTATGGCTTTTGTATTTGGAGGAAGAGCTGCCATGCTGAAGAGCAGATACCCAAGAACTTGCTAAAGATTATTTCCACATATTGTTGTGATGGACGTCGAGTGGGTACAAAAAGCGCTAAGGAACAAAACAGAATCAAACCACCTCCCATTGCTCTTTATGTATAAAAGGTACCGTGTGGCCCTGTGACACTTCACTGGCATCCCAGAGAACAGGTGGGGTGTACAGTGAAAAGCAGTGACCAGGATGGAAAAGAGACCCAAACAAAAGCAGATGGAGTATGGAAAATAGGGCCTGTGTTTCCCCACATGATTGTAAGATTCTCTGCCGATCTCCCCCAACGGCACCAGCACTAACTGCTTACCCTCCAGTGGGACTGTCCTGTGAAGAATAGTCTAATGGAATCAATGGAAATGGAAGCCGATTGACTGGTAATTATTATTGAACTACATCTACCTGGTCATTCTGATTATCCAAAAAAAAATATTTACCACACTCCTCCTATATGCCAGGCTTCCTGCTAGGAACTGGGGAAATACAGTGAACAAAATATCCATCAAACTTGCCTCGTGGAGAGCCATTCATTGAATATACCTGATGCATTTGTTCTTGATACATAATGAAGATCTGTAATAACAGCCGGGAAGGGAAAGTGGGAATTGCTGAGAGATAATGTACCAGGAGACCCTAATTAAGGAGGCTCCAAAATCCCAGCATGGATCTGTGGGAGGGTGGGGCCTTCCAGACAAGGAAGCTCCATTAGAGAGTCTTTATTTAATAGCTGTAATTTCTCAGCATTTAACATTGCATGTTAATACTAAAAGCTTGTGTGCGTGGATTGATAGAAGCTCTGTTTCGCAATTCTCTTCTTTGTATCACTTCACACTGACTGCATAGCCCCTCTCTATCTCTGCCCTGGTTTTGCAGAGCTGAGGGCTCCACCCCAAAGGTATTTTTTTTAAGTAGCTGCTGCAATATCCCATATTTGTTCAAAATGCATACCTTCCTCCAGTCACACACAGGGGCGTCTGAGTCCGGTCCTCCCTCAGAGCTGCATTTCTGCTGGATATTGCAATAAAACCTTTCTGATTGTCAAGAATTTAGAAAATGCAAGTAAACTAAGACAAGTAAAAATGCCTTTAAAAATAATAATAGCTAACCGTTACTGATATGTGCTGAGTGCTACATTATCTCATTTAACCCTCATGTCAAGTCTACAAGGCAGAGAGGACAAGTAGCTTGCCCAGGGTCACACAGCTAGAAGTGACTGAGCCACTCTGGACCAGGCTCCAGCCCTGGTGTTGTGTCCTCTTGTGCCACCTGGACATGACCATCGTTAGCACATTTATAAATGAGTGCTGCTCTTCCAGCCTTTTCTCCTCTGTGTGGGTGTAGGGGGTATGTATTTTTCACAAAAAAATGAGATATTACATATGCTGCTTTTTTGAAAAAATAATTTTGAGGTGAACTTTGCCTAACATAAAATTAACCATTTTAAAGTGAAAAATTCAGTGGCATTTAGTACATTTCTTATGCAACCCACACCTCTATTTCCAAAACACGTTCGTCACTTGCAAGTAAAATCCCTTACCCATTAAGTAGTTTCTCCCCATTCTTCCCCCACACTAGCCTCTGGCCTCCACCAACCTGCCATCTGTCTTCACGGACTAGTTCACATAAAGAGAATCATACAATAAGTGGCATTTTATGTCTTACTTCTTTCCCTTAGCATAATGTCGTGTAGGTTCACTCATGTTGTAGCGTGGATCAGTACTTTATTCCATTTTATAGCGAAAGAATATAGCATTTTATGACCATACCACGGTTTATCTGTTTATGGACATTTCGGCTGTTGCTGTCTTTTGGTTATTACACATGTACTTATGGTTATAGACATGTACTTGTTGAGTGTTTATTTTCAGTTATTTTAAATCTACACCTAACAGTGAAATTGTAGGATCATATTGTAATTTTGTGTTTAACTTTTGAAGAACCACCAAACTATATTCCAAAGAGGCTAAACCATTTTACAGTCCCACTAACAATGTGCAAGACTTACAATTTCTCCACGTTCTCACCAACACTTGTTATTTTCCTTTTAAAAACAAAACAAAAAAATGACCATGCTAGAGGGTACAAAGTGATAACTCATTCTGGTTCCGATTTGCATTTCCCCAATGAAGAATGATGTTGGCTATCCTTCCATGCAGTTTTGGCATTTGTGTGTTTTCTTTGGAGAAATGTCTGTTCGAGTCCTTCACCATTTTTTTAAACTGGTTTGTTTGTCTTCTTGTTGTTGAATTCTAAGTGTTCTTTATATATTCTGGATGCTAGGTCCTTATCAAATAGATGATTTGTAAATAGTTGCCTCCATTCCATACATTGCCTTTTCACTCTTTCATAATGTGCTTTGATACACGGTTTTTATTTTTGATAAAGTTCAATTTATCTATTTTTCTTGTTGTTCACGCCAAATCTAAAATTATGAAGATTTACCCTTAAGTTTTCTTCTAAGATTTTTATAGTTTTAGCTTTGATATTTAGGTAATTGATCCATTTGGAGTTAGTTTTTGTATATGATGTGAAGTAGGGGTCCAGCTACATTCTTTTGCTTGTGGATATCCAGTTGTCTCCAGGAGGCTTTTGGGAAAGGTTCTGCTAAAAGGCATGGGCCACATGTGGCGTGTGGGGCGGCAGGCTTTTCTTCTGATGAGGCAGGTTCCAGGCAGGTGCCTGGGAGCTCCCTCTTGCACCCTCTCTCCACTCCACTTTGTTATAAGCAGCTCTATTTTGGTAGGGGAAACTTTTCTGAGCCTGTCTGATTGGAGAGGGCCTGCTACTCCCCATATCTTTATTTCGGAGTTTTGTGTTCAGAAAACGTGACGATTGGTTTTCCTTGGAGAAATATTGAAATAGAATGGCTTTTAGCAGCCATTAATCCCTGTGACCTCATTCACTCTTCTCTTCAAAGAGGGCAACAACCAGAAACAGATTTCAAATGAAAACTCCTCTAATGAGCAGTGATAGTTGGGCAATTTGGGAGTAATGAGCCCTGAGCCTGTAATCAGCCACTCGGTCCCCAGATAAGAAAATCCCGAACCCAAGCAAACACGCATCTTACCTGGCACGTTTCCCTGCTCCAGATAACCCTCTTAGTCCTGTAATTTCCTTGGGTGTTATCTGTCTCCACATTCCCATCAAGCACCAGGCTTAGAGTCTGAGGAATAGAAAGTCTGTTTAATTTTATCTGATCCAGTGGTCCTCAGGCAAGAATGATTTTTGCCCCTCTCCAAGGGACATTTGGCAATGCCTGGCGAGAGACTTTAGATGAGCATTATGGGGACAGAAAGGCAGAGTGGTGCTATCAGCATCCAGTAAGTGCAGGCCAGCATGCTGCAAACATCCTAGAAAGCACAGGGGAACACCCAGGACAATTATCTGGTCCAAAAGGTCAATAGAGCAGCAGTTGAGAAACCGTGATTAACTGAGGGTCATGCATGAATCAGACTGTTGGACACCACTTCTGCAATGAGAGGTATTTCTCACCCCAATCCTAACCCTGTCTTCCTTCTCACAAACACAGGCTCCCAGCTTCTGCACATCTAAACATGGGTGTGTAAGGATGCCTGCTGTGGCCCTGATCTCTGCTGAGTCACAGTCTTCATGCTCATGGTGGATAAGTCAGGCCACAATTACACAGCAACATGCAGCAGGGGAGAGTTCCAGAACTTCATGCATGTGTGAGGGACGGGCATGCTGCAAAGAGTTAACCTCAGCAGAGTCACACAAGTCCATCTGGGGATAAGAATTGGAAAGGCCTACATTCGCCTCTGTACGATTTGCTCCATAAGTTGATATAAGTCAGTTACCTTCTGGCTGCCTTATCCCAATTGTCAAAAAGGATACTAAGAAAATAAAGGCCATTATTTAATCCTGGACAAGAATCTACTGAGAACGTATATTCTGGGATGTGCTCAGAAGAATGAGTTGTCTATTTTTGAAGATGTGTGGCAAAAATAACAAAAGTATTTAATGTATCACTATAACCAAATGGTGGAAACATCCCAGTGTGCATCAAGCAATGATGGATAAACAAAATGCAGTAGATCCAGATAACGGGATTTATTTTGCCATTAAAGGGAATGAAGTATTAACACATGCTGCAGCATGAAAGAAGCTTGAAGTTGCTGTGCTGAGTGAAAGAAATCCCACACCAGGGCCACATACTGTATGACTGCACTTTCATGAAATGTCCAGAATTCACAAGTCAATTGAGACAGGAATAGATTAGCACTTGCCAGGGACTGGGTAGGAGAATGAAGAGTGTCTACTGATGGCCGCAGTGCTTCATTTTGGTGGAGGATGGCATGTTGGGGAGCTAGGTAGAGGTGATAGTGCACCCCATAGTGAAGGTATTAAAATCCACTAGATTTATACTGTAAGGTTGTTAACATGGTAAATTTTATGTTACGTGAATTTTACCTCAATTTAAAAACATGTCTTGGCAGAAAGACAAACTTTGCATGTTCTCACTTATTTGTGGGTGATAAAAACTGAAACCATTGAACTTGTGGAGATAGAGAGTAGAAGGATGGTTACCAGAGGCTGGGAAGGGTGGTGGGAGAAGTAGCAGGGGGATAGTTAATGGGTACAAAATCATAGTAAGAAAGAATGAATAAGACCTAGCATATGCTGGCACAACAGGGTGACTATAGGCAAAAATAATTGTACATTTTAAAATTACTGTAGAGTGTAATTGGATTGTTTGTAACACAAAGGATAAATGCTTGAGGTGATGGATTCACTGTTTACCTGATGCAATCATTATGCATTGTATGCCTATATCAAAACATCTCATGTACCCCATAAATATATATATATATATACCTACTATGTACCCACAAAAATTTTAAATGAATATTTTTAAAAGTTTTTTGGAAAACTTCACGTTAGAAGTCCTGATTAAATGAATTCTTTTGAATAAAAGGGAAGGGGAACTGCCTTCTCTTCTGGATCTACTGCTTAGGAAAAACAAAGTTAAGCAAGCAGCAAAAAGTATCAGTACACTAGGTGTTTGTGGATGGTAAGTTCAGTAGCTTCCTTTCCTTGCAGCTCGGTGGCACAGTTTTAAAATGGGATAAATGAATGCGTGCCGTTGAACAAACGCCACTCCCTAAAATTAGCCAGGCACTCTCCTGCCATTCTCATTTGTTATCTCTCTGTGCAGCTTCCTCTCATTGCGACTCAGTGAGACTTGGTGTGATCATGGCCAACACCAACCTGTGGCACAGATGACCGCCTACTCCATGGGAATCCAAGACCTTCCTCCTCCATGCATACATCCACCTCTGGTATTGATGTTTCCTCCAGCCCTGGAGTCAAAACCGTGTCTCTAGAGAGCCCTGGTGAAGAAGCAGAGCACAATGTCACCTGCTAGATCAGCACGTAGCATGGTGGACAGCACATGGTGCAAGTAACAGCAACTGAGTTACCCAAACCTTAGTGTGTTTCCTGCAAAGGCTCAGGTCAAGCTGGGAGCCAGAGTCCATGCATGATCAGAAGACAAGAAGGAAAAGGCACAGCCATTCAGAAAAGGAGGTGGTTTAAACAAAAGGACGGTAGGAATGGGCTAGGATATTTCCAAACAAGAGATGATACAGCTGAGATGATTCATTTCATTGGTTCCATCCATCTTCAGGCCCCTCCTGGATTCTTTATCCCTGGCAGCATACACATTCCTCCATCACCTGCGTTGAGAGCTGACTTTTGCCTGTACACCAACAGCTCCCCTTGCTTTCTGATGCTGCCAGGAAGGGCAGACTTCAGCTTTCCCAAATGCTCCAGCTTTCTTTGCCAGCCCCACCATTAAATTCAAAGAATCAGGGTAACCACTGACATGTGGAACATGTTTCCACCAACATGTTCTTTGCAAAAGCGGACAGACATGGCCATGGAATCCAACTTTAACTCAGTTTCTCTCACTCAGTCTTGTGTCTCCAGTGCACATGGACATGGTCTTGGGTTTTGGAAGGGTGGGTTATTTTCTTCTTTGCTTGGACACAGGATATAAAAATCACCATAGCCAACATGAAGCTATCCAACTGTGAAGAAAAGTAATTTCCATCTTAAGATGACTCTAGATGCTTGAGTGCATTTTGTCATAAATGTTCACATACAGCAGAAGCCTTCACTGAAACTGAAAAGGAAAGTAAAACTACTAAAATATAAAGGTCCAAATAACATATACCTCCTCCTAGGCTTCTCTGGTGTACAACTGCATGCTTACCTGGATACACACACAGAGTTATAGAGGGCTGTGCACTGCACCTGGGCTGTGCTGATCACACTGTCACATAAGCAGAGGCAGTCTATTAATGCCGGACTCATATGCTTACGAACAGTGGTCCCCAGCCTTTTTGGCATAAGGGACCAGTTTCATGAGAGACAACTTTTCCATGGACAGAGAAAGGGGAATGGTTTCAAGATAAAACTACCCCACAAGGAGTGTGCAACCTAGATCCTTCATGCACATTTCACAATGGAGTTTGAGCTCCTATAAGAATGTAATGCCACCACTGATCTGACAGGAGGTGGAGCTCAGGCAGTAATGCTCACTCACCTGCCACTCACCTCCTGCTGTGTGGCCTGGTTCCTTACAGGCCATGGACCAGTACTGGTCCGTGGCCCAGGGGTTGGGACCCCTGATTAAGAGCACACAACAAGGATTATTTGCATCGAATACACCCATCAATGGTGGAGTGGGTAAAGAAAATGTGGTACATATATATCATGGGATACTATGCAGCCATAAAAAAGAACAAAATCATGTCTTTTGCAGGAACATTGGTGGAGCTGGAGGCCATTATCCTTAGAAATATAATGCAGGAACAGAAAACCAAATACAGCACCTTTTCAATTATAAGTAGGAGCTAAATGACAAGAACACATGGACACACAGAGGGAAACAATACACGCTGGGCCTGCTGGAGGGTGGAAGTTGGGAGGAGGGAGAGAATAGAAATTGTTCCTGATCGAAATTGTTCCTGTTCTTGATGTTGCTTCCTCCTTAGGAACCTGAATATTTTTAAGACTGGGATCAAATATTCACTTCTTAACTGGTGGAGACAGTGTTCAGCAGAGTTCCCAAAGACACTGCACAGGACAATGTACGTACCCAGAAGTCTGCTCATGTCCCACCACGGCTCTTCAGACATGACCAAAGGATAGGTAGCAGACCATTGAGAAGTGAAAGCAGGGCACCTTCAGCATCAAATGGGAATCGAAAAAGAGGGGTAAGTGTGTCAGCTGGGTTTGTGATATGGTTTGGCTCTGTGTCCCCACCCAAATCTTATCTTGCAGCTCCCATAATTTCCACATGTTGTGGGAGGGACCCACATGTGTGAGATGATTGAATCATGGGGGCAGGTCTTTCCCATGCTGTTCTCATGGCAGTGAATAAGTCTCATGATATCTGATGGTTTTAAAAATGGGAGTTTCCCTGCACAAGCTCCCTCTTTGCCTGCCACCATCCATGTGAGATGTGATTTGCTCCTCCTTGCCTTCCACCATGATTGTGAGGTCTTTCCACCCATTTCAAACTGTAAGTCCAATAAAGTTGTTTTGTGTTTTGTGTTTTATTTTTTGTTTTTGTTTTTGTAAATTGTCCAGTCTCGGATATGTCTTTATCAGCAGCGTGAAAATGGACTACTACAGGTTGCCTATAATCCCAGACTGCTCTTGGGCCTGTGAAGAGGGAAGGCTACAAGAACTTTGGAGTATGGGTAGGGGCATGATCGATCTTCTTTATACGTTTGGAAGACACATTCAATGCATGTGTACATGCATGCTGCACACGCACACACACACACACACACATCTATAGCATGCATATAAAGATGGGTATATTGTATACAGCACACCCTGGACAAGTTTGCCAGGGCTGTCTTAGCAGAGCACCTTGGTGGGAGTGTCACTGTTGTGTCTGCCTTCATGTTCACACAGCATTCTCCCTGTATCCATGTACTCGTGTCCAGATTTCCCATTTATCAGGGCGCCAGTCATATTGGTTAAGAGCCCACCCTACTCCAGTAAGGCTTCATCTTAACTAACACACCTGCAATGACCCTGCTTCCAGATAAGGACACAGTCTGAGGTACTTGGGGTTAGCATTCCAACATATGAATTTGGGGAGAAACAATTTAATCCGTAACACTTCCACAACTACAGAATGCATGCAAATGCATGCATGTACCCAGACATATAGCCCCATAACCTTTCTGCTTTCCTTTTTTTTTTTTTTTTTTTTGAGGTGGAGTCTCGCTCTGTCACCCAGGCTGGAGTGCAGTGGTGTGATCTCATCTCACTGCAAGCTCTGCCTCCCAAGTTCACACGACTCTCCTGCCTCAGCCTCCCGAGTAGCTGGGTCCTACTAATTTTTTTTTTTTTTTTGGTATTTTATAAGGTTTCTCGGTTTAGCCAGGATGGTCTCGATCTCTGACCTCATTACTCACAAGGTCAGGAGATGGAGACCATCCTGGCTAACATGGTGAAACCCCGTCTCTACTAAAAATACAAAACATTAGGCCAGCATAGTGGCGGGTGCCTATAGTCCCAGCTACTCGGGAGGCTGAGGCAGGAGAATGGCAAGAACCTGGGAGGCGGAGCTTGCAGTGAACCGAGATTGCACCACTAAACTCCAGCTTGGGTGACAGCAAGACTCTGTCTAAAAAAAAAAATGATAATAATAATAATAATAATAATAATAATAAATAAAAGCCAACCCCAACCAACACCAATCTCGAGTCTAACTCTGTGCATTGTACATCACCGAGTCAGTGTTAGTGCATAACTTTATTTACTCTCTTGTTCCTGATATTACTATTTACAGAAATCTTCTGACGAGCTCCTAAACCAAAGACAGATGTCTCCTTCAAAATGGAAGTCACTGAAAGGTGAACGTTTCCCCATGATTTACCATGTGCTTCCAAAGCTCGAATGTGTGGCTTGTGAATAGGAAAGAGTTATCACATTGCCACTGCTGCCATTAAAAAGAAGCCAGGTGCAGTGTAATCCCAGCACTTTGGGAGGCCGAAGCGGGCAGATCACTTAAAGTCAGGAGTTCAAGACCAGCCTGGCCAACATGGTGAAACCCTGTTTCTACTAAAAATACAAAAGTAGCCAGGCAGGGTGGCATTTATAATCCCAGCTACTTGGGAGGCTGAGGCATGAGAATGGCTTGAACCCAGGAAGCAGAAGTTGCAGTGAGCTGAGATCGCGCCACTGCACTCCAGTCTAGGCAACAAAGTAAAATTCCACCTCAAAAAAAAAATAATAAAATAAAATAAAGAATCCATACCTCAACAAGTTCACACCTCACATCTGAGAATTCCAGCTGTAGAGAGCAAAGTCAGACCAACCAGGACCTTGCAGACAGCTGGAAAGGTGGGCTTTCCCCCCAAGCAGGGGTGCATGCATCCTCTCCCTGATGAATGTTGATCACCTTCCAGGGTAGTGGCTGGTTCTGCACAGCGGCGTCTACACTAATCTCTAAGCCTCCTTTTGTCACTGAGAACAATGCATGCATGAGGGCTCCACGTGAGGGGCAACCCATCCTGTTTTGCTTCAAAGGACCATCATGACACTGAGGGTAGGGAAATCAAAGCTGGATAAAACATGATGTTGGAAGCTTGCTGGTTTTCTCACATTCAAACAGTGAAATAACATTGTTCTTCTATTAATCTCTTTCTGGTCTGACTCCAAAGACAAACAGCAGCCAAATTAAGGTAAATACTCCTTATTATGGTTGCCCAAAGGCCAACACATGAAGGTGCCTGAAACACTGATTTCATAGTCCACTTGCCTGATGGTGCTGATGGTGGCCCCACTCCCTCTTCACCCAGCCTTTTAAAGAGATAAAAAAAAAAAGAGAGAGAGATGCTGTAGAAGATCAAGTGCTTCATCCTGTCCATCTGGTTGTTTCAATACTGCTTCCATCCCTATCTGTTGTGTCCCCTGGGCAGCCTGTCTAATTTTGCTGCACATTCTGTATTGCCAAACCAGGCATCTCCCAGCCCGTCATGACAGCTGCAATGGTTGTCAGTCAGAAAAGCACTTACTCCCCATCCTTGTTCAACATTCAGTGAGAATTCTGCCCTAGAGAATTCACATTGAACATCTGAAAGACAAATTACTTTGAAAGTAAAGATACTTGGAACCCTACTAGAATGACTTCATATTCTAAGAAGTCCAATGCAATGCTGATGCCTCAACTGAAGGGAAAAGTGATATTGTTTGACTGTGTGTCCCCACCCAAATCTCATCTCGAATTGTAATCTGCATGTTTCAAGGGTGGGACCTGGTGGGAGGTGAGCGAATCACAGGAACCGTTTCCCCCATGCTATTCTCATGACAGTGAGTGAGTTCTCATCAGAGCTCATGGTTTATAAGTGGTTGGCAGCTCCCCCTTCTCTCTCTCTCTTTCCTGACACCATGTGAAGAAGGTGCTTGCTTGGTTCTCCTTCACCTTCCACCAAAACTGTAAGTTTCCTGAGGTCTCCCCAGGCATGCAGAACTGTGAGTCAATTAAACCTCTTTTATTTATAACTTACCCAGTCTCAGGTAGTATCTTTATAGCAAGGTGAGAACAGACTAATAACAGAGAATTGGTACCAGCAGAGTGGGGCACTGCTGTAAAGATAACCTGAAAATGTGGAAGTGACTTTGGAACTGGATGTTGAGGCAGAAGTTTGTTGTAGGGGCAGAACCCTCATGGAGAACCTCTGATAGGGCAGTGTAGAAGGGAAATGTGGGGTTGGAGCTGACACACAGAGTCCCCACTGGGGCACTGCCTAGTGGAGCTGTGAAAAGAGGGCCACCAACCTTCAGACCCCAGAAAGTTAGGTCCACTGACAGCTTGCAGGTCGTATCTTTACAGCAGTGCGAGAATGGACTAATACAAAAAAGCATTCTGTTCAATGTAAGACTTAAGTGAGTAAAAGCATCATATTCTCAACCGTAAACACAGTGTTGGCTGGACGCTAACAATGTCATTATTAATGAGCTGGAGTTTATCCAACATTCACATGTACATAATATATATTCACACAGTGATGGATAAAAGCCCATCAGCTAAGTCAACCATCCTCAAGGACAAGGTGATAGATCCGGGTCAGCAAACTGCAGCTGGTAAACCAAATTCATCCCACCTCTTGTTCTTATAAATAAGGTTTTACTGGAACACAGCCAAGTTCATTCATTGATATATTGCTTATATAATACAAGGCTGCCTTCTTGTTACAATGGCAGTGTTGGATAGTCGAGCAGACACTGTATGGTCCACAAAGCCTAAACACTGTGCTGTCTTGTCCTTTACACGAGAAGTGGCCCTACCCCTGTGATAGTGAAGAGATGGTAGATGGCCTACTTTTAGCATGCCTACAGTTGAGTGGGAATGAGCTACCTTCACCAGCTCGAAGAACCTGGCTGAATTCCTTAAACCAGTTGAGCTTAATTTTCACAATCTCTAAGCAGGTATAATAATACCTATTTCTTTGAGTTTTTGTGAAAATGACATGCAATCATTAATATAGAGTGCGTGACCCAGGCGAGATATCCAATAACAGTGAGTTTCCTCCTTATCCAGGGGCTTTTTCTTACCTCCAAGAATTCCTTGTGTTCAGAATTCTAACAGAATTTTTGCTCATGATAAGTGCACACACTAATTATTCATCTACAGATGGCTATTTTCCCAATAGTGGTTTTCATGTATCCAAATCATAGTTAAACATCATGGCATAAATTCTAAATCATGCTCTTTTTTTATGATGAGGTATTCGGTGTGAGGAGCTACATTTTAAATGTTGCTTAATGTTATACTCTCAATCCATAGTGATGTGACTGAAGGATCCAGAACCACCCTCGTCCACTCACCAACCCCTGGTCTTCACTGCAGCCTACAGCAGTGGGTGGCCACCATCTGCGGCCTGGTCCTCCATACTCCTGAAGGCAGCAGAGCCCCTGCAGCCCCTGCAGGCCCTGTTCAGGGAGCTTTGCAGCTCTGGGCAGCTTCCATCACACAGGAGGCCTTCAGGCCCACAGACTACTTTGGGAGCATCAGAAATGAAGTCGCCTCCAGAGAGGTCTTGAGTAAGTCCAAAGCCCTAACTGGTTCCCCATTTTCTCAGTTCCAAATGAGAGGGACTGGTGCCAGAACCTAAGTTTCTCTCTTCACTTAAAGTTTTCATGATTCCATGAGTTCATGTAGTTCTTCTACATTTCTTCGGAAACCATTCTATTGCACAGCATTCTTGCATGTGCTCCACAGAGCATTTTTGACCATTTAAAAATAATGCTATGCATTGTGATTGTGGAAAACTGTTCCACTGTTCAATAGTGGGCTACTAGAACACTGTTTCTAACGGCCCACAGAGAATCGTGCTGTGCTCACAGAGATTTTCCCCAGGACATGGGCTGCATTAAATGTGAGTATGTCTACAAAGGCTTGGGACTCAATCATCTACTCACAAATGAAATACTCATTCACACAAATACATTAGGCAGGGTTCTCCACAGAAACATGCCAATAGGATGTGAAATGTGTGTCTACAGACACACACACACATACACATACATACAGAGATAGAGATAGAAATATAGAAATAGAGATAGAGGTAGAAATTTATTTTAAGGAGGAATTGCCTCACTCGTTTTTAAGTGCTGGCAAGTCTGCAATTTGCAGGGCAGGCCAGTAAGCAGGGGATCCAGGGAGGAGGCGATGTTGCAGCTCAAGTCCAAAGGCAACAGAGAGGTAGAATTCCCTCTTTTTCTGAGAGATGTCAGTCTTTTCCAACTAAGGCCTCCACTGATTGGATAAGCCCCACCCATATTATAGAGGATAATTTACTTTTCTCAAAGTCTACTGATTTAATGTTTTTTATTAGTTTTTTAATGAGAAAAAGCATAATTATATACATTTGTGGGGTGCGATATGATGTTTTGATTTACATAGATCATGGAATGATTCAATCAAACTAATAAACATTTTCAACATCTCACTTATCATTTTTATGGTAAGATGTTTGAAATTTACTCTTAGCTATTTTGAAATAACAATACATTCTTACTGACAATAGTCACCTTGCTGGGCAATAGATCTGGAAAACTTATTCCAAACTTTGCACCCTTTCACCAACATCTCCCCATTCACTTTCCTGCCACTGAGGCTCTGGTGACCACTGTTCTACACTCTCTTTCTATGAGTTTAGCTGTTTTAGATCCTACATACAAGTGAGATCACATAGTACTTGTCTTTCTCCGCCTGGCTTATTTCACTTAGCCTCATGTCCTCCAGGTTCATCCATTTTGTTGCAAATGACAGAATTACTTTCTTCCTTTTTTAAGGCTGAATAATATTCCATTGTGTATGTGCACCACATTGTCTTTCTTCTTGGTCCAATGGAAACTTACATTCATTCACGAATGAATTAATTCATTCATTCTTGGCTATTGTAAATAAGGCTGCAGTGAACACGGGAGTGCAGATGTCTCTTTTAGATCCTGATTTCAAGTCCTTTGGGTAGATACCCAGAAGTGGGATTGCTAAATCACATGGTAGTTCTATTTTTGGTTTTTTGAGGCACTTCCATACCATTTTCCATAATGGCTGCACTCATTTACTCCCCCAGTGACAGCATACCAGGATTCTCTTTTCTCTGAGTTCTCACCAATACTTATGATCTTTCATCTTTTTGATTATAGCCATACTAAAAGGGTGAGGTGATAGTTCCTTGTGGCTTTAATTTGCATCCCCCTGATGACTGGTGATGCTGAGCATTTTTCATGAATCTATTGGACATCCGTATGTCTTCTTTGGAGAAATGTCTGTTCAGGTTGTTTGCCAACTTTTTAATCAGGTTTTTTGTCTTCTTACTGTTGAGGTGTATATTTTGGATATTAACTTGTATATTTTGTATATTCCTTGTATATTTTGGATATTAACTCTTTATCAGATATACGGTTTACAAACATTTTCTACCATAACATACTGTGGGTTGCCTCCTTGTTAATTGTTTCCTTTGCTATACAGGGACTTCTACTTTGATCTAATCCTATTTATCTATTTTTTACTTTTGTTGTCTGGGCTTTTGCAGTCATATCCAGAAAATCATTGCCCAGAACAATCTTGTGGCGCTTTCCCCTCTTTTCTTCTAGTAGTTTTACAGTTTCAGGAATACTGATTAAATGTGAATCACATCTGAAAAACACGCTCACAGCAACAATTTGCGGTTGACCAAAAACTGAGTACCATGATCTAGCCAAATTGACACATAAAATCACCCATCACGTACACAGTCATGTGTTACTTAACAACTGGGATATGTTCTGAGACATGGGTCATTTGGTGATTTTCTTGTTGTGTGAACATCATACAGTGGACTTACACAAACCTTGATGGTACAGCCCACTACACACCTAGGCTACAGGGAACAGTGTATCACTCCTGGGCTACAAACCTGTACAGCAGGTGACTATACTGAATACTGTAAGCAATTGCAACCCAGTGATAAGCATTTGTGTATTTAAACATATCCAAACATAGAAAAGGTACAGTAAAAATATCGTGTTATACTCTTATGAGCTCATCCTCATGTATGTGGTTTGTTGTTGACTGAAATGTCATTCTATGGTACATGACTATACACATATATACAGAGGTAAAATTTATCCAGGTAGTTTGAAATTATCCATCTTCAAGCAAAAGGAAATAAAAAAACAAATGAAAAAATAAAAAGCAGTAAAGAAAGTCTATAAAATGTACTACTTGTCTACCTGCAGGTGATATGTTTGACTTGACTAAAGTGCTATTAAAAAAATCAAAGTAGATCATGTTGAACATTGCTCATACATGGGGATGAGTCCCTCTCTGTCCCTAAATTGTCTTTTCTAGAAACTGAGGTGATTCTCTTTGCACAAAATGCTTAAACAAAGCAGTAAGGCACAAGGCTCAGAAGCACAGGTTTTGGAGTCAGCCCAACCGGAGTCCACTCCGGGGCTCCTCCACAGTCTTCCTATATAATCTTGGGCAATCAAATTAATCTCCTGGGGCTATTTCCTAATCTGTAAAGTGGACATAGAAAGATGAAATTGCTGAATGATGTGAGAAGTAATCGAGACCTATAAGGAAAGCACTTAATGGCAATGTCAGGCACACGGTAATGGTCCAGCAAATGACAGCTGTAGCAGTGAACCAGTATGTTTCCAATCATCAGCTGCCATGTGCACTGCAACCAAGGCAGGCTTGGATGAGGGCTGTGATGAAACCTGAGCATGAAAGCCATCTTCAAGGAGGAAGGGGTGGTGGTGGCCAGGACTGCAGGTTCTAGGGCAGATGGGAACACAGGTGGAACATCCAGGTGGTCCACGCAATGTCTAAGGCATGACAGTCTCTATGCTGATCTCATAGGCAGTTAATAACAGAAAAACATCAAAGCGGGCAGATGTCCCAATGCTGTGAACATTTCAGAGCAAAAGGATTGCATTGCTATGTGAGCACGATCTTTTTTAGCACGATCGCAGCCATGGAGGAGAGGGCTGATGGGAGAGGGGCGGGGTCTCGGGACCTTAGCTACGTGGGTGGGTCCTAATACTTTCCCGTGCATATGTACAACATTCTTGTGAAACAGATTTATCTAATATGCAGTTAAGATATTGCTATATAGATGAGTTCCACCTCTGCTAATATCAGATGAATCCTCCTCAATGTGAACAAGAAGAAAATCTGAGAAAATATTGTTTAAATATATTTAAAGGTGTCAGAAAGCTAATACAGTAATAAAAAGTTACCCAGCCAAGGTTTGAAAGAAAAATAAAACATAGAAAGGTGTTTCTGGCATGTGGGCCAGTTTTACCCCTAAAAGCTTCTCTTTATTCTGAAACAAGCTGCAGAACAAATAAAGAGGAACAGAGCTCTTGACAGATTCCCAGAGACAGTGACAGAAACTGGAATTTAAGACACTTCAGGTACAGACGGTGGCTCCGGTAAGCACCTGTGATTTAGGCTGGGACATCAAAGAGTTATATTATAGAACTAAGAGTAACCAGAAACACACTGACTCTCAGACAAAATCAGTAGCCAAGCTTTGAGCCATGCCAGTCCCTGAGGAGTCAAAGTAATCCTAGCCTTCGAACTCCCCTAGCCTAATTACCCTCTGGAAGCCAATTGAAGCCCTCTGTGTAGAAAGACGGCATCATCCAGAGACTCACATCAGCTCTACAAGTTTTCAGATACAATGCCTATGCCCAGTCTAAAATTATTATGCATAAGGAGATAAGAAAAAAATTATTTAAAATAAAGAGAAATAGTACACCCAGAAGTGAGTCAGATAATGGCATTATCAGATACAGACTTCAAAATAGCAAGGGTTAATACATTTAAGGAAATAAAGTTTACACCGAGAATTCCTGTAGAGAACCAGAAACTGTTTTATAAATCCAAGTGGATGTTCTAGGACTGCAATAACAGCATGTTAATGGATTTAAGAGAAAATTATAGAAAGCTAAAGATGAAATTATTAAACTGAGATAGGTCAGAAAGAATTATCCAGACAATGTAATGAGAATTACAGAAAGAACAGAAGGGATGCAGAGTTGTGGTAAGAAGGTCCACATTACTTATAACTGAATTTCCAGAAAAACAAGAGAAAAATAAGGATGCAAAAAATAATAATTTTCCAAAATTAATGGAAGCCCTCAAGCCACATATTCAAGAAGTTCTACAAACCCCAAAAAAGATAAATGCAAAACACCACACCTAGACACAGGATGGAAAAATCCCTAAAAACAAAAGAAAAAGCAAGCAGAGAAAAAAAGCAAATTACTTTCAAAGTGGTCTCCATAAGACTTAAAACAAATGTCTCTCTAGAAATTATGTAAAAACCAGAAGAGAATAAAAAGATATCTTCAAATTCAAAAAAAAAAACCAAGATTTTACATTTAGTTAGGTTCTAGAAAAATATATCTCAAAGATGAAAGTAAAATTAAGACACATTGAGACAAACAAAATTGACAGAATGTGTCAGCATTGGAACCAAACTGAAGAAAATGCTCAAGGAAATGTGTTCATCTGCAGGGAAAATGCCGCTAAAACCTGAAGAAGGAAGAGAGGTGAAGCTTGAAATATGTGAATAAATCTAAACAGAATTGTCAATTAAAACTATAATAATGCAGAATTAAAATAAATGGCAATAATAATACGTAAGGTGGGAGGAAGCTAAATGGAGTTAGGGCAGCCTGAATTTCCTGCACTGAGTGCAAAGGAGTGAACCTGCTTATGTATATTTGACTTGGTAGGTCAAGGACACCTGCTATGTTCTCTTAGCAGGATCACTGGTTTTAGAAGAATGTATAACGACCGAGTAATGGACTGAATGTCTGTGTCCAAAAAATGTCTGTGTTGAAACCTGAACCCCCCGTGATCTCCAATGAGATGGTACTAGGAGGCGGGCCCTCTGAGAGGTGATTAGATCAGGAGGGTGGAGCCCTCGTGGTGAGGTAAGCGTTCTTATAAGAAGGAGCATGTCTCTCTCTCCCCCAGCCCCCCAATCTCTCCCTCTGCGAGGGCACTGCAAGAAAGTAGCCGTCTGTGAGCCTGGAAGAAGACCCTCACCCCAAACCCAACCATGCTGGCAGCCCGATCTCAGACCTCTAGGTCCCAGAACCGTGAGAATTAAATGTTTGCTATTTAAGCCACCTAGTCAATGGTAAGCTTGCTACAGCAGACTGAACCAACTAAGACTAAGAAATTAAATAATTAGGCAGGGCGCAGTGGCTCGCACCTATAATCTCAGCACTTTGGGAGGCTGAGGAGGGTGGATCATAGGGTCAGGAGTTCGAGGCCAGCCTGGCCAACATAGTGAAACCCCATCTCTACTAAAATTACAAAAAATTAGTCAGGTGTGGTGGTGGGCACCTGTAATCCCAGCTACTAGGGAGGCTGAGGCAGGAGAATTGTTTGAACTCGGGAGGCAGAGGTTGCAGTGAGTGCCATTGCACTCCAGCCCAGGTGACAGTGCAAGATTGTCTCAAAAAAAAAAGAAGAAGAAGAAGAAATGAAATAATTATTATAAAAAAGTACTTAACCAATTCAATAAAAAGGGGCAATGTTAAGGAGAAAAACAAGGAAGAAGAACATCTCTTCCAGATATCAAGACTTACTAGACCATAGTTAAGACACTCTGATACTGACATAAGGACAAACAATCTTAATAAAAATAGAATAACCTCTTTGGAAAACTGGCATTAGCAACTACATATGGTCATTTGCTGCATCACGAAGGTGGCCCTGAAACACAATGAGGATATAATGGTCTCTCCAGTAAATGGTGCTGACACCCATAGGGAAGTAAATGAATCACAGGACATAAGATCAATTCCAGGTGGATTAAAGACATACCTGTGAAACATAAAGCAAAAAGAGTTCTAGAGAATGACATAGAATGTCTTCATGACCTTGGAAAAGATATAAATGAGAAGACTAACAAAGCTGTGTTAAATTTAAGAAAGTGTGTTCATCCAAAAAGACACTAATAAGGGAGTGACAAGGCAAGCCTTGGGGTAACAAAAGATCTTTCCATCACAGACAACCTCCAAAGGACTAGCATCCAGAAACCCTAGAAATCTACAAGAAAAAGACAACCCTATAGAGAAAAGCAGGCAAGAGACTCGGTGGGATAACAGAATATGGACCCCAATATACGAAGAGTTGTTGAGCTGAAGGTGATTAAGAAGAAGCAGAAACAGAGAAGATCTCCGCGCTCTGTTTGCCTAAAAGCTGGACATAGATTTACAAAGACAAAGGGGATCCTGCCCACCCCTTCTACTAGGAAGAAAAGAAGTTACCCACTGACAACAACGTAGGTCCTCATCTGGCTGGAGATGGCCCCGGAGGACTCTGCATGAGCAGGCGTCACCAGCTCGCCTTTATCTGACAGTTATCTGCCTTCCTCCAAGTTGCCGTCTCTGGAGACCAATGGACTGTCCCTTTGTCTTGTCACTGCTCTAAAAATTTACTGTCCTTTGTTGCAGATGCCACATAAGCTGGAATTCAAAGCCACATCTTTGAGAACTGCTCATTCCCTGGGTACTTCCCAGGTACATATGAAATGCACTTCTGTTTGTTTTTCTCTTTTTAATCAGCCTTTTGTTACAGGGTCCATTCCAACTAAGCACCTATGGGAATTATTCTTCCCCTACAACTTGAATAGGTATTTCACAAAAGAGCACATCTAAATAAATGGTTAATGAATACATGAAATGTGTTTAATTTTTTTAGGCATCTAGGGAAATATTTTATTAAAGCCACAATAGAATACCATGACACACCATCCAAAATGGATCAATTGAAAGATTGATGGTAACAAGCAATAGCACAACTATTTTGAAAATTGTTTGATATTATCTACTGATTTTGAATGAATGCCTACCTTATGACCCAAAAATTATACTCTTTGGTCTATACCCAAAGGAAATGCCTACACAAATGCACCAAGAGACATGGATGAGAATATTTGTGGCAGCATTATTCAAAATAGCCAACAGCTGAAAACAATTATAATGTGCATCCATAGTGGAATGTGAAATAAATGGTAGAAAACTAACACAACTATCATGAAGCAACAAAAATGAACAGACCATAGCTATGTGCTACAACATGGCTAAATCTCACAAGTGGAGCTGAATGAAAAAAGCCAGTAATGAGAGAATTATACTACGTGAATCCACCTTTGCAAAATTCAAAACAAGCAAAGCTGATGTAAGATGTTGGACGTCGCGTGGTGGGTCACAGTTACTGGGGGCAGCCTGAGCCACACTCTGGGGTCCTGACAATGTTCTGTACCTTGGTCTAAGTATCGGTAATAAGGATATTCAAGTGCCAACAGTTGATTGGCTGTAACTAGTGATTTGCACGTTTTGTGTGCCTGTATTATATTTCACCCTGAAAGGAAAAAATAGTGTACTTCTAAATGTCAAACTTGAAAGCATAAGAACTTTAAAATTTAGTAGCTGAAGTTGGAAATAAGTTGCCTCGAACTTAGCCTCTGGGCTAGATTTTGATATGTTTGGTTAAAATAGATTCTGTTTATGGTAGCTGTGCTTGGTGTCCTAAAAGGTACAAAAGTTTATGGAATAAATAAATGGAACTTTGAGCATGAAAAGGAATACTGCTATTCTATGGGAGTAAGGGCAGGCCAACTGTGAAGAAAGAGGCCTTTCTTGAAGTCATTCACCAAGGGCCTGCCACATATTAATCATAGACCAGGTATGTCTTTTGGCCCAGAAACCAGCACCTGATAAGGGAATCCCAGGTACTTCAAAAAAGTGTACTCTTGACCTCTGCCAGAGAAGGGCCATGTTGAACTATATATAAAGGCAGCTCCCAAGAAGTAGAAAAAAATAACATGGAATTTGAAGTCAAAATATCTGTAGTTTAGACCCAGGTCAACCATTAAACTATGTTATATTAGCAGATATTTTAAACTGGAAGATAAAATATGGACTATTTTATCATTCTTAAAAGCATAAAATATTACAGTTATAGAGTTTTATTTATAGAAATCTTAAGTAAAATGTAGGTGGTTGTATGTGCAGAACTCCCATTGGGAATGGGAGTGGAGGAACCACAGAAAAACAAGTATGTGATGAGAAATCAGGTGGTTCACACACTTTCTTAACAGATACCCAACATTCGGCATTTCTGAGCTCTTGAGTAACTGAGGATGTCTTCAGAGAGGTGACATAAGGAGACAGAATGCATCTCACGGCTCTAGGCTGAGAGCAATACGTAGTGCTGGGTCTGCTGAGGTCTTCTGGAGAATCACTGACCTGAGTGTATGCTTCTTTCTTTGTTTTTGGCCTGTCAGTAGAAGCTCTGCCCAGTTCAGAAAACAGTACCATTATGATCAGCAATGATATTCTTCCATCAGTCTTCACCAGTAACTCTGAGAATGCCCATTTATTTTGGTTGCATAAGGCACTGTCATGCCTCTGGCAAAGGCTGGGACATTAAGCCCTTTTAAAAAAATATCTACTCTCACCCACTCCTAAACATGTTTGTCTTCACTCTCTACTTCTGTACCTCACGGGATCATATGACTCGGATGGAGTCCTGAGTTCACCACTACACATGCAAGGAGAGGAACATGGCAGACTCTTCCAAGAGGCCATATGATGGCTTTACCAAAAGAACTGTCCCAAACAAGAAGAGTGAGACTCCACCAAGGAGAGTTCCCAGGTCTTCAAATCATGCTAATAACAGTAAGTGCATCCCAGGACTTGAGGCTTACATTACACTAAATAAGAGGGAGGAGTCTCAAACAGAGTAAACTCTATAAATGATAGTTATAACCATCACCATTACCATTACCATCATCATCATCATCATCACTATCATCACCATCATCATTACCATCATTGTCTGTATTACTGTCACCATCATTCTCTTCATCATCATCACTATCATCATTGCCATCATCATCATCACCACTATCATCACTATCACTATCTTCACTACGATAATCATCATCACCATCATCATCATCCTCTCCACCACCACTGCCAATATTGTCATCACCATCAACACCAACATTATCATCACCACCACCATTAACAACATCATTCTGGAATGGGTAGGTTGCTTCTGTCTTTTTTAAAAAAAATTTTAACTCCCACACCCCTGAGTGTTCCACCTGAGACCTTTGGAACAGAATGCACCTGACCATGCCCATCATAGAGGTTCTGGTAAAGTGGCATGTTCTCTCTCTCTGACCACAAGAAATGGCAGGGATGCATGTCAACAGCAGCTGTGCACTGCATGATCCAGACCCACCATGGACAAGCCTGGATGCGTGGCTGTATGCTCAAGGGATACAGAGCAGGAGGGCCTCCTCGTCCCAGGAGGCAGTCTGACCAGATGGCTGAGAATAAAGATGTTAAGAAACTGGCTGTCTGTGATCTTGAACATGCAACCCACTCGCACCCCACAGGGAGCCTTTTTGAGACTCTTTTGCCTTGATGTTTTGAATGAAGCTCATCGTGATGCCTGCCTGTTCCGCTCATTGATAGTGATGAGTGAGATGAAACCCAGGTGAGTTATTTGGCAGCAGGGAATGCTGCTGTTTTTAATCAAAGCAAATAAAAAGACAATCTTTTTATTGAAAAGATGTATCATCAAGGCCTTTTACAGACTGCAGATGTGTGCACCTTAATCTTACGTTCCTTTGAAAAGAGAACATTCTTGAAAAAAAGCAAGCTATAGGTTCCTAATTTCACAATAAAATACTTGAATGGTTTTGTTTTTTTAATCAGTACAGAAAACAAAGGCAAGGACAAAGCCTGCTGGGATGCAGGAACCGCCACTGTCACACAGCCCCTGGAAGGCGATGCTGGGGGATGCTGAATGCAAGACCACCAAGCTCTAAGGCTGCCAAGAAAAGATTTGGTTCTGCATTATAAACACGAGAACATGTCTGTAGGAGAAACATAAGCAAAACAATTACTAAAACGTGAAAACACAGCAAGATGAATAGAACAGCAAAACCCAACATCTGCAGAAGTGATATGGTAGGGTTTTCCTTCTGTCAGAGAAGACGTTCTAGCCACACTTAAAAGCTTAAGTGGCCGGCGCCTAGTAGATCCAACTCAACAGCAATGAATGCTAGAGGCAAATGGATAATGGTGCTTAAAAACCAATAAGGAACACGCCAGCCTCTGTGAGTGCTCTCAGAGAGAAACCTGAAAGACAAATGCCCACAGAGAAACTCCATTCCAGGCAGAAGCAGAGCACAGCCGGCACATCTTTCATACCAAGCAGGGGAGGGGGTTATGTGTTCAATGAGGTTGCTAAGAAAAAACATTCAAGTTCCTAAAATATTCAGGTTCGTGACTTTTTTTTTCTCTACTCCTGTGACAGATGAGGTTTCATGACTCTATAAAAGACACGTAATGAATAGAAAACATATATTGTCACTGGGTTTCTAATGTGATTTCTACACCCAATTAGACCCCCCCCAAAAAAACCCATATTTCCAAGTTACTGATTGCTCATGAATAATTTTACTTTTTCAAAACTGGTTTGCTTGGGTGCAGACATAACTTTACCATCTGTTTAGTTGTTTTGCCATTCTCTATTTTTTTTCCACTTCTAGGTATATACTCACATTTTACCACTCTCAAATGACTCTTACCACCAAAGCCATTCATGCCTTAAGGAAGTATTTTTTTTTTACAAGTGAAATGCAATTTTTAAATCAGCTTTTGTCCTTGGTAGGAAAGGTGGACATGGGACTGGATAGCACAGAAGACACCCCTTCTACAAGGCCTCTACTACAGCAGACACTGAAGAAAGTCTTAATTATAAAACGGGCAAATGAGCCCAGCAAGGTGAGCGGAGCAGAGGGGTGTCAGGACTCAGGACGTGAACTTGAGAAGTTACTTATGAGGTCTCTTCCAGGCTGAAGAGTGTCTCCCTGAAATTCTTGTCCACCATGAACCTCAGAATACAGTCTTGTTTTTAAATAGGGTCTTTGCAGATGTAATTAGTGAAGATGGGGTCATGTTGCATTAGGCTGGGTCCTAATCCAAAGACTGGTGTTCTAATAAAAAGGGAAAACAGACACAGAGACACACAGAGAAAAATGTCTCGTGTGGACAGACAGAGATTGGAGTGATGTATCTACAAGTCAAGGAATGCCATGAGCCACCAGTGACTCCCCAGAACAGAAGGAAGCAAGAAGCCCCTCCTTGGAGCCCTCAGAGATAGTATGGCCCTGGCCACACCTTGATTTGGACTTCCAACCTCCAGAACTGTCAGAGAATCCCATTTCCGTGGTTTTAAACCATAAAGTTTGTGGCACTTTGTTATATCAGTCCTAGAAAACTAGTCCAAAGCCCCTTAGTCATCTAGAGAATGGATTCCACAGACTCAGCTCCCTTCCAGGAACTCACAATCACAGAACATCTGAGTACCTCTGAATCTGTGAATGGAAGAAGCTGTGGCAGTGGATTAAACAACACATCCTCAAGGGAGGTCACTGGGGCATCAGAACTGACAGACACTGACCCCTTCTGCTGTGCAGCTCCATGCGTTCTGTCAACCTTGACGTGGATGCCTTCCTTTTATTCTCAAGAGGGCTTCCAGAAAGCCGCGTGTCTTTCATCATCAAGCCTGCATTTTCAAAGGCCGGGGATGTCCTCCACTGACGGTAAATGGCATTTAGTGGAGATTCTGGAATTTTCACCTCATGTCTAAGGCCACCGCTGTCTCTGTTATCACTTCCATACATCTCCCTCTTCCCCCCACAGCTTCTCTCTCACCCACAGCCCTCTCCACTCAGCCTTGAACGCAGCCCTGCTGTATTTCCCTGTGTGTGAGGCTTCCCGGGACCCCAACAACTTCCTCCTTTCATGCCTTTTCTTTGCTGTTCCAAGCTAAATGTATTAGTTCCCTGCGGCTGCTGGAACAAAGTTTCACAAACTGAGAGGCTAAAAATGCAGAAACATCTTCTCGCAGCTCTGGAGGCCAGAACTATGCCATCCAGGAGCTGTCAGTGTCCCTAAAGGCTCTGGGGAAGAGCCCTTGGCTCCTGGCTTCCAGTGCTCCCAGCCCTCCTGGCCTTCCTTGGCTCGCGGCTACATCATGCAGATCGCTGCCCGCCGTCCCCGGGCATTCTCCCTCTGCCTCCTGCTCCCTTTGCATCTCTCCTTATGAGGACACCAGTTCTTGGATTAAGGCCCACACTAACCCAGGATGGCCTCATTTTTAACTCGATCCCATCTGCAAAGATCTATTTCCAAACAAGGTTGCATTCACAGGTACTGGGAGTTAGGACTTCAACAGATCTTTCTGAAAGACCCAATTCCACTGACAGCACCCACCTGTGGAAGCAGTGAGCCAGCTTAAGTTGGGCTCCTCGTCCTCCATGGGCACTGCCCTGGTTCTATGCCCATCCCCCCACAGTGGTCTGGTGAGTATCACACCCGTTTCTCCACCTTCTCTCCCTTTCATAGAGCCTGGCCTTGGCTGAGGTCCTGATGGGCCCCTCGGCCTCCCTTCTTTGCTGTCCATTGTCTGTCCTCTGCAATGAAGCTGGAGGGTCCTCTCAAAGCAGAGACCTGCCCACCTCCCTCGCCCGCTCAGGAGCCAAGGCTCCCACTGCAGCCGAAGAGTCTGAGCCTCTGAGCCTGATCCTCACCGTTCTCCCAAACCAAGCCCCGCCTACCACCTCTCGGCTCATCTGGAACACCCAAACTCACACTAATGATTCTGGACATGTGGGGACCCAAGCCCAGGGCAGCGTGTTTCACTTGGTATGCTTTTGACCCTTTGTCTTTATTTTGAGAGTGAGGGCTGGAATGCTCTTGCTTTTGCTCTTGGTTCACTGTCATCAGACCACATGCAGGGCTGATTGCAGAAAGCCTCTCGTCGCTCCTGCCCTGACCCAAGCTGGGCCGTGTGGCTGCCTCGGGGTTCCCAGAACCAGGGCACACCAGGGCACCTTTCATCACGGCCCACGGCACAGCCAGGTGGAAATGTCTGTCCGTCAGCTCCGCCCCTCAGCTGTCGGTACCTGCAGAGCTTCTGCCGCATCTTGGCACTCCTAGCTGCTAACAAGACCCTCACGCTGACCGTGCACAGAGCACAAAGGTGTGTGAATGGCAGCATCTCTTCCCCTCCCTGGCCCTCCACCCTCACACACCGTCACAAGGGTCAACGACCAAACAATTTCATAGAGGAGGCAGTGTTCCTACGTTTGGAGGCTGAGATTCTCAGAGAAAAGTGTCTACTATTTCTGATGGTATCTTTTGTTTTTCCGAGTGAGGAGATTGACTATCCAGAACAGTCAAGAAACCTCAGCCAGTCCTGGCCACATACTGTCAGCCCCTTTCCCCTCGGAAGACAGAGGTGCCCATCTGCACCTGGAGCTGCAGTGTTCTCAGGCCAGGGTTCCCTGGAGCCCTCAGACTGAGGTGCAACAGAGCGGCCAAAGGAGATTCTGCCACAGGCTAAACAGTGCCTGGCTTTAGACTTCTGGGAGGAACAAATCTATATTTCAAAACAAAATAGTCATCTAAGATGGAGGAACTCCCTGGGTGAGAGCTGTGCCAGTGCAGGCTATGTCCTGGCCATAGCTGCCCCACTTCCCCCAGTCCGTGCCCACCACAGCCTCCACCTCGAGTGAGTATGGACAGTGGAGGGAAGCCCCTGGCACCTCAGAGCTCTTCACAAAGGAAGTAGACTTGGTCTGGGATGAACAGCTTTAGTCTGAGTGAAGCCATGTGTGACTCCTTCTTGCACTCTACGTAAGAAACGGTGTCTTCCATCAGCTTCCCCAGCCCCTAGCCTCCCTGCCTCCCACCACCCCCATCTCCCATCATCCTGAAGAAGGAGTCTCCAGGCTTAGACAGAAGGCTGCCCCTGAGGCTGGCCCTGTCCACAGCCCAGATTTTGTACAGTATTCTGATGATCATACAACATGAACAGCCATCCAGAACAAACCCTGTTTGCTCCTTTGTGAATCAGGAAGGCCGCCCACCTCTGTCTTTTCTCTTTTCCCCCAGTTTGTGCTTCTACAGTGTTTCCAATGTGCACATAATTCCTGGAAGAAAAACTGAAGAGAAAGCAGGACCTGGCATTTGTCAAGGAGAAACAGCTGGACACAGTCTACGGGGCTAAAGACAGATTCTATTCAGTGCTGCTGCAACCGGGGAAAGGAGATTTCAGTATGGAGCTGAGCTCCGCTCCAAATACAAAACCAGGTGGGGCTCTGTGGCCAAGGAGCAGTGCCAGGGGCTCAGTCGGTGGATGGAAATTAGTAAAAGGAGACATCAGGGTAGGGAGTACCTGCTAAGCCGGCTTACCTGGATCCTTGCTGAATGCAGGGGGGTGGGGGGGATCAGGTATCACTGTGGGGGCTGGCTTAGCAGGTTCTTTGTTAAGACAGCCTGAGGACAGGGCTGGTGGAAAAGAATGCTCAGAGGCACCTGTCTAAAGTTTGGTCAAAGAGAGAGTATTTGCCAATGTGCAATAATAGATACCAAAATCAGCTTCCAGTGATTACGTGTTCATGACTGCAGGGTAATGTCACAACGTCACAAAAGCCTGAGCACACACCTTGGTCAGGTTAGTGAAACCTCACGACAGCCCAGAGGTGGGCCTGTCATTACCTGTTGCAAATGAGGAAACTGTGGCTGAGCAAGGTGGAGTGACACCCTCAGGTCACGATGAGGAAGTCAAGGGCAGAGCTGAGGTCTGCAGCCAACTGTTTGATCCTGCAATGTTCACACAATGCCTTCTACACCTGAATCCCCTAAACATGGCCAGCTTTGGGCACTCCCCATCAGCATTGTTTCCAACAGCCACAATATCCACTTAGTAACAGAGCTGCCATTTCAGCTGCAGACCCCTCCCCTCTCCCCACACATGGAGAACTTGCTGCTGGCCAAGCACTCTCTAAGGCAGGAAAGGCTGCCGCAGAAGCTGGTGCCAACAGAGGTAGTTGGATCCAGCCTGCCCCAGAGCTGTAGGTGGGGGCCCAGGACCACAGCTGGAGCTCCTGGCTCGCTGGGCTGCCTGGTTGCTGGCCCCAGGTGCCAGTGACCACGTGGTCTCAGCATGCTGGGCCTCAAACACCTGCCAGTTCAGGCGGGCTGGGGAGGTGGCTCCAGTGGCAGGTGCAGTAGTGCAGGAGTTGCCATCAGCTTCCCAAGGAGCTGCATCTCACACCACCCACACTGCATGTACCTGCTTTCTAGAAAGATCAGGGAGACAGCCAGGAGCAGCACCCGAAGGACATGGAACCGCAGTCAATTGTTCGGGCATTGAAGCCAAGCTCTGTGGGTCCTCTTCGCACTGGGCACATTGTCACCTCTCTGGGCCTCAGTTTCCTGCAGGTGAAATGAAAAGGCTAGACCATGTTTAATTGTGGGACCTTGAGGCTCTATTAAATTTTTAACTAGAAAATGTCCACATAGACCAAAGCAAGCTTTGCTTCCAATGTGGACAAACAAAGGCCCACAGTGTGCAGGGGTCAAGGGGTCAGCTGCAATCCTGGGCACAGAGTGGAGAAAGGATTTTCTCCTGCAGAGAGCACCGGCCCATGCCCAAAGGTCACATCAGGTGGGTTCCATGGCCCCAAGCACTCTGATGTTTCTGGAGGTAAGCCCTCGACGTCGTAGCCCAGGTCTCCGCCTTGGGTGAGCAGAACGGTGCTGACAGTGAGGAGCCCCCGCTCAACAGCCAGAGGGAAACCTGTTTCATTTCTCAGTTTGCCAATTTGGCCACTGGAGTCCCAGCTCAGCCACTGAGTGTCTCCTGACACTATGCCCCTGACCTCCCCACAGAGCCACTGCTGCCATGACACAGGCTGGACACTGGTGCTCGCCACACTTCCTACTGGGGTCAGGATGGGGGAAGGGCTGAGTCAGGGCCATCAGTCACTGTAGCCCACCATACTCAGCTCCTGTGGATATGCTGTGAGCAGAAATGGAGAGTGGAGAGGAGGGAACCCCATGGGTGCCTTCTAAGGCCAGGACTTTGCAGCCACCCTTCATCCCTCAACACACACTCCCTGAGCAGCTGCTGTGTGCTGCACTCTCCCTGGAATTCCAGCCTGCAGCCAACCAGAGGAAACGCCCACCCTGACGAATTTCTTGTTTTAGCAGGAAAGGGGAGGTGATAAACAACATAAATTTAAACCTCCATCATGTATTACATGGTGAAGATGGGCAGGAGAAAACTAAAGCAGGGAAAGAGAACCAGTAGGCAGGGAAGTATCACTGGGAGGGGAGGCCACGTGGAGATGGAAGGAGAAGCGGGTGGAGGCGGCCTTGATGCCGTCCCAGGGGGGGGCATCCGGGGCAGATGGGAGAGTGGAGCCCAGGTCCCAAGGCATGAGCAGAGCTGGCAGGGCTGAGGACCAGCAGGGAGACTCAGGGCTGGAGAAGCTAGAGCAGAGTCAGGCAGGGAAGGGTCACAGAGAATGCAGTCAGGGAGGGCATGGGGACTGCAGAGCATCGTGGTTCAACGTTAGAACGTCTGCGTTCATTCCAAGCGACACAGGAAATGCAGAGGTTCAACAGCCAAGGAAGGGTGCAACCTGGTTTATGTTTTAACACTCTCCTGGCTGCTGGGCTGAAATGGGTGAGGAGCAAGGGGCAGTAGGAAGGCCAGGCAGGCACTGCACAAGCCTAAGTGTCAGAAATGCTTGCTCAGCCCAGGGCTGTAGAGGTGGGCCTGGGGAGGTGGGGCTGGATTTGGGATACAGGTTGGGGTACAGCTCTCAGGATATACTGAGAACCAGGATAGAGAGGGTGAGAGAAAGCACCAAGCAATCACTCCATGGTCTTGACCCTGGGCGGCTGGAAGGATGGAGCTGCCATTTACTGTGATAACAAGAGCAAGTGGAACAGGTTGCAAGAGGATGATCAGGAGTTTTATTCCGGACATAGCAAATTTTAGATCAGACATAGCAAATTTCAGACACCTGTTAGGCTTAAAATTGAAGATGCTGTATGGGAAGTTAGATACAGTAGTCTGGAGTTCAGGATGTTGATCATGGCTAGATATGTAAATTGAGAAGCAACAGCAAACCTAGGATATTTAAAACCAAGACACTTAAAGCATGGATAGAGAAAGGAAGACGTTCAAGGATAGAACCTGAGGCATATCAAGGTTTAAAAAAAACAGAGAAGAAACCCTGTAAAGGGGACCAAAGGGGAAAAGCCAGTTGTGTGTTCTGGAAGCAAAGTAAAGAGGACGCTTCACAAAAAAGGAGAACCAGCTGTGGGCATTGCTGCTGGGGGAAGGAGGAACACTTAGAATTAACCCCTGGATATAACCTTGGGCCTATCACCTGTGACCTTGACCAGAGATCCCAGGAGCGGTAGGAACAAAGGCCTGATTTGAGTCACATTGAGAGCAAAACGAGGGCAGCTGCTGCAAGGAAAAGTGAAAAGAAAGGAAGGTCATTTTGCAACACGGAAAGAAATAATGGCATGTTCATTTGCTGATGGAAATGACCCAATAGGGAGGGAGAAATTGATCACGAAGGAGAGAGGGGAGAATTACCAGAGTGATGTCCTTGAGAAGCTGAGAGGGGATAGGATTTATCCTTAGTAACAGGAGAGGAAATGGAGGAGTCGGCACAGCTGGGGGAGGTGGGTGGATGACGGGGAGGGAGCTGGCAGCAATTCTTTTCTGATCACTCTGATTTCCTCCATGAAACTAAAGAAGCAAACAAATCAGCTGATATAAGGATGAAGGAAGAGTTGACGCGGGTTTCAAGAGAGGAGAAGGTGTGAGACAGTGATCTATACATGTAACATGATGGCAAGGCAGCTCTCAGGGCCCATTTGAAGTCAGTGATCACAAATTTAACAAGAGCAGAGTCAGCGCAATGGTGTTCTTCTGTCCAGCCTCCCACTGCACAGGGGAAGGGGCAGCATGGCCAGAGGACTGGGTCCTTGCCAAGGAAGTGAGATGCAGACAGAGAGGAACAAGGGAGTTCAGTTTATTGATTGAGAAGTATTAATCTTTCTTTAAGATAAGAAAATGAGCTAAGTTACTTGCCCAAGGTCACAGAGCTAGTGAGATACCTACTTGGGATTTAAATCTCAATCTAGCTGACTTGAAAGCCATTTATCTTTCCACTACTTGATAAAGAATTGCATTTTAGGCCAGGCACTGTAGCTTATGCCTGTAATCCCAGCAATTTGGGAGGCCGAAGCTGGGAGATTACTTGAGGCCAGGAGTTTAAAACAAGACTGCTCAACACAGCAAGAGCCTCATCTCTCTACAAAATTAAAAAAAAAAAAAAAAATTAGCCAGGCATGGTGGCACATGGCTGTCTGTAGTCCCAGCTTCTCTGGAGGCTGAGGCAGAGGATTGCTTAAGCCCAGGAATTTGAGGCTGCAGTGAGCCATGATCGCACCACTGCACTCCAGCCTGGATAATGGAGCAAGACCCTGTCTCAAAAAAAAAAAAAAAAGCATTTGACATATAGCCATTATATCTTACATCTGCCCTAGAGTTTCTATGCCATTGTATCATGTATACCACTTTGAATGATTTTGTTTTTATTATTCACCATTAGTTCTTTCTTTTTCCAGTGCTTTGCAGTTGTTTATTTTTAATAATTTATTATGGCATGACCTACACATAGGAAAATCAGAGTTGAGGGGTATACAGCTTGATAAATATCACAAAGTGATAATTGCTAAGGAGCTTCTTGTGTCTGGGAATTGATGTCTCGCATTGGTTTTCGAAAATTCTCAGCCATTTTTTAATAACCAAGACAGCGAGGTACTGGTACAAAAAAAGAAACATAGACCAATGGAACAGAATAGAGAGCCCAGAAATAAGGTCCCACACCTACAACTATCTGATCTTCAACAAAGTTGGCATAAACAAGCAATGGAGAAAGGACTCCCTATTCAATAAACGGTGCTGGAATAACTGGTTAGCCATATGCAGAAAATTGAAACTAGACCCCTTCCTTACACCATATACAAAAATTAACTCAAGAAGGATTAAAGACTTAAATGTAAAACCTAAAATCATAAAAGCTCTGGAAGACAACCTGGGCAATACCATTCTGGATATAGGAACTGGCAAAGATTTCATGATGAAGGCACCAAAAGCAATCGCAACAAAAGCAAAAATTGACAAATGAGATCTAATTAAACTTAAGAGCTTCTGCACAGCAAAAGAAACTATCAAAAAAGTAAACAGACAACCTACACGATGGGAGGAAATATTTGCAAACTATGCATCTGACAAAAGTCTAATCTTTAGCACTTATAAGGAACTTAAAGCAAATTTACACCAAAAAAAACGCATTAAAAAGTGGGCAAAGGACATGAATGGATACTTTTCAAAAGAAGACGTACGTGCAACTAACAAGCATATGGAAAAAAAGCTCAACATCACTGATCATTAGAGAAATGCAAATCAAAACCACGATGAGATAATTATCCCATACCAGTCAGAATGGTTATTATTAAAAAGTGAAGGCCAGGCACGGTGGCTCACACCTGTAATCCCAGCACTTTGGGAGGCCAAGGCAGGTGGATCATGAGGTCAGGAGATTGAGACCATCCTGGCTAACACGGTGAAACCCCGTCTCTACTAAAAATACAAAAAATTAGCCGGACATGGTGGTGGGTGCCTGTAATCCCAGCTACTCGGGAGGCTGAGGCAGGAGAATGGCATGAATCCAGGAGGTGGAGCTTGCAGTGAGCTGAGATCATGCCACTGCACTCCAGCCTGGGTGACAGAGCTAGATTCCATCTCAAAAAAATAAAAAATAATTTAAAAAAATCAAAAAATAAATGCTGGTGAGGCTGTGGAGAAAAGGGAATGCTTATACACTGTTAATAAGAGTGCAAATTATTTCAACTATTGTGAAAAGCAGTATGGCGATTCCTCAAAGAGCTAAAAACAGAACTATTATTTGACCCAGCTATCCTATTACTGGGTATATACTCAAAGAATACAAATAGTTCTCATAAAGACACATGCATGCATATGTTCATTGCAGCACCATTCTACATAGCAAAGACATGAAGGCAACCAAAATGCCCATCAGTGGCAGATTGGATAAAGAAAATGTGGTATATATACACCATGGAATACTATGCAGGCATAAAAAAGAACAACAGCATGTCCTTTGCAGGAACTTGGTTGGAGCTGGCAGCCATTATCCTTAGCAAACTAATTCAGGAACAGGAAAATCAAATATTGCATGTTCTCACTTATAAATGGGAGATAAATGATGAGAACACATGGGCACAAAGAAGGGAGCAACACACACTGGGGCTTACCTAAGAGTGGAGGGTGGGAAGAGGGAGAGGCCCAGAAAAAATAATTCTTGGGTACTAGTCTTAGTGCCTTGTGATGAAAGAATCTGTACAACAAACCCCCATGAAATGAGTTTACCTGTATAACAAAACTGCATATGTACCCCTGAACCTAAAATAAAAGTTTTTAAAATGAAATAAAATAAACATTTGGGTAAATATTTTTTAAAAAAAGAAAATCTTCAGCCATTATCTCTTTTAAGACTGCCATTGACTCTGTTTTCTCACCTTTGGGAACTCAATTCTACGAATGTTAGACCTTTCATTTTTGTCAATATTTCTTTTTATTCTTTGCCACATTTTTCATCATTTATTTTTTCTATGGTTCATTCTTTTCATTTTCTTTTACCTAGTCTCTTTTTCTCTGGTGAAATTCTCCAACTTGACTTTTAATTCTTGAGGATATTAATCATAGTTACTTTAAAGTCTGTTTCTGATAATTTTGATGTCTGGATTTCCTGTGCTTCTGTTCCTGTTGTCTAGTATTTTCTCTTTGGTTTTGGTCTATTCTTATCTATTTTTATCTGTTATTTTTAACTTTATTTAGTACATTATGTATGGAAAATTAGAAATCATGTGAGGGATTGATCTATGCTATCATTCTCTAGGGAACACTTACTTTTGCTTTAGAAGGGGAGTCAGGGTAGGGCTAGATGACCTTAATCCAAAAGAGGACTGAGCTGATTCCCAGCTGGGCTTCAGTCTCTCTGGGGCCTGTTCCATTTATGGTTAATCCTTACTCTTACATGTTATTCTGCAAGATTTCCAACTGAAAGCATGCGGTATTTCTCAGAACCTCTTTTTCACAGTGGTCTCTGATATCTGATATTTGTTTTTCCAGGTCTGGGAGCCTGCTGAGAGCTCTGTACAGATTCTCAAAATTTGGTTACTACAAATGCCTTAAAGGCAAAAGTGGCACCTAATGTCAGGGTTTCTTCACTGCAGTCCCCTCCCCAGGATCTTGGTGTATTAGTCCATTCTTACACTTCTATGAAGAAATGCCCAAGACTGGGCAATTTATAAAGGAAAGAGGTTTAATTGACTCCAGTTCTGCAGCACTGGGGAGGCCTCAGGAAACTTACAATCATGGTGGAAGGGGAAGCAAATACGTTCTTCTTCACATGGCTGCAGCAAGAAGTGCCAAGTGAAAGGCGGGAAACCCCTTATAAAACCATCAGATCTCATGAAAACTCACTCACTATCATGAGAACAACATGAGAGTAACTGCCCCCATGATTAAATTACCTCCCACTGGGTCCCTCCCATGACACAACGGGATTATGGGAACTGCAATTCAAGGTGAGATTTTGGTGGCGACACAGAGCTAAACCATATCATTCCACCCTGGCCCTGCCCAAATCTCATATTCTCCCATTTCAAGGCACAATCATTCCTTTCCAACAGTCCCCCAAAGTCTTAACTCATTCCAGCATTAACCCAAAAGTCCAAGTCCAAAGTCTCATCTGAGACAAGGCAAGTCCCTCTTGCCTATGAGCCTGTAAAATCAAAAGCAAGTTAGATGCAATGGGGGTACAGGCATTAGGTAAATACAGCCATTACAAATGGGAGAAATTGGCCAAAACAAAGGGGCTACAGGCCCCATCAAGTCTGAAATACAGTGGGGCAGCCAAATCTTAAAGCTCCAAAATGATCTCCTTTGATTCCTTGTCACATCCAGACCATGCTGATGCAAGAGGTGGGCTCCCACAACCTTGAGTACCTCCATCCCTGTTGCTTTGCAGGGTACACCCCCCACCCGGCTGCCTCCTCAGGCTGGTGTTGAGTGCTTACAGCTTTTCCAGGTGCACAGTGCAAGCTGTTGGTGGATCTACCATTGTGGGTTCTGAAGGACAGTGGCCCTCTTCTCACAGCTCCACTAGGCAGTGCCTCAGTGAGGACTCTGAGTGGGGCCTCCAACCCCACATTTCCCTTCTGCACTGCACTAACAGAGGTTTTCCATGAGGGCTCTGCCCCTGCAGCAAACTTCTGCCTAGATATCCAGGCATTGCCATACATCCTGTGAAATCTAGGCAGAGGTTCCCAAACCTCAATTCTTGACTTCCATGCACCCACAGGCTCAACAACACATGGAAGCTGCTAAGGCTTGGGGTTTGCACCCTCTGAAACCATGTCCTGAACTGTACCTTGGTCACCTGTTAGCCATGGCTGGAGCTGCTGGGATGCAGGGCACCAAGTCCCTAGGCTTTACACAGCAGAGGGGACCCTGGGTCCAGCCCACAAAACCATTTTTTCCTCATAGGCCTCCAGGCTTGTGATGCGAGGAGCTGCCGCAAAGGTCTCTGACATGCCCTGAAGACATTTTCTCCAATGTCTTAGTGATTAACATTCGGTTCCTCATTACTCTTGCAAATTTCTCCAGTTGGCTTGAATTTCTCTCCAGAAAATTGGTTTTTCTTTTCTATCACATCATCAGGCTGCAAATTTTCAAAACTTCTAAGCTCTGCTTCCTCTTAAATGCTTTGCTGCTTAGAAATTTCTTCTGCCAGATACCCTAGATCATCTCTCTCAAGTTCGAAGTTTCACAGATCTCTAGGGCAGGGGCAAAATACCGCCAGTCTCTTTGCTAAAACATAGCAAGAGTCACCTTTATTCCAGTTCCCAACAAGTTCTTCATCTCCATCTGAGACCACCTCAGCCTGGGCTTCGTTGCTGATATCACTATCAGTATTTTGGTCAAAGCCATTCAACAAATCTCTAGGAAGCTTCAAACTTTTCTTCTGAGCCCTCCAAATTGTTCCTGTTTTCTTCTGAGACCTCCAAATTGTTCCTGTTTTCTTCTGAGCCCTCCAAATCGTTCCAACCTCTGCCTGTTACCCAGTTCCAAAGTCACTTCCACATTTTTGGCTATCCTTACAGCAGCACCCCACTACCTCGGTACCAATTTACTGTATTAGTATGTTCTCACACTGCTAAGAAGAAATATCTGAGATCTGAGGCAAGTTATAAAGGAAAGAGGTTTAATGGACTCCAGTTCTGCAGAGCTGGAGAAGCCTCAGGAAACTTACAACCTTGGTGGAAGGGGAAGCAACCATGTCCTTCTTCACATGGTGGCAGCAAGAAATGCCAAGCAAAAGGGGGAGAAGCTCCTTATAAAACCATCAGATCTCATGAGAACTCACTCACTATCATGAGAATGCATGAGGGTAACTGCCCCCATGATTAAATTACCTCCCACTAGGTGCCTCCCATGACACATGGGGATTATGGGAACTACAATTCAAAGTGAGATTTGGGTGGGGACACAGCACCAAACCATATCAGTTGGCCTTCAAGTTCTTGCTGTCTTGGAAGTTCTCCAAAGTTTTAAACAGAGACAAGCTTTTTTTTTTCTTTATGTTGTGTTCAGTTTTTCTAATTGTTCCTGGTAGGAAGACTGGTCTTCATTATCTAGTCTCCCATTAACAGAATTAAAAGTCTCTTCTTAATTGCTTAACAGCAATTTTGCAGAGATTCTCTTATTTGCTTCCAAAGCCAGCAGTCTGTGGCAGACACCTGAAAAGACATAGGAGAAAAGACTCATTTCACTGGGCAAATGGCAAATGACTTAGTGCATTGTGTTAGTATGTTCTCTTAAGAATGTTACTCTTGTGTTAACCTCCTTAACAAACTTTTCTTTGGTTTTGAAATTTCTACCTCTTTCTGGCCAGGCGATGAGCCACCGATAATCCGAGCACTTTGGGAGGCTGAGGCGGGTGGATCACCTGAGGTCAGGAGTTCGAGACCAGCCTGGCCAACATGGAGAAATCCCGTTTTTACTAAAAACACAAAATTAGCCAGATATGGTGGTGCATGCCTGTAATCCCAGCTACTCGGGAGGCTGAGGCAAGAGAATCACTTGAACCCAGGAGGCGGAGGTTGCGGTGAGCCGAGATTGTGCCATTGCACTCTAGCCTGGGCAACAAGAGCAAAACTCCATCTCAAAAAAAAAAAAAAGAAAAGAAAAAATTCTACCCCTTTCTATCATAGAGGGCCTAGAGAGTTAATTTTTTTTTAACTAGGAAATCTCTCTCAGGAGACATCCACCAACACATTGTGTTCTTAGAAAATTTCCACTTCTCATGAAAGCATGCCAGGTTGCTTAATTATAAGTTTCAAGTAGTGGTTGGGGCAGAATAAAGGGTTTCAAGATGTACAACCTAACCACAAATGTAATAATGTGTTTTCAGGGGGAAAAAAAGGAATTTTAATTTAAAAAGCAAAAAGACAGATTAGAGAAACGTAATCAAGCAAGTCAATCTTACAGAGACTTATGTATAATCCATTTCCTCTGGAGATTCAGCTAGGAGCATGAGTAGGCGATGAAACCTTGTTCAGAAGCCACCTGTGCTTGCTCCCTCTGACCCCAGGCTGTGTCTGCGCTCTCAACTCCATCAATGAGCCTGAGAGGGAAGGTTGGGTCTCAGGGCAGGGAGAAAGGGCAAGAAGGGGAAGCTTTTTGTAAAAAGCAGACAGTGAGGTTGAGGGACTGGCCTCTGTGTGAGTGAACAGAGATGTGCTCGGAGATGTGTGTGGGCAAGGGCAGGGAAAAAGCCAGGGAGCCAGTATTTTTTGCAAATACCCTCTGCATAGAGTATTTCAGCTCAATCATATTGAACATCTCTTGGGTCGCCTAAAACATGCTCTCTAAAGCAAATTTACCTCCTGTGCCAAATTTAATCTCTTGGCACTGTGTTGAGAAAGCTTCTGAAGCTGAATTAAGGTCCAGGAGAAGGTCACTGTGAAGAGTGGGGTCAGCCACAGCCACAGCACAGGGCTTGTGCGTTTGCCACTTCTCTCTTTAGAAGAAGCATATAATCGCAATCATTCCAGAATGTGCTAGGGCATGTCAAAGTACATCGCTACTTTTTTATTTTTTCCCAAAACAACTTCATGATGTAGATAAGACAGGTATTATAAATCCCACTTTACAGGTGAGAAAGAGGCAGTAGGGAATGTACCAGGATTTGTCCACATCGTCCACAGGTCCTCAGTAACCGTGTTACAGGAAAGGTTTCTGATCCAGACCCCAAGAGAGGGTTCTTGGATCTCATGCAAGAAAGAATTCAGGGAGGGTCCACAGTGCAAAGTCAAAGCAAGTTTATTAGGAAAGTAAAGTGGTGAAAGGACAGCTACTCCATAAGAGGGTAGATGTTCCTGAAAGTAAGAGGAGGAACACGTCCACCCTAGGCACAATGCTTGTATCTATGGGGAGATGTGCTCTGCTACAAGGATTTGTGATAAAGGATTAATTTTCTTAACTACTATATTTTGCAAGATTCAATACTACTATCTTTAAAGCAAAATTAGGAATGCCTTTGATGTCCAGATATCAGGATATCAGGACACTCCCAAGTTTGGGTCTGTTTAGTAAACATTACTAATTTGTCCCCTTAACCTTAAACATCTAGAGCCTCGGAATGCCTAACCTTCTGAGAATGCAGCCTAGAAAGTGTCAGTTTCATTTTCTAGCCCTCACTCAAAATAAAGCCCAGTTTCATTTTCCAGCCCTCACTCAAAATGGAGTCAGTTTCATTTTCCTAGCCCTCACTCAAAACGGAGTCTCAGTTTCATTTTCCTAGCCCTCACCCAAAATGGAGTCACTCTGGTTCTAACACCTATGACAACCGCTGCTGGGATTCCTACTCAACTTTCCAATGGTTGGAAGAAGGACAAGTCGGTGCCCAGTAATCAGAGAATCATGTTAAACAAATGAACTAGACAAAAATATTTATAGCATTGCTCTCAAAAAACACAATGAAGGCTCCCAAAAGAAATGATCCTGTCCACTTATGATAAAAAATTAAACATGTCTTTCAGAATATTTTATAAAACATAAGTAAAAGATAAAGTTATGAATGATTATGAATATAGATTAACTTAATATTAGAAGTGGACTTAACATAAGTGGTTAATGTTGCAAGCATAGGAGGAAATAAAAGATGCCTTCATGATTGAAAACTTTAGCTGCTAATCATTGTGTCTCTCGAAAAAGAAGGCAGGAAAAAAGGAGTTTAATTCAGTTAAACAAACATTTACTTGAGCCCTATACTAACTGTATAGAATACCATTTAAGCATATTTGAGCTAGCATATAATGAGTTAGGTAAGTGGACAAAAACAATAATCCAAGACAGGATAAGATACACGCTATTGGGAAGACAAAAAGAAAATATTGAAACTGCCTTTCCAAAATTATAATCGGCAAGAAGGTTGTGACAATGGGGGAGATCTGATCTAGCTCAACCTCGCTCCTAGCTTTAGTCTCCTCACCACTCCCAGCTGCCCTTAATTATTCCTGGGCTAGCTTTGGGAGACATTTAGTTCATAGTTTAAATGATAATAGCCCTCCCCAGCAAACGAGAGGTTGCCAGGCTAGAAGGAGCAGAGGAACCTGAACCCTGCTAAGGTGCAGGCAGAAACGATTGTCAGCCACATACAACTGACCTAACTGCTCCTGCAAATAATATCAGTATTCTAGAACCTAAGATTGGCCTTTTGAGATACCTTTTCAGGTTTTTTGCTTGTCTGACACCTACGGCTCCATCTGGACCCACCAACTCCACTCCTGTGGCCCCATCCACAAGTAATTCAGCCTGCAGGAGGACAGCTTCCACCCCCTATGATTTCATCTCTGCCACAACCAATCAGCAGCAAGCACCTGTTACCTGGCCACCCCAACCTATTCTCCCAAACTGCCTTTGAAAAACCCCTAAGCTAGGAGCTTTGAGGAGACTGATTTGAGTAAATAATAAAACTTCCGTCTCCCAAACAGCTGGCTCTGTATGAACTACTCTTTGTCTATTGGTTTTCTGTTCCTGCATCTGTTTAGGATTATGGTGCCCTCTCTTGATAAATCAGCTCTGTCTAGGCAGCGGGCAAGGTGAACCCACTGGGCAGTTATAATATCATGGGAGAATATGGAATCAAGAGATTTGGAAATAAACATTCTGAATGATTACTGAATGAGCGTGAATTTCATTTGTAAAATGCTTATAATTTGCTCTTAAATTCAAAAAGGCAAAAAAAGGGAGAAATATTTCTTTCAAAATTTCATGTATTGACTGTTCCTTTGTATTATTTTTTTCATGGAATCCTCAGATAGATACCAACAAACTATGTCTATAATATATGCAGGTCCATTTCCTGGACCCTTTCTGGGATTGTATGTAATGAGCATTCAATAGTAAAACAATTCATCTCAGGAATCGTGGCATGGATTTTAATCTGGTTATAAATCTTCAAAGATCAGGAAAAGAGAAAGTGACTTCTATGAATGAATCATAGAAACCAAGAATCTGATGCAAATTCATCCAACTTTAAATGGAAATATTTTCAGACTACCCAAGATGGGCTGTTTTACTCAATAGCTGGAATCAAGGTCTTGTTTTTCCCAAACTTAAAATGTTTCTTTTCATTGTTTATTTATTTTCTATTTTGTAACCTTTATTTAGGTTCAGGGGTACATGTACTGGTTTGTTATACAGGTGAATTGTGTATCATAAGGGTTTGGTGTACAGATTATTTCATCATGCGGGTACTAAGCAGAGTACCCAAAGGTAGTTTTTCTATCCTCTTCCTCCTCCCACCCTCCACCCTCCAGGAGGCCCCAGTGTCTGTCGTTCCCTTCTTTGTGTCCATGTAGACTCAGTGTTTCGCTCCCATTTATAAGTGAGAATATGTGGTATTTGGTTTTCTGTTCCTGCATCTGCCTAGGATTATGGTCTCCAGCTCCATTCATATTGCTGCAAAAAGGACATGATCTAGTTCTGTTTTACACCTGCATAGTATTCCATGGTGTATATGTAACATATTTTCTTTATTTAGTCTACTGTCGCTAGGCATTCAGGTTGATTCCATATATTTGCTATTGTAAATAGTGCTGCAATGAACATACGCGTGCATGTGTCTCTGTGGTAGAAAAATTTATATTCACTGGGGTATACAGCCAGTAATGAGATTGCTGGGTAGAATGATAATTCTGTTTTAAGTTCTTCAAGAAATCGCCACACTACTTTCCATGATGGCTGAACTAATTTACACTCCCACCAAGAGTGTAGAAGTGTTCCCTTTTCAACAGTCAAATAATAGCAGATGCTGGTGAGGTTGTGTAGAAAAGGAATGCAGATCTGAGAGCGCACTGCGTCAAGCGTTTGACATTAAAGCCCCTTTGTGTCATGAGTTCTCCTCTTACTGAATACATGGGCACTGGGCGGAGGAAAAGAGACTTTACCTCCATGACGAATTTCTGAAGTTTCCTGATCCATGGGCACTCTCATCAGTGACGTCTCCTCCATCCACCGGGGCCTTGGTGTTTGGGTCTTCCTAGATAAAAGCCAAATTGAACGTTACTCCTTTCCCAATGTGGGGCTTCAAATAAAAAAGTCGCAACTTCTTTAACACTCCTCCCTTCAAGGGACTGGGCCCATGTCCCCTCCCCTTAAATCAATCAAGCAATGCAGTGGGTAGAGTGATGATGCCCCAGGGCTCCTGAAGTGAGGCCATACACAGTCACCCAGCCTCCATGTGGTCGCAAGCAGCGCTGGCTTTTGGAACACTCCTTCTCGAGACCCAGCCCAGGTCACTTGGAGATGCCATGTGCTCACACTTGCTCAGCCACAGGAGTGGAGGCTGGTACCGAGTCATCCCAGCCCAGGCACCACACATCTGAGTGAAGAAGCTTCCAGAGGTTCCAGGGCCCAGTCTCAGGTCACTGCAGCCACTCGTCTTTCGGAATGAGGCCCCTGTGCTCCCACTGTGCTCTGTATAATTTCCTGGCCCACACCGTTTGGGAGCATAATAAGATGCCTGCTGCCCTGCACCACTCAGGCCACTTCCACAGCCCTCAGTAACCACAACCCTCTACACCACTGTCAGTCACGTCCCTCGAACTTGTCCAGAGCCCCACCTATCCATCCATTTCCAGACAGACCCCTCAATCCCAAGGAAGTCCTTACACAAGTCTTCCATTTTACCAGTCACTCAATTTGACACAAATATTTTTCTCATTATAATATTTTGGTTTATTTACTGCCATTTTAAAGATTATTTCACTATTACAAGACATTTTACTATTATGGGATGTTTAGATTATTTTGCATTTGGGACAATTATGAATAATGCTATTAGAAATATCTTTGTGTGTGATTTTATGCTCGAGTTGGAGATTTGTTTTACATCATAGATTTTCAGCAGTTCAATTACTGGGTTAAAGAGGATTAGTGACTTAAGGCTCTTGAGGCGTATTGCCAAATCTCTTTTCAAAAAGTTATAACAACTCACGGTGACGCCAATAATATAGGAGCCTGCTTGTATCACTGTACCCTCTCCAGCTAAACTTAAACAGATAATTAAGAAAAATATTGACTTGAAGTATAAAACTTATAGCTCTATTTATCTCACAAACTCAGGTAGATGTGGAGTGACAAGAAGAGTGGCTGGAATAATAGGTGCATCACAGCACCAGATACAAAGACAGATACATTATTCCTTAGAAGAAGAAAGGAATGCAAAGGAATGGTTGTCAGGCCTTGTGGAGGGAAAGAGTGAGGCAGAGCAAAAGAGAGACAGAGCAATGTTGGGAAAGGGAGACACGGAGCCTGTGGCGAGGCCACATGCGTGAAGGCAGGGAGGAGAGCCCAAAGCAGAGGAGAAACTCCAAGCAAATGCACGGATTTCAGAATTAGACCAGGGTACTGGAAAGACCAGATGACAGTCATTAAGAAAGAGAAAAAACAAGCCAGGCATGGCGGCTCACACCTGTAATCGCAGCACTTTGGGAGGCCAAGGTGGGCAGATCACCTGAGGTCAGGAGTTCAAGACCAGCCTGGCCAACATGGTGAAACCCCATCTGTACTAAAAGTACAAAAATTAGCCGTGTGTGGTGGTGTGCCCTGTAGTCCCAGCCACTCAGGAGGCTGAGACAGGACAACTGCTTGAACCCAGGAGGCGGAGGTAGCAGTGAGCCACTGCACTCCAGCCTGGGCAACAGAGTGAGACTCTGCTCCCATCCCCTAAAAAAAATTTTTAAAAAAAGAAAGTGGGAAAAACAGTCTTGACCAATGGCATCAATATGATGGAATTCCACCTTGTTTATCACCCGTGGTTCCCTCAGAGGATGGCCAGAGGTTAGAACACAAGCTTTAGATCAATAGCATTAGACAAAAATATTATTTAAAAAATCTAGAATAAGAATGAATTTGGCCAAACAGATTCAAATATCCTCACCATTATTTTCCAAAATAACTATCATTTCCACTTTTTTAGGCAAATGTAGCTCCTAAAACTAAGAAGTTTATGGGAATATTCAAAACAACATTATAAAGATGGTTTTCCTTGAAATTCCCTCTGTTTAATGGCCAGCATGCTGTACTGTCCTGTTTTTTTTCCCCCAGATACCAAAGGCTCGTGATAAAAACATCTGGTTTATGTGAGCCTTGGTTTTGGCAGTAGCACATTAATGTAAGTAAATATCTGATTAAAAATGCATCACACGGTTGAAACTGATATCATCATCTACTTGGTTTTTCCAAGAACAATACAGGATAAAGCACCAATTAAGTCTCCTAAACAAGAGGACCAGAGAATAACAGATGATAAAATAGTTCATTTCATTCAGGCTGTCTTCTTCATTGGCATTGAGAGCCTATATCATTCACAGTTCTTGACGTTACTGGACTTGCAGAAAGAAATCTAATTTGCCCCCACATCACATTCAAGTACTTGTTACTCACATCTCGCAATTTTATATTCTGCTTCCCCAGGAAACGGACACATTGAGTATTCTAAGTTTACAGAATAAGCAACATCGATACCTCAGGTGTGGTTTGTCCATTACCCAAACTCACTTTTATTTGTCTACTCATCTACCATGTGCATGGTGATTTCCTATGTGTTATTCTACTTCGTGAGCACAACAATATAACAAAAAGTGATTCATCTCTCCACTTGCAAAGCACTGGCCCTGGGTAAATCCAGCCACTCATGAGGGTAGCCTGATGCGGAGAGAAGTCACACAAATGCCACATGACACTGTTTCAAAGCAGTGTTCTCCCACGGCCGCTGGCCCTCAGGCCACGGGGGTCCACACCTTGCCTCCCCTCCTGTGTCCCTGCTCCCCAGGATTTTGTGCAGTGCTGAGGGCAGCCGAAGGGCCAGCTATGGGCCTGCCACCCGGGGCCATCGCTTCCTTGTCACTATCATGTGCTCCTGTGTGAATCCTTCCACCTTCAGTTCTTGTAGTAAATCTAACTCAGTCACGTGAAAAATAGAACATTTTGTAAGATCTCAGGGGATCTGGGGACAACACTACACATCATTTTCTGAAGAATTCTCTTGTTTACATCGAGACTGCAAAGGAACAGAAAGTGACCTCTCGTGTCCAGGTGCCCGTTGAAAAGATTGCTGGTGTTTTCCAACATGCCTTCTTTCCACAGAGACAAACACTTCCCATTTGGAAAGCCTTGGTTTCTGCTGAGGGCCTCTGAAAACAACTGAAAACACCATGGTGGCTTTTAATACCATTTGGCTGGAACCACAGAAGGTGTTAGCCTGGTGCAAGGGTCCTGGGCTGACCCCACAAGGGACCTAAGTAGTGGGTCCCACTCTGCAGCTTGGCAGATGTTTGCCCTTAAGGATGGGACCTGTGATTAGGTAGGGGAGGGGGCAGTTCAAGCAGAGGACAGAGCAGCAAAGTCAGGCTTAATTCCAGGGGCCCCACTTGGAGCTGGGCAGCCTTGCCCAGGCTTTGCTTTCTGGGGAGTGCAGGATGGGTTTCAAGCACTCAAGTCTATCTCATGGGCTTGTGAGAATCAAGCCTAGAGAAGCCAGCATTTATTGCCCATTTCCTGTATCCTTGATATTGTGCTGTGCACTTTTACGTTCAATATCTCCAATTCTTCATTTATCTGTGACGGCGGTTCTGTTGTCCTCCTTGTTTCACAGAAGAGAAGAGCGAGGCACAGACACTTGAAGAGGTTTCTCTTCAAGGTCAAATTGTGGGTGAGCCCCTTAGGAGCTGCAGAGGGACACCTGGCCCACTGCATACTCAGCGACCTGGCCCCAGGACAGCCTCCCTTTCCTAACTACGACCCTGCACAATCCATCAGGTCACAAGAACAGAGCCAGCACAGGCAAGTGGTTAATAAACGGTGGCTTCCCTTGCTCTGCATCTGTGTTTACAATCGTGATAGAATATGGGCGTTTTAAATGTAAACATAGTTTTGTAACACGTGATCATCCCTAAATGTAAGTTTCTAGCTGCGGAGGGAATCCTTCCATGCCAGCACCTGTGAGCACTTTGCCACGTGTGGAATGGAGGCTCAGGAAGAGCAAAATGAATGCACTGCAGACCAAACGCCACTAAATTATTCCACAAGATCCCTAAACATGCGTAAGTGCCCATCCTGATAAATAGTTACTCTTGGAAGCTGCTGTTGCGTCTGAAATTACTTGCAACATATTGATTTTATTCTAGTACTGAAAACTTATTCCGTTTTATTATATTTGATTCTTTTTACCTACCCGTATTGCAAGCAACTTACCGATCTCAGGAAAACAGATAGCAATTACCTTCCATGCTGACTGTTTGAACTGAGCCGCACATCAGCCCGGAGTTTTTCCGCATTTCCCCTCAGCTCAGGGCCATGCATCTATGGCCTCTCACACATCTATGCTTGGCACTTCACTTTCAGCCATAGAGAAGAGTATTATTGCTCATAAGAAATTAGCCATGGTTTGCTATTTTCAGATAATTTGGAATTGTTATTGGAGAAACTGCCATTCACTATTTTGTGTGGTTTTTGGAAAGTTCTTAGGCAAAAGCCCAGTCCAGGAGGGTCCAGGTGATAGCCGGCTGGAAGGAGCAGAAGTCAATGAAGGAAGTGTGTAGGGTCTTCACGCAGAAACGAGGGGCACAGCACCTGCCTGGGTGGAGGGGGAAGGCAGACAGCGAACCTCCCTAAGAAAGGGCGAGAGGAAAGCTGAAAAGAGGGGCGGACCCCAGGCTGTGGGCGGAAAGCTCAGTGCTTGTCCAAGAGAAAGAGAAGGGAATCCCTGCCTCTGGAATGTCTGCAAAGTCCTAGGGGTGGAGCAGCAAGGGTGTGCCCAGAGGCCCTGCACCCAGTGGGGGGTATTCACAGGCAGAGTTGGAGAGTGGGGGGCGTCTTCCCCAAGGGTCCTGCCAAACAGACAACCCAGAGCAACGGGTAAAATCCAGGTGGTCATTTGCTTTGTAGAGACAGTGACATAAACGCAGTCCCGATCAGATCAGCAGAGGACATAGATTCACGGCTAGCATGAGGCTGCAGGCTTTCCTGGTGTCAGTGCTGAGAGTGAGGGGTGTTAGGAGATGGATGAGCCTTGCTGGCGCCACCCAGACTCCTCATCTCTCTGTGACTCTGAAAAGGAAGGAAGAAGAGACAAGGGGAGTGGAAAAAGCAGGGGCAAAGTGATGGAAGACAGAGGAAGGTGGGTTCATCACAGTCCACAGCAGGACAATTAAACGTCCCTGAGAAGAATGAAAGAGCTGCTCCTCCTGCCCTCTTCCCCCTCAAGCCGCACTCTGATGTCCCTTCTGTTCCAGAACCTGTGGCCTATCCCAGTTTGGATGCGATTCTCTTCATTCAGCCCCATGGTCTGACACACTGAGGGTGGCCGGCTGCAGCTGGAGCCACGTGGGGTTCTGCAACCAGTTCCGCACTTTCCTTGAAAGAGGGAGGACAGGGACCTTCGAAGAGTCCATGGTATGACTACTGAGAGGAATTTCTGATTTGGGGACACAGAAGCAAGAGCTTAATTAATCCTGGGGTGGGGGAGGGGAGGGGAGGAGCAGCCATGAGTGTGAGTGGGGCCACGAGCTTGGGCTTGTGTTTTTGTGGACTAAGCCCTCCTACCCCAGTTCACTCTGGGCTTCCAGTCACAACCAACGAATTAATCCGAATGTGACTTTGGGAACTTGACCTTCCCTCACTGCTGAGCTCACACTGGAGTAATCAACAACATAATTGCCCTTGAAAAGAAAGAGGGCCCGTGTGATTAAAAAGCCCACAAACCCTGAGATGGAGAGAGATTGCAGGTTCACAATTTTGCAGCCAACCACTATTTTTCATCGAGAAAATAATGAACAGGTACATCATGAAGAGTTATGTGATGAGCAATACAGCATCCCATTTTAGGGAATCTGGACTCAGAAATATGAATGCCCCTGTCCCCAAATATGCCAGCTGAAAGGCACACTCATCAGTCACTTCAGGAATGTTTCCTTTCAGATAAATGACCTTTCACACTGGGCCACCTGCTTCCTCCAAATCGGGATGCTGCGTGGGTGCAGAGGAAAACAGAGCTGCTGTGCACTAGTCATGGTTCTCCAGAGAGACAGAGCCAGGAGGACGGATCCCCACATGGGTTCCGTGGGTCTGTGTCTCTGGAGAACACTGGCTAATACAATACAGATGATGGATGCATGGATGGATGGATAGACAGACAGACAGACAGGCAGACAGACAGACAGACAAAGAGAGAGAAATTTTAAGGAATTGTCTTACATGTTTGTGGAGGTTGGCAAGTCTGCAATCCATGGGGCAGGCATCAGAATCTGGAAATTTAGGGAAGAGTTGATATTGCCATCTTGAGTCCAAATTCCACAGGGCAGCAGGCTGGAAACTCAAGTCGAGTTTCCATATTTCAGTCTTCAGGCAGAATTTCTTCTTTTTTGGGAAACCTCCATCTTTGCACTTCAGGCCTTCCACTGATTGGATGGGGCTCACCCACATCACTGAGGGTCATCTCAGTTAGAGTGAACTGATTATAGATGTTAATCACATCTGGACAAGATCTTCAGAGCAACATGTAAACTGGTGTTAGACCAAACTACCGTACACCAAAGGCCCAGGCAAGTTGATACATAAAATTAATCATCCAAGCTGGCATAGATTGTCTTCTTTCTAGAACTTCCACAGGGCAAGAACAGTGATTTTCCCCCAAAAAGCAGCCAGTCCTCGGGGTCTGTCAGCTGCTGTCCTGGAACCACAAGAGCTCCCAGCATAGGGAACTGCAGAGGGAAGAGGGAGGGACAGACAGCTGGTGGTTCTTGCGCTGCTCTCAGATTCTGCCCTTTTTCCTCCTAGACGGTTTCGTTGAGGACTCTCCAAGGACCACGGTGGTTCCTGCCATGCTCTCTCGGCCTCGGGGGTGATATAATTATGCAAATGCACCCAAGGGAAACTTTAATTTTAGTGCAATTTATACATGGAAGTGCTCAGATCTCAAGTGTACCTTACGATGCCTGTCAAAACAGAGGATCTTCCACGTCCCAGAAAGTCACCTAATTCTCCTTCCCGTGAGTGCAAAGCCTGCACTGATCAGATTTCTGTCACCCTCAGTCTCTCGTGCTTATTTCTCCAAGTTTGTATGGATTAAATCGCCTGGGGTGTACACTTCTGTGTTTGCTGTACTCCTCTTAGCCTGTTACTCTTGAGACTCATGCATATTGTGTGCTGAGTGCTATCCAAGTGCATGAGTAAAGCATACTTGACCCACGTGTTGATTAAACAATCCAGGTTTGACTATTATAAAAGTCTTTTTTGTAAAGGAACTTTTATGGATATATTGCATTTATTTTTGACAAATACCTGGGAATGACCTTACTGGGTCATAGGATAGAAGTATATTATTTTATGAGAGGACAGACAGTTTGCCAAAGTGGCTGTACCATTTTCCACCCCTGCCAGCAGCAGATAAGCATGCCGGGGCTCCGCATGCCTCCCAGCACCTGCTGCAGTCAGCCTTCGGCATTGCAGGTCTTCTCGGGCAGCATGCGGTAGGAGCTCCTGGGGTGTCTAGTGTGTATTTTCTTGACGGTTGATGAAGTTGAGCAGGTTTTCATGCGCTTATTCTCCATTTTTACGTCTTCTTTTGTGAACAGCCTCTTTGCTTTTTTTCTCTTTTTAAATTGTGTTCTTTTTCTTATTATCATCGAGTTTTAGAAGTTCTTCATGTAATTTGCATACAAATCCTCTTTCTTATTAATACATTCTCACAGTCTGTGACTTACCTGTTTATTTTGTTGATAATGTTTTGTGATGAAGATTTTATTTTTTTTGAGACAGGGTCTCATTCTGTCACCCATGCTGGAGTGCAGTGGTATGATCTTGGCTTACTGCAACCTCTGCTTTCTGGGCTCAAGTGATCCTCCCACCTCAATCCCCCAAGCAGCTGAAGAGTACAGGAGCGATCCACATGCCTGGCTAATTTTTGTATTTTTTGAGCTCAAGCAATCCACCCACCCCCGCCTCCCAAAGTGCTAAAATTATAGGCATGAGCCGCTGTGCCTGACCACATTGTTTTATCTTGATGAAGCATAATTAATCATTTTTAAATTTTATCAGCATGTTTTTTGTCTCCTAAAAAATCTTTGCTTGCCCCAAGATCACAGATATAATCTTCTGTGTTTTCTTCTAGAAGTTTTATGATTGTTTTAGCTTTTACATTTGGGTCCATAATTCATCTCAAATTGATTTTGTATGCAGTATATTAGTGATCAAGTTCTTTTTATAGATGGCTCTCACATAAGGCACATTTTAAAATATGAATTACAAAATATTGTTTAGAGTTGACTCTTCAACATTGAACAATGTGGGGTTAAGGGCACCAACCCTCTACACAGTCCAAAACTTTTTGACTCCCCCCAAATTTAGCTATTAATAGCCTGTTGACTGAAAGCCTTACCAATAACAGAGTTAATTAATACAGGTTTTCTATATTGTGTGTATTATATACTGTATTGTTACAATAAAGTAATCTAGAAAACAGAAAGTGTTATTAAGAAAATCATAAGGAAGAGACAATGTATTTCCTCTTCATTAAGTGGAAGTGGATCTTCACAAAGGTCTTCATCCTGGTTGTATTTTGTTGAGTACGCTGAGGAGGAGGAGGGAGAAGGTAAGCTGTTCTGGTTGTCTCAGGGGTGGCAGACGCAAAAGAAAGTCTGTGGGATTCAAACCCATCTTGCTCAGGGGTCAACTGTAATACAGTAGCAATATACGCTTGCTTCCATTTGGCTGTTAACACGGGTTTTGAAAGCTGGCTTTAGTACACCTGAGAGGGTTAGAGAAACTCATGTAATTCACCGCCTCCTCTTGCTTTTCCACTTCCTCTACATGGGACTACTTTGACTTACTAACCACATTTATTTATCACTGTCGGCTTCCTTGCTGTCAAAATAGAAGTTTATTTTCATCCCCCCTGTGTGTAGCACAGCACATGTGACAGACATTCTCCAGATGGTATTGCCTCCCTTGATATTTTTCTCTTTCCTTTTTTTAAATTATGAAATTTACCATTCAGGGATATATATGCACAGTTTAAAGAATAAACATACTCTCTTTTTCTCCCTCATACACAAATTTATAAGGTTTTTTATATTTATACAAATATGTACCCTTTTTTGGTGCTTTTCATTGCTTCTTACAGGTTCAGGGTTAAATCTGTTATAATTTTTCTTCAGCCTGAGACAATTATCGTAGTATTTCTTTTTTTTTTTTCCTTTTGAGACAGGGTCTCCCTGTATCGCTCAGGCTGGAATGCAGTGGCATGATTGTGACTCACTGCAACCTCTGCCTCCCGGGTTCAAGTGATTCTCATGCTGCAGCCTCCCGAGTAGCTGGGACTACAGCCACACACCACCAGGCCCAGCTAATTTTTGTATTTTTTGTGGAGACACAGTTTCACCATGTTGGCCAGTCTGATATTGAACTCCTGATCTCAAGTGATCTGCCTGCCTCAGCCTCCCAGAGTCTTGAGATTACAGGCCACTGCACACAGATTACTGATTACAGATTACAGATTACAGGCCACTGCACACAGCCAATTGTAGTATTTCTTAAAGAGAAGGTCTGATGGAGAGAAATTCTCTTAGCTTTTATCTCTTGAAAATGTATTTATTTTCCCTTCATTTTAAAATTAATCTCCTTTTTGAGATAATAGTAGATTCACACACAATTGTAAGAAATGCAGAGAGATCCCACATATTTTTTACTGAGTCTCCTCCAATGATGACAACTTACAAAATTATAGTACAATATCATAATCAGGTATAGACACTGATACAGTCAAGATATAGAACAGTTCCATCACCTCCAGGATCTCTCATGTTGCCCTTTTTTAGAAACACTTAACTGTCTCCTCCCTACATCCATCCATGACCCCGGTAACCATGAATCTGTCTTCTCTTTCTATAATTTTCTCATTTTAAAGTGAAATTATACAGTATTTGATATTTTGAGATTGGCTTATCTTCATTTTTGAAGGTTATTTCTGCACGATGTGGAATTCTAGGTTGGTAGTTATTTGTACACATGTGTGTGCATGCATGCTCTCATATATCCTTTCAGCCCTTTGAGGATATATTTCTGTTGTTTCTGGCCACTATTAAGTCTGGTGAGAAGTCAGTGACTTCACTTATCTTTGTTTTCCTGTACATAATGTGCATCTTTTATCTAGCTCATTTTAAAAATCTGCTGTTTAGTTTTGGTGGTCAGCAATTAGCTATGATGTGCTTAGGTACTCTGTATTTCTCCTGATTGGTGTTTTCTCATTGTTTTAGATTTGTAAGATTATGTCTTTTATCAATTTTAGACTATTCTCAGCAAATATCGTATTAAATATTTATTCTTCTTCATTTTCTCTTCTTCTTGGATCCCAATTATATGTATGTTGGGTCATTTGATATTGTCTCACAAAGAAAGACATCATCACCTATTCTGGGTTTTGTGGGTTATTTTTTTTTTTTTTGGTCTTTTTATGTTTATTTTTTATTTGTCATTTTTTTTACTTTGTATTTCAGCTTGGATACTTTCTAATAACCTGTCCTCAAGTTCACTGATTACTTCCTCTGCTAAGTCCCTCTATTATGAAATCCAATAAAGTACTTATTTCTGATATTGTATTTCTCATGTGTAGCACTTCCACTCCATTCTCTTTCATAGCTTCCATATCTCTGGTGATATTCAGCATCTCTTCCTACATGCTGTACACTTTTTCCAAAATATTACTTAGCACACTTTTAGTTAAAGCTCCTATCAAATAATTTCAACATCTGGCCCATCTGTATGTCTAGCTATCACCTGTTCCATTCTTTATCATAAGACGTCAGAACAGCAGAGGTCAAAGTGCACACAATTTCCCTTCTTACGTCAGGCACTGGTTTCATGTCACTGAATAGATGTATTTTGCAGTTGAGCTGTGTCTGAGCTACTTGGCGAGTTAAGCTTGCTTCAGTTTACTACTAGGTTCAAATATTTTGAAAGTGGGCTCAGGATTTTCCATTCTGCAGTGTGTGGGTTTCTGAGCACTAGCGAAGTTCCCCAGAGTTTTTCATGTCACCCAAATCACCAGTTTTTCAAATCATGAGAGATCTCGCTCTGATTTAAAACTCAAATGATGGTTTGTACATTGTTGGAGAATCTTATTTGTTCTCCAGTCCAGCCCAGGCTTTTGGATCCACATGGAGCTCTTGCTCTGTCTGGAATGCCCTGGAGGAGTCTTTCATCTTTTCTGCCCCACCCGTAGCTATTGTCAGTTGAAAGCCTGAGGTTTTCTTGGTTTTGTTTTTTAAGAGAGGAGGATTCTCTCAGGTCTCTTGTTTATGCCCGGCTCTTGGGAACTGAAAATGGTAAGTGCCTTGGGTTGATTTATCACAGATCTCATGCTCTGCTTCTCTCCTCCTTTAGTAGGTGTTGCCTTGGTCTGGGAGAAGGTGACTTGGACTTCAAGGGAATCTCCAGGTCTCTATCTGGTCTCCACCGCAGGCTCTGGTATACTGTATTAGCCAGGATTCTCCAGAGGGACAGAACTAACAGGATATATGTACATATAAAAGGGAGTGGGTTTTTTTGTTGTTGTTTCGGTTTGGTTTGGTTTTTTTAGGGAGAATTGTCTTACATGATCACAAGGCAAAGTCCCACAACAGGCCGTCTGCAAGCTGGGGAAGAGAGTAGCTGGTAGTGGCTCAGTCCAAGTCCTAAAGCCTCAAAACCAGGAAAGCCAACAGTGCAGCCTTCAGTCTGTGCATGAGGGTCTGAGAGTCCCTGCCAAGCCACTGGTGCAAGTCCCAGAGTTCAAAGGCTGGAGAACCTGGAGTCTGATGTCCAAGGGCAGGAGGAGCAGAAGGAAGCATCCAGCACAGGAAAAAGAAGGAAACCAGAACACCCAGCAAGCCAGCCTATCCCACCTTCCTCCTCCTGCTTGGTTCCAGCCATGCTGGCAGCCAATGGGATGGTGCCCACCTACATGGAGGGAGGGTCTTCCTCTCCCAGTCCACTGACTCAAATGTCAGTCTCCTCTGGCAACACCCTCACAGACACACCCAGATACAATACTTTACCAGCCATCTAGGCATCCTTCAGTCCAGTCAAATTGACACCTAACATTAACCATCACACACACTGTTCCCCAGCATTTGAGGAAAGCCTGTGGGGGAGGCATGTTCTATTATTGAGGAGCCTCAGAATTCTCATCTGTCAGCCATATATGCCATTGCACCTTTACTAAAGTTCATCCTAATTCATCCTTATCTCCATCTATGGCAGATTTCTTTTTCTTTTGTGTTTTCAAGAAGAAGAGAATCTCTTCCCTTCTCAGAAAAGGAAGAGATTTTATCTTAGGCCACTAGATACTTCATGAGGATATTGGAATCAGCAGGCAGATTTAGAGAATCTACTCAGTGCTTTTTACAAGTCCATATTTTCATTGAAGTTAAGGTCACTTAGCCTACCTGTGCCTCAGCTTTAGAAGCAGACATAATGATAATAATATCTGATTTTCAAGCATGTTCTAATGAAGACAAAGATAAAATATATCTGCCTTCTCTGCTATTTTCTAGAATTTAATTCATGTACGGGTTTTTTTTTTTTAATCTTCAGCTCTCTGGTTAGTTTAGAAAGACTATGATTTTGTGGCTTCTTACATCTTGCTTGGGTTATTACATTAAAATAATAGTATCTTGTTATTTTCTACATTCTAAACATGAGAGAAATCTTCCATGCCTCTTACTTTCTATTGTCTGTCACTGTGTCTCCCTGTGCTGGTTTCTGGGTGTTTTCAGACAAATCTTACATAAATTATCTCATCATTTGTAACTGATCTGCTTTTATCCTTGTTTCCTGGCTTTATACTTTGAAATATTTATGTTCATCTGTATGTTCTTGCTGTTAAAAGCTCCATTTTGTTCTTGTTCAAATTTGGTAAATTTTTGTAATCTCTTATCCTTTTGTCATACTTTTACATTCTCTCTTATTTCTTAAACATATTAAACACATATATTTTAGACATTCTAAATGTGATAAATAAACTATGCACAAATTCTGTAAGTCTGACTCTAAGCACAGTCTGTTGTTCCTGGAAGTTCTCTCATGATGTTTTATTTGTTCTTTTATTTCTCATCTGCTTAGGATTTTGTGGGTATGAGTATGAATTCATGATCCTTGGAACTTCATGTGTGGGGATCTTTTAAGGACTGGAATCAAAATAACTTTCCTCTAGTGAAGATTTGCAACTGCCTTTGCAGGTCCTCAATGGTACTTCTAACCTGGCGTCACTGAAAACACATTTTGGGGGAATCGAGCCCACTAGCAGTATATATTCCTGTCCCAAATTCATGAGTGCAGGACTTTGGGTAGAAATTCTTCTAGGAGATATTGTTGTTTGTGTGTGCTTTTTTCTCTGATCCACCCACAGTTAGGTTGAAGGTAGGTTAGCATCCCTACCTTCTTCCTCTTTGGGGCTTTTTTTTTTTGGCTTACCCCCAAGATGTCTCCCTATGTGAGACTTGGCTTTTTGGGGTGGGGTTGTCATGGATATGACATCCCCTAATTCTGGCCCCAGATCTTGTCTCCATTGCCCTTCCATGTGGCCTGTAACCTTCCATCTGTGTCCAGCCCAAGACTGTCTACATCCCACCCTGTTCAAATCTAGGACAAATGGTTTCAGTGCTCCTTTCTCTTGGGGAGTTAAGCTTTCTTGTCCTTTCTCACTTTGAAGAGATTCCTTTATTTGCTGCTAGCTCAACTGTGCATTAAAAATATTTTAGTACATGCCTGTAATCCCAGCACTTTGGGAGGCCAAGGCAGGCAGATCACAAGGTCTGGAGGTCGAGACCAGCCTGGCTAATATGGTGAAACCCCGTCTCTACTAAAAAATACAAAAATTAGCTAGGCATGGTGGCAGGCGCCTGTAGTCCCAGCTACTCAAGAGACTGAGGCAGGGGAATCACCTGAACCCGAGAGGCAGAGGTTGCAGTGAGCAGAGATCACACCACTGCACTCCAGCCTGGGCAACAGAGTGAGACTTCATCTCAAAAAATAAAAGTTAAAAATATATATATTTTAGTCAGCATCTTAATTGTGCTGTTAGTCTACAATTCTGCAGAAACCCTCTCTTTATTTTTTACTTCTACTGGGCTCTACTGACAATGAGTGAGCAGGTTTGTGGTTTCCAGGAGCACCCAGGGATTAAAGGCACATTTCAGGCTTCGTCTAAGCGAGGTGAAGATGTTTGCCCTTCTTAGACAAGGGAGCCAGGCAGTCCTCTGCAGGTCCACCTTGCAGAGCGTCAACAGGGGAAGCCTGCTCCTTCCTCAGGACCCTGGTCCATTGCAACTGTAAAAATATTCTGTTTTAAAAATATTCTGTTAAAATGATTTTTATATTAGTCTTTATCTTGGTCACTGTAAATGTTGACCTGAATATGGATATGACTAAATTTAAAAGTAAATGTATCATTCCTGCAAACTGACTTCTACCCAAATTAAATTTCAAACTAGTCCTAATACTTTTCTTAAAATGCTTAGCAATTATTTCTAATTTTAAATGAATCAATAGGTAGAAATATATATATATACATTTTTTTTTTACATGACCACTAGAAATTGTGTGTGTTAACTGTTCTTTAAGGTTTTTGTGAGAAAATATTTTGGTTGACTAAATCCATGCAAGTTTCAGAACTGAGAAGGGAAGTGTTTAATCAAATCTGGAATTCTATAAAAAGGTTGTGAAATTATCTGGGGTAAAATCTATTGAACAAGGTGGATATAATCCTGAAATTCTTAATCTGTTTTGTTCTTTTTTCTTGCAGAAAAAGAAGAACCTCACATGTGAATGCATACAATACGGCAGTGAGAAGGTGCAATGCACCTAGGAAAAAGGCAGGCTCTAGAGAACAGGCAGAGACCTAGTTTGCAACTTCTGTCTGCCACTCACCGGCTCTTGCAGCATGGCTCTTATGCCGTAGACTGCGCACAGTGAAATCTGCCTCGGGATGGCTGCTCTGAGCACTGTACCTGGTGCCCAGGTCCCCAGGCAGCCGAAAACCCAGTGCTTTTGCGTTCCCCGCACAAATGTGCCTCATGTGGTCAATTCCCGAGTCCTGCTCTACAGGCCCAAGGTTAACCAGCATCTTTCTTCTTCCAAGAGATGATGTAAGTGACTATAAACCAAGTCTCATCTTTCTGCCACTTTTTGTCGTTTCTTTCCCCAGCTTAAGATGGTGAAAACACAGGGTCTGGGAAACAGGAAACACATTTTATCTCAGGCCATTGGATACTTTATGAGGATACTGGAATCAGCAGGCAGGTTTAGAGAATCTACTTAGTGCCTTTCACAAGTCCACGTTTTCATTGATGTTAAGGTCACTTAGTCTGCCTGTGCCTCAGCTTTAGAAGCAGATATAATGATAGTAATATCTGATTTTCAAGCATGTTCTAAGAAAGACAGAGATTGAGTATTCCTTGGTTTAAAAGAAAAACCAAGTTAGTTCTGAAAAACTCTTTATCAAGCAAAGATTTTTGTAATGCCTAATTAGTTAAAATTAGTGGCATGGCATTACTTCAATAACTAACAAATAATATTGTAATATCTATGTTTAAACTTGAAAATTTCCTGTAAATCTCTGCCCATTCCATCCCCCATAAAACAAAATGAAAATAAAAGATAAAGGCAAAAGAAAGCAATCAAAATTACTTCATCTCAATAGTGAAAGATTGCTAATTCTATAAACTAACAAACCACCAGGACCTTGCCAGAATAACAAATGCAGTGTGGATTTGTTAATGCAAAGAAATGTTATTTTTCAGTGTTTTGTTTTTTTTTTTTTTGAGACAGAGTCTTGCTCTGTCGCCCAGGCTGGAGTGCAGTGGCATGATCTTGGCTCACTGCAACCTCTACCTCCCAGGTTCAAGCAATTCTCCTGCCTCAGCCCCCTGAGTAGCTGAGATTACAGGCATGCACCACCATGCCTGGCTAATTTTTCATATTTTTAGTAGAGACGGGTTTCACCATGTTGGTCAGGCTGGTCTCAAACTCCTGACCTCAGGTGATCCACCAGCCTCGGCCTCCCCAAGTGCTAAGGTTACAGGCGTGAGCCACCGCACCCAGTCCAAGAAATGTCTTTTGAGCAGAAATGTCTTGTGAGGTTAAATTCTCATTAACTGAATGGACATTTCTTGGTGCTGTATTTTGTGTAGAAAAAAAGTTTTAAGCCCTACCAAAAATTTGGGGATGACTTTTATAAAAACATGATTTATGATACACTTGTCTTGTTTCATAATTGCTACACCAAGACAAAAGACAAGTACCAGGAGTGCAAGGAGCCCCATGAAGCCATGAGAAAATAGAGGTGCTCCCCTTTCCACCTCAATCTGAAAGACATGCAAGTATTCCTAGCGCTTTTTAACAACAACAATTCCAGGCAAGGTATATTGCGACTATTTTTTAATAATCACAATCACAATAATACAGACATTCCTGTAGGCTAAATGCCTTTTAATAAAGGACTCTATCATCTTCCTGCAGAGACTTTTTTTTTTTTTTTTCACCAAAGGAAAAGTAGTGGTCTGAAAAATACAGGGCAACAGGCCAGGAAGGGCTTTCTCCTCACAGCTGCACACTTTCACGCGCACAGCCAAGTCTTCCTGCGCAGGGGGTGCGCGGGGCTCTGCTTTCTGGAGGTCACATCTGGGTTGTCCAAACATTTGCCAATGTGACTGTGGTTTTCCATTAAGATATAGTGAGTCTTGGATTATCTGCGAGTGGTCAGGGTGGGAGCAGGTTCCTTGGCAGCTGGGAGAGGTGCCCTGGGGTGGGCAGAGAGCTGGGCATGTGCAGTTTGGCCATCCCACAGGGTCAGTGACTCTGCAGCCCTCCTTCAAAACACGGCGGGGCACAGCAGGATGCGAAGACACAGAGACTCAGGTTACCTCATCACAAACATGCTTTTGCCTCTGAACTCCAACTCCTGATACATTTCTAGGTGTTATTTTCTTACAAAACTGTTGCAACATTCTAAATGTGACTATTATTCAAAAATCAAAATATTTACTTTGAGATTTTGCTACATTTTTATCAAGGATAGTTTTAAGAATCTCGCTGGTGTTGGCTTGGACTCAGGGATCCCGGCACACACGTCCAGCAAGTGTGGGGTTCCAGCACAGCCGCCGTGGGGGATCTGGGGCACAGGGGCCTCAGGCCTGACAGCGCCAGGTCCCTGGCGGCGAGCGAGGAGGCGCGCCCCTAGAGGAAGCTCCTGCATCCCAAATCTTAAGTCCCGCGCCAGGGAGCCTTCCCGCAGCCTTCCCAGCAGCTTCGCTTCCAAGGGTCACGAGCTTCCCCAAGTAACCTGAAGCCCACGGGGGCCTCGACCCTTCCGCCCCAGGGGACAACCTCCCCAGTGGAAGCGCACGCACAGGGCCCGAGTATGCACTGGCAAGAAGAAGTAGCTGGAGAGGGCAGAAGGAGGCACCTCAAGTTTTATCCACCTCTGCGACGACTGGAAGTGACCAACGCGCAGGGAGTGCAGCACCGCGAGGTCACTGTTAGGCACCTGCGGGCAGGGCTGCGGGGCGGGGCTGCAGAGACGCAAGCGGGACTGCGGGTTCGGAGGCGGGACTGCGGGTTCGGAGGTGGGGCTGCGGGGGCGGGGCTGCAGAGACTGCGCTGCGGAGGCTGGGCCTGAGCTGCGGGTTCGGAACCTCAGGGACCAGGATTGCAGAGGCGGGGCTGCGGGGGCGGAGCTGCTGGGCCTCAGGGCCTCAGGCTACGGGCGGGGCCGCCGGGGCGGGGCTACGAAGGCGGTGTCCCCAGCCCTGAGACCTCCATCTACCCAGGCTTCTCTGCGAGGGCAGCCAAAGACCCGCCAGTCAGTGCAGCCCCGGGAGAACAGTGCCTGGGCGATAGGGAGAGGACATTTCAGTGTCGACCCGTTTCAATGTTTAATTTGCTATATGCATACAATAATACACAAGTAAGAGGAGGCTCTTCAAGAATAGTATATATTGCATTACAAGTGAAACTATTAAAATGAATATAGTATAACAATAATTAACACAGAAAAACAATACCTAGGAGGGTCCGTTTATGGCTGTGGAAGGTCTGGTAGTTGAGGGTTTACATTCTCAGCTCCTCGCCTTCCCTTTTGAGTTTGTGTTTCAGTTGTGTACTCGTAATTTAGGGTGAGGTTATCTCAGAGCAGCAATTGATGACTGTTAAGGAAAAAGTAATATTCTTAAAGACTATGGGAAAAATTAAAAACAAAACCAGCTAGGGATTGGATTCAGTTCAAGGTAGTGGAAGGCAGTGAACAGCTTACCTTCTCCTCTTTCCAAATTTCCATGGAAATGGATCAAGGGATGGGACAGTGGGAAAAGCCATCTAGAGACCAGAGCTTTGACCCTCTGAAGACAGAAAGCAGCTGAGAAGGCAGAGGCCGCTCAGGCAGGGAGAGGGTGGGCAGACCTCGGGTGCAGAACAGAGCAGGCCGCAATGCTCAGAGTACTTACTGGGCAGTGTCTACCCAACTGCTGGGGGCATCCATGTCACCGGGAGGCACCCCCGGAGTTTCAAACTCAGGGGTTTTGGGTGAAGCTCTAGAATCTCCAGTCCTAAGAAGCCAGGTGTGATTTGGCCGCCCTACTGCCGACAGGCCCCGCGGAAGGTGCAATTAGAGAGTGGCCAATGAGGGCTGGGCTCCAGGGTGAACGCTGGCACCTTGACACCCTGATGAGACACATCTTGTGTGCGCTTTTGGAAGGCAAGGTGGCCTGAGCCAAGGCATTCCAAGGTACTAACGTCCTTCACAAAAACACAAAGTTCTTCATGAAAGCAAGCAAAAGCATTCATTTTCATAAAATACTGAATTATATCATTTTTATGGCTCTTCACTCACACTTCTGTTTTTGCCTCTGTCATCAGAACCTATTTAGTTGTGCAAAACAAACTGACTGCAATACAGTGAGGGCGCTTTAATTCCTCAAAATTCCCCTTAGAGGGGCAAGAAAATGAACTTCTTGTTTCACAATTATGCACTCTGAATTTCTTTGAGAAAGCGTCAGGTAGATGGAAGCAAGCAAGAGAGGAAAGCATGTACAAGTTTATAGATCTGAGTTTTTCAACTTTCTCCTAAATTTTTAAAACACCCTCATTGAAACATTGTTGCATCCTAAGTCTGAATGAGGGTGGTTGATTAGATTTACAGGTGTGAGCTCTATTCACACTACAAATTCTTTGTAATATGGTTCTACACAAGATACTGTGTCAGGGATGTTTGAAAAAAGTAATGTTAAATGTGGGCAGGATGACTTAATTGGCTAGTTTCTTTGCCCACCAGTTCATCAGAGGAGAGTGACACAACCTGCCATTCACTTCACTGCCACTACCAATTACTCACCTGGCCACTTGCTTTTCTCCTTCCTTCCTTTCCTTCCTTCCTTCCTTCCTTTCTTTCTTCTTTTTCTCTTTTCTTCTCTCTTCCTTCCTTCCTTGTTTTTTGATCAAAGCACTTAAGTATTTGCTTTTTTCTTTTTTGAAATATGCTCTTAAACACGAATTTTACATGTTATTCTATCCACACATTTTCCCCATTTACTTATTGATAATGGCCCTAGGAAGTGCAAGGAACACCCCAAACATGAATGGAAATGCTTCCCTGATATAAAGGCTCTCAGAGCGCAAAATTCTGCACCCAGACGACCTCTCCAGTTAAGGTTCCCTTTCTCTTCCGGATGGTTTATTCATAGGTGAGTCTACAGTGCCCTCTAATGGCTACAGTGCAGTTCTTTCCATGCCCAGGTATGAATTTATTTCTATTTCATGTTCCTTAAATATTGAACTTGCTGAATTATACTGCCACATCCTATTTTAAAAAACAAATTAAACAATGTAACAGAGTGCTCTCTGTGAAAAATGACACTCTGAAGTGTGTAATCATCTCGTGTTCTGTCCACACTCTGTTGACCATTCTCACCCTCTTCTCTGCTGCCCTGGCTTCCCGCACAAATACCATCACGTGCGGACGCTCCGAGAATCTCTGCCGTTGCCCGGCGCAGCCTGGTTCAGTGTCTCCTGCTTACCTCTGCACTGAAAGGCTTATCAAGCTGCAGGGGAACCAGCTTGAGCCACCAAGCACCAGTTGAAAGCCTCATCTAACTCCAGGCTGAAAAGTGTTCATTTATTTTTGTGTTGACAGTTTTGGTTTTTTGTTTTTTTTTTGGTTCAAGTAATAAAACGTTACGATAATGTTCTGTTTCAGTACTGGAAATTAGTAACAGCTTAAAACCTTTCCACTCTCTGGGGATAACACAGTACCATGGGCAACTTCAAGCCTATTTATCATCATCAGTTCATATGGAGTGGATGCTGCCGAGTAAACTCAAGGAACAAGTATGGCAAGCAAAAGTTAGCACCGGTGCTAATAAACAACAGTGCACCTCCTCTCCACTAATTAAAAACACATACGACTGCTGAGGTTTAACACGTTTGAACCACCTGACAAATCCACTCACTAAGCACAATTTCCACAAACTCAGTGGACCACGCCCTGCTCTTCTCTCTTCCACACTTCCCACTCCTTGTGCCACCCATTCCAAGCCCATCACTATGTGGAAGATGCTCACCAAGGTCACTCACCTCACCTACCTTGCAGCTTCCAGCCACATCGGTAGCCAAGTGCCTGGACAATGAATGACCGACAGGGTTCCTCCCACACCACCTCCTGCCCGGTCCTTCGTCTTCTCCCTCTTCCGTGGCACTTCAAATTATAGGACGGACTGGGGGGAAGTTATTTTTCTCCCTAGGTGAACGCAGAAATACACACAGAGCTTTAAGTAGTCTCCATATGCTATCAACTTCCACAGCTCTGTCACATCCCTTCTATAGAGTTTTTCCTGTAAAGGTTCCCTGCCACCTCCACTTGGAGGTCTTATGGTTCCCATGTCCTAAATGGAAAGCTCGAGTTGATTCCTACCACCTGTAATTCCTAAACCTGTGCATCTATCCCCAACTCCAGGTGCTCAACTCAGTAACCTGGGCGTCTTCCCTGATTCTTCCCCGGGACTTAATGAACACAGCATCAGTTCTACCCCAATAGATGTGAAGTCCATCTGCCCTTTATCATCTGCACCCTCACCACCGTCAGTTCCCAGCTCCACCTGTTGCAGTCGCCTCCTAACAGGTCTCTCCACTTCACCTCTTGCCCTTCTCACATCCCTTTTCCTCAGAACAGCCCCGGTGAACTATCGCATGTGACACCTCTGCTCAATCTTCCTGGAGCCTCGGACGCCACTCAGCATGAAAGTGCTCCCAGCTGTCTTGAGTGACTGGCAGTTATGAAACCTGATCTCATGGACACGCGACAGGAATTTTGGCTCCAGCAGACTCCTTCTGGCACTCATGGGATTGTTGCCTTGCAGGGCTGCCCCAGCAGGGACATTCCTCCTGCCTGCTTTCAAGTCTGGGTCTCCCCATCCAGGTCCTTGTAATGTTACCTCCTCAGAGATCCTCTTTGACCACGACATGGAAAGAGGCGTCTACCCTGCTACTCTATATGCAAAGCTCCAGGTTTTCTTTGTTGCTATTTCCCCAATTTATGATTTGCTGTATATACTGGGTGACCACTCGTTTAGGATTTTCCTCTACCCAAATGCCATGGGACTAGCTCCTCCCAGCAAGGCACCTGGCAGAGAGAATCTGTTCAACATATTGGTAGTAAGAATGACTATCAACACAAAGCTTCCAAAAGGACAACCAAGTGATTTAAAAATTTCAGTTATGCCTGTTATAATTACTTAAGGAAGGAGTAACAAAATTGTTGCCAAATGCAATTGTTAAAGGGCAGCAGTTGTAATTGAACAAAAAATCCAATCATGAGGGCCTGTAAGCACTTAATTATCTGGCATCTGGTATCACTAAAGAGCATCTCCGTAAACACTCAAAGCCGGGTAAGTACTGGCAATGCAATGTTTCTCTCACCAGAAGGCAGGTCTCCTTAGGAATGACCATTTTCTTCTATCTTTGGTTAGATGTCTTCTTCACCCTTGGTAGAGCAGAAGTAACACCCAGTTTCACTCTAATAATCAGAACAGTAATATCCATGGCTTACTTTTATTTTTTATTATAAAAACACATACAAGAGTTTTAAGAAATAACGAATATAAGACAAATCAAAACCATGGTGAGTTATTAAACCCATTTTCTATATACAAATACTAAAATTCCCAAAGTGGAATATCTTCCAATGTGAGACACATCATAGCACGGTCCATATGTACACGGCACACAGAGCTCTGCCTGCGCTCATCTGTGAATTGCTCATTACATGTCACTGATAAAAAAATCTGCAAGGGAACTTCTACTCTTCAGTTCTCCTCTTCCTGATACATTGTCACATGTTTTTAAGGAACTTTAGGGATATGAAGAAAACGCATTAAAGTGGGTTTCTGCTAAGGGCTCTCCATGTTGATAATTATGCACTACATCTTGAGAAAAACTTTTGCAGCTCATTTCCAGCTAAGATAGCAGAAAACTCTAGGTGTTTGCCAATTTATTTTTTCCTAGTCACTCATTGGAGCACAAGTCCAACAACAGCAGCTCAGGAACCAAATCGTGTTTTTATATTGGGAAGTTCATTATAAAATGCCACTCAATTTTAAGAAGCCACTAAAAGGACACTTTCTGCAGCAAAAAAAGGGCTAAGTTCAAGTTTTTGTTGTTTGACAAAGACACAATAATATAACCCATACGTCACAGATCACAACAGCCTTAAGTGAAATGTATGAGATTTAGGGAAAAACGACTATGCAACTGCTTGTTTCTCCTGTCTCCTTGCCAAACAATAAGGAGAGCCTCTGGTCTGTTTTATCTATTTTATGTCTTTCGTTTTTAAACCTCCCTTTGTATTCTGAAAGCTGACCAAACTATTTGTGTTCAAAATGTGTCAAGGCACTTCTCAAGCCTCAGTGGCATCCCGGGTCAGCCAAGCTCCTCTGTGCTCAGGGCACTGACTTCCTCTAGGCAGCTGACAATCGCAGACGGAACGCTTTTGGAGGCCTCTCTCCGCCAAGCTTCCAGGATCTTGGAAATTTCTGCTGGATTGCTGGGACTCAAGTCACAAAGAGCATACACGGCTGCTAACTGTATACCCCATGGTATATCTGAAAAGAAATTTCAAATCAGTCATAAAACAAGAAAATATTCAAAATTTTAGTGATGTAACCTACTGGAATACTATTCAAATACAGAATGCTGTCAGCAATGAAAATTAAATATAAAAAAAACCCACAATAAAAAAATTCATTTAAGATCTGTCCACAAATAAAAAAGAAGAAAAGCCAGAGAGTAGCTGTCTGTAGTTTCCTGGCTCCGGCAGTGTTCTGAGGACTGCTTGTGTGTTTGTAAAAGGGAGAGGGCCTCAAAGATCCCAGTCAGCCATGGCCACCACTGAGCTTCCCAAAACAGTTCTGGAAGGATCACACTCCCATATTTAAGTTTTAATAAAATGTGATCCTAAAACATTCATTAAACATATGACTCTATGAGATATCCACGGGAAGCATTTATAAATGGACTTTGGAAATGAAAAAAACATAATAAAATGAGATATAGTGAAAAACTGTTTTTGTACCGTACCATACTTTCAAAAACTACAGTATAGTGTATGATTCTGGATTATAGCTAGGTTATACATTACAGTATATTATCACAATTCTCTTTTAAGATAAGTTTATTTCAGAGTTATTAAAATTTAATTTAGTTAAAATTTAATTTACTTAAATAATTTAGGTTAAACAATTTAGGAGTTAAAATTGGAGGTTGTACTGTATTCCTACTCCAAAAATCTGAAATCCAAAATGCTCCGAAGCTGAAACTTTTGGAGCACCAACATGACCCACAAAGGGAATACTCAGGGAGCATTCTGATTTTCTGATTAGGGAGGCTCAACTCGTCAATATAAAGGAAATACTCCAAAATCCAAGGAAATGTGAAGTCTAAAACACTTCTGGCCCCAAGCATTTCCAATGAAATATACTCAATGTGTATCTCAGTTTTCTCCAGCAGGGCAAACTACAACCATTTCAAATAATACAAAAGCCCACACATTCAAACATTAATGTTGAAAAGCAGGCAGAACTGCAGCTCTTAAAATTACTTCCCCCCCATAAATTATAAGCAATGAGAAAGCATAGAGCACGGGGTACATAGTAAGGCCATGACTCAAACAAATAAAAAAGTTCAACAGTAAGAAAAACACAAGAGGTTAAAAAGAATTTTAATAAATAAGAGCATGTGGCACTATTTAAAGAGCTAGCTCTGGAGAGGGACAGACCTGGGCAAATAGCAGGGATGGCACTTCCTAGCCTCACCTTCAGCAAATCACTCTTCTCTCTGAGCTTTGGTTTCCTCCTGTATACAAGAAGGACAATGCCATCTACTCAGATGGCTGTCTTGGGGATCCCGTTAGGCTGTGGGGCAGTGCCATGCACAAGGTCTCATCTATAGCAGGCCCCCAAATCAGCTCCTCCTTCTCCCTCACGGGGACGAGGATTACCACAGCTTCTAGGTTACACCCACTCTAGTATCAGAGTAAAACTGCATCTGCTGGCAAGACAACTCATCAGCCACTATTCTGGCTACTTTCTTTTATGTCAATACACAACCTCAATTGTAAAAAGTACACTGTAATATGGAAGAAATGTGCACCACCTCAGCGGCTATCCTAAAGTTAAAGAAGGCGTTTCAGAGAAAGCAGCTTAATGAAAAACGCTGTTCTCATTAAGCTCAACGTACAGTCTTCCACTGAAAGCTGAAGACAAAGAACCTACCATGTTAAGATCATCTTGGGTGTTATGCAGTATTTAAAATGTAACTTTGTGCATTTCTGATGGCATGTTGCTTAACTGTATTATTCCTTGATTATACAATATTCAAAATAAAAACTAGATTCATCCCTTCTAAGAGGTACTTTGAGTTAAGCTTCTCTCACAAGAGATAAAATTACATGCTATGCAATATGTAAATGATAACAGAAATCCCCACTACGAAGCCTTGCTCACAAGGTTTCCAGGTTTCCAAGCTCTCTCCTGATGATGCTAAGTACTCTGTGACACCTGGCATCTCATTGTGCATCACAGATTTCATTCCATCAAGACACAGCTCCACCCAGGAGGCCTCGCAGAAAGCCAGGTTAAGTCACTTGTCAGGGATCACACAGTACAGAGTTCTAGAGACAGAATGTTAGCTGCAGGGATCACACAGTACAGAGTTTTAGAGGCAGAATGTTAGCGCAGGGATCACACAGTACAGGGTTCTAGAAGGCAGAATGTTAGCTGCATGGATCACACAGCAGAGTTCTAGAGGCAGAATGTTAGCCGCAGGAAGAGAAGAGAGTTTATTCTTCCTTAGGAAAGCAGCACCCAACAGGGCCAACGACTTTCATTTAAGCAATCAAATACCACCACAAAATCCACACACACATTCCAGTATTAATGCTGGAATGTTTTGCAAATATTCCCTAATCTATGAGGCAGCAAGCGAAACACAGAGCACAGCACACAGTAAGGACCCCAAAAAAGGTTTAACTATGAGAAACACAAGTTACTCAAAAGTAATTTGAATAGATGTAACTTTTACCTTCATCGTGAGCATGCTGTATAAACATACCGATAACCGAACTAATATTTTTCACAGCAGATGGAAATCCTTCTTTCAAACCCAATTGGCCTAAACGACCTAGGGGAAACAAAACAAAATGTAAACAGTCCAGTTAAATGTTGATTAACTTTTCCTAAGAATTTAAAGGTCCATTTCTCTTACAAGAGGGTGATCAAAATGCCTCATCATTTCTTCTTGCATCACCTATACGAGATGATATACAATGTGTTGCTTTCCAAGTTACAATGGAATAGAATTTAGAAGAAAGAATGGTTTCAGTAGGGTCAATGTGAAAGGCCTGACTTCTGTTAACAGATCAAAGATAAGACTATGGTCCCACCAAAATATGTATTTTTGGTCTGACACTTTGGCAACTGCTATTATACCACAGAGCAGTAATACTCAAGTGTAGTCTGCAGAAACCTTAGAGTCCTCTAAGTCAAACTACTTCACAACAATGCTAAGAAGTGCCTTCCTCCCAGTGCTGATGTGTGGTCTGATGGTGCAAAAGCCACAGCAGATCAAACTACTGGACTGTGAGTGCAAGTCAAGACAGTGGCACCTCACTAAATGGGAGTTATTCTCCATTGCCAGGTGCTCACAGTCAAAAAGCCAATTTTACTTAGTCACAATTACTCCCACTAAACCTGGACCCCTAAGCACAGAAGTCTGTAACATGCTGTAGACGGCACAGGAAGCACTCCCCCATACACCGAGTATGCTGGTTGTTGTGAAGAAATGCACTTATCCAATTGTTTGTCTTGTGAGTGAAATTAGGCACTTTTTTCTCATAGGACACCACCTTTGATTGAAAGAACTGACCAACTATGGCTAACTGGAACAACGCAGATTTTTTTCAACAATAAACAAAGTGAACCTGTAACTTAAATGAACTTTATCCTCGTGGTCAATAACATCTGAGCTTTTAAGCAAAATTAAAAGTTTGGAACAATTTTCATCAGCTATCCTGAGCTTGACAGCTTTATAATATTTAAGACTTTTCTGTGATGAGATTGGTGACATTAAATGTGATTTTTGGGTATTGTTGGCATTTCGAAGATCTATGTCAATTATTTTCCAAGTGAATAATGCAGGTTACAAAACCGTAAGTGGGCAAAAGGATCCCTTCAACATTTAAGCTAGCTTAGTGGATTTGAGTGTAACAAGGTACAAAAAGCTCACTGACAGCATTTCAAATTTCACACTTCAAGTAACCTTTAAGAAATTACTACTTGTTGAGTTTTATTGTAGCATCAAAAAAAAAAATCCTTATTTGAAAAGGCTAATAAAAGATTCTGCCCTCCATCAACTATGTATTTGTATGAGAATGGGTTTTCTTCATATATTCAGTCTTATGGATATGAAAAACACACGAAAATAAATGCAGAACAGATAATGAAAAATCAGCCATCTGCTATCAAACCAGACAGTACAAAGGTCTGCAACAAGGCAATGCGATTCTCATTATTTTTTGTTTTGGAAATATAGTTACCTTTCATTAAAAACGTCATTTATGGGTTCATTACTGTTCATTTTAAATGAATAAATAAACAATTTCTCAGTTTTTAATTACTAACAGTAAATACAGATAGATGTAACCTGGAGTAACGAAAGTTCTTTGAGAGTTCTCAATAATAACTAACAGGTATGAGAACCAAAGATCCAAGGATCAAAATCACAGGGCAACCAAATTCACTAAAGGCTAAAGCAAGCAGGATGGCATCATTCCCCCCATTCCCCTACACTTGCAGCCTTCCCTTACTCCAGGAGCTCTCCTATGGATGACAACTTGCTTCAAAGTGGAATCCTGTTCCCTCCATCCAGGCAAATCCTCATCTTCTTTTGACTCCTAAGTAGGAGGACTGCGGAACATATCTTGGATATGCTTTACAACAGTATCCTATTGTATGCTCAGCGTTCTGTGTTCACATTCTGTCTCAATACTACAGATGTCCCACAGGTCTATATGTGAATCCAGTACATGAGTTTCATCTCTATTTTAAATGTGGAGAAGCTGAGGCATGGGGCGCTTAAGTAACTTTTATGACTTTGTATCCTCTACAGGAACTAACTTAGTGCTGGGTACTTGCAGCCTGAATATTGTGATACACAGCAGATGCTCAGTAAATAATTACTGATCAAAGAATATCAGGATAACTCCCAATTTAAGATGACATTGTAAATATCTGAATAATTTCTAGAGAGCCTAGGAAATTGAAAAGTAATTTACTTCAGAAATCAGAAATTTCAGGTCACTGACCACTTTCAACTATCTCTTTGCAATTAGATTAAACTGCTACCAGCATACCACTGGATCTGTCCTCTGAAACAATCGACTATGGATATTAAATGTACGACTAATAGCAGAGAAAGGGATGTGCATCTAACACAGCTATGGTATTTATTCAATCATGGGATGTGCATGCGTTCCCAGGAAATATATAATCATGTTATAAGGGCTCCCTTTCTTTCAATTAAAAGCGCTTAATGAAATTCAGTTTTATAAGCGATTTAAATTAATGGAGCTAAGGAGTAAAATAAGAGGAAATCATGAGTCTAGTAGATGATTCGGGGAAAAAGACTCAATATACGATGACCCGACAGAGATGACAGATTGGCTATGATGGAGGAAGAGCTCCGCACAGAAGGTATGTGAGGACGCCCAGGGCCATCCAGCCGTATTAGAATACAAATAAGAAAGTGGAGCTAATCTCAATGTCCAGGACAATGCAATCCCCAGCACTGTCAAGGGAGCCCCAGGAGAGCTGAGGCCTGCACAGAAAGTAAGTCTACAGGGCAAACCCTTCCAATAAACACTCATTAGAAGATAAAGACAGCAGGTTTCATTTAAGATTTTGGAGGCAAGTTTGCAAAGGAATGGTGAGCTGACAATTTCAAAGGAAAGCTGACAGATTTGCAAAGAGAACAGATAGAAATCACTGAATAATGGCTACTTCAGTCTGACCTGCAGAAACCTGACATGTGACACAGTGTTTTTCTAGCTCTAGGTTCCAGTTAATACCAGGAGGGGCAAATTATTCAGGATTTTATAAGCTCTTTGGGGCAGAAAGGTGGTCTTCTACAGATTCACACTCCACTGAATCCAGTGGTAGGCAAATCTGTGTTCCAACTTTGCTACCTTTCCACTGGATGGCCTCAGACAAGGGCTTAATCTTTCTAGGCCTCAGCTCTGCCAAGAACTGAGCACCTATTCTTCACCACATTTCTGTGACTCTAGAGCAATTCGAGCATTCCACAAAATACTCTTTAATAGTTTATCATTAAGGTAGGTTGGAGTAAACCCCTTGTACTAATCCTGTGACCATTTGCTGTTAGCAATGTTCACACCTGAATCCAACATTACATACCACAAGTCTCACTGATATAAAGCTTGTTTTACTGTCCATGGAGTAAAAATCTCATTAATAGGATGTGCAAATTTTGAATTAAGAATAGACAGAGGCCGGGCACGGTGGCTCACGCCTGTAATCCCAGCACTTCGGAAGGCCAAGGCAGGAGGATCACCTGAGGCCGGGAGTTCGAGACCAGCCTGACCAACATGGAGAAACTCTGTCTCTACTAAAAAAAAACTACAAAAAATTAGCCCGGCATGGTGGCGCATGCCTGTAATCCCAGCTACTCGGGAGGCTGAGACAGGAGAATCACTTGAACCTGGGAGGTGGAGGTTGCAGTGAGCCGAGATCACGCCATTGCACTCCAGCCTGGGCAACAAGAGCGAAACTCCGTCTCAAAAAACAACAAAAAAAGATTAAGGACAATTCCTTTATTTTATGAAGATTAGTGTGACTTAACATTATTAAATCACAGCCTACCAACTTGATTTTTTACTCAATTTTTCAGTCAAGGTCAGATTCGGAAATGGCAAGAAAGTTCACTAACAGTTTCTCCTTAGGAACAATTCAAACTCCCAATCCAGATGAGTGTGTGTGTGTGTGTATGTGTTTGTGTGTGTGTTGGGGAGTGGGGGTGTGTCACCTCTGAGAAATCTGCCAGGCCTAAACAGCAGGCCTCACTCACTTTCACCCCTTGCCCTCAGCCCACACTACTGTCCTTGTCACTCAGCAACTGCCTGGCTCTGAGTCCCATCTCTTGTGTATGGTGCCACGGCACGAAAAGCACAGGCAGGACCAGGCTCTGCTGCTCCTCTCCTGCGCTGGCGCACCTGTGCACACGTGGCAGCCCGCTAGGCTGTGCTCCAGCTTCCCCACACCCACCTTGCTCATGCACACGACTTCATCAGCAGACCTGAGAAGGGCTTATTCTCCCTGACTTCGCTCCTACGTCGACATTACGCTAATTATCCATCCTCTGAACTGCTTTTATATGTTTATAAGCATTTTAGTACATGGTATTGTCAATTATATATTATGTTAATTACACATTATTCTTATTCTCTATAACATATAGTTGTATTGTATATCACTCTTAATTGTATAAGTGCATATATTACTTATGAACGTATGTATTAAATAATACATATTATTAGTCATAAATTATTTGGCTCTCAACACCCAGAATTTTAGATTCAAAGAATAAACTAGACTTGATTTGAATAAAATTACAAGCCATATTTTCCCCCTACAATTACACATCCTTCTTTTTAAATAAACTATTAACATAATCTTAATTCGCATATTTTAAGGTACATATTTGAAAGTACATAATCTTAAATAGTTTTCTTTAAAAGAGTTTTGTGACATCTAAATGAAAGGTAAAGTACAGTCACAGGTCGCTTAGCCAGGAGACCACATTTTAAGAAATTCACCTTTTAGGAGATTCTGTCCTTGGACAAACATTATCCTAGAATACACTTTCACAAACACAGACGGAGCAGCCACTAGACACCTAGGCTATATGGTGTAGCCTACTCATAGGCTACAAATCTGTACAGCATGTTCCTGTACCGAATACCGGAGGCAACTCTAACACTTCAGTAAGCATTTGTGTATCTAAACATAGAAACGGTACAGGAAAACAAGGTATTATCATCTTCTGAGATCACCTTCTGGTATGTGCTCCACTGCTGATGAAAACATTGTTATGCAGTGAATGACTGTGTATACTATTTTATTTATCACAATCATTCTTTTCCGAACCCATTATTTCATTAGCGTGCCTACAGAGCTTTGCTGATGAAAACATTGTTATGCAGTGAATGACTGTGTATATACTATTTTATTTATCGCAATCATTCTTTTCCGAACCCATTATTTCATTAGCGTGCCTACAGAGCTTTGCAGACACTGCTCTAACACTATTGGAACCTCGGAAGATGGAGCCTGAGAATCTGTGTTTTTAAAAAGCTTCTCTGGCAGTTTGGATGGCCAGCCAAATTTGGTAACCCCCGAAGATAAATAAACACTAGTTAGAAGAGACACTGGAGAAGACACCAAGATAAATCACAGGTACAGCTGACCCTCCTCTATAAATGCAAAGACGCTGCTTCCGCTGTCATATGAGGCTGCTGACCACAAAAAACACAATCTTCACTCGTATTTCCTCTCCAGATTAACCAATACAGAAACACAACCAGTAAAACAAGAACAAAAAAACACCATATTTTAAAGTGTGACTTAAAAAAATACATTGTTTTGAAAATCCCACAGATTATCTAGGATAACATATTTATTTACACCTTAAAACATCTAATTTTAACTCTCAAAAAGATTTCACAATTTAGAATGAATCAAAAGCATGAGCATTTTTTCTTGAATTCATAAGAGAAGTTGCTACTGAAATCAGCATTTCCACATATACGGATGTCACCTAACTATGGGGAATGCCATCAATGACCCTCCTGTGTTCCTTAGTGCTCCACAGCTAGAATGGAAATTGTTCTTGAGGGTATCTTGAACTGAGGAATTCAGCAAAAGTTTTGAACCTGTACACCACATGGCATAGTTTCATTTCCACTTCTGTGCCTCTGCTTATCTTCTGATGTATCTCTTCTGATTCGTACAGTCTTTGGCAATCATTTGGTTCTCCTACCTTCTTGTTTGGTAACTTATCTCCAAGTGCATTATTGGTTATTTCCAGTGAAATTTGGTGTCTACTTTGTAACCAGGTTTTTGTCTAGAACCATTTTATTTACTTAGGGCAATGTTGCTATACTTGCATGCAAAGTACACAGAGAGGAGGAATGCAAATTTGCCGATACAGTAACAAAATTCACTGGGTATTTCCTACTGTGATCTATTTTTAGACTGACTTATATAACCGATTCTCAAACACTAACCTTATTTCAAATGATGCTATCTGTGAGTTTTAATTAAGAAAAATCCGGCTGGGCGCGGTGGCTCATGCCTGTAATCCCAGCACTTTGGGAGGCCGAGGCGGGTGGATCACGAGGTCAGGAGATCGAGACCATCCTGGCTAACATGATGAAACCCCATCTCTACTAAAAATACAAAAATTAGCCGGGCGCCTGTAGTCCCAGCTACTCGGGAGGGTGAGGCAAGAGAATGGTGCGAACCCGGGAGGCGGAGCTTGCAGTGAGCCGAGATTGCGCCACTGCATTCCAGCCTGGGTGACACAGCCAGACTCCGTCTTAAAAAAAAAAAAAAAAAAGAAAAAGAAAAATCCAAAGATACTTAAAAGTCATAATTATCTTCAAAGTATCTAAGGGCTATAAATGCAGAAATTGGATGAAGCTTGTTTTATATTCCCCAGGGGCAAAGAATACATGCTGCAGATGGAGAAGTCAGGTCAAAATTAAGAGAGCTTTCTTTTTTAAGTTCTGGGATACACATGAAGAACGTACAGGTTTGTTACATAGGTATACATGTGCCATGATGGTTTGCTGCACCTATCAACCCATCATCTAGGTTTTAAGTCCCACAGGTATTTGTCCTAATGCTCTCCCTCCCCTTACTCCCCACACCCCAACAGGCCCCGGTGTGTGATGGTCCCCTGTGTCCATGTGTTCTCACTGTTCAACTCCCACTTATGAGTGAGAACATGCAGTGCTTGGTTTTCTGTTCCTGTGTTAGTTTGCTGACAATGATGGCTTCCAGCTTCACCCATGTCCCTGCAAAGGACATAACTCATTTTTATGGCTGCATAGTATTCCATGGTATATTATGTGCCACATTTTCTTTATCCAGTCTATCACTGATGGGCATTTGGGTTGGTTCCAAGTCTTTGCTATTGTAAATAGTGCTGCAGTAAACATATGTGTGCATTAAGTCTTTATAGTAGAATGATTTATAATTCTTTGGGTATATACCCACTAGTGAGATTGCTGGGTCAAATGGTATTTCTGGTTCTAGACCCTTGAGAATCACCAACTGTCTTCCACAATGCTTGAACTAATTTACACTCCCACCAACAGTGTAAAAGCGTTCCTATTTCTCCACAGCCTCACCAACATCTGTTGTTTCCTGACTTTTTAATGATCACCATCCTAACTGGCATGAGATGGTACCTCATAGTGGTTTTGATTTGCGTTTCTCTAATAACCAGTGAATGATGAGCTTTTGTTCATGTTTGTTGGCCACATAAATGTCTTCTTTTGAGAAGTGTCTGTTCATATCCTTTGCTCACTTTTTGATAGGGTTGTTTTTTTCTTGTAAATTTGTTTACATTCCTTGGAGATTCTGGATATTGGACCTTTGTCAGGTGGATAGATTGCAAAAAATTTCTCCCATTCTGTAGGATGCCTGTTCATTCTGATGGTAGTTTCTTTTGCTGAGCAGAAGCTCTTTAGTTTAATTAGATCCCATTTGTCAATTCAGGCTTTTGTTGCAATTGCTTTTGGCGTTTTAGTCATGAAGTCTTTGCCCATGCCTATGTCCTGAATGGTATTGCCTAGTTTTTCTTTTAGGGTTTTTATGGTTTTGGGTTTTACATTTAAGTCTTAATCCATCTTTAGTTAATTTTTGTATAAGGTGTAAGGAAGGGTTCCAATTTCAGTTTTGTGCATACGGCTAGCCAGTTTTCCCAGCACCATTTAATAAATAGGGAATCCTTTTCCCATTGCTTGTTTTTATCAGGTTTGTCAAAGATCATGATGATGGTTGTAGATGTGTGGTGTTATTTCTGAGGTCTCTGTTCTGTTCCATTGGTCTATATGTCTGTTTTGGTACCAGTATCATGCTGTTTTGGTTTCTGTAGCCTTTTAGTATAGTTTGAAGTCTACTGCGACACTTCCAGCTTTGTTCTTTTTGCTTACAACTGTCTTGGCTATATGGGCTTTTTTTTGGCTCCATATGAAATTTAAAGTAGTTTTTTCTAATTCTGTGAAGAAAGTCAGTGGTAGCTTGATGGAAATAGCATTGAATCTATAAATTACTTTGGGCAGTACGGTTATTTTCATGATATTGATTCTTCCTATCCATGAGCATGAAATGTTTTTCCATTTGTGTCCTTTTTCCTTGAGCAGTGGTTTGTAGTTCTCCTTAAAGAGGTCCTTCACATCCCTTGTAAGTTTTATTACTAGGTATTTTATTCTCTGTGTAGCAATTATGAATGGGAGTTCACACATGATTTAGCTCTATGCTTGTCTATTATTGATATATAGGAATGCTTGTGATTTTTGCACATTGATTTTGTATCCTGAGACTTTGCTGAAGTTGCTTATCAGCTTAAGGAGTGGTTGGGCTGAGACGATGGGGTTTTCTAAATATACGATCAAGTCGTCTGAAAAGACAGTTTGACTTCCTCTCTTCCTATTTATTTCTTTCTCTTGCCTGATTGGCCTGGCCAGAACTTCCAATACTATGTTGAACAGGAGTGGTGAGAGAGGGCGTCCTTGCCTTGTGCCAGTTTTCAAACGGAATGCTTCCAGCTTTTGCCCATTCAGTATGATACTGGCTGTAGATTTGTCATAAATAGCTCTAATTGTGTATGTTCCATCAATACCTAGTTTGAGAGTTTTTAGCATGAAGGGATGTTGAATTTTATTGAAGGCCTTTTCGGTATCTATTGAGATAATCATGTGGTTTTTGTCATTGGTTCTGTTTATGTGATGGATTAGGTTTATTGATTTGCATACGTTGAACCAGCCTTGCATCCCCGGGATGAAGCTGACTTGATCGTGGTGGATAAGCTTTTTGATATGCTGCTGGATTTGGTTTGCCAGTATATTATTGAGGATTTTCACGTCGACGTTCATTGGAGACGTTGGCCTGAAATTTTCTTTTTCTGTTTTGTCTCTGCCAGGTTTTGGTATCAGGATGACGCTGGCCTCATAAAATGAGTTAGGGAGGATTCCTTCTTTTTCTCTTGTTTGGAATAGTTTCAGAAGGAATGGTACCAGCTCCTCTTTGTACCTCCGGTAAAATTTGGTTGTGAATCTGTCTGGTCCTAGGCTTTTTTGGTTTGTAGGCTGTTAATCACTGCCTCAATTTCAGAACTTGTTATTGGTCTATTCAGGGATTCGACTTCTTTCTGGTTTAATCTTGGGAGAGTGTGTGTGTCCAGGAATTTATCCATTTCTTCTAGATTTTCTAGTTTATTTGCATAGAGGTGTTTACAGTATTCTCTGATGGCAGTTTGTATTTCTGTGGAATCAGTGGTGATAACCCCTTTAACATTTTTTATTGTGTCTATTTGATTCTTGTCTCTTTTCTTCTTTATTAGTCTGGCTAGTGGTCTATTTTGTTAATCTTTTCAAAAACCCAGCTCCTGGATTCACTGATTTTTTTGAAGGGTTTTTTGTGTCTAAGAGATCTAATTAATAGATCTCACCACTGATAATTCTGCAGGGCCTGGACAGCAGCTTGTTGAAGACAAGACAGAAGAAAAAAAATAAGTAAAAATAAAAATAAAGATTCATAGGAGATAAGTAAAAATAAAAACTAACAATTTGTAGCAAATAAGGAAGCAGAACCAAATGGCCATTGAGGTCCTCTTTAAATATGAGATTAAGGATCCATGTCTCATTTAAAATATTTTTAAACAGTCGTTTAATTTCTGTAATTCACTTAAGTGATGCTTATCAGGCAAGTATGAAAAAATTGGGGCAGGTGGTGTGAAGATATCCTCGATATAGTCTGTGTATCTGTCCCCGCCCAAATCTCACGTTGAATTGTAATCCCCAGTGCTGGAGGTGGGGCCTGGTGGGAGGTGTCTGGATCATGGGAGCGGATCCCTCACGAATGCCTTGGGCCATCCTTGTGGTCAGCAAGCTCTTGCTCTGAGTTCACAGGAGATCTGGTCATTTAAAAGTGTGTGACCCCTCCCCGTTACCCCTCAATTGCTCCTGCTTTCCATATGTGATGTATCTGTTCCCCCATCACCTTCAACCATGATTGAAAGCTCCCTAAGGCTTCCCCGGAAGCCAAGCATGTGCCAGCATTCTACTTCCTATAAAGCCTGCAGAACTGGAAGCCAATGAAACCTCTTTATAAATTATCACATCTCAGGTAGTTTTTTATAGCAATGCAAGAATGGCTTAATACAATCCTTATTTTAGAAACCAAATGAAACTACAGTATAATTTATAGCAACTTATATATCCTAGTCTTTATGTATATTATTAGCATCTAAAAAGAGCTCAATTGTAGCTAAAATGTACTAACATGAAAAATCTTAATCTCTGAAAAAGATGAATAAAACACTAATTTATAAGGAGAGAGAGGAGAATGACTTAAGTACAAAAGTATCTACTCTGATGGTTGTAAAATCAGTCGTTATGGAAAATTTTCAAAGTCAACATATATTATTATACAGTTAGCCCCCACCCTTCCACCAAGATATCAATAACAAGAAAAAAACAGTAATAAAACAGACAACTTACCAATCAGCCTCAGTATTGAGGCTATAATAATATCAGGAGTATACGCAATGTTCGCATGTCCTTTTCTGTATTTTATCCACTTATCCATCACAGGCCACAGCTCCTTACTGTAAAACATGAAAAGATGTATGCTCATCATCACTCAAATAATATTAATACCTTATCTTATAAATGATCCTTAAGCAATAAGTGAAAGAGGGTAACTGCTGAGGATCTAACATCGTAAGTTCAAGTGAGAACAGATACTGGATGCTCACATCTTCTTCAACAGCATAGTTGTGCCCATGTTAGCTTAAACGTGGCTGAAATTCAGTGCTTGCATCTTGTTCTAACTCTTCTGAACAAGGCTTTGGACGGAGAAGCTGAACAGCATCCCCAGTGTCCCAGAACTATGAAGTGGTAGAGCCTGAGTTTTCACTTGGACTCTCCAGGTGCAAAAGCAGCCTCTGTGTTTTAGAAGCCAAGTTACCTGGCAGGATCACAGACAAATAAAGCTGTGCATGTAAACCAAAAGGAGCTAAGCCAGAGGAAAACTGTAACTTCAGTAATCAAATAACACTTTAGATGGATAAAACAAACTTTCCACTGACTGAAAACAGTGCCAATTCCTCTTTGTCATCTGTTTTTCCAAAAATCTATCTACTTCTTTCATGGCATTCATAAAGCATCACTAGAAAAGTTTAATGTAGACAAAAGAAAAATGATAATTAAAAGCACTCCAAACTCAGTCTCAGATCATTATTACTCTTCTAATTCTGGCTTTTCTTCTAGATACTCCCCACTCTCTATGGACGTAAACAACCTGGAGAGAGCCACCAGTGCTGAGGAAGGGAGCAGGGTCTGCAGTTGCTCAGGTGGAGATCCTCATGTTTGATGATGTCTTCACCAAGAGTGCAGGGATCGTGGACCAAGCATCTTTGACAGACACTAGCCCTGGTCTCTTCATGCATAATTGGGGCCAGCAGGGCCCTGCCTCATGGGTTCCCATGAGGATTCAGAAAGCTGAGGCCCACAGTAGGCCCTGACACATCATTATACAGACTGGCACTGGACAGACTATTCTGTCATTTTCTTATTTAGTAACAGACTGGGAAATACTTCTCCATGTCAATACATAGTAATCCATTCATAGCTATGTGTTTTAATATAGCTATCATCTCACAGAGGAGTGCCATGATTTGATTCCTTACTGTTTGACATTCAGATGTCTAATCTTCCCTTAGTGTCAAGATGATGAACAAGAGTAACAGACATCCTTGGACACACATGGATCCATGGACAAGGTAATTTCCACAGCTTCAAGTATCTTAAGGATATGGATTATCAAACCTTTGATGCATCCTTTTTAATGTCACCAACTCCCTTAAACCAGCCTTTCTCAGCCAGGGTTCCACAAGAAAATTAAGACCTACAGAAAAATTATTTGAGTGACAATTTTCTCCATTCTCTCAGAGATGGTACAAAGCTAGTGCCAGAATTATAAATGCACAGAGAAAAGTTAATTTACTACATACAATGAATGTCTGAGAGCTTTTCTCCCAGGTGACAGGAGCTGCTAATTTATAATTTTGAATATTTCTCTTCCCTTTAGGTTTTGTGAGTATCTGTATGTTACGATAATGATAATTAATTTCATTCAACACACATTCACCAGATGCTCCCCTTGTGTGGGCACTGTTCCGCATGCTACGGATATGCCACAAGCCAAACAAGGCCACCCTCCGCCCCTCCAGAGTCATTTCTTTTGGGGAGAGAGATGATAATAGCAGAACTGAACAAAAACTAGTGACAGGTATTAAAGAAAAATAAAGCAAGAAAATGCAATAGGGATGAAGGTAGCTTTTTTTTTTTTTTTTTTTTTTTGAGATGAAGTCTCGCTCTGTCACCCAGGCTGGAGTGCAGTGGCACAATCTCCGCTCACTGCCAGCTCCACCTCCCGGGCTCACACCATTCTCCTGCCTCAGCCTCCCGAGTAGCTGGGACTACAGGCGTCCGCCACCACGCCCAGCTAATTTTTTGTATTTTTAGTAGAGACAGGGTTTCATCGTGTTAGCCAGGGTGGTCTCGATCTCCTGACCTCATGTATCTGCCCGCCTCGGCCTCCCAAAGTGCTGGGATTACAGGCGTGAGCCACCATGCCCGGCCGTGATGAAGGTATCTTAAGGGTAGTTTTATTAACTCTTATAAAATAAAAACAGTGTCATTTGTAAATGTTTCATCTGCCTTACACGCTTAAACGACAAAAATGATTCAAGCCACATTCAGCGTTCAACAATTCAACCTTACAATAACACATCTTTATTTAAATTAGTAAAATAACTAACCTTATGATGTTATCATGTGTCCAGATCCATTTCTGATGGCAGCAGAGCAGATCAATGGCAAATATGTATTCCCAAGTGTTATCACTTAGGTCTTCACCAAATTTTTCACTAGATTGAAATTCTGTTTTTGGACATAACTGTATGGTCAAAAGCAGCTTAGAAACCATGAAGCCAACATCTACCGGAGCATTCTAGCAAATGAAAAGAAATAAAATAAAATCTGGAGTTTCAAATAGAATGCATCTTACCTTAGTTATCTAAAAGATTATAATAAGCATTTGATGACTAATCATTTAATCTGAAATAGCTTTTTAAAACAGTTTGACTAAGGAACCATGTTTATCTTAGTCATAGAAGGATTACACAATGGTAGCTGGATGAGCCAGATTAAAAAGCAATATAGGCAGGATGCAGGATCCAATCAGGTAGAAAAGAGCTTACCTGTAATCCAGATAGGAAACACAGTTTCATCAACTCAAATTAGAGAATTAAAGTTAGAAAGCTAGTTATAATTATAAAAATAAACCTTTAAAAATTATTTAAATTCTATTATTTTTCTGACATCGAGTATCAGTCTGCCTTTTTGAGAAATTCATAAAACTGAATCAGACAGTAATGGATTTTTATTTCTGGCTTTTTTCACACCTGTGTATAATGTGTGTTGTGATATTTATCCATAGTGTTGCATGAAAGAGTAGTCTGAACTTCTTTTTACTGCTGAGTAATAACCAATTATATGGACATATTACTGTTTATCAGTTCACTTTTGACTACTGTTAATGCTGCTATGAATATTCATGTGCAAGCCTTTGTGAGGATGTAAATTCCACTTCTCTTGAAAATATGTAAGAGTGGAACTCCTGGGCCTTTGGCTAAGAACTGGTTTAACTTTACAAGATGGTGTCCAACAATTTTGCAAAGTAGTCGTGCCTTTTCACGTTTCCACCAGCACTGCATAAGTTTCATTATAAAAATAATACACATATAATACTCAATATACTTAATACAAGAAAAGGCTTGGGCTTGGAAATTTGCTTTATTACTAGAAGGACTCAACAAGTGAACCTGTAGCTTGGCCATATATATCATCCTGAAAGGTTCTGAGTCTCAAGGTTTCTATAAGACAATCCAAAGCCAAATCGTGGTTCAAAGTAATACACCTGATAACCAAAACTCAGCCAGAATGGTAAATATTTCCCACTTAGAAAAATCAGTGACTTCGCAACCTGAGCAAATGCAGAAATAAATTTTGACATGAAGGAAATCAAATCCATATATTCACTTTTTTGATTACCTATTTTACATTTTGCAGTAACTGTGAACATGGGATAATCTGCATGTATACAATACATGCTCCATAAAAGTGCTGAGAATCTCCTATGTTTCAGGTGTGGCTGTAATTGAAGCATTTGGTATTAGAATCATAATTTTAATTAGACGTGTTTAACAGAATGTAAGTTTGTAAACATTGTTTGAATATTTATTACAACTCATGTTCTACATTCAAGAATTCCTTAAGTGCTTAGGAAGATTATGCTTATTAGGTTTGAAGGCCTACTTTAAGTGTTTTTGAAGAATACATCTGAAGTTTATGAATACGTTTGAAGTTTTAAGATAATCTGAAATTTGTAAATAAGATTATTTAGGAAATGTTAATCTGTTAAATACACGAGTTAACTAACATTCATCAATGGCCAAAGTAAACACATTCTTACTTTGTTAACAATTAATTGATTTATAAATGAAACAAGACTCATGAATTTAAACGCTTTTTTAAAAGGTTTATGAATTTGCAACTTTAAAATTCAGCAGTAATTTAAATCAAGAAGTCACTTCTACATATAGAGCATCCTTAAAGATTTTAGCAACTCCACCAGAAAAAGCTGGAGGAGGAACCACCTTGAAGAACCCAACCCAGGGAAATACTTCCCATCATAGTTACAACAGGAAGCCCTAACTCATGATTTTAAAAACTGAAATAATTTCAAAATTTACACTGAAGATACTACTACTCATTTCTTGTTAACTAGCAGTATCATATTTAGTAAATTTCCTTCTATTTCCTAGTTTAAGAATAATCCCATGGGGGTTTCTTCTTTAATTTAGTAATGGATTGATTTTCTGATTCTGAATTCTCCTTGTTTTATCAGGATAAACCCTATTTAGTTATAAAGTATTATTCTTTGAATACACTACTGACATCTCCTGTTTAGTGACACTTTTTACATCTAAGTGACTCACTAAAAACTGGCTTTTTTCTCTTTCTTATAGCATTTTTAATTGGGTTTTATTATTAGAAATGAACAGAAGGCTTTCAATTTTTCCTCATGCTTAAAATAGATCACAGTTACTTGGTTCTTTAAAGATTAGATTAAAACCCAGGTGGAATCTATACATGTCTTTGTATAGAAAAGTTTTAATCATCTTATCAACCAGTCTTTTCAAGTTTTCTACCCCAAAGCCAATTTTCATCATTTTTATTTTGCCAGGAAATCACTGTTTCCAAATCTGCTGCTATAGGACTGCAGGTAGTAGTCTTCTCATTCTGTGTCCTATATGTCTACTTTCCCATTTCAAATCTTCACTATTTTTGCTTTTCTTTTTGCTGATCTGCACTGTCAGCTATCTATGTTGTTGGCATTTTTTAAAGGTAGTATTTTTGTCTTCTATGTATTTCTGTTTCTTTTCCACTTCATTACTACTATCTCTTAAAATTTATTCTTTTTCTCTGGTTCCCTTGTCATATTTCTAATGTTGAAGATGAGTAGCAGTTAACTTCACTTATTTTCTGCTAAACAACTAAGACATTTAAGATACTTTAATGAGTACATGTTTTCCAAAAAAGCTAGAGATCTTTGATTCTGAGTTTACCTTTTCATTGACTTTTTAAGACTGTGATTTTACTTTTCATATTTTATTTGTTCCCAGATTGTCTAAGAATGTATATCTCAATTTCAAAGTAAATGTAAATACTTTGAATTTTTTTTCTGTTAAATTTTACTGAATTATTACCAGGGAATTTTGGGTGTGAAATCTTTGCTTTTTAGAAATTAATGTTTTCATGTGGCCAATTCATCATTCATTTGTGCAAATGTGTCACAGATATATAAAAAATACATATTCTTCATACACATTTACTTTTTAAATTAATGAATTTCACTATGTCCTCATTTTTGTTTACCAGATGTTTAATTCTGTAAGCTAATATTTGGAAATCCTGTAATATAATGGGGTTTTATTCCCCAAGTATTTCTCACCTTTCTTAAAGCTTTGACTATGTATTTTTATTTGATACAATATTTAGCAAATACATTTACTAAAATGTTATGTTCTTCATAAGTAATGTCTTTGTAACCATATCCTGCTCAATTCGGAACAGGTGAAAGGAGATGGGCTCTAGTGTGCAAGCGGAAAGACCAAGTGAGAGCAGGAGCAGGCTGGACAGGTACATTCTGAAGGCGGGTGACCCTCTAAAGGCAAGTTAACTCTCCAGACACAGGAACTCTCTAGGAACAGGTAACCCCCTGTAGGCAGGTAACCCTCTGGGAACGGGTAACTCTCTGGAGGCAGGTAACTCTCTGTGAACAGGTAACCTTCTGGGAACAGTTAACCCTCTTGAGGCAGGTAATACTCCAGAGGCAGGTAACTCACTGGGAACAGGTAACCCTCTGAAGGCAGTAACCCTCAAAGCAGGTAACCTTCCAGAAGCAGGTACCTCTCCAGAGGCTGGCAACCCTCTGGAGCAGATACATATGTGGTTGCTGGTATCCACTGGTAGGAGTCGGGATGTCTCTCCTGACACAAAATGACCAACTAGGATTTCTGACCACACCTCACATGAAGGCACTCTGTTGTGTCTAAATAGATCGATGAAGAGATCATTACAAACTTGCTTTTTAATATTTACCTAACTTTTGACCACCAAAAGCTCTTTCCTTTACGTTTTATAAAAAATAAAAGCCTAACAAATACTAACATCAAAAGTAATAATAAAAAAAGGCAAAACAGCATATAAAATTCTGCTCCACATATAAGCCAAGGGGAGTTTTTACAAGAGGAAATACATGCTCATTAAAAACAGAAAATAAAATTAAAAAATCAATATCACTGGCTACAGTACCTCTTCTTGAAGTTTGCTACTGGTAGTTAGACTCTCATTAGATAAAATGAACGAATGAAATAAAATGATGAAAGAACACCCATCTAGACACTTACTTTAACATATCAATAATTAAAAATAATAATAAAAGATAACACGGGAACAAAGTAGTTAGCAAAACAAATTCTATCAACTGGAAGGAAAAATAAAGCATATTAGATTTTAAAAATCCTAACAGGAAAAAACTGAAATATGTATTTTTTTACCTAAGTATCTATTGAAGAACCAAATAATTTTGTGGCTTCTCTGAGACTTTTAAACATATATACCAATGTGTGAGTTTCATCAGTCACAAATTAGTGTATAAAACAAACTGTTAATTAACACAACCCTTTGGTCTACAATTCTTCCTTGAATGTCTCATGCATACTTAATGAACAAAATGGATAAGCTTAGGCTAAACTGATTAAATTTTAAAAGATCTAGAAAGAAGAAAATGCCTACGAACTAATATAAAACTAAATACACAACAAAATAATAACATTTATATAACATCTAAAAGTAAGGTGCTGTAAGAAATAGAAATAAAGCTCACCTTTTCCCAATTAAGAAAAGCTCTCAAGCAGTTCAGAACCTCTCCTTTAGCACGTTGCCTGGCAACTAACTGCATTGCTTTATTAATCACTGACTGCGAGAGAAATATATCATGCCACATGTTTGCAATAAACAAAGTTAATTTTTCAGACTCCGGAAAATCTATGAGAAATAAAATAATACAATAAATCTTTTATGTATGATCAAGTGAATAAATTGCAAATTAAGAAAAAACTGTATTAATTTCACTGGTGCCTTGCAGGCATCCTGCAATGGAGGAAGCTGTAAATGGGGAGCCCAGAAGAGGCTCCAGTCACAGTCATTTCCAAAATCCGTTCTCCAACTTCCTCGGTCTCAGAATTCTCCCATTTGGTATGTGTCATTACAGGCAATTTTTATGCATTACATAGGTTTTGCATTACATTACATAGGTTTTTATGCATTACATTTACTCATTGAACACATAAAGCTTCTGATTTGAAGAATTTTTTAAAATAAATTCTAGATGACAATTCTTTTGTTGTAAATACTTTCTCCTACACTGTCTCTTTTTTAAAAATTAATTGAAGTGTAGTCTACAGACAATAAAATACACTCTTTTACACTATAAAGTTCAATGAATTTGGACAAATGATTAAATCCACGAAACCACCACAACAGTCAATACCATCATTCCAAAACTTCTCTCGCTCTCGTGCTCTGCAGTGAATCACCTCACCCCAGATACAGAGAAGCCCTGATCTATTGTCACTATACATTAGTTTGCCTTTTCTCAAATATTTCTTAATGGATTTGTGAAGTAGGTACTCTCTTCTGTCTGGCTTCCCTACTCAGCATGTTGGTTTTGACATTCCTCTGTGTTGTTGCATACATTGGTAGTCTATTCCTTTGTACAGCCAAGTAGTATTTAACTGCTTGATATATCCTAATGTTTTCCATTCACTGGCTGATGGACATTTATTTCCAGTTATGGGCTCGTTTGAGTCAAGATGTTACATCCGTGTGCTAGTTTATGTAATGATGTCATGATCTAACTCTGTGTTTCTGCTGCGTAAGTGCCTGAGTGGAATTTCTGAGCCATAGGATAAATGAGTGTTTTAATTTCATAAGAAATTGTCAAAGAGCCTTCCAAAGTAAAGATTTTTATCCTGTTTGCTGTACAATCACGTCTTTTTAGTTTTCTTTGTTCTACTTTATCTATCATTGACACATCTAAGAATATGTAGCTCAAAGCATAAACTCACTGCACTAAACTTGATCTGCTAATTTTTGAATCCTATGTTTATCTGGTGACACTTCAGAGTAGAAACAAGACAAATAAATTCTCTCCTTACAGAGTATACAAGCTAGAGGAACAGAGAGACAGCAAACAAAATATTTAATCTTTAAGAACTGGTAAGTGCCATGAAGGCAAATAAAGAAAAATAAGGGATCCAGGATGACTAGGAAGGTATGCGAAATTCATGGAGTGAAACACAAGAGTTGAGGGAAACAGAGCAAGAAAGCTGTCAGCACAAAAGCTTGAGCTAAGAATGGGCTTGTTGTGGTTGAGGAAGAACAAGAAATCCATCGTGGTCTTGGACGAGCCCACACCCGTTCCATCCCACCACCCGCCAACTGCTGAACTTCATGTGTGTTTTTGTGATGTGACTATGGCCTGTCAGTCCCACTGGACAAGTCCCATCTGATTTTAATCACCCCAGAAATCCTAACGTTCACTCCATAATGATTTGTTGAAGGAATGACTGAAAGAGTAAACAAAGAAATGAAGTGGGCAAATGAAACACTTAGCAGCTTCGTTCACAACAGTAAAAGTGATGGATATACTCAATTATCCTGATTTATAAGCCCCATAAACATGGTAGTCAAAGATGGTAAATGTTTACCACTGAGATAAGACTGATATGATATTAGGTTTCATTTGTATATCATATGACTTAAAAATACTGATGATTTGATACAGCAAAGAATGATTCCCAGTCTGATCCACTAGTAGGGATGGAAGAAATAGTAAAGAGAAAAGAGAATCAAAGGACAACCCTCATGTCACCATCTCCTTTCAGCTTTCTCTCATCTGCTTTTTCATCAGCTTACAATCCCATCTTAAAGTTGCTGCCCTTTCCACCTAGTGGTACAGCAGTTTGGCTTGTCACTTACTTTAAAGTATCCCATATTTTAAGGCAACTATATCTAATTCTAAAGCAGCTGCACAAGGCATAGAACAAACACACAGTAATGAGAGATACTCATTTATTTACAAGTGGAAATATAGTGCTGATATAAGTAAGCCCTACTAAAGACCAGGTGCAGCTGGGTATAGCTAAAGCTATTCAATGGACAAAACACAACATTATTTTAAAAGACACATAGTAATCACAGCTGAAAATATAGACTCCAGTATAAGGGAAAAGGGTAATCGTATATTTTCAATACAAAATTGTCACAATCTAAGCATACCTTCTTTAAGTAGGCTGTAGCAAAACAAGCGAGCTCTTTCCAAGTCTCCGAGTTGCCGACAAATACCCACATACACCCTGCAGAGGGCGTGAATGTAATTGTGGTCCATAGATATCTTCTGAATTTTTAGTTCTGAGAGAATAGAGTGAAGCAAGCACTCTGCTAAATGCTGGATTGAAAAAAAAATTAAAAAGGCAATGTACACTCATATTTATCTTTAGCCTACCAAAGATTACCTAAAAGTTACAAAACTTAAGTATCTATTGAAAAAATAAAACTTGCACTACATTAGAGGGTAGAGCACAGTAGTAACTGGTAAGACCTTACCTAGCATGGTAAGTCACGAGAATCGAGGTCGGGGGCATTGAAGAAATCCCCATACCTGTCTGTTTCCTATGGTTAGTAAACGCTGCAGATGCCAGAATGCAAGTCTCAAAAGACCTAGCTGCATACTGTCACTAGCACTAGTCAAATAATCATAATTTCTTGGTTTTTGCCTTATGTAATCTGTGTGACTGTATGAAATACAGTATATAATTCTACTCTCATTCTTGTTTTCTAAACTCTAACTTACTCTATACACTGTTTAAATTTAAAATACTACTAAGTAACATTTTTCATCCTAAGAGGAGCATTACATGATAATTTGATATATGCATTCATTTCCTTTCAAAGTGACTTACGGAGCTCCTTATGCTTTCTGTAAGTAAGCAATCTAAAAAAATAAATATTTATGCCAAAATGACTCCAAGTATATGCAGATAAGCACTAAGCGTGATCCATCTAGCACTAGAAGTCATCCATGCAAGGTACCAGTGGATATTTAGAAAATATAGAACTATAAAAGTCCTAATAAACTACGTATTTAAATTTAAACCATCTCTTTTTTCCCTCTCTTGACACTAAGCATTTGCTCCTGTTTGATTTGTAACAAAAACTCAAGGAAAAGAAAAATCGTGTGATAATTTGAAGCTTTGAAGAAAATAATTTTAGGCCTCTAAACATGCCAGGATCAAGTGGATATATGTAATTTTAGTCCTGACAGATACTTTAAAAAAAATTTAAGTAATTTAATGAATAGAAATGACCAAATCTCCAGTGTCTTATTGTATTTTAAATTTGTAAAATGCTGGCTAGAAATATAGTCGTAATGTTTACATGGATAACTCTCATCCTTGAAGTAAAACTTTTGTTCACGGTCATCTACACATTTTGCTGACAGTAAACAGCATCCTCCTTTGAGGACATGTAATCCCTAATGCACTTAGAAAAGAGCAGCCACATACCTTTTTTGTTGTGCTAAATTCATAAACAACTTCTTTCTCTTGATCTCTCATTACGGGCTTTTTGGAGATATTTCCCACGTATACATGACTACGAATGACAGGTAACAGATCAAAAGAAAACTCTGCAATTTTCTTCAGGGCATTAGCTATGGCTTTATCATGGGACTCCACCGTTTCTTTTGGGCTTAAAGGCAACTGTGAAACTGCACTGATGGCTGGACTAGAACAACTTCTTTCCTCATCTGCTGTTGCAACTTCAGCTGGAGGGAGGTTCCTTGGGAGCTTCTTGTGGATTCCTTCTGCAGTGACTCCCCTGGTTTCTGGTTCTGGGGACCCAGTGTCCAGGCGCAGTCTTTTAGCACTTCTCAGTGTAGATGTTGACAGTGTTCTTTTCCCACTTGAATCCTGCTGAGTCCCCAAATCTCTTGACTTGTCTTGGTTACAGTCACCACCAGAGCTGCTCCCAGTTTTGACAAAAGCAGTTGCTGCTGAAGTGATCGTTTTGAATCCTATCATAGCACTGGCAGGTCCTGGTAAATTCTTACAGTCAGCAGGTGGACCTCGTGTGAGTTGAATATTCCCTTTGAGGATGTTGAGGGTCCGGGCCCTGGCAGATAACTCTGGGTACATGGTGTCAAGGATTTTCACAGAATTCTCCTGAGGCCCTCCCACAGCAGCATGGCCAGATGCACAGGGTGGGAGTCGGCCAGGCACAGGAAGTGCGTGCTTCGGTGTGGCTGCACAGAACTGCAGAGGAGATGGCACTACCCTCTCATTGGCTGACACTGCAGATGGAGATGGAGAAGGATCTAGAGGAGAGGCACGTCTGGGGTCCTCTGGCCATGGAGACATGACAGGAGGCACTGGGGTTTCACATAAGGGAGAAATCTGGCCTACAGGAGAGGTTGGTGAGGAAGGACTAGAGCTCGATATCAGTGGAGAGAGTGGCTGTGAAGTCCTTGGAGGTGTAGCTATCAGAGGAGCAAGCAGAGGTGGCAAAGGAGGCCCCACCTCTTGCCGTATTTTACTCAGTGTGTCAGGAGAGCAATCTGTAGGAGTGGATGTATCAGCATTTGCTAAAATGGTCTGAGTTTGGCTTCTTTGAGTTTTTGTATTAGCTTTTTCCCCTGAAAATGACTGAGCAACTTCACTCTGATGAGTTTCAACTCTGCTCAACGCTGAAGTTTTTACTGGTTTGTTTGACTGATCTTTGTTTGAAATCTTTGATCGATTCTTATTTTTGCCAGATGGCTCTAGTTTTGAGTTATAATATGTGTGATCAGACGCAACAATCTGAGTCTCGAAGTTTTGATCATATATTTGAGAACTAATCCATATACTAGGCTTAACGGGTCTATTTCGCAAACGACTTTTATCAAAGTTGGTGCTCTGACCACTGCTTGAAACACCCTCTTGGGGACATGAAAGATTATTGCCACATGGAGCCTCCTGAAATGCAAGGCCAGCGTGACTGGCCTCTAGGGACTTCTCAGCAGAAGCCACTGGGATGCAACCAGCTTCCAGCTCTCCTTGATCCTGAGAAATAGGGATGTCTCCAGGAATGTCACACAGTGTGACCTGGTCCACATGTGGCAGGACAGCTACGCCACTGATGATTGTCCAGTTGTCCCCCTTTTCAATGACTAGATTCTGATCCTTATTTATAAGTACGTTTATAACTTCTGAGGTCACTGTTGCTATCTGACACTGAAATGTTGTTTCGGCCTCGCAGTTAGAACTTTGCTCTGTCGATGGCTCCATTACAGAGTCAGAGCACAAGGGTGATGGCTCCACAGGTTCTGGCAGATCTTCTTCCCCACCATCGGGTTGCCTGCCTGCATCTGAACTGGCCTCTGGTCTGCTCTGAGTGTTTCCATTCTGAGGCCTACCGCTGATGGGAGAGCTGCCCTCCAAGGCAGCTGCTTGTGGGGTTGGTTCTGAAGCATGTGATGAGGAGCCAGTCGTTTCCCAAAACGGACTTTTCTCTTTTACATTCTCAGTGGTCATGTTGTTATTTATATTTAAGAGCAATAAACTGCCAGTATCTTTACCATTGCAATCTTCCGAATTTGTATGAAGTTCTTGCCTAATCTTGGTCAGAACCTCAGACAGAGTTTCCAAAGAACACTGAGTGAGCTGACTTGTATTTTTTAACGAATAATCATCTTCCTCTGATTCAATCCACTCTTCACAGGTTCCAAGTGTTTCTTCCTCACAGGGTTGCTTTCTGTATTTTTCTCCTGCTATTTCACTTGCCTTTAATTCTTTGTTCGTTTCTTTATTTAGGGTTCCTTTACTAGAACATTCAGAAACAGAGTCCCCTGAACTATAATCCCCTAATTGACAGCTCTCAAGAAACATCACAACCTCTGATGTGGAAAGTCTATCCAGCTCAGAAAAAGTACTTATGTTAAAATCTTGCAGAGCTGACGTCAAATAACCTACCTCTAAGGAAGGTCTCACCTCAACTACACCAGCATCTGTATCTCCTAAATTTTTCTGTGAGTCATCAGGAGCATCTTGCTGTTCGCTCCCCTCACTGCAGCTAAATGCCTCACTCTCTACCTCAGTGTCGTCTCCCCCCTCTCGAATGCCTGTGTAACAATGTAAGGTACCAGGCAGGCTACTTTGGGAGGTATCCTGTGTCTCTCCATCTTTTCTGCAAAATGCTGAAGAAAAAGTAGTGTCTGTGGTGCCAAAACACTCAGGCAAAGCACCACCGGGAGTCGCAGATTTCAATTTCCAAAGTCCGTTAGCATTTTGTGGTGTGCTAGTAGAATCATTTGCAACAGCCAGGGCCTCACCACCACATCTCCCTGTGTCTCCACAGCTGGTTTCTTCAACAGAAAAACCTCCTGACACGGTCACTTCTGTGGCTGGAAGCACCTTACTGCCATGTGTCCCACTGGAGTCCAGATCTGTGGCCTGAGGCTGCCTTTGCATCTGCCCATCTCCCCGCACTGCTGCTTCTCTCACAATGTCTTCGTTTTGGACGAGGATGTTTTCAGAAGAGAAAGATAATCTGCTATTTATGCAACAATCAGAATTTTCTACTGGTGAAGAAACACCTGGAGAATTAAAATCTAATTTTCTCCTAGAGGCAGAAACTTCTGGTGAAATGCTTTTCACAGCAGCCATCTCCGTGATGTTTTGTGTTGTATCATCTCTTTCCCCATCACATTTTGCTATAGTTGACATACCAGTTTTGTTGCTACTATTTTCTGTTACTAAGGTAGGCTCATCCCTATGTGGCCTCAAGTGTTCCAATTTGACACTCGGAACCTTTTCAGGTCTTGTCTGTTTTGTGATAACTGATACTTGATTAGGCAACACCGATGCAGTGGTCTTGAATTCTACAGGGTTGTTATTTTCTCTAAGAAGATCAGGCTTGGGTGTTGGTCCTCTATTTTGTAGGCATGGCATTGCCTTTTGTAACTGATGGCTAGTCTTCTGTTCATGTTCTGATTTGGCTCTCAGACTTTCTTCGCCACCTTTCCTTAATAAATCACTATGGTGCCATGAAGTACTTTTAACAAAACCCAAACCACTCTTGATCAAGGCAGCCTGAGAACCTATTAATGATGTGAAATCTGGCTTATTTAGTGTGAGCTCAATTCTTGGATCTTGACTTTCACATTGCCCATCTTTTGTAGCTTTCATAAATACTGACCGAGGAAGTGAATCTATTTTGGTCAAGCCTTTTACTACTTTTGTATATTCTATCCCACTGCTCTTCTGATCATTAAAATTAGATGCTCCCAATTCAGGGCTCAAGGCACACAAGCTATTCTCCAAGTTGTTTCCTCCTATAGAACACTCCAGTGGCTCAGACTGCAGATGTAATGTGTTTAAAGTTTTAGTTTGCAATTTATGTTCTGAATGGTGCGGTTCAGTAGAGAATACTTTAGTAGTAGTATCTGAATCATTACCACAGTCTAACCCAGAAGAAGACTGGGGATTACTGCCAACAGACAGTGCTACCAAGGTAGAAGAGGAAGAAAAACTGGTTTCAACGTCAAGCCCTGCTACATCCATTCCATCACCTGAGTCATCATCTTCTGATTCAGGTGATTCTCCTAAAGTGAACCCTTGAGTATCTTCTTTTTCCTTTTCCAATTCTCTAGACAGTCTGTGAAAATGGCCAGAAACTGTGATACAGTCTGGTTCAGAAGTGATTTCATTAATTCGTGTCCACTTAGTAAACTCTGCTTTGGGTGATCCTATCATTTTAGACAATAGAGATTTTTCTTCAGATTCCATGAGTTCATTTAATGGCCTTTTGCCAAGGGGAGATGAACACAATTCAGACTTCCCAGGGGTAGCTTCCTTCTCTTGTGCAGGGCTGGCAGACAATCTCTCAATGCATAGACCTCGAGTGAGTTTATGAATGGTCTTCTCAGTTTGCACTGACTTATCCATCTCCCCAACCTCCATTTGTGTTTTTGTCTCATGTAAAATGTCTCTTTTTCTATCACTCATGGATCGAGATGCTGTGGTCCAGTGTTTTTCACCAACTAAGGAGTGTGTGGCAGAAGATTCTCTCAGTGTTGCTGTGAAAGCCTCGAGTCCAGCAGTTGTCACTTTATTTACTTCCCAGGTATTCAGGGCTTGGATAGCTTCGTGTGATTTGGGCTTTTCCTCCCATGTACCACTTCCTTTACTTTTTCTCAATGAGCCAAAATAATTCTGTGATTCAGTTGTATCATCTTCTGAAACAGACTCAGCAGAATTTCTAAGCTGGGCTGAGTCATTATCGCTGGAATCTGTATACTCTCCAAAGAAGGTTTCCTTTAAAAATATGAATTATACTTGTCAAACACTAATTCAACAGATTAACGTGACTATCTAATTAAATGCATTATTTTTTAAAAGTACATGTTTCCTGAAGAATCTTTACAATCACATTTGAGCAGGGGCAGGCTAGGGCCTGGAATCTCTGTGGTGGGTGGGGAGTTCTCCAGCTTTGGTCCAACACTGTTCTGCTCTCTCCTTAAGGGTGCCCAGCACCTGCAGAGACACCTCCCCCAATAACAGACATGCTTCCAAGTGCCACCCCCCACTCTACGCAGGGTTATGTTTCTCTGAACTTTCGAACATTCCTACTTGCACACTGTTACTTCCCCATCATCTAGTAACAAAGGCTCTGACCCAGGTTGCTGGCCTCTGGCTTCACAGCTCTCTATTTCCTCTCTCTCTGGTGTGTCTGACTTGTGCCTGGTACAGCCTTGTGCGGCGGGGAGGGGCGCTGTCTTGTGGGTATCTCCCACCACATATCTCCTCCCCAACATGTCCTCACAGAGTGCTGCAGCCTGACTGATGTCATCAACCACACCTGTGCTACCCTTACAACGTTCTCTCCCTCCCAGCCCGTTCTCCAGCCACCTCTGCTCCAGAACCTTTCCCTGACCCCCAACTCGTCTCCTACTGAGTTAACTGCCTAGAGCATGTGGCCCACTTGGCATGCACTGACAGCATCAACCACCTTGTCTCTATTCTGTTAGAGAACAGTGGACTGGTGAAGATTGACAGCTGCTGACATCAACTTGCTCCTACGGAAAGAATTCTTTCCTCTTTTGAACTCCAGAGTACCATCATCTCCCAGCTTTCGTCTATTCTGCCCTTGTTTTCAATCTCCTTTCCTCACACTTCTTCTGCTTGTCACTTACATAGGGATGGTTCCCCAGGGTCCTGACTGGGACTCCATCTTCTCCTCTTCCGTACTCTCACTGGATGACATCAGAGCTGCATGACTTCCGCTGCACTCAAGCGCTGGCAGGTCCTGAACGTCTGTGCACACCACAGCCTCCCTCCAGTATCTCGCCTGTGTACATGCATACCTCATACCTAACATTCTATACATTATTCTCCCAAACAGGGTCTCTTCTTATATTTGCTATTTTTCAACATCTTTGACTCCTCCATCTCCCCTAACTGCCACATTAAAAATGTCATCAAATGCTGCTCATTTGACCTCATAACAGTTTTCAAATCAGTTCCCACCTCTTTAACACCAATGCCACAACTTAGGTATCAAGAATTAAGTGAGCTGTGGCCAGGCGCAGTGGCTCACGCCTGTAATCCCAGCACTTTGGGAGGCCGAGGCAGGCAGATCACGAGGTCAGGAGATCGAGACCATCCTGGCTAACATGGTGAAACCCTGTCTCTACTGAAAATGCAAAAAAATTAGCCGGGTGTGGTGGCGGGCACCTGTAGTCCCAGCTACTCAGGAGGCTGAGGCAGGAGAATGGCGTGAACCCAGGAGGCGGAGCTTGCAGTGAGCCGAGATCACGCCACTGTGCTCCAGTCTGGGCAACAGAGTGAGACTCTGTCTCAAAAAATATATATATATATTTTTTAAGTGAGCTGCTTATTAAGCTGCTACCCTGCCTGTGGTCTTGTCTATTTTCTGACTGTCCCCCCACTCCCTACTCATTCATATTGAAATGAAACTTTCAAATAAAAATCTATCTTTCAGTCTATGTCTTTGGATTCATCAAAGATTTCCACCTTCAGGATAAAGTGGGAACTCCTTGGGAGGATGCACATGGCCTTTCCCAGTGTCACCTGCATGAATCTACCACACACAGAGCTCACCCTTGCTTCTACATTCTTGTGAGAACCACTCCTCCACCTGAAGCACCCCCACTCACTCCTTAAAACTCAGTGTGGGGATCGAATCTGCAGAAGAATCCTGCCTGCCCCCCAACCTGCCCTGGCCTCCATTCAGGACTAAGCTGCTTTTCTTTATCCTCCCCAGCAGGGTGTTTTCCACCACTTCAGGGCTCTACGCAGCAATGAATGTTTGCTCCTTTACTGCTCCCACCTCCACACAATGAAGCCCACTGAGAGGCAATGGCATCTTTCGTCACCTCTGCACACCCAGTGTCTAGCCTGGTCCCTGGAACATAACAGGCACACATGGTGTTTTCATAAAGAAAGAAACTGATTCCAGGAGCAAAACATATTATCTGCTCCTTAAGCCAAAAATATATACATCTGCTTCATAAAGACTAACTTCCTAAGAAACTACTATAAACCATTCAGCAAACACACAAGATGATGAATTCATCAAATAAAGTTGGAGAACTCGGCTACACCAGGTTAAGGGGCACGGATGCTATATACAAGGATTTTCCTATCACTATATAACTCCATATATACAAATATGTGTTTAATTCAGTCATTCCATATCAAGAGATAAAAACAATTAAGACACAGTCTTCCTATAGAAAACTTGTAATTTGGCTGTGGATAAAGACTAACAAAAATGCAATCCTAATACAAAGTGAAAAAATTCATATTATATATGTTGATCCAAAGGGTAGTGGCATGCTTTTTAAAATCCTCATGTTACCCCCTAACAAAATTGGCTAAAATGAATAATCTGTGCAAGAATATCACTAATATCCTTTGAGCATCAAGGACATATTAGGATAGACAATGTACCCACTTGGTAATTCAAATTCAGAGAGCAAAACTCACAGGTGCAAATGAAGAAGGTAAGGAACCTGGGTGTGGTGAAGACATCGGAGGGGGCGAGGGCACTGGCGACAGAAGAGGAGGGGGAAGTTTGAAGAAGTCAATTGCAGCTTGAAGATCTTCATCAAAAAAATGATCATGATCAACAAATTCAGTGCTGCCACCATCATGATGACTTTGTACTAAAACCTCAAGATTTCCATTCTCATTAAAAACATGGTCAGAACTACAATTTGTTCCACTGGAGCTCTGTTTTTCCACATTTTGACATAAAAAGTCCTCCTTTATCTCCATGGACAGTTTTGTGAGGCATGTCTGCACATTTGAGGTCCTGAGAGGGCTGCCTTGTGTTGGAGGTAGCATACCATCTTCCCCAGGCACTCTGGAGCTGGTGATTGCTTTGGCAGGTTTTTCTGTGTGGGGGAACAAAAGTAGGTATCAGGTATTTACAGTATCAAGAAAACTTAAAAAAAAAAAAAAAGAAACCTTATTACAACAGTTCAAAATGTTTGAAATATTAAGTCCAAGTAAGCAGAAACATTTTTTAAAAGGCAACCAATCGCTTTCTAAACATTAACCTAGAAAATCAATACATTTCATACAAGTATGCTAGCCTTGCAGTAAGAAAAGTGAGACAGGTGAGACGGACCGGTGGGTGGATGGATGACACAGCTGGAAAGGCATCCACAGCCATGAAAATGGGCCTTGCTGGCTCACTCGGTCTCTGGATGAATCCTCCCATACAAACAGCAGAATCTGGCAGAGAAACAACTTTGTGCCTATAGGTTGATACAGAACGCTATTTTCTGTCCAAAAAGTGATTTGAAATCAACTAATATCAGGCCTACCCATGGCCAAATCTGTACAATGCTCTCTAACTGAAAGATCTGATGAATACTATGAATACTCAGTAAGATAATGCAACAGAAAAGTTCCTATAAAAACCTAATCCTGGTCTTGATTTTGGTGAACTTCAGTGGTACTAATTATTAACAAAAACATTTAATTCCATAACCATTTATTATATTTGCCAGCTTTAAAAATAAGTTTTATAGAGGATCCAGGGCTCCTTGGATAAGCGGTTGATTATAGGGCTGGGAAGGGAAAATCCAAGTAGAGATGGAAACATCTTGTGGTACCGGAAGTAAACAACTCAAAAAAAAATGGAGTATTTATGAAGGGCCCAGAGCCAATCTGAAGAAGCTCCCACCAAAGCTAAAAGGAGAGCAATGAATTATTATTTACGAATAAAATAAATATCTAATGAGACTATACTGATGTAAACAAGTAATAAATGGTGGATAAGGAACAGTTCTTACATAAGAATTCCAATTAAAGAATGCAGATGGAATGAGACAAATAAAAACTCACTATTTGGCAAACACTAAAGCATTAATTATAGCAGGCAAGATCCACTGCTGTAGGCTAAAATCAGCAGGTGACAATTGGAAAGAAACAGAATATTTGCACAATGTTAAAGAATCTTTCTCAAGTTGATTCATTAGGAAAAAAAGAGCAACTTTACAACATAAAAACCTGCAGATACCACCTTCCCCAAGTGATCAAGGTTAGAACCCAGTGATAATACACATCCACATCACCTATCCCTAGAACAACTCCCTGAGCAAAGAGAAACATCACCACTGTGACGTTCTTGCCACAAATACACAACCTCAATCTGACATGAGAAAACATCAGATAAGCCAAAACAATGGGCTTTCTACAAAATTATTCTACAAAATAATATTCTCCCAAAGTGTAAAAGACATGAGAGATTAAAAAAAAAAAACAGGAACTTTTGGACTGGAGGAGGTGAAAGCAAGATTACTACTAACGGCAACATGGGTTCCTGTACTGCATCCTGGAAGGAAAGGAGGATACCTGGGGAAAACTGTGGAATTCACAGTTTAGTTAATAGGGTTGTACCAAATGTCCTGGTTTTGATCACTACTGGTAACTGAAAATGTTAAAAATCCTGCAATCTGCTAAGGGATCCATGGAGATTCTCTGAACTATTTTTGTAACCATCCTCATATGAAAATAAAAAAGTTAAAAGAATATGTCTTATGGTATAATAAGATTCCAAAGATACCATCTTTTCCCTTCTACTTTGGAAAAATTAACGTAATATATTTACCCCTCAAAAGCATATTTTTAAATACAAACATTAGATCATGAAATGAAGAACAGCTCTTTTAATAACAGTTTAACAACGTAAAATCAAATGCTTAATATAGAATGCTGATTGATATAGAAGGCCAAAAAGCATCCCCCGGTTGCCTCTGCCTAAATGGATGAATTGATAAATTATAAACTGAGGTGACTAATTTAAGAGTTGAGGGCACCATGTGGTTAATACCAATGGGTACCTAGCAGGTGAACTGCGGGAAACATCTACTTAAAGAAATGCCATCAAATATGCCTCCGTACACTCGACAAGTTCTGAGTCCACCATAAATAAGAATCAGTAACTTGTCCCTTAACATTTTTTCCAAGGAAACTGTCTTTAGAAGCCTGAGAGGAAAATAAGGTGGAGGTTTCCATAGATTTAGAACCTCAATGACCTGTGAATTTACGGCAGCTAATCATAAGAAATTAGTAAAATGACAAAAAGCTAAATAAGAAGCACTTTAATCTTATACAAGACAGCTATCTTCTCCCCTCCTACTCAGGATAGCTAAATCGACTATAACTGTGAATGTGCTAGAATGGCCCCATGATACTCTGAGAATCAAGATGGTCAACCAAAGGAACTGATAAATTACATTAAAAATAAACGAAGCTAAAGTGCTCACAGATTGATCAAATTCATGAAATGATTCAGAAGAAACTGCATCCTTCAAGTCTCCGCTCTCCACCTGCCAGGTATGCCTCTGCTACTTGACCTTCTCATTTTTTTTGAAGATTCTCTGATGAAAGCTAAATGTATTTACTGGGATTAACATTCACACTGAAGGGAAACGAGTTTTGTATAATTAAAAGTACTAATTCTAGTTTACTTCATTCTTTCGATGTTAGAATCAGGAGCGATTAAAAACTAATGGCTGCTATGCCTATGGTTAACCTCTCTACTTTCACATATGAAATCCGTTTCTGTAAGCTTCTCTCTCACCTGGGACACATCTGCTGCCTTCACCAGGTAGTCTGTGTGTTGTGTTTACACAGAGCCAGAGTTCCTTCAGAAGCAGTTTTACTTTTCCTGTGAAACAGAGTAAAGCATTAAAGTCATCTTATTTGGCTCACCGTACACAAGGCCAAAACATACTTCTGTGAAATCAGGGTTTATTAGGGACTTAGAAAATTAGGTAACTTAAACATCTTCCCCAAACTCAACCATTGTGCACAATACAGTCAGTTGATAAAAAGGCCTGCAATACTTTAGCTAAAAATTGAAGGCTGAAGGTACATTTGTTTGCTTTTTTAAAAAAAAATTTGGTGGCAGAGGGAGGGGATTCAAAAGACCATGTGTACTTGCTGTTAAAGGCTTTTATTACCTCTTTATGTATGCATGGGAGAAATGAATCTTTGGCCACATATTTTCACCAGAGAGTGCTTTGAGATGGGGGAAGGAAGCACAGTTAATAATTGATAAGGGATCTGGGCTCTATGTATTTTATAAGGAGTAGAGAAGCATCCCTCAGTTATAAGAGGTTATCAGAAGAGTCATTAGACTTAGCCATGCTGTAATTAATCTGGGGAGTTCAGGGATTACAGATAATCCATCAATGGACTTGAGGGGAGACGGTATGGGAATGTGTGCGTATGAACATATGGATAGGAACCGATCATCACACACACGAGCAGACAGAGAAGCACATACTTTTATGAGGAAAGTAAAACCTTTGGAATTTTTACACATTTTCAAAGAGATATAAATTCCTAAAATAGTTAAGAACCAGTAATTCAAATTGAAAGGCCAAGGGATGCTGTAACTAAGACAGCCCTAATGAAATAAATGTAACATTAAGAATATTATACTATGGTTTTAAAGCTTTTCTACATTAACACAAATTTCAAAACCTTCTAAAGCAAAAAGGATTTATGAAAATGTAACTATGAATAGCTTGTGGTGAAAAGTGCATAAAGAGACAACCCATACGAATTAAAATTCAACTAAAAGTAGCTTAAGTATATGTAACTTTCAGGCCACCTCAAAAGTTTTATTAGAGTTTCCTTGAACTTAAGTTTTTTAATTAACCTTAAGCATTTACTGATATTAGTGAAATCTTTAATCCAGTTCAAGAGAAGCTTAAAAGACCAAACTTTAAAAATCCAAATGTCTCAGGGAATCACAGATTTTGTAAGAGATTAGCTCTACTTAAGCTGGCAGACTGCATCACTCCAAAAAATGAAGTCCACAGAAAGGGGACAGGACAACTGTGGAGGACAGTTCACAGGTAAGTGTGAAAGGCTGGACACTGCCAACTCTCCTGAGCCAAAACAACCTTCTGATTGCCACTGTGTGTGAGCCATAACCATTTTTCAGTTCCAAAACTCTGTGATCCAGTAGCTTATCTACATTGTGATATAACCTACCCAAAAGCCTGCTTCCAAATATTGTAATCCCCTTTGCTTAAATGACCTGACCAGCATCCCTGCTTATTACGTATACCCAAAGCAGCAAACAAGGAACCTTAAAAAAAAAGAAAAAAAGTTACTTTTCCATTCTTACGGAGGCTACCATCCAGAGCTATGCCTTTTCTAACTGTGCATTCATTACTGCTTATCTGACCCAAAAAAATAAATAAATAAAAACACTCTATTCCCAACAAAGCAGAAAAAAAATCTTCAGCGTTAACTTCATACTTAGTTGTGAAGATAACACCTCCTTAAAGTGAATTACACAACTTTCCCTAATCCTTTAAAATTCTTCCTTTATCAAACTCTAAGGCATGTATGAATATTTAAGGACTTACATATTTATTTATGAAATTTATTTTGTACTTCATTGCTTTGTCATTTTCTGTATCCATACCACACTTATTTAATCAGGGTAGGTTACTGAATATCTGTTAGAGCATAATCCTTATTCAGTTTTTTCCTGTTGAAAAATTGTATTATTCTGAACATATACTTTTCCCTATAAACCATCTGCTTGTCCTCTTCCATAGAAAACCTCTATGGGACTTTGAATATTTCTGCATATTTATAAATACATTTGGGGAAATTTTACATCTTTATGCTTTGAATCTTCTCATCCAGGAACATGTTTATGTACTCAGGTCTTCCTTAACGCTTTTAAGGAATGTTTCAGTTTTCCTCAGAAACACTGTATACTGCTTTCAGGTCTTTTCTTAGACATCTGCTGGTTCAGGTGCCACTTGAGAATGGGTTGTTCTTATTCCTTCCTTTTCTAACAAGTTAATAACGGTACAATGTATGTGTTCATTGTATATGCCAGCACTTTACCAAGCTCTATTACTTCTAATTCCAACTCTAGCTGAGTCTTTTAAATTCTCTACATTAGTAGTATCATCTGAAATAATGACAATTTCAACTTTTCTTTATTAGTATTCACAGCTCCTACTCTTCTGCATTTATTCTGTTGCACTGGTTCAGGCCTCCAGTACAAAAAAAAAAAAAAAAAATGGAACAAACAAAAAGCATGCTAGCCTTGTTTTTAACAGTAATAACTATACTTTGAATGTTTCACCTTTCTCAAGTTAAAATTTTTTCTCTATTAACCTCATCAATTTTTTGAAATTGGAACTAGGTGCTGAATTGAGATGATCCCAACATTCTCTGACCCAGTTGTAGTATTCCTGAGATAAATCTTCAAGCATAATTTGTCTGTACTCTAAATTATTTGTGGATTTAATTTCTTAAAATTTTATTTAGTATTTTTGCAGCTATATTAACAACACAAGAGTCCTGAATCTTGAGAACATGTGTGCATGCTATTTGATTTTGGTACAGCATTATGCTAGCCTAAGAGAATAAAATGGAAACATTCTTTATTTTCTAAGTTCTGAAACAAAAAAATTAACAAAGACACTAGGTTTTCACTGAACGTTTACAAAGCTCACCTATAAACTATCTGGATTTATTATGGTGTTAGATCTTTAACTATTGTTAAAAATTTCTTCCTATTTTTTGTTCAGGTTTGCAGCAACTGCTCTGAGTCAATTTGAGCATGTTTTCCTTGAAAATGGACCATTCTACTTACATTCTCACATCTGAATATGAACTTGTGAATTATGAAATTTCTCTACTGTAGTTTTATCTGTTTCTCAATCCTGGTGCTGTTTTTCCTTTTTTTGTTTATTTGTTTAATCAAAGTTTACCAAAGAGTTGTTGGTTTCACTAGCATTACAAAGAACCAGCTATCAGATTTAATTGTCCTAAATCAATTGCTTTGTTTCCTATTTCATTAACTTTAGTTTGCATTTTCATCAATTTTTTCCTTCAGTTAAACACTTCATTCTCTGTATTTATTTTCTAAAGTGGCAATGTATCACATAAGGCCTTAACATATTCCTTTGAATAGTGAAGGAATTGGCTATATCTTAAAGATTTTAATAAATATTGCCCTACTGTTTACTTTCAAAACAGTTTAGTATTTCAGTTCTTATTCTCTCTGTTACCAAAGAGAGATTTTTTGTATGTCTTATGTGAGTTTAGTTACTAGGTAAGTTTTGCAGGTTTTGTTTTTGCAGAGGGAGGGGGATTTTTATTAAAAGCTCATACTAAATTGTAGGTATTTTTTATTGTTCACTTACTAGTCAACTTTTATACATGTTTGAAAAGTATTTTAACAAACTCCAGGTGTGTGGTTCACAAAGAGTTGTATATAAATTATCCATTTGGAACTGTGATTCCAATTCCATCCCTTGTCTGCTTCTGCTCTCTCTAAAAAACATACTGAAGTCTCTCATGACGAAAATAGATTTGGCCAGTCCCCCTAGATTTCCAAGAGTATTGCTTAACATCATTTCACACTTTTAGGTACATACTAGCAGTATCTTCTTGGCAAACTATACTTTTAATCAACATTTCAATCATGTAAATTCATTTCTAAGCTTTTATTATTTTTTACCTTATATGACTGCTTTAATGTCAGCATTGCTTGGAATATTTTTATCCATCCCTCTAATATTGTCTGTTTCATTTGATTTGGGGTATATTTCCTACGAAGGTGTCAGAGATGGAGACTGTACACAAAAGTCACGCTCAACACTTGGTGGCCCCTATGAATATGAATACTCCATGTGTTCTCTGCTCAGGAAAGTTTCCTTCTGTCATGTCTTGATCACCTTCTCTCCTTATGTTTCTGTTCTCCCCTCTGAGAAGTCCAAGGAGATGCATACTGAGACATCCGGCTCTATCCTCCAAATCTTATTTTCTCTAATATCTTTAATTTGTTTGTTCCTTTGTATGATGTTCTCAACCGCCTAGGATTCAGTCTCTAGGATCAACTTAATTGATCTTTTATTTGTTCATCCAGTATTTCCACCTTTCTACTGGGTTTATTTTATTTATGCAATTGGATTTTTAATTTTCAAGATCCCCAGCTGGTTCAATTTCATAGCAGCAGCCTATGGACATGTTCTTAGACTTTCTCTAAAGGAAATGCAATCAGTTTTCAGTATTTCCTTCTCATTCATAATTAAAGACTGTTTCTCTCAGTCTTCTTGCATCTGTTGCTTTTCTCTTTTTTCTCACTGCTTTTTCTCTAAGTTTTAGATGAGGGTTTAAGCAGAACATCTTTGGTAGACAAAGTATATTTCTTCAGCCTACATTTTTAGTGCTATTCCTTTAGCAGTAAATGTAGATTCTCATTTCATAAATCTGTGGGACCCTGCCTTGCAGAGGAAGCAGTGGAAAGTGGATGCAGTTGTGAGGGTTTACATGGAGTATATAAACATCTTGTTTTCTGGGAACAGGAGGGGCCAGTCCTTAAAGTGGCCATAATTACCCAATTTTCTGATGTCCACGCCCACTCTGAGGAGCTCTAATGTCATAACTAAAACTTTAAAAAACTAAACTGGGGCCACAGTTTATGAGCAAAGGCCAGAAACAGTTTTTGAAACCAGAAGGTTGGCATTCCTTTCACCCTTTAATCAATTACCTGGCAAAATGCTAATGTCCTGCTCCTTCTCCCACTCCCTGCCATCTCTGATTTGGGGAAACTCGCAGCTTCTGCAACGAAAACTTACTTTGTGAGAGCTGCTATTTTCTCTGCAATTGCGGGTTGCATCACCAATTGATACTATCTGCTGTGCATCTTTCTCATTTCTTCTACTGATGGTAATCTTTGTAACTATCCAGGAGTTGCTGCTTTTTTTTTTTTTTTTCTGGTTGAAAATTTTTGTTGGAATTTGAAAGAAAAGAAACGCAAAGTGGCACTCAGACAGCCTTTTTTTGTAAAGTGAAGTCAACCTAATACTCTGGTGCTTACTTTGCAAATCTTTTCCATAAGTCAAGTATTAGTGTTAACAATACACTTAAGAAGGATAAACCCATCAAGGTCCACAGCTAAATAACCAGCAGATTCCCAAAAACTTTATGTATTTGGGAAAAGTAAAATATACAACAGACATATCCCTGCCCTGATGAAGAGGGTAGATGGAAACAAAACATAAGACAATTTTACTTGAGACAATAATAAGTTATTTGAAAAAAATACAACAGAATGTAGCGATAGAGAGCAACTACAGAAAGAGGACAGAAGGGTTCTGCTTTGAATAGTAAGGCTTGGGAATAGCTGAATTGTAAAACAATCTGTCAGCCCAAAAACAAAGATAATTCCATTCAACCGCTGACTACTGAATGGGAAAGCAAATGTTGTCACGTCTTCTATTTCTCTCAGCAATAACTATTACTTAAAGTCTCACTTTCCATACACAAGAGATGAAGAATCTAGTCAAAAGCACATGGAACCATATCTAGTGACAGTGGTAGGTGAGCAATCAATGCCTAGGCAGCTGCAAGGTGGGAGCTGTTAAAGCCTTACACCAAGGAGAACATGAACTTGTACTCTGAATTTTTTAAAAACTTAAAGAAAAAAAGGTAAAGGTGACTTCTAAAAGAGACACCATATACCTGCACACAATTTAAATGTTTTTAATCATTTCCACTTGGAGAAAAAATAACACATTAGTGAGATGAAATACCATTATTTACTAATTAAACATTTTAAATGCATCCCCACAAAAAACCTGTGAGATAGAGCAGAAATTCAAATTCATATTTCCATTTTTAAAAGGAAAATGAAAATACAAAAAAAAGGAAAGTAAATGGCAGAGTCACACAACAAATGGAAGGATTAAAGTGAAAATTCTCATTTCCCACCTCCTAGAGTTATGCTTCTCACTTATGAGACGTGGCGCTCAGTAATGCAGTGTGTGTCCACATTTGCATTACATTCCCTTGTTCCATGACCACCACTTTTCTTTGCAACTGTGGGCCTTCCCTAAACTTTTCTGTCTATACTATAGGGCTTTACTACATAATATACTGTAAGGCTTTAACTCTACAGTTTTCCTGCCTGACTTTAACATTTTCGTATATACTTGGTACCTAGGAAATTTAATAAATTAATTTGATAAATTATAATCCAGAGGAAAAAATCTCTATTCATTAACTGAAAAAAGCAGACATTATATCTCCAACTAGTTTTCCTATCCCAAACAATATTGATTTTTGACTCTTTTATTCACTGTATTATTTTATAAGACAATAAGCTGATTATATTTGGATCTAATGAAGACACAATAATATATGACTTCTACTAAAACAAAACATCAACTAAGCCCTGGCACTTTCACTGTGTTTTGTGAGCAAAACACAGCCTCACAACCCACTAAGAGCAATACACAACATTAAAACAAAAGTTGCAATATACTCACTTTTATCTATGCTTCCATATGAATCACTTGAAATTTGTGTTCCAATATGTCTCAACTCTAAAAGCATGGGGAAAAAACGGTTAATAAAATACTACATATCAAAAAGAAATTTATGTAAGCATTAACGGAATACTCACCCTTTTCATTTTTCTGTTTAGAAAATTCATCAAGCCTTTCCTGTGAAAACAAAACATTAATAGTGTTTATGCTGAATGAGAAGTGCAGCCATTCTAGACCAAATGTAAAACAGGTGCAACAGGCAGCTAGGACTGTTTTCGCCAGGGGGCCTCAGGCTTGACTCCTATGTGAGTTAAAACAGAGACACTTCAGAGGCCCTGGAGTCACGTATTTAAGGTGTGTGTATGCTGCTTTCGTCTCGTACCTGTGTCTTCTTAAATTCCTTTTCAAGTATTTTCTTTTCATTTCTCAGTTGCTTGAAGTCCTGAGTTTGCTTGACAGCAGCCTCTTTAAGTCCAATGAAGCAATAGGGAGAGAAAAATAATTTACTAACTTTACTACTGTGGTTAATGAAATACTCAAAATCGTATCTATTACAAGTTTTTCTAATTTCTTAAAACTTTGAAATAAATTTTGTAAAAAGCCATTGCTCCTTCAATATTTTATCGTCAGGGCTGAATGCAATATACTTTTTTCTTTAACTGTCATTTAAACCACAGAACTAGCACAGGCCTTAAGAATTCTTTCCAAACCAGGCACAGCAATCCCAACCCCTAGTTAAGGAAGAATTCAAGGCATAAAAGGGAGTTGCCGTTCCATTTCAATCACTGGCAACCTTAAAGTCTTAGAAATTTTAGAAATGTGATTTTATCTCAGAACACAGCGTCTTTATTAGGGAGGGGAGAGGCGATCTTCTCAATGCTTATTATAGATATAGTTATTCTTCCCTGGAATTCTCTTCAACAAGTTAGCTAAACATAATTCCTAGGACCTTTATTAGAGATCTATTTTTAGGTAATAGATCTCTTTATTAGAGATCTATTTTAGGTAATCCTTCATTCTCATTTTTGGTTCGGAAGCCTCAAATGGTCCAGACATACTATTAAGAATCTGACCAGTATTGACTTTACATAAATATGCTCATATACAATTACTAACTAAAACCCCAGGAAACACCTCAGTAACAATCCTCTCCTGACTCCTCTAACAAGTTTGGATATTTTTTTTACTCAGTAATCTTTATTAAGTCACACTGATAAATTTTTTTTACTAGAAAAAAAATTTTTTATACATGAAAAATAAAGGCGACATTTTGCTTCACAGAAAGTCTGTTCTAAAACCTGCATATATAGTCTCACTGGCACTTCAGATTTCTTTAAAAATGTTTCCTTGCAGTGGCTCACGACTGTGATCCCAGCACTTTGGGAGGATGAGCAGGTCTCTTGAGCCCAGGAGTTCAAGACCAGCCTGGGCAACATAGTGGAACTCTGTCTCTACAAAAAATTAGTTGAAATTAGTCGGGTGTCGTGGTGCACATCTGTAGTTTCCAGCTACTCAGGAGGTGGAATAATCACCTGAGTCTGGGAGGTTGAGGCTGCAGTAAGCCATGACTGTGCCACTGTACTCCAGCCTAGGTGACAGAGTGAGACTCTGTCTCAAAAAAATAATAATAATTTCCTTGACTGGGCACAGTGGCTCACACCTGTAATATCAGCACTTTGGGAGGCTGAGGCAGGAGAATTACTCAAGCCAAGGAGTTCAAGACCAGCCTGGGCAACCCTATCTTTACAAAAAATTTAAAAGGCAGGTGTGGTAGCACACACCTATAGTCCCATCTACTCTGGAGGCTGAGGCTGGAGGATCAATTGAAGGCAGAGTTACAGTGAGCTATGATTTTGCTACTGCACTCCAGCCTAGGCAACAGAGTGAGACCTGTCTCTAAAAAAACAAAAGAAGTGGGACAGGTGCGGTGGCTCACGCCTGTAATCCCAGCACTTTGGGAGGCCAAGGCAGGCGGATCACCTGAGGTTAGGAGTTCAAGACCAGCCTGGCCAACATGGTGAAACCCCATCTCTACTAAAAATATAAAAAAGTTAGCCAGGTGTGGTGGCACATGCCACATAGGCCCGGCTACTCAGGAGGCTGAGGCAGAACCCAGGAGACAGAGGTTGTAGAGAGCTGGGATCACGCCACTGCACTCCAGTCTAGGCGACAGAGCAAGACTTCCTCTCAAAAAAAAAAAAAAAATTCTTTTTTAAATAAAAATGTGGCTAGGTGCAGTGGCTCACGCCTGTAAAACCAGCACTTTGGGAAGCTGAGGCGGGCAGATCACTTGAGGTCAGGAGTTTGAGACCAGTCTGGCCAACATGGTGAAAGCCCGTCTGCACCAAAAAACACAAAAATTAGCTAGGTTTGGTGGTGCGTGCCTGTAGTCCCAGATGCTCAGGAGGCTGAGGTGGGAGAAACTCTTAAACCCAGAAGGCAGGGGTTGCAATGAGCTGAGATCGCACCACCTGTCCAGCCTGGGTGACAGAGAGAGACCCTGTCTCAAAAAATAAAATACGATAAATAAAAAATTTAAAAATTTTAAAAATTAAAAAAAAATTTGTTTAAATACAATAGACACTTATCTCCATATTCTTACGAGAGAGATGCCAATACTTAGAACACAAAATATCATTCTTACTGCCATATTGTCAGTATTTATGCAATAATCAAATCAGAGGAAAAATTGTTACTGAGATATATTTAGAGTTTAAGTCCAAAAAATTTGGTTCAATCAAGATAAATTAGTGACTAGAAATACTTGCAGCAACTATTATTCTATGTGCCCAGATGTAACTAGATTCAAACTCTCACTTCACACTCTAAATGAAAATAAACCATCTCTGAAGCAGAGCACTAGCAAAACAATGCGTGAGAAACCCACAGCAGGTAAGATGCCCGCTGCAGTCCAGGCTAGAATGACAGGAAGATTGTGTGCAGGATGGATCTGGCAGAGCCCCTTTGTCTCTACTTGGTATTAGGTCTGTGTCCCAACCACACAATGAAGGGAGGAAAAAGCAAATAAAAAGATCTTGAGTTCAATTCCTGCCAATTCCTGAAAGGTTATTAGCTGAAATGTGAGGACTTAGATTCTCGCATGGTCCCTCTGCACTCGTACCTACTCACTGTAGGCTAGAACCCCTAACGAGAGGGTGGGGCATGGGGGAGGATCAGGTACAAACTGGATAATCCCTAATGTACAAAATTTCATGGAAATCTCTGTATGTGTGGTATACCTATCTAAATACATGTTTCTTGGTACTAAAAGTAGCCACCCTTTCTACCAGCTACTTATTTCATTAAGAAAAAAAGAAAAAGCCCTATGAGATTCAACTTTCCAAATTAAATTATTTCATTAATTACTGCTTTTTATAGCAAAAGTATGGGCTGCCATTACTTTGAGTGCAGTAACATTTCAGAGATTTGCCACATTCCATCTCTATGTTACCTACCGTTTGGTAACTGAGAGGAGTGTAGTATTCACACTTTCTAATAGACCCCTTGATGCAGTCATCCACGGATGTACCATTAAAAACCATAACAATTCAACTATTTGATCAAGAAGTACCTCCTCATAGAGTTACCAATGATTTTTGTACTGACCGAAAACTTCAGGTAACAATAGTGACACTTACCTTGCAGCTTCTTCACCTTAGCTTCTAGTTTCTTCTTCCTAATAACGAAATTGTATAAGTTAAATGGCAAGAAAGAGTAGAATAGGAAAAAATATGCTCTTATAATTTGTGGCACATATTTTTTAAATTACAAATATTTGTATAACAAATGTTCAGTCTGAACTAGTATTCTAAGAGAGAATAATATACTATTTAGTATGAAATATCTTTACAGTGGATTAAAAAATTCTGTTCTTTCCACTTGAAACACATGCCACGGGCCTGTCAAATTTCTGCCATGAGTACATCTGGGACCCTTCCTGAACTGCACTGGCATCATTCATGAGACCAGCTGAAGTTTCTAGATGGCTCTAAGACTCAGTCCAGAGTCTAATGAGTTAACGTTACTCTTCAGGAGCACGCATAGTGTTAACAGTGGTCACAGCACCACCGTACAGGAAGCAGTGGCTGAAGAGCTGCATTTGCTTTAAGATGGATTTCTGAGAGTCTGAAAAGGTGGGTAACTCTCTGAGTCACTGCTTCATTACACCTACATTCAACTGTTTTATGTATAGCTCACATTTGTTGTGAATAACATGACTGTAGTATGAACCTCAACGATCAATGGGATGCTTTTGAACAGCTCTTTTTATGAATACTAACAAAGACACCCATTCCACATGCTATTGGTTAAAGCACTGGCACAAAGCAAGGGGTCAGTCATCATGTTCTGACACACAGACAAATGTGAATGCGTACATAATGCATTATATACGTAGACAAACACCTTTAGACACACACAGACACATGTGCATGCATATATAATGCATATACATACAGAGACAAACACCTTTATGGAGTTCTTTCTTTGTGCAGCCCTTTAACATATGACAATTTATTTAATGTTCCTTATGACCCTTCAAAGTAGATATAACTTCCAGTTTACAGATGTGGAAACCAAGGTTGAGAGACTAACTAGTTCAAGACCATGCAGCTAATTATGGCCAAGAAATCCAAAGACTGTAAAAAAAACCAAACACTATTGACTTAAGAATTATGTATTTTCAAAAGTGAAAACCCTATTTCCATAGTAATTTAGTAACTGCTTACTGAGCATCACTCTTCAAGCATTCTTCCTTTACACGAGCATATTCCTGATGAGTATCCTGATACAACTTCAAAGAACTCTTTGAAAAAAAAAAAAAAAAACAGATATTGTCAAAATGAAAGTCACTGACCATTGGTCACAACTTGCTTTGACTTTGATAAGCTATTAACCAAATAAACAGATATTAGGCAGAAAAAATATTCACTGAATATTTTAATAGAGGTAACCAGGTTCTTAATAGATGAAATATGACTAACAATATAATCAACTATTAAACTTAAAAACAATATACTAATTTTATTGTAATTCTAAACCTTCATAATTGGTTTAAATATCAAACAGCTAATATTTTTGCCTCAACTAATTAAAATTCAATATATCCTGAAGAAATATTAGAGCATAACAAATATGAGCTAATGGTATTGCTACGGAAAAATACAAAACAAATCATTATACTTAACGATAACTGGGGAAAATGTGTGAACACTGATATATACACCCTAACAGCTACTATAAAATGGGAAAGACACTGTTATTGAGAGTTCTGGCAGGGTATGATAAATATACATTTCTTTAATCTCAACAGCTCTGAGAGATTTCTTTAATCTCAACAGCTTCATTATTCCTTTTTCACAAATGAGGAATCTCAGGGTTGGACAGGCTGACTTACTCTTCCAAAGACAGTAACTGAACAACTAATGAGGGTTATCATTAAGGTCTGACTCCAATGTTCATGCTTCTTCTCAAATATGGCTGAAAAGATTATATAACCAAATAGAGATCACTGAACACTGTGATTGTTTCCGTTTAACTTTGACAGCATAGTTACACACATAGTAAGAATTTCTATATAAAGAGGAAAATAAGTATGTACTATTAAAGCACATAAGACCTCAGACAGCTACATGTCACCACTAAATTAGCACAATTTGAGGAAGACTGAGAGGCACAAACACTACGGTGAGAAGCGCCTAGAGAGAAGAGGTTAAGCAGTGAGGATCATTCCAGGTGGCTGCTACTTGGCTCACGTAAACCACTTAAATCTATCAACTTTAATGTTTTTATCTGTAAAAGCTATGAATTCTAAGATTCATGTAGAGAGTAAACAACAATTTACATAGAAAAGCAAGTTTACAGCATTTTTAACAAACTGTTTTACTGCAACTTGACTTTGAAAAGAAGAGCTTCCATGAAAAGACATATGTATCAGATTTTCATAACTGAAGTGGGCATCTTCTCCCGATGCTCCATCTCAACTTAGTAAGTATCACCCAAAAAGATCAAACACGCCCTAAAAGAAATAACCCCTAACCTGAACGCTTACTTATAAAAGCATTATTGAAAGACTCATTTTTGTGTACCTCTCACAGACATTGAGAAACCACAAGAGACTACACGATTGCTAAAAAAAGAAATAAAAAGAGATTTTTTAAAAAGGGACCAAACAAAGCTGTTAGGGTTACAGAGGTAAAGTATACAGACATTGCTTAAAATATTGACTAGTTTATGAATTATGAGAGTAGGTTCTTTAAAGGACATCTTAACGCACACCAGAGCAGAAGCCCTATACCACGCTTCAATCACCACTGGTCTCTCCAGAGCTAGGCCACAGCCACTGAAGAAATAAAATTCTCTCCCGCTCCCTTTCTTATGTACAACGATTCCTCTACATTTAAAGTTTGAATTTTTACATGTTATTTTACATTTAAGCAAAAAACAAAGGTATAAAAATCAATGCAGAACACATAAAACCACATGAACTCATAGCGAGAAGTGTTTTCTGCTGACCCTCTCAAAAAGTATAAGCAACTAACACAGTATTGCAGAGCTAATAATCACTGCAGAGACTAAGTGACTAAGCAGTTGAGTTCAATGTTCTCTAAAGCTAATAATACACTGAGAGTCTTGACTAGCCTTTACTTCCTTTAACACATCAAAAGCCCCCTTGTCCCAGTTATACTGAATAAGCTGATCCTAATTTATTGACCATAAATCTTTACAGAAAATTATTGTTCATACCTTTTTCTCTTCTAGCTCTGCTTTTAAAGATCCCAGTTCTTCCTGACATTTCTGTAGAGGAGAAATTTTTTGAAGCATCTCTTCCACTTGGTGATGCAGATTACTATTCTCTCTAAAGACAACGAATTAACATTATTACAGAAAAGTATCTATCATAAATTATTAAATATATGTGCTTATAATTTCAGATTTTATTTCTAACTTGGAACAAAAAGAGGGATGAAAAAATCTTTTTAAATGCATTTCTCTCTACACCAACATGATCTTCACATTGCCTTTATTTCTTAGGCATAGTATTTTTTTTTCTTTTCTTTTTTTTGTTAGTCAGGGTCTCACTCTGTCTCCTGGGCTGGAATATAATGGCTGGAGTATAGTGGCACCACCACGGCTCACTGCAGCCTCAACCTCCCAGGCTCAAGTGATCTTCCTGCCTCAGCCTCTCAAGTAGCTAGGACTACAGGTATGTGCCGCTACACCTGGCTAATTTTAAAAAAAAAATTTTAATAGTAAAAAAATGTTACCATTAAGTAGTACTATTTACTATTTGAGTGCCACCACACCTGGCTAATAAATTTAACAGTATAAAAATTTTACTATTAAACAGTACTATTTACTATTAAATAGTACTATTACTATTATTATAATTTGGCCTCCTACAGTGGTGAGATTATGGGCATGAGCCATTGCGGCCAGCCTAGTAATCTATTTCTGATAAAAGTCTACCAAAAAGCCCTGTGAGAAACAAGTAGATTCTTAATTTGCTGAAGAATACTTTACAGTAAAATCACTCAAACAGCCTGGCGGAGAATCTGGCTGTTCCAATCTTGAGTCCTGAGCTCATACCCATTTATTCAATGTAAGTGACAGGCAATTTTATGGCTTAGTTTATAACCACGTTTTGCCTTCTTCTGGGTGATGAATCCAATCAGAGAATGAAACATTGCCAAAATTTTATGTAGGCCTATTTTCAACTGTTTAAAGTAATAGAAGATAAACAACCACATTAAAGTGTGAACCATGTAAACAACAGTTAATTTGACAACAATAAGCTTCACTTCAATGGCAATGCAGTCAGTAAAATTACTGAAAAGTGAAACACCCAGTTGTAATTTAAGACTTTAGTAACAAATTCATTTGAAAAATTTAATAGTAAGAAAACTTGAGTCTTATTTTATTATGAGCATCAAAGCAGCATTCTATATTATGAGTCAACCCTATGTACATTTTGCTCAAAGCTGCTTAAAAATCTGCTCCAATAAATGTCTATCTCAGATAGGTGGTATCATAAACTAGGAAAACAGGTTGGCTCACCTTCTGGCAAACTGCAGCTGTAAAACTTATTAAAGAAAACTCTGAGAATTTTATCTTCTGATACTTCTCTGGAGATAAAACTCACTTTACAATTATCTTTGATAATTTGTGTTCAACATATATACAGGCAAGATCATAAATACTAGAAAACTATATCCAAAATGCAATCTAAAACACTCTTTTTACTGAGTTCTTTCCATTTACCATAATAACATGTATCAAAAGTCAAAATATCTGTTTCTCTAAATAGAGTTCTGTGAATAAATGTATGATTAGAATTAAAAGAAGAAAGACAAAGCAATATGCAACTTGATTTCTCTATATAGTGGAATCCCCAAACAACCTGTCCTTCATTTTTCAAATAGTGCAGAGAATAATTCCAGCAAACAAAAGTTATGTACTTACAAAAACCATATATAACCATGCTTTGTAGAAAACAGATCATAAAATCTACAAAACTCTCATTTTTTACAATTTATATAATTTGATAACCTTATTTTACCATCTCATACTGCTAGTAAAATATTCTAAGACAGCAAAAAACAATTCCTTTATGTTTCATCTCCTAGGAATTCCTGTATTTTTATCACAATATAGCATATGTACGTTCATAAAAATGTGTGCATCCTGCGTTAGAATGTAAGTTTCTGAAGGTTTCTGAAGACCAAGAACTATATTTTATTCATCCTAAATTACAGTAATCTTTGCAAAATAGGAAAGTTCAAAAAATACCTGATGAAATAAAATACATTTCTTGCCATTTAGAAAGAGGTGATAATAAAGTGGTCAGAATTACACAAAAAAGAGCTGAAATAATGAATTATCATAGTGCAGTTATTGAAGAAATAACTTTCCCATCTTGAAAAAGATGGGAAAATACACTGCTACTTTAGTAGCAAAAGGGATCAAATTATATTTTTAAAAGCCATGTTAAATCTGTGACATCAGCACTTCAAGTTGCAGAGCAAACAACTACATATTTGAGGTACAACAAATGCATACTTGGAGCAAATGTGAAACATATTTTTTTAAAGGTATGTATCTATCTGTAGCTGACAATGAAGCCAAATACCACATTACAGAATAAACTTCTGAAATCCAGGAATAATCAAAAGTTTTATCCGTTAAAAAAGAATTCTGGTAATTTTTGTTTTAAAAACTTTCTGGTCAACCTTTAGAAAAGTAAAAAAATTATTTCTCTGCTAGGTTACATGTATAAGTTAACTCAAAGAGTGTGCATATTTTTTCCAAGAATGATACAATGAACACATACTCTCCTAATACTGGGACTGCCCATCTATTTCCCTATTTAGCCTTCTAAAAGTTGTGATAATTGTTTCCATACACCTTTCACTAACAATTGAAGATATCATTTCTGCCATAATATGCACGTATAGTTAAATGGACTGATGGTTTTAACAAATAAGGCACGTGAGATTTCCAATGACCTTTATTTTTGAATGTAAAAATTCAGATAGTAAAAAATAAATCTAAAGGATATCTCTTAATTTTACGATTTTCACACAAATTAGAAATGATGATATGGTCTGGCTGTGTCCCCACCCAAAATCTCATCTTGAATTGTAAACCGAGTTGTGATTCCCAGGTGCTGGGGTGGAACCTTGTGGGAGGTGATTAGATCACAGGGGCAGTCCCCCCGTGCTGTTCTCCTGATAGTGAGTGAGTTCTCACGAGATCTGATGGTTTTATAAGCGGCTTTTCCCTGCTTCACTCTGCACTTCTCTCTCCTGCCACCATGTGAAGGATGTGTTTGCTTCCCCTTCTGCCATGATTGTAAGTTTCCTGGGGCGTCCCAGCCATGCAGAACTCTGAGTCAATTAAACCTCTTTCCTTTATACATTACCCAGTCTCAGGCAGTCCTTTATAGCAGCGTGAGAATCAACTAGTACAGGCGGTACCAACACAAATAAATAACTGATGATGACATGTAAGTTCAGGTATGACACAAATAATATTGAGGCAGGCCTCAAGTTATTGCCAAAGCGAATAGCTGAATCTGTCCCGACATCGAACATGAAGCTAAATTTCAGGGACTCCCTAAAGGAATACGTATGTTTACTTTTATGAGAGAAACTTTATGTTTTTACAGGAGAGATTTGTATCAAGGTGTTACCACTGCAAGACATGGAAGGATCAATTACACACATCTTTTTCCCACTGCTAAAAAAATAGCTGACTAGACACTAACTCCACAACCGAGCTCATTAAATGGCTATGGAACAAATGGTGACTGTAAGGCCAAGAACTGTCTTCTGACAGCCCAACAGTGTTTGTGAATATACAGCAACGCTATTTCTATATGATTTTGGAGAGATATATATACACACATATTTCCCTGTAAATCACAAAAATAATTAATCAAAGTCAATTGCCCAAAATTTTGAATTTCCCATACTGTACTTCTTGCAGATTGAAAAATAACCTTCAGCAAGTATCACATTCAGTTTCACATTATTCGTAAACCTAATGCTACATCCCCAGTACAAATTAGGAGAAACCTACCCACTAAAAAGCTTATGAGACGTTAAGAAAATCACAATCAACAAGAAAAATAATCTCATTTTTAAAACTCATCATTAAACTTGGATTAAGAATAAAAGGACTGTCTGTTTACTGTGCTTGTGAGACATACTCCCTACTGAAGCCTGTTAAGTACTATCTTCCAAAAGGCCTATGAGGAACAATTCTCACATCTCTTTCAGGAATTATACATAAGTTAGTTCCAAAACTCAACAGAAAAAGCCAGTAAAAGGATATCATCACATTTCTTCTGATATTCTGTTAACAAATTACTGCAAAAAAGAAAAGAAAAATTAGGTTACTTATTAAATTCAAAAATATACTATGCTAAAATTATGTTTCAAACCATGCAAGGCACCCTCTAGACTTCCTAGATTTCCTGAAACAAATGCATGCTAAATTAATGACTATATCACCTTACATTTCTCAAAAGCATCACGCTGATATATAAGCCTTTTATTTAGAATCCTGTTGATTTGAGTAGTATCTTGGCTCATACATTCATGAGACTATTACAAAGCTGAAACCAAAAAAACAGGAAATCTCACACCATGGCTATAAAATACCGTTAGGAGGTTTGAAGTCCAGCAGTCAAGCTAAGAAGGCTTTGAAGATAGAAAACAGATTTTTTAAAAAGTCCAGTTCGGTAAAAACAACTTCCTACTAACCCATGAGCTTTGTTTTAAAGGCCTGTGAACCTGTAACAAAAGGTTCACGTCCCAAAGCTCATGGGGAATTATAATCAGTACCATGTAGGCCTCCAAAGGAGAAACTCTAGTATTCACTTCAGCCCTGGGGGCCTAAAAGCACTGCCTGCTTCAGCCAGTTTGTCAGGTTTACAAAGTTCTGCTAAACAACATGCAAATATACTTACTCTGTATTGATAATTTTTTGTTTCAAGGTAATTAATGCTTCAACATATTCATTCAAATTCTGAAAGAAAAAAAGCCACAGTCAGCTGTTTGTTTTTATCAATTACTTTAAATGTAATTATTGTCTGTAACATTATTTATCATATCTAAGAATTTTAATAATTACATAAACATAGAAATGTTAATGTATTATTTATATTGTGTAGAGCACAATCTGAGCCCATGCTGCCTCTCTCTAAACCTGTTTCTTTATCTGAATGATAGTACTCCTTTAACAGCAAGGTAGTTAGTTGTAAATATGCTTTTACTGTGTGCAATTAGTCACAGAGCTCAATAAATATTAACTATTTTTAGTTTGCTATTAATTATCAATCTTTACCCTGCATTGTTTCTGAAAGGATTTAAGGCTACCCCAAAAGACACATATATCATAAAAAAAACAACAAAAAAGAAACCATGGGGGAGATGAATAGAAATATTAAAATGGACTAAGATTAAGTGAAAAAATATATAAGGATCTAGGCCGGGCGCGGTGACTCATGCCTATAATCCCAGCGCTTTGGGAGGCTGAGGCGAGTGGATTACCTGAGGTCAGGAGTTCAAGACCAGCCTGGCCAACATGGTGAAACCCTGTCTCTACTAAAAATACAAAATTTAGCCAGGTGTGGTGGTGGGCACCTGTAATCCTAGCTACTCAGGAGGCTGAGGCAGAAGAATCACTTGAACCTGAGAGGCGGAGGTTGCAGTGAGCCGAGATCGTGCCACTGCACTCCAGTGACAGAGTGAGATTCCATCTCCAAAAAAAAAAAAAAAAAAAAAAACCACAAATTTGGCTCTAAATTACTGCTATCAACCCAAAAGGAAAAACATCCTTCGTTATACTGTTGAAATGTTCCTAAGATTTCAAAATGAGCTAATTTTTTCTTTTCATTAACTTCTTTCCTTTAATGTCTCCTTTTTCCATCACTAAATACTTCAGAAATAAGGACTTACTTTTAAACATAACCACAATAGCCTTCCGCAAGTAACAATTACACTAAGTAATAATTTGAAACTATCCACAAACTATGTTCAATTTTCACTGATTATCCCAATAGTTTTCCAGATAATCCAAATGATTTTGATAGTTACAGTAATATTTCCCTTTATGATAATGTCTGCCTTTTCTTCTCAGTTATGTTATATATCTGTTAAAACATCTACACATCAAAATAAAGTCAAATGTACAGTTTCTCTTGTAATCTCACCATCTGTCAAAAATCACTTAGCGTGTTTTTAACTTTCAACTTTCAGAACTGCCACCACATATATAAAATATATTTTTGGATGTACTCCATCTATCAAATTGTTGTTGAGGGAGGTTTATGTCCTTTTCCAGTCTTTACAGACAGCATGCCATGAATTTCCTTGCCCATTCCTTTGTCAAACAGTTCTATTTTTCCTGAGAATAAAGTCCAAATACTGGTACTGCTGGACCAGACTTATGTATTTCAGAGGTTTACACTGGAAAAGGTAAAGGATATAAACTGTCAATTCACAGATTAAGAATTTGGAATAGACAATAGACATTTTTTTAAAAAGGTATTCCACCTTTTTCATATCAGGAAATGCAAACTAAAACAACAAAAATTTACTTTTCATCCACTAGGTTAGACTGAAATAAACATATTGGCAAGGAGGTAAGGCAAATAAAATTCATACTATGGGTGGTAATATTTGAAGAGCATTTGGGCAGCATATAATAAAATCAAAACATATACAGTGATAATTTTTTCTATTTTTCCTCTATGCATTCCTGAAGGATGTTTTCTACATCCTGGTTAGCTTTTACACCCAAGGTTAATTTGTTTTTACCACTAGCATGAGTACTATCTTTATTTTGCTGTTTTTGCTATATTACATTTCCTAATTGGTTCTTAAGGGTATGCAGAAATATTACTAATTTTTGTTTGTTGATTACAGTAAGACCTGCTCATTTTACAACAACGTCACTTATAAACATACACAAAGATCTAAATAAAATATATGCAAAGTAAATCCAGCAGTGAATAATTTATCTGCAGATTCTCTTGGGTGTGTTATGTGAATAGTTGTAACATTCACTGATAATTTTATCCTACCTTTACTCATGCTTACATTTCATTTGCCCTCCTTCCTGAACTAAGGCTTCAGCACAATATTGAATAGTAAGGGTAATAACAGGTGTCTTTGTCTTAAAAGTTGGAATTAGTTAATTAAATTTGCTGTGTTCCAGGTTATTGGTTGATATCCTTTAATCATGTTATGAAACTTCTACACACAGTCTGCTAAAACATTTTCATGTACAGGTATCAAACTTCATCAAATAAATTTCTGTATCAATTTAGTTTGAATATGTATTTTTCTCCCTTTATTTATTAATTTCAGTGAACTACAATAGATTTTCTAATGATAAAGCAGCCTTACATTCCTGGGGATAAAAGTAATTGAATACTATGTCAACACTGTTTAAACACACTGAGGATTCAATTCCCCAATATCCTACTTAGGTTTTTTTTTTTCATCTATGTTCATAAGTGATATGCCTATCCCATTTTTTGAACTAAAATTAGAAGGATGCCTTTCCCTTGCTAAAAACTGTAAGGAGGGAGTAAAAAAAACTAGGAACACCTCTCATGCATGAATAACACTTTGCTAGGTACAGAATTGTTGGGTCACCATCTGTTAAGTGTTAAATCATGACCTGCCACACAAAAGACATGCTGAAGTCCTAACTCCCAGTATTTCAGAATGACCTTATTTAGAAATAGGGTCTTTACAGATATGATCAGGTTAAGATGAGGTCATACTGGACTAGAGTGGGCCCTAATCCAGATTTCTGGGCAGAGAGGGTGGATACATGCATTTGCTTTTATTTCCCTCCCTAAAACCAGCTAAAACTACAGTCAAAAATTTTTTTTTCAAAAGGCAAAACCAACAAGGAAGACAAGAGGATAAAAGACAAACAGAAACTGGAAAGCAGACTCAAGAGTGCTGATTTAGCATCCAAGAAAGCCAGCAGTGGGGAAAAGTGAGAACCAACTCCATTTACACTGCAAAACTTCAACAAGCTTGAGAATCAGTAACATGGGATCTTTTGAGAAGGTGAAGGGGGATGGAACTAAAACAAGCACTAGTTGCAAACTTTCTCATAAGCATTTAATCCCAATCCCCAACCATCCACCATGCCTCAGAGAAATCACTCCTCCCCCATCCAGCAGAAGGAGGTTTGCTTTTTGAAGGTCTCTGTAATACCAGGGACCCTTGGGACAGGTGTAGTATGTCAAAAGCACAAGGATTAAATAAACCTAAGCACAGTGGTCTAAGACTGGCTGCCTGTCTCTCTCCATTAGGCTTCCAAACAGTGTAATCTTTCTGTCTTCCAGGAAGAAGGGAAATACCTTCTTAGAGATAACATCTAAAGGTAACAACACTAGATATTCTTCAATCAATAAATGGCCCAACCAGACTGTCCTGCCTTGACACTCAGGGTCCAGAAGCCCCACATCCTCAGTGTATCCACTACTCATTCTTCGCGAGGATTTCCGAACATGAGACAGACTTGCAATGTGAAAGAGGCTAAAACAAGCAAAAGCAACCTGAAGTAAACAAAAACTAAAAACTTAAAAAACGTTTATTAATAGGATGAGATAAATAATATTATATTTGTGAAACAAGCTATTTTTGAAAGGAATATTCAGAGCTCTTAAAATTGAAAAAACTTAATTAAAAATGAACAGTCTAGAATAACTAAAATTAAAAGATAGACAATAACAAGTGTTGATGATGATGTGGAGAAACTGAATACATTCCTCATACATTGCTGGTGGGAACATAAAATGGGGCAGCTGCTGTGGAAACTAGTTTTGCAGTTTCTCAAAATGTTAAAGTTACCCAACGATCCAACAGTCCCATTCCTAGGTATGAACTGAAAACAGAGTCCATGGCAAACTTACATATTGATATTTATAGCAGCACTATTCAAACTAGCCAAAAAGTGAACATAAATTAAATGTCCATCAAAGGATGAATTGATTCACAAAATGTCATATATCCATACGACAGGAATTATTTGACAATGAAAACAAACGAATGATACATGCTACAACATGGACCAACCTTGAAACATTATGCTAAGTGAAAAAAGCCAGTTACAAAAGTCCACGTGTATTCTAGAGTCCATTCATATGAATTTTCCATAACAGAGCCAAAAGTAATCCAGTGGCTGCCAGAGACTGGAGGAAGAGTGCAGAGACAGGAAATGACTAGTAACTAGTATAGGGTTTCTTTGGGGAAGGTGGAGGATCAAAATGTTTTAGGACTATGTAGTGGTGATGGCTGCACAACTCTGTGAATTGAACTGAATTGTATACAAAAGGCAGAATTTTATATGTAAATTATATTTCAATAATGCTGTCATAGCTAACAAAGACTCAAAATATTTGACCATAAAGTTAAAAAAAAAAGGACACAGAAAATAAAAACCCAGACATGAGAAAGAAGGAAATAAATAAAAACAAATAGGGTATCAACACAAGAGGCCCCACGTACCCAACAATAAGAGTTCCACATAAAGCAATAAGGCGAAGATGGAGACCTAATTAAAAAAAAAATACTGGTATTCAAGAAAAGTTCCCAGAAGCAAATCTAGAAATTTCTAATTGAAAGGGCCTGGAATATGGACTTCAACAGGATTCAAACCATGAAACAAGAACACAAAATTTCAGACCACTGGAGACAAAGCCAAGACCCTATAAGAATCCCAAGAGCAAAATAAAAGGCATCAAGTGATACACAAAGAATCGGGGCTAGAACGGCTTCAGACTTCAACAGCAACAGGAAAACTACAGAGGGAATGCAGTTACTTTTGGACATGCATTTAAACTATTATTTTTTCTAAAATAAAAGTGATTCTTTCTCTTTTCTCTCCCATTCTCTTTTGAGTTCTTTGGTACCCTAGCTCATCTTTCCCATGCTTCCAGATGTCATTTTGAGTTGCCAAGTACTTAGGCAGAGACCCCGAAGAAATCTCAGGCTCCAGAGTCACAGAGTCAGATTCAAATTCCTATTCCACCCCCACTTTCTGCTGAGTGACCTTGGGCAAATTTATTTAACCTCTCCCCTGCCTCGAACTATTTCATCAGTTTTACAGATGGAGAAACTGAAGCACAAAGAGTTTAAATAACCGGCATACTATCAGGATCAAATAGGATGCACCATATAAAGTGTTCAATCCAGTCCCTGGCATAGTAGTAAGCACTCACTAATATCTTCAGGATGAAAAATTGAATTAAAGATACAATCATTATCAGGGAAAACAAGAAACCATGCAGAAAACACCACAGCTTAGCTTCAAATAACACAGTCATAATAATGTCAACTTCAAATACTTATCTAACTGAAATCATAACTATACTGAACAAATGGAGAGAGAAGAGATATGCTTAGGCATGGTGGAGTACGGGGCAGTAAGAGAGCTGAATCCTCACCTCCGAAAGTCAGCAATGAGTCTACTATTTAACCACAGGAAAGTTCATTGTAAAACACACAGTGGAAGCAATTAAAAATGGTTCTCTCTCGGAAAGCAGGGATGAGTGGGGCTGGGGGCTGCTGACTTGTTGTCTTAATAACTCTTGTGTATCTATCTAGCTGCCTTTTTATATTTAACTGTGATTAAAAAAACGAGATCACAAAACAGCATAATGAGAAAACAAAAGATTTATCAGTTATCTGATAGCATTCTAGCCTCTGACTAACATTATTTCCCAAGGCCCTGCCGCATATCAGCTCAAATTTGGTCAGATACTGTATTATCTGTGATAAAACAATTTTTTTTCCTCCAATCAGATTCAAATGTCATTTATGTTGGCTGAAACCAAGGCCTCTAAATGATGAACCTCGCAACTGTGAAAGTGAGCAGGGTGTGCCTGGGTGAAGGGCGCTCAGGCTCTTCTGACCCACGCTGATTCCTGCACAGGTCCAGCTGCTATGGAAGAAGTGAGGTTCAAGGTGTTCTTCCTCTCCAGGAGATACTAAGGGTTGTTTCCTTGATTATTGCTTTCTCCAAGCAGCCCTGCTCTCCCCTTCTAGAGCTTCTATTATATAGTCTATTGGAAAGTTCAGGCTTATTTTCAATTCTCTCCTCTTTTCTCTCATTAACTACCATCTTTTGTTTTTCTTTGCCTTCTGGGTGATTTCTTAAGCTATACTAATTCACTGATACAATTCCCAGAGCAGCCCACTCTCTTACTCTAGACTTTTTGTTTCCTATTTACTTCTCCCCTCTAGCAGACAATTTTAACTTTATCCATACAATACCCTCCTCAATTGTCACTGTGAATGTTGATGCCCATGCTTCCTTCCTTTCTTGGGGAAGTAGAATCACACCTGGCTGAGCACACAGGTCAAGGAGCAAGCTAGCAGGCCTACCGAAGACATGGCCAATGCAGCCGGGAAAATGGTTATGCTAAGGCAGTAAGTATATAGATAATACAGCAAACAAATAAATACAGATGATAACGGAATATGTAGTCTGCTCAAACAAATCAGTAAATATGTAAGAGAGGACAGTTTCTTAACTTCAGCACTACTGACATCTTGGGCTAGAAGGAAGACAGGACGTTCGGCAGAATCCCTGGCCTCTACCAGCTGGCTGTAGCACTCCCCAAGCCCCAACGTGTGTGCAGCAAACAATTAACACGGCAGGCCTGAGAACATGATCCTTAGCAAGACCTGCTTGCAAGGCGGGCCATTGGCTGTCACCTGGGGACTCAGATTTCTGGAGAGTTCCTTCCCACCATTCCCCAAACTGATGAAAGTGGCACATCATGTATGGCTTATGCTCAACACCCGCTTTCCTTGTGGGAATCTGGAATCTTGGTGCTTGCTAGGCAGAGGGTGCCTACAAGACCAGCCCCCAATAAAAAAAACTCAGGCACTAGGTCCCTAATGAGATTCCCCGGCAGACAACACTTCACAAGTACTGTTACAACACCATACTGGAGCAATTAGGCACGTGCTGTGTGACTCCACTGGGAAACACGCTCAGAAGCTTGTGCCTGATTTCCCCAGACTTTGCCCCATATGCCTTTTCCCTTTACTGACTTCACTCTGTATCCTTTCCCTGTAAGAAACCACAGCCATGAGTATAACTATATGCTAAGTCCTATGAGTACTGAACCTGAGCATAGTCTTAGGGACTCCAACACTGACAACCAAAAATGTCTTCAGAAGTTGTAAAACGTTCGCTGAGGAATGCAAGGCTCTGCTGTTTAAACTTTCACAAACATGAAAGACAAAGACTAAATGAAGGAGGCTGAAGAGACATTACAATAAAATATAACACATATTCCTGACATGACTTTGAATAAGAAAGCAAAAAGCCACTCCCAGGCCAGCAAGCAAAATCTGAATAGGTCTACAGCTGCACCAACGTTACTATCCTGATTTGGAGGGGTATAGGGTAATCATGTTGGAAAACGTTCATATCTGGAGGAAGTATACCCTGGAGCATGTACGGGAGACAAAGTGTATGAGCGCAGACAATGAAGCAAATGCAATAACGTTAACAATTTGTGAATTTGAGAACATCAGGGTTATTTGTATTATTGGGGCAACTTTCTTGTAAGTCTGAAATTATTTCAAAATAAATTATTTTTAAAAATCACACTACTCACATTTATTGCTTTGCTGGGAGAGATTTGGCTAATTGTTCAGCATGACTCCTCTCTGATAAACCACTTATTCCTGATGTGCTTGCTGTTTATTAACTGCTCTTATTTAAAATCAAAGCCTACAATGATATCTAGCAGAGATGAGTGTGTCTTCTCACCTGTTAGAACCTCTGGCACAGCGTGGACTGGAACAGGGCGACAAGGCAGGAATGTCCACCTCTCTCTAACTGTGCCCCAACCACACCCACCCACCAAAACCAAGCAGAGTGGCTTCTGGGTGCTGGGAAGGCAAACCCCAGTCTCTCCAGCCCCACCTCAGTTATCCCCACCTTTACTCTGTGCTTCATCTATTGTCAACTACTTTCTCCCCTCCAGGCCTTGGCACAACTTGTTCTGTCTACAACACTCTCCCTCCATCTTTTCCCTCTTAGTTAACTGCAAATCATCCTTCGGACCTCAATTTGGATTCACTTTTATGAAGCCTTCAGAGAGATGGCACAATTCCTATATAGCTGTCCCTCCTCCCTGCTCCCAGAGTACCTCATATGTCCCTCACCATAGTATTTATATCATACATATACTGTGGTTGCTTTTCTACTTAACTGTAACCTCAACAAGAATGTGCTCTATGCCTCTTGTGTTCATGATTGTATTCTGAAACACAGGATAGCATCACATATACATTGACGCTCAATAAATGTGTTTGGTAAATAAATGAATTACAATTTTGTGAGCATTCCTTGTAAAAGAACCATTTATAAATCAATAGGTCTGGAATAAAATGTTTCAAGTTCCAAACGATGACACTTAAATCACTAGCAATTATCAATGGGAATCCAGTACAAGTTTATGGACAGGCTCAAATCTGTTCCAAGAACAACCATACACCAAACTCACTGAATCTAATCTAAATACATGAGATGAACAATATAATCATGTGTTTCAAACTCTCATCTGGATCCCCAGGAGAATCCAATTGTTTTGCACTGCAGTGAAGTCAGCAAATACGGGCCTCTCCTTCATCAGAATAAAGAGACTATGTCAGCTTCACTATGTTGACTTAAACACAAACAACTTAAGACTTTACTTAATCATACATAAAACATAATATGACTAGAGTGAGGACCCACACTGTTATATCTGACTGCCAAAGTTTTGCAACCCAGAACTTTGGGCATTGGGCTATGGGCATTGGGCTATGGATCAGCAATGAACTACTGTAATCAATGAGATTAACAAAACAGATATGAAGTGATTTGTGAGACTACGAGCAAAAGACACAGAAAACGTAGTCAATCTGTACACTTCTGAATCAAATAATGATCTCTGCAAAGGTACTGTTATCTCTTCAACAACTAAAGAAAAAAAGGACAGGGAGGATTAAGAAATGAAAGGAAGATTTTCAGTGCAAGCAAACCACTATTCAAGACAGAGAGGCAAGTTAGCCTAACATTACAGTTCAGAATGAAGTCACAACACCAATATGGTTGCCTATCATTGGAAAGGCTGACTCCTATATTACACTTGTAAATTCTCTGCATGATCAAAAAATTAAAACTATAGCGCAGAATATCTTCTCTCTGTACCTCTTTAGTTTCTCTCTCACATGAAAGTTTAATTGAAATACGGAACTTGACGTAGTTATAATACATGCAGAAAATTACTTCCAAAAAGCGCTTATCTACTAATTGACCAAAAGAATTGCTTTTCCTTAATTCTCATTCTTTCCGATCTTGGTTCCCTCTGGAACTCTTGATTCCCTCTGCAACACACTCCCTGTTTAACCCTCTAACACACTTTATCTGTTTCTCCTTTCCTCACCATTCCATGTTGCCCTTCATTAAAGGCCACACATTAGCTAGTTGGTTTTCCATCACTGACTCTAATGATAGCACGTAGTCCCATGAATTGGCCTCATGGTTTCAAAGATTCCTTTAAGTGACAGAACATAATGCCCCACTTGCCTATCCTCACACCTCCCTTCTGTCAAATAAGCTTTTTTTTTTTTTTTGAGACAAAGTCTTGCTCTGTCACCCAGGCTGGAGTGCAGTGGTGGCACCATCTCGGCTCACTGCAACCTCGGCCTCCCAGGTTCAAGCAATTCTCCTGCCTCAGCCTCCTGAGTAGCTGGGATTACAGGCGCATGCCACCATGCCCAGCTAATTTTTGTATTTTTCGTAGAGACAGGGTTTCACCATCTTGGCCAAGCTGTTCTTGAACTCCTGACCTCATGATCCACTGCCTTGGCCTCCCAAAGTGTTGGGATTACAGGCGTGAGCCACCGCTCCCGGCCCAAATAAAATTCTTACACTGAACACAGTGCACATCTAACCTGGCCTGCTATTTCCTTGAGGGATATTAGGGCACCTTGGAAGCACTGTGTTCCACAAACATTAAATTTGAAAATGGCTGAACACTCCTAGTTCTGACGTCATTCCAACTTCAGTCCCTTCCACCTTGATTTCCTCTTCCTCCTATATCTACCACAGTTCTCATGGTCATTCGAGTTTTAAATCTCAGGACCTTCCATTTCCTGACATGAGACCTGCCCACTCTTTACACTGTCTCATATTCAGAACCCTTTTCTTCTTTATTCCCCTTCCCAGGAACCTTCAATTACTTCAGACTTTTGTTATCACTATTATGTATTAGTAAAATAATTTACCATACCTAATTGCACCCCCTCCAATCCATCCTGCATACCACCGTTACTTCCACTACAAGCACTGTCCTAATGTAACTATGCAAAAACCTTCACCATCCCATAGCACTGACAGAAATAAGTTAAAGAATTTATGATGGTTACCATTCAAGGTTCTCTATAAACTGCCTGGAACCTATTTTTCTAGGCTCACTTTGCACAACTACAGAATTCCTCCAGAGACTCTACTCATAACTTTCCCCTAAAAAGGTAAGCCAATTCCAGGCCACAGAAAATCCAAATGCAGTAGTGTCCTGACCTAGAGAAGAACTCTGTAAACTAAGGCCCTACTCCAGTGTTTATAATGTTTCAATGGAACACAGGCATACTCATTTCTTTATGAATTGTCTACAGCTGCTTTCACATGAAAATGGCAGAGCTGAGCAGTTCTGAGCAAGTCCCCAAAGCCTAAATACTTGTGATCTTGCTCCTTACAGAAAAAGTTTGCAGACTCCTGGATCTAGGATTACTCTTATCGATGTTTTGAGAACCCACAGCGGGAAATGTGGCAAGGGTATAAGGAAGAAGATTCAATCTCTAGGCCATAGATTAGAGTAGTTCACACCACAGTGGAAGCAGTGGAGATGTTGAAAAGTGGGTGAATAATGAAGGCAGAGCGGGCACAATCTGATAAACCGGATACAGGTTGTGAGAAAAAAAGAGCTGCACCAAGGATGCCATCTAGTTTCTGGCCTAAGCAACCAGAAGGATACAGTTGCTAAATTTAACCATAACAGATCCATGACTGAAAGCACAGTTCACATCAGTAGTTCTTCTGCACAAAAGCCTCCAATGACTCACCATTTCCATCACCCAAACCCCAACAATGGTCTACAGGAGCCCACACAAAATCAGGCCCTCCTCCTACCTTCCTGACGCCCAGCATTCACTCTGCTCCAGCTTCACTGGCCTTCTTGCTCTTCCCAAGCACACCAAGCCAGCTCCTGCTACAGTTCTTCACATCTGATGTTTCCACTGTATGGGAGACTTTTCTTCCAAGATTTCAACAGAGCTTATTATTCTCTCACCTTTGCTCCAATATAAACGTTCCAGGACTCCCTACTTAAATTCCAACAGCCACTGGCCTAGTCCTCACCCATTCATTCCCTCCCCATCTCTGTTCAATTCATCAACAACGTTTTCATTACCCTCTAACATAACTCATTTGTTTCATTTATCCTGCCAACCTCCTAGAATGGAAGCTCCAAGAGATTAAGAATTTTTGTCTTTTTCTCCCCTAATGCCATAATTGCAGTGTCTAAAATAAGGCAGGTGATCAATAAATATTTGTTGAGTGAATTGGCTCGAATAAAAAATACAATGTATTAAAGATTCGGGAGAACTCCAAACACGTTCCTGCGGTGGGGGGGGGCGGGGGGGGCGTTGTAAGATACCTATACAATTCAGTTCAGTGAAGGCAATGATCTATTAGTTCTCCTCCTACTCACAAAAGCAGCACATTTCCTTCCTCCCCTTCCTTCAATACTTAAAATGTTTGCAATCAGTTCACAGATATTGCACTTAAAATGCAAACCAAGTTTCTAGGCATGGCCTACCTAGCCTGCACTTCCGTCTGGTCTCATCAACCATCTTCCGCGTGCACTATGCTCATGCCAACCGTACTATGTTCTGCTCATCAAAAACACCCTGCTCCTTCTCACCACAGGAACCTTTCCACCTGTTAATCCCTCTATCCAGAAAGCTCTTCCCACATCTCTTCTGACAGCCCGATCCTTCTCATTATTCAAATATCTGAAAGTTACTGACTCAAAAATTCCCTGACTACCCTAGCTAAGAGACGAGACCAATATTCCAACATCCTCCTTTATTTTCTAACACCTAAAATCTTCTGAGGCCTTATTCACACATAGCCATCTTACTTATGAGAGATCCTATTTTGTTCACCACAATGTCTGTAGTTCCTAGAACACTAGGCAGAGTAGGTGATGAGGCGCTGGTGAGTTTCGTTTTATCACTGAAACCGCGATAGTAGGAAGTTAAAAGAGACCCCCGACATCAGGCAGCTAGGAGAGTCGTGGGAAATGAGGGGTACTATTGCCCAAGTACCACCCCATAAGATATGGAGCCATACTCTAGCAATTCTCCCTTATGTCACTCTAAAGAAGTGCCCACGCCTCTGTCAGAAACCTCCAGTCTCTGCATGCCTTTAATAAACTACTTTTATCAAACAACTGACAAGCTACTTGACCAACTACTTGGCTTGCTTTTTTAAAAATTAGCCTCGGGATGGCACATCTGCTATAAGCTGAAATGCCTCCCTAGACTCTTCGAGTCTAATGACTCAGACAACCCACATGTCACGTAAGATTCTGCCTCCAAACAACAAATACTCAGGATGGGCCAGAAGACCAAAGCGTTATCCTCAGGGAGATAAGTGCCCTCGGCGTTTCACCTGTCCCTCACTGACCTAGGAAGTCAGCCCTAGAGAGCTCCGAGGCCGGGTAGGGAAGGTGGGGGGGCCCTCCAGAACTCGCTCACTCCACCCCCACCGTTACACCAGCGCATTCCAGTCAATGAACTCTGGGTTTCAAGCTTAAATAAAGCAAAGGAAGCCGTCCCCAAAACTCATGTAGGAAAAAGGGAGCAGAGAGACGAGCGAGCAAGAGCTACGGTCGGGAAGGGAGAGCAGCGCACTGAGGCACAGCCCGCGCGGCCGGACCCCACATCCCTGCGCTCCCGGCCCGCCGGGCCGAGTCGCCCCCCGCGCCCGCGGCCCCGGGAGGTGCCGCACCTGCTGCAGAGAGGCGCAGCCCTGACATCGCGACAGGTCCGCCGCCGTCCCGGGCGCCGCCGAATGGGTCTCGCCCGGCATCATGGTGCCGCCGCCGGGCCCGGTGGGCACGCACGCCTCAGGGGCCCGCGGCGTCGGCCCCGTCCTGTCTCTGCTGATGCCGCCGGGGACGCCGCCTGCCAGGCCGCTTCCCGCCAGGTCCAGGCGGGTCCATCCGTGCACAGACGTCCCCGTGGGGCTAGCAAAAGGCTCTCCGAGCCAGAGCTGCCTCAGGCACTGAAAAGAAACGCTACCCGGCGCGGCCCCCGAGCGCGACGCAGTCCACTCAGGGCCCCGCCCCGCCCTAGCTCGCCCCGCCTCTCCCAGGGGCGCGGGGCTGCCTAAGGCGCTGCCTGAGCAACACCGGGAGAGGAGCTGTGCGATGCGGCCGGGGAGACGCCCACAGAGGAGCAGCCAATAGGCGTAGAGGGATCGAAGGTGCATTCCTTCCACTGTTAAGGGTCGATCGTTTATTGCCACCTTGCTGTACGACAGGCTTTCCATAGACACCTAAAGGCCTCCGCTATGTGGGCGGTGACCTGCTCGTGACGTAAGCTCCAGGCGCCTGAGAAGTGGAAGGACCTGGCGTCCAGGACGGGAAAGTGCGTGATTTACAACTGGGAGGATAGGCGCTGTCCCGGAGCCCGTCCTGGGCCAGGGAGCAGGAGAGGGAGGAACTACAGTTCCCGACGCGCTGCAGGTGGGCGGAGATCGTGCGCTTCTGCGCCAGTTGCACGGCCTTGGCAGCCAGTGGCGGCTCCCCTGCTCTTGCAGTCCCCTTGTCTTCTGACCTCTCGCTCCTCGGTCATGTGCCCACGCCAGTCGCCGCGGCAGCCCCTGATGCCCGAGCGGCGGGTTCCCAGGCCCAGGTGTGGGCGCCACCGCCCACCATGCGCCAAGCCCAGAGCCTGGTTGAATCGTTCGCCACCCTGTCCACCCATTTGGCCATTATCCTGCCACCTCCAAATCCTGTTTTTGACACCTCTCGGGAGAGAGAGAAAACGGAAAGATAAAGGAATAAACTCCTCGTGGCCGTAGTTAGTGGGTAAATTCAGATCTCGTTTGAACGGAGGTTTTTCTTATCTCCAGCCACCGTATCCACCACCACCAGAATCGTCTTTTTAGTCATCACAGCCTGTCGCCATCAGTACCTTGTTCAGAAGCCTCTCGCAGCTTCCATCGTGTGGTTATAAAATCCAAATTCCTTATAAAGTCCAAATTCAAGAGGAGGAGTGCCTGTTAAGTTAATGTCTAGACCTTACCAGCCAACTTCAAGCTCCTCAGTATGGAAATTGCAACTGAAAACACCCCTTCCAAAAAAAGCAGTCTGCATTTTTCTCTGAGTTTTCTTCTCCAAATTTCGCACCCCTGACCTTGCTTACACACTCTGGATACCACCTGCTGTGGCGTGGCAGAAGCAGACATCCAGCGATAGCTAGGTTTCCTGTCGTTGACACCCAAGCAAGACAGGCGTGTACCTAACTGAGGACCTGCCGGTGGTAGAAGTCTCAGCTTTTCTCAGAGACAGGTGGGCAGAAAACAAGGATAAGGTTAAAAAAGAAAAGGGAAGTGAGCAGATCCACAGTGGAACGCAGCTATACAGTGGAAGACAGACCATGTGACCCATTAGGGAAAGGGGCAGCAGGTATTAGAGAGAGACCTGTAGGGATCATGATCGTCCCGGTGCTAGCGTCTGATCCCAAATTTATCTTCACCATTACTTCCCTTTTATGTACAGTTACTTAAATGTGTGTTTTTCCAAAGTACCTTACTGGAGAAGACAGCAGCTCTCTCTCCCTCTACACCATCCACCCGCAGCCATGACACACTTTTATGATCGGGGCACTTGGAATTCTCACTGCTGCCTCCCTGTCTGTGCACCCTTGCGAGTGTTTTCCCCTCACCTGGAACACGCTTCCTGCTAGTTCTAGGTGTAGAAATCCTACCTGCTCTTCCAGGGGCCGTGGTTTACCTCCACAACCCCAAGGATCTGCCACCGAAGGGGCAAAAAAGTCCCTTAGCACCGAGTGATTTTTAGTAACATCACATTTTGAGTTGGATGATAGTGATTTTTATGTCTTAGAGATGAGTCTTTATGCTGCAAAGTGCTGCATAGCAGATGTTAAATGAACGTCAGAAGGAATGAAATTTACTGCAAATAATTGAAGGTAAGAAACAACAAATATTTCCCTTCAAAAACGTTAATAAAAGTGTATTTTCTCCTACCTTTCTCAAAGCCAGTTCTCAAGACATCTAATGAAAACGAGTCTTGTTTATGTAATGCAGGGATAGGCAGACTCTGAAGAGCCACATGGTAAATATTTTAGGCTTTGTAGGTCACACAGGTCTATGCCACCTATTTGTCATCTTCTGTTTATTTAAGAAACTTAAAAAATGTAAAAGTCATTCTTAGCATGCAGGCTGTACAAAACCAGGTGTGATTATTGGTCATAATGAGAATGTAGTAGGCCACTAATTGAGGAATGGTCAGAATTACATTGTTTCTCTTTCCCGCGTGATGGGCCACACCTGTTTTTTCATGACGCTGGAAACAAGCAAGTGTGTATACTGCAGCAAGTGGGGAACTGTGGCTTTGGAACCACACATCTGTCTTTATTCTTAAGCAAATGACCTATTTGTACTGGTGTTTCCTTACAGAGGACCAACGGTAATTTAAGTAAAAAGTGACAAGGATGGGACCCACTCTATAGGATTCACTACACAAATAGTAGTTATTAATAATTTATTGATGGTGATATCCATTTTGGAAAGGAGATAAATATATCTTCAGCTGACTCATAGGAAAAAGATGGTTTGCTTTTTCTTTAAGAGCATTTTTCCTGTCAAACTTCCAAGATAAACTTGTTGTTTTTCTGCCAGAGAAGCCCTAAGACCCGGAGGAATGTCTGCATTCCAGACTCTGGTCCTGGGATTCCCTGTGCCTGTCGAATCCAGCCAGCTGTTCAGAGGATCCAACTCAAAAAGTCTCACTTCTCACCCCACACGCTCATTACCGCTCAAATACTTGGTATCTGCTTAAAATGAAAGCTCTGGAATTAGCATCACTGAGAGGCAACTGTTTATTTAGTTTATTAACATATACCTCCACTGAAATGGCTAATAGATATGGTCTAGAAACCAAGGAGAACTCAAAATGGAAAGCTATCTATTCTTTGGAAGTTCAAGGCTATGCTTTTAATTGGTGCATTTAACCATAAGAAAAATGGACTATATGTTCATTTTTTTCTTTTAAAAGTTGGAGAGATGTTTGATGGAATTGTTTGTGACTAACAGTGTGTTATTCGATGATATGATCCGATTATTAGGTATTAATTTCCGGACCTGTGATGTAATGCTACCGTATGCCCACAAGATGTCTGTCTCTCCCTGTGCGTTTTCCACATAAATAGAATTTCCGACAGTATTAGGACTTAACCGAACCTTCTTGCCAAGGGGAAAGGCCATCCTTTGGGGCATCCTGGGGTGGAAGGCGTCTTGTGGGACCCACCTTGCTATCCACCCACACACGTTCCACCAGGCTTAGTCCTAAGCTGTCTTTGCTCCAGTTTTTCTCAGTACTCCGGGTTATAGTGGTGGGGTTTCGACTTGTCCTCAGACATCAGCAATTTGCTCACAGCCTCAGCTCTTACCCTCAAAGTGATTTGAAGCCAGAGAGTAAACATGTTGCTTCTTCCTGAAACACTGATGTTACTTAGAAACCGGACAAAATAAATTTAGTTTTGAAACAATTAGTTTGAAATAGAAAGCAAAACTGATAAGATTATTAAAGCAAAATTTTCTTCAACCTGAGAAAGCTGATTGAGAAAAGTAAAAAAAAAAAAAAAAAAGATAAAGCAACATTTGAAAGGACTTTCACAACTTTCGCGCTGCAGTCGCCCTCTGTAAAGGAGGACAAGCCCGCTCTGCCTTGCGGGTTTGTGAACACCTGGCAGCTGTAAGAGTTCGGATTTGTGAACACCTGGCGGCTGTAACAGTTGGTCACATGAGAAGCTTCTTGTAGCTTCCGGGATTGGAGGAAGAAGGAGGCAGGTGCTCAGAGGTGACACGTGTTGAGGAGGGGATTCTCTGTAGAGCAGTTGGCAAGGGCATGTCCCACCTACCTCCGAGGAGGGATAGGAAAGGGAGGGACGTGTTTCCCCTTCACCTGAGGCCAGTGAAGGGTCTCCTTGGTTTCTAGACCACATCTAGCAGCCATTTCAGTGGACGTGTATGTTAATAAATTAACAGTTGCCTCTCGATGGTGCTATATTCCAGAGCTTTTGTTTTAAGCAGTGCCCCCACGAAGTGAAGCACTCAGAGTCAGACACTACATGCCCTAGAGTGGTTCCAAGGGAACCGTGGGACAGCTCCAGGAGATGGGTTGGAGGTGACTGAGCTGCATGCTCCCCTGTACTGGGATGAGCAGGGGTTCTGCATACTGGATACGGTGGGCATTTCAGTGGCAGCTGGGAGGAAAGCAAGGCTGAGGCAAAGTGAGCAGCCAGAAGTGAGCAGCCAAAAATAAAACTTTACTCTTCCATCCCCCATTCAAAGAACTGTAGCTGGATGTCCACAGCTGGAAAATCCTCAGTTTGAACTGTATCCACACAGCACCAGTGGCAGACAATGGCAGCCACTCACAAAAACTTTTTTCTATTTTGTCTAGGCATCCAAGAGTTCCCCAGCCTCCCTTCACCTGACATGTGATTAAGTTCTACCAGCCAAACATCAGCAAAAGGGGCCTGGCCCCTAGGGCCTTCCTGTGGTTTTTGTCACTTCCTGCTGGCTGGAAGAGGGATGAATCCCAGGACCCTGAGCTGGTGCTTAAGCTACCGTCTCTCGGCCCCACACCTTCCGTTTTATACTCTGCCTTGTAATGTAGGGACTGGGGAGCCATGTGCCACCTCTCCTGCCAGAGTCCTGTTCAGCTGTGCCAACAGATGCACCCAAGGCAACCAGAAGATAAGAGGTGGGAGAAGGGCCTGTGCCTCCCATTCTGTCCTGTCTGACTCCCGGTCCTACCAGCGTCATGCCATCCTTGCTTTTACACCCTGGCAGTGGCAGTTCATGAGCAAAGCAGCATACGAATTCGGTCTGCAGTTTCTCTGACACATGCAGAGCCAGCCTCATAGCGTCCCCTCGGAGATATCAGCAAAGTTGGCTTCCCAGCTCCACAGAACCCTGACTCCAAGAGCAGAGGCCCCAGCACCAGCCCAGAAGGTCCCTTCTTCAGATGTCTGCGTGTGATCTCTGGGCGGCAGCTCCTCCACATTTCTGAGTTTTGCTCACTCCTTCCTCTTTCCTTTGTTCTCTCCAGCCCAAGTTGTCAGCTGCTTCTTGCAGTGGCTCCTTCTGTGATATTTTAGTGTTTTGTTTTTAGCTTTTCTCTCTTAAAATAATTTGGGTGTAATGTGGGTCTCCTGGCTGAACTCTGCCCCAGCCATGTGTGGAAGATGCTGTACTGTCCCGAGGAGCTCCCTGCGGGAGAGAAGCTCACCCCACCAGCCTGTTCTTTGACCCTGGACTGTGACTCAAGCACTTTGGGAAGCCAGGTCACAAAGACTGCATCTTTTTCTCCTGATCCCGTCTCCTGCCCCAAGCTTGGAGGGATCACAAACAAGCTGGTGAATAAGGAAAATGTTGGAACAAAGGAAAAGCCTGTCATGCCCCATTCCCAGCCACCCACACCCATCTTGCTAGCGTCTAAGAACGGCCAGCAGCTCCCTGTGTGAGAAGCTAAGTTGAAGACAGGAAATAAGTGACAGCACATCACACTGGACTTTGTGTTGTCTCAGAGTGACTGGAAAGGCTAGGGTGCATGCCCAAGACTGCGTCTTCGGTAAGAGAGAGCCCAGAGGACAAATCCCACAGACAACAATGATTTAAAAACCAAGACATGGAGGAAGTGACTTTATGATCATCTTCTGCTCGGTGCTGCCCTTCCTGAGGTATGTGCTCCCCCTCACTCCTCCTTCCCCTCCTCCTCCTCCTCTTCGTCCTCCTCCTCCTCCTTCTGACCCACCTCCCAGTGAATTCCTCAGTTGTGTGTGCCCAGCTCTCATCCTTCACAGTGCACAGCTCCAGGCAGCCCCTCTGTGAGATTGGGCTTGGCATGCAGGTGGCACCCCCTTGCCATCCCAGGCAGTAAATCCAACCAGTTCTCCAAGGTCCATTCAAGTCCAGTTTCTATGGGAAATGTCCTTGATAGTGTTTTGAATATCAAACTTTTCTGTTTTTTGGGGTATCGTTCTTGGTCCTTCCCTTTTTTTTCCTTTGTCTCCTCCCCACATATAAGCAGCATGAGTTCTGTTGGTAAGATGGCTGTCTGCCTGTCCCACCACAGCCATCATGGTCACTGCCATCCCTGGCAGTCGGTTCTCTCCTGGGTTCTGCGAGGAGCATCTCCCTGCAGCATGCTGCCTGCATGTGCCCCTCTTCTCCCACTTGCTAGGGACAAAAACTAAGGAGGTTGCCTGACTCCTCTTTACTCCCACAGCCTGTCACGGGGTCAGCCAGCCATAGTCAGCATGTGTGTGACTCCCAGCACCTCTCATTGTGTGCATCATCCTCTCCAGTCCTTGTGCCCTGACATCTGTCCCAGTGGGCAGAACCTACTCTACTTGCTGTCATGTCCCCAACACCCAGACCATGTCTCCTACACATCAGTTACCAGGAAATGATTGCTGAATCAGTGAGCTGAGTGAATTAATAAATTAATATGTTAAACAGCTGATATCTGGGTAAAAGTATAATCCAGTGAGGTTAAAAACCAAAAGCTGCAGCAATCATGCTCCTTGGTTTTTACCCAGATGAGTTGAAAGTTAACATCACACACAATCCTGCACAAGAGTATTTAAGCAGCTTTATTCAGAATTGTCAAAACACGGAAGAAAGCAAGATGTTCCTTTAGTAGGTGAATGGATAAATCAACTGTGATGCATACAGACTGTATTAGTCTGTTCTCACACTGCTATAAAGAACTGCCCAAGACTGGGTAATTTATAAAGGAAAGAGGTTTAATTGACTCACAGTTCCACAAGGCTGGGGAGGCCTCAGGAAACTTACAATCATGGAGGAAGGGGGCAGGAAACAGCCCTCCACATGGTGGTAGGAAAGAGAAGTGTCAAACAAACAGGAGAAAAGCCCCTTATAAAACCATCAGATTGTGTGTGAATTCACTCTCATGAAAACAGCAACATGGAGGCAATCACCCCTATGATTCAGTCACCTCCCGCTGGGTCTCTCCCACAACACGTGGGGATTATGTGAGCTACAATTCAAGATGAGGTTTGGGTGGGGACACATCCAAACTATATCGCAAACCATGCAATATTATACAGTGCTAAAAAATTAATGAGCTCTCAAGCCATGGAAAGTCATAGGGAAACCTTAAATGAACACTACATTTACTAAGAAGCCAACCTGAAAAGGCTATATGCTGTATCATTCCTATTATATGGCATTCTAGAAAAGGGAAATGATAGAGACATAAAAAAAAGTGGTTTCCTTGGTTTGAGATAGGGGAGGAAGGGATGAATAGAAGGATTTTTAGGGCAGTGAAAGAATTCTGTATATCATAGGGGTGGGTACATGTCTTACATTTGTCAAAACTCCTAAAATGTCCAACACTGAGTGAACCCCAATGTAAACTGTGAACTTTGGTGTGACACATAACAATGTGTCAGTATAAACTCATTGGTTATAACAAACGTACCACTCTGAGTGTGGTGTTGATAGTGGAGGAGGCTGTGCATGCATGGGGGCAGGTGGTATATGAGAACTCTGTCCTTTTTGCTTGATTTTGCCGTGAAAGTAAAACTGCTGTAAAAAAATAAAGTCTCTTTGGAGAAAAAAACAACAAAAACCAAGAGCAAACCTCCAGGCAGTGGGAGTAATGACAGGAAGTCTCCCTATCTGGAGTGAATGTGGCATGTTAAAGCATCAGAAGTCAGCTCAGGGAACCCAGACTATAGTGAACAAGGGGCCACTTGGTATTGGTTTACTTGAGAGGAGGGGCGGGACACAGGCCAGATCATATAAGGTCTTGTAAGCCAGGGTAGAAAAGTTTTAGATCTTTGAATAGGTTTAAGAAATGGAGTGTGGCATAATCTGATTTACTTTAAACATATTTCATACTACCTCTCATGGGAGATGGACTGGCACAAGGCAGCAGAAGAAGCTGGGACACCAGGGACCAGGCTGTGATCCAGGACACAGAGAATGGAGGCATGGCTGCAGTCCTGGCAGTGGAGTTAGTTGGAAATAGAAGGAGCGAGGATCCCAAATTGTATTCCAAAGAGGTTGTACTACATCCTACCAGCAGTATATGTGAGTGTCCCAATTCCTCCCCTTCCTTGCCAACACTAGATGTAATCAGTCTCTTAATTTTAGCCAATTTAACATGAGTTTAGTAGTAATACCTCTTGTGTATTTCCTTAATGCACATTTCCTCAATTTGCTTTTCTTTTTAATTAATTATTTTGTTTTATTTTACTTTAAGTTCCGGGATACATGTGCAGAATGTGCAGGTTTGTTACACAGGTATACTTGGGCCATGGTGGTTTGCTGCACCTATCAACCCATCATCTAGGTTTTAAGCCCCACATGCATTAGGTATTTGTTCTAATGGTCTCTGTCCACTTGCCCCCCATCCCCTGACAGGCCCTGGTGTGTGTATTCCCCTCCCTGTGTCCATGTGGTCTCACTGTTCAATTCCCACTTGGGAATGAGAACATGTGGTACTTGGTTTTCTGTTCCTGTGTTAGTTTGCTGAGGATGATGGCTTCCAACTTCATCCGTGTCCCTGCAAAGGACATGAACTCATTCTTTTTTATGGCTGCATAGTATTCCATAGTGTAGGTGTACCACATTTTCTTTATCCAGTCTGTCATTGATGGGCATTCGGGTTGGTTCCATGCCTTTGCTATTGTAAATAGTGCTGCAGTAAACATACGAGTGCATGTGTCTTTATAGTAGAATGATTTATATTCCTTTGGGTATATATGCAGTAATGGGATTGCTGGGTCAAATGGTATTTCTGGTTCTAGATCCTCGAGGAATCAACACACTGTCTTCCACAATGGTTGAACTAATTTACATTCCCACCAACAGTGTAAAAGCGTTCCTATTTCTCCACAGCCTCACCAGTATCTGTTGTTTCTTGACTATTTAATAATCACCATTCTGACTGGCGTGAGATGGTATCTCACAGTGGTTTTGATTTGCATTTCTCTAATGATCAGTAATGATGAGCTTTTTTTCATATGTTTGTTGGCCGCCTAAATGTCTTCTTTTGAGAAGTGTCTGTTCATATCCTTTGCCCACTTTTTGATGGGGTTGTTTGTTGTTTGTCTTGTAAATTTGTTTAAGTTCCTTGTAGATTCTAGATATTAGTCCTTTTTCAGATGGGTAGGTTGCAAAAAATTTCTCCCTTTCTGTAGATTGCCTGTTCACTATGATGCTAATTTCTTTTGCTGTGCAGAAGCTCTTTAGTTTAATTAGATCCCGTTTATCAATTTTGGCATTTGTTGCAATTGCTTTTGGTGTTTTCATCATGAAGTCTTTGCCTATGGCTATGTCTGGAATGGTATTGCCTAGATTTTCTTCTAGGGTTTTTATGGTTTTGGGTTTTACATTTAAGTCTTTAATCCATCTTGAGTTAATTTTTGTATAAGGTGTAAGGAAGGGGTCCAGTTTCAGTTTTCTGCATATAGCTAGCCAGTTTAACATTTATTAAATAGGGAATCCTTTCCCCATTGCTCGTTTTTGTCAGATTTGTCGACGATCAGATGGTTGTAGATGCATGGTATTATTTCTGAGGTCTCTGTTCTGTTCTATTGATCTATATGTCTGTTTTGGTACCAGTAGCTGCTGTTTTGGTTACTGTAGTCTTGTAGTATAGTTTGAAGTCAGGTAGCGTGATGCCTCCAGCTTTGTTCTTATTGCTTAGGATTGTCTTCGCTATATGGTCTCTTTTTTGGTTCCATATGAAATTTAAAGTAGTTTTTTTTTTCTAATTCTGTGAAGAATGTCAATGGTAGCTTGATGGGAATAGCATTGAATCTATAAATTAATTGGGGCAGTATGGCCATTTTCACAATATTGATTCTTCCTATTCATGAGGATGGAATATTTTTCCACTTGTTTGTGTCTTCTCTTATTTCCTTGAGCAGTGATTTTTACTTCTCCTTGAAGGGGTCCTTCATGTCCCTTCTAAGCTGCATTCCTGGGTATTGTATTCTCTTTGGAGCAATTGTGAATTGCTCTCTGCTTGTCGAGCAGAATTGCTCTCTGCTTGTCTATTGTTGGTATAGGAATGCTTGGGAGTTTTGTAAATGTTCACCATACACATATTATATGATGCAGACATCCCAGTTCTACATATTGACCCAGGAGAAATGAAGACATTTGACTATGTAAGACTTGTACTGGCTGGGCATGGTGGCTCATGCCTGTAATCCCAGCACTTTGGGAGGCCAAGGTGGGTGGATCATCAGAGATCAGGAGTTTAAGCCAGCCTGGCTAACATGGGAAAACCTCATCTCTACTAAAAATACAAAAATACAAAAAAATAAATAAATAAATAAAGATGTTAAATAGAAAGTAAATCTCTACTAAAAATACAAAAATACAAAAAAAAAATAAATAAAGATGTTAAATAGAAAGTAAATCTCTACTAAAAATACAAAAATTAGAGGGGCATGGTGGTGTGCACCTGTAGTCCCGTTTACTCTGGAGGCTGAGGCAGGAGAACTGCTTGAACCCCGGAGGCAGAAGTTACAGTGAGCTGAGGTCGCACCACTGCACTCCAGCCTGGGTGACAGAGCAAGATTCCATCTCAAAAAAAAAAAAAAAAAAAAAGACATACATATAAATATTCATGGGAACTTTATTTGTAATAGCCAAAACTTGAAATCAAGCCAAATGTTAACAGGTGAATGGCTAAACAAACAAATGTTAACCGGCGAATGGCTAAGCGAACTGTGACGTTCATTTTTTATTGTGGAATTGTATTGCATTCTATTGATAGTATGCAAATAATTCCCCAATAAAAAATGAATTATTGATATATGCTACAAAATTATTGAATCTTATGCTGCGTGAAAGAAGCCAATAAAAAAGAGTACATAAGATATGATTTCATTTATGTAAAATTCTAAAAAATGCAAACTAATATATAGTGAGAGGAAGCATATCAGTGGTAGTCTGGGGATAGTAGGGAGAAGCAAGAAAGAGGGGTTACAGAAAGTCCCAAGGAAACTTTTGGGGATGATGATATGTTTATTATCTTAATTATCGTGCTGATTTCATGGGCATATACATATGTCAGAACTTACCAAGTTGTGCACTTTAAGTATGTGCAGTTTATTATGCGTCGGTTGTACTTTAATAAAAATGTTAAATGAAAGTAAATGCAGGGTAATGACAGGGAATTTCAAATAAAATAACTGAAAAAAAAGAAGAAGGAGTGAGGATTCATGCAGTTATTGCCAGCAAGGCGGTCATGGGGATTACATGTAGAATTAAGGAAAATAATCATGAGCAACTCCTGAGACTCCAGCTTGAACCACTAGAAAGTAAGAGTACAGAAGGGGTGGGAGGTTGTCATCCTGAACTGGGAATGAAGAATCAGCTTTGGGCAGGAAATTGAGATGTGTTACTTCAAAGATACCTGTAACTTAGAGGAGATTGTTTACTTTCTTTCTAGATTTAACAAAGAAAGATCACACAGCTCTTACAGACGTGGAGACTTGGAAGTTCAAGGTCTAGGGGCTACATCTGGTGAGGGCCCTCTTGCTGGTAGGGACACTCTGTAGAGTTCCAAGGCAGTGCAGAACATCGCATGGTAGGGACTCAGCAGAGATGGCCAAATTGGCTCTTAGTATAGACCTGCTCTTCTGAAAACCAACCCATGCCCTCTATAACCCATTAATCCAGGACTAGATTACTCCACTCACCTCTTAAAGACTCCACCTCTTTTTCTCTTTTTTTTTTGAGTTGGAGTTTTTCACTCTTATCCCCCAGGCTGGATTGCAATGGTGCAATCTGGGCTCACTGCAACCTCCGCCTCCTAGGTTCAAATGATCCTCCTGCCTCAGACTCATGAGTAGCTGGGACTACAGGTGTGCACCGCTATGCCCAGCTAATTTTTGTATTTTTTTGTTGCTGTTAGTAGAGACAGGGCTTCACCATGTTGGCCAGGATGATATTGAACTCCTGACCTCAAGTGATCCACCCACCTCAGCCTCCCAAAGTGCTGGGATTATAGACGTGAGCCACTGTGCTGGCCCTTCACCTCTTAGTACTGTGATATTGGGAATTAAGTTTCAACATGGGTTTCAGAGAGAATAAATATTTAATAGCAACATGTTTGGCCAGAAATTTTCTTGTGGCCTCATCTTCCATCCCTGACATAAAGAAAAACAGTGCTACACTTGAACAACACATTCCAGATATGTGCTGAAAGTTTCAAGACTTTTAGACAGTTATTCAACTTACACCATAGTGAAAAAGAGTCTTCACTGCAAAAAAAAGATAGGAAAGTATGAACCTCAAATGTCTCTTGAATATATCCTCTTTATTTATATTACAAATTTCTATTAAAAAAAAGAGATTTCCTATCTAGTAAGGGGCTTTATGAATGTTAAGAAGAAAACTTAAATGTATGTCGAAGTACAGGTTGAGACCTCTTTGAAAGTTCAGAAATAAGATATGAGAAGGACTTTTGCGAAGACATGTCATATCTTAGTCAGACTCTGAAAAACACATTGCAGGTTGTCAGACTCATCCTTGCTTTCAAGAACTGGCTAAGAAACACAAAGGTGTTGGAAAGGAAGAGGAAAGGAAAAATGCAGACGATGTTTCCTTCCCCCCGCCCCCACCCCAGAAGTATAAACAATCGTGGAGACTTTTGGTCAGGCAAAGTTATCTGAGATTCTGCCAAAGTCAGGTAGTTCTATCACTTAGAAATACTTCAGTTGTAAGAAACAGAACACTCAACTTCATTTTATATTACAGAAATGTATTGGCTCATGTAACTTGTCAGATCCAGAGTTCAGTGGATCTGACCTTGGGATTCTGTTTCAAGGATCAGACAAGCCCCCTCTTCATAATCACCTGATGGGTTATAGCCACTCCTTGTTCTGCATCCCTCTGGGTTCTCATCCGCTAGGAAAGAACATCTGTGCCAGCCACTAGCAAACAAAATCCTACGTTTCACTGTGTTTGGCTCACTTGGGTCAGGTCCTCATACTGGACCTCATGCCAGTCCTGCAGCTGAGAGAAGCCTGGGTCTCAGTCCTGTGCCCTGACTTACTGCAGTGAAGTCAGCTCCCCCTGCCCCATGGGCTGCACAAACGGACAAGGGCAGATACCTACATGGGGTCATGCTCAGAGTCAGGTTCCAGCCCCAGGTGAGGGGTGAGAGGAGCAGGTAGATGTGGGGCAGGGAGCTGGAAGAACACTCAACACTCAAGAGACATCAGGTAGATGAGGCATGCCTTTATTCAGCAACTCCCTCACAGGGTCAGTGTTACTTTTATACATTACACAATAGTGGTTGAGAGCTAGGTGGTGAGCTTCTCTATGTTATGCCCACATGGCTGTGATTATATAAGTCATGAGACTGTGCGCCTGCACCACAAACCCTCTGAGTCATCCAGGCTGCTTACCTCAGCCTATGCCTGCTGCCCTATGCCTGATTAGCTGCAGCACAGCCATGTTCCTTACGCATGGCATCAGGCATGACTACTATGGAAAGGCACTGGGTACTGGCCATTCCTGTCATGCAAGTGGCCACTACAGAAGACTCTGTCAGTAATAATGTCACCCACTTTCCAGCCCCACTTTGTGAAGAAGACAGAAACAGCCTTTTGGGTGGTCAATGCCTACGTTTATTCCTAAGATGACTGACTGTAATAGAGACTTAAATAGTAGGAAACCAGATTTGGGAAGGTAACTATGAAGGCAAACTCCATTAATTTGTCCATTCATTGAACATGTTTTATAGAGTACTGTTTTGATTTATAGATACATTGTAGAAAAATTAAATCAAGCAAATTAATATGTCCATCCCCTCACTAACTTATTGTTTTGTGTGTGTGTGGAGACAGAATGTTATAAATCTATTCTTTTAGCAGTTTTGAAATATGCAATACATTATGATTAACTATGGTCACCATGCAGTGCAGTAGATCACCAAAACGTATTGCTCTAGTCTAATTGAAATTTTGTATCTTGTTTAAAACATTGGTACAAATTTAGGGGTATAAGTGCAATTTTTTGTTACATGGATATATTGTGTAGTGGTGACACAGGCTGGGCTTTTAGTGTAACCATTACTAGAGTAGTGTACATTATACTCATTAAGTAATTTCTTATCCCTCACCCCTCCCACCTTCCCACCCTTCCTAGTCTCCATGTCTGTTATCCCACTCTGTATGTCCATGTGTACACATTGTTTAGCTCCCATCAACTCCCCTTACCCTACCCCTTCAGCCCCCCACTCTGGTAACTACTTCTCTACTCTCTGTTTCTACGAGATCAACTTCTTAAGATTCCACATGTAAGTGAGATCATGCAGTATTTGTCTTTTTGTGCATGTTTTTATTTCTTGCAATTTAATGCTTACTAATATGGAATTTGGTAGAAAAATTAGTTGTAGGCAATGGTCCCTCAAGAACAAGACCATATAACTGCTTATCAGCCTTGGTTGGATTTGAAGGCAGTAAGAACCTAATTACCACTAGTAAGTGAGAACTTGGATGTATGACACACTAGGAAACAGCTGCTTAAATTATCACCTGTGGTCCCTGGGAATACAAAGCCTGTCGAAGGCAGACGGAGGACCCAGTGACTGCAGCAACATCATGGTGAGACTGAGGACTCTAAGGAGGGCGGGGGGCGGCTGCTCATGACCAAACTGAAGAGTTCAAAGAAAGAAAATGCCAGCTCAGGGGTTTACATTCTCAGTTCAAGGTATGTCCAGTGACAAGCCTCTAAGTCCTAAATGATTGCTTATCTCCTGTAGCTGCTGGCCTGATTTCACCAAAAATCCCAAATGGAGGCCAATCATGCACATGACTGAATTACAGAGTAAGTTGATTCAGAACTTCGTTCACCAGGTCTTCTTTAGCAAATATAGGAAATTTTTTGGTTAGGAGTGAGAATAGGAGACAAGGGAGTGAGGACTTCGGAGCTTCTCCTGCTAACAGAGGATCCTCCTTTGATGAGGCCAATCCTACCATCACCTAATGTAGTTACCTTGAAAGAAAGGACAGTTCTTCCCATACCAGTTTCTACCTCCCCCACTGCCTCTACACCTATAGTTATAATCGGATCCCCGTATACTCTAGAGGCATAGTGTAGAATCTGACTGAGGAAGAAAGGAGTTACTCATCAATGTAATTACGATGTTTTACAATTTGTTTATATTTATTTACATTAATTTACGTTTATTGATATTGAATTACAGAAGAAGCTGGGTAACATGTCTTGTCATATATTATAAAGACATTAAGCCAGGGTAAAAGGAACATGAGTTTGGGCAAAATGTATAAGATATTCTGGAGTCTTTTACTTTTGCTAGATACCAGCATTCTTATTCTCTATCACAATTTAGCCCTAGGGAACTTGATTACCTTCCTATTCTACAGGGCGGTATATTGGTTCAATTTCTTGATGACATCATACTTGTTGAACTAGGTAAGCCAAAAATATCCTGTCAATCACATCCAATCGGCCATTTCATACCCAATGCGTGTGACTGATAAAGAGTTAACACCCTGTCTCCAAGACACAGGCTTTACGTAAACAGCTTTAACGACTTCTTCACTTAGAGACCAAGACTCGTTAGTGGTGGAAACTCAGGCATCCGTGCAGGATGTAAGAAAGCCCTCGTACATATATGAACTGAGAAGTGTGTAGAAGAAGAAATACTGTAATAGGTAATAAAATGTATGTATTTTTATTTATATGCTACTTTCTCTTTCTCCCCCTCTCTGTATATACACATACATACAAAAATGTATTCATTCTATGGAAAACATGAAAGATGTAATATTCTTTACATATGAAATTTTAATTAATGTATGAATTTTTTCTGATCATATGAACACCACAAATATAATTTTATAATTTTTTTACTTAACAATAAGTCTTAAACATAAATATACAAGGACAATATCGTAGTTTTTTTTTTTAAATCATAATTAAAATGGTTGTAAAACATTCCACTTTAATGTATTCCTCCTAATCCCTAGGGTGGTACATTAGTGAGGGTTTCTCAGCCTCAGCACCATGGGCAGTTTGGGACAGCCCATCCTTGTCAGAGACACTGCCCTGGCCACTGCAGGATGTGGCTTCACATTCTGGTCTCTGCCCATTGGATGCCAGAAACATCCCTTCCCCTTAGCTGTGGCAATCACCACTGTCACTAGACATTGTCAAATGTCCCCTGGAGGACAAAATCACCCTAGGTTGAGAACCAATGACATTTTTTTTTAAACTATCATCGTAAGACAAAGCCACCTGAACTTCCTTGCTGATGTCTCTTCACTTCTATTTTTTTTTTTTTTTTTGAGACAGAGTCTTGCTCTGTTGCCCAGGCTGGAGTGCAGTGGCGCAATCTCAGCTCACTACAAGCTCCGCCTCCTGGGTTCACACCGTTCTCCTGCCTCAGCCTCCTGAGTAGCTGGGACTACAGGTGCCCGCCACCATGCCCGGCTAATTTTTTTGTATTTTTAGTAGAGACGGGGTTTCACCGTGTTAGCCAGGATAGTCTCGATCTCCTGACCTCATGATCCGCCCACCTCGGCCTCCCAAAGTGCTGGGATTACAGGTATGAGCCACCACGCCTGGCCTCAACTTCTATCTAATTCTATTCAGAGGGAAAATTCCTAGAAGCGACATTCCTGTTGCAGAGAAGAGATATTCACTTGAGAACTTTGATATATATTTGCCAAATTTCTGTCAAAGTATCATTTTTAAAAAGTTAAAAACATGACTTTCATACAAATACATACAGAGCATATGTCAAAGATGTATTTCTCTAATGCAGTGAGACAGGCAGCAGGACAGTGAGGCTGCAGCAGCATGGGGACAGAGTGCAGAAAGAGGCCGCAGAAGCCTCGGAAGAAGGTCATTCAGTCATACAAGGACACCCTGATGCTTGGGCTGCGGTCCTTTCCAAGTCCGCGGGGCGTTGTTCCTTTGTGTCAACACCAGACAAGACTCATGGGCATTGCTGTCAGTGTTCTGTGTGTTATAATACCAGGGACCCTCACATGGCTGTGGTAGATTCTAACCAATAGAAAATAATAAGTCAAAGCAAAGACCGTTACCCCTAATGAGGACGCGGAAAGACAGAGCCATCCTTTTGACTATTTCCAAGTTTTGATTTTTTTTCTACGTTGCCTTCCTGAAATTTTAAAATTTACCCTCCCTTCAACCGACTCAATTCCCATAGCCAAACCAGCAGGAAGGATTATCACTCATTTTTATTATACCCTATTGGACAGATAACTCATTATTTTGTGTCCATTTATTTCCTTAACAGTGAGGTCAGATATATTTTCACATATTTATTGGCCATTTGTGTTTTAATTTACTTTGCCTATTCATGTCCTTTGTCCATTTTCCTTTTGGGGAATTCAACTTTTTCTTATTCATTTACATCCGTATAACACCATTTGTCTTTCATAAATGTTGCAAATATTTTTCTCCATTTTTCTTTGCCTTTTCATTTATGTTTTTCTTTAATATAGAAAATTATATGTAGTCAAATCCATCAATTATTTTTGTGCTTTCACTTCTGCGATTGTGTAGAAAAGTTCCTTCTTAACCCTGGGATTAAATATTTATGTATGCTTTTTTTTTTTTAGTATATTTAGAAGTTATACTTAAATTCGTTTGAAATTTATTTTAAAATAAGATGAGAGTTGGTGACTAACTTTTTTCTTTTTACCAAAGAATTAGCAAGTTTTATTGACTTTGTTATTGAGTAATTCATCTTTTTAAGTCATATGGCTCATATGTTAGTCCCTGTGTGTGAGAGGCCGCTTCTGGACTGTCTACTCTGTTCCCTTGATCTGCCTATTGTCTTGGCCCAAGGTCATACAGTATAAATTCCTGTTGATTGATGATATACTTCTTTATCTGGCACAGCAGGTCTTGTTTTAAATGCCTTATCTTTTATTTGCAAGTAGATAGAGTGTTTATCTTTATGGAATTTGGATAAGTTAAAAGGTGGGGTTTTTTTTTTAAGGACAGTGATTTTTCATTCTCTTATCTAGCCAAATATTTTCCCATTAAAAATGCCTTTAACTTCTTAGTGAACATGTTGAGGATGCACATTTATTTCCCTGTGTACTGAAGGGCAGTGCTCCTCACCTTAAATATTGTTACCGGAGCTCATTTTCCTTTGCCCAGAGTGCCTGGAACATTGAGGCCCAAGGACAAAGGGGTGGGATGTCTAAAAGCTGGCAGAGAGCCCTGGGCATAGATGGGGTGCAGGCACTCTCACAGCCCCACGTGATGGAAGGACCAGATTGCTTGCTACAGAGAGACAGCAGATCTTCATTTGTTTGTTTGTTCTTATTAGCTTCTCAACCAGCTCCTCAAAGTGGGTTCCATGGACCACTGCATTTCCATGATGATTCAGCCAAGCGGCTGGAGGAGAGTGCTTATTAAGTCAGTGAGGAACAAAGTGCCAGGTTAGATAATACTGAGCAAGTTCCTCTGCTGCAGGACTTCTCAGGACCTTTAATCTCCGATAGCCTGTGACTCTCCGAGAATGTGATGATTATTAGACCTTGGCACCCTTCTTCAAGAAACAACCATTGACATCTCAATGAATGCGTGCCTTCTGAGCACTGCTGCCTGGGAAAGGCTATTTTCCTGATACTGTTGTTTTTTTGAAAAACATTGTGAAAAAAAATGAAATGTCCCCAACAGTGAAAATAAGAATGACTGTAATTATTTATACTCATTGACAACAAGAACAGGATTTAGTCTACCTTTGGTGGCAGCTTCTATTTTGATGAACGATTTCTACACATTTTCTTGGCAGTCCTCACCCCTTCCCAACGGGGCACGGTATAGACAGACATTGCCACACGGGTAGGTGAGGAAACTGAGGCTGAGCGTGGACACCGTGTAGCCATGGCGTCTTCTTAGCAATCTTTATCTGTTGGTTCCAAAACAGATTTTGTATTTTTCCTTTGCTGTGCAAAAGTTACCACAAACTTAATTACTGAAACCAATAGCCGTTTATTAGCTCATAGATCTTATAGGTCAGAAGTCAGGGTGTGGTGAGGCTGGATTTCCTGCTAGGGGTTTTGTGCAGTGAACTTGGGTGCTGGCAGGACGTTTTTCATTTCTGGAGGCTCTGGGAAGAATCTATTTCCGCCTCGTGCAGAGGCCTCATGTTGGTAGAATTCAGTTCCTCCTAGCTCTAGGACTGAGAACTCCAGCTCTTAGAGGCTCCCCACATTCCTCGCCACATGCGCCCCTCCATCTTCAAACCAGCAATAGAGAATCCCTCTCCCGGTCACCCTCAAATATCTTTCTTCAGGAAGAGCCTCATCACCTGATTAGATCAGGCCCACCCAGGATAATCGCTGTATCTTGAAGTCAATTCATTGGATTCATCTTCAAGACTTTGATTTTATCTGCAAGATCTCTTCACAGCAGAACCTAGATTAGTAATTGATTTAATAACTGGGTGACAATTTGTGTATACCAGGCCCAGGGCTGAACAGGGACTTTCGGGAGTCATCTTAGAACTTTGCCTCCCTCGTTCACTTCATTCTCATTGGGGCATCAGGACTGTACTTGCTTTAGATCCTTCCTGTGCTACTAGAATGATCCGCGTGTGACTGGGGAAATCAATGAGTCTGAACAGATTTGTTTTAGTGTGAGTAGAATGCATCCGAAGATGCCAATGAGGACAACCTGGAAAAGTCTTTATGTCTGACAAAATGCATTCCCTCCTGCCTGCTTCCTGTTCTAGAGATCAAAATAATTGGCATAGTTGTTAGAAAGTTACCATTTTATGCATGATTTTTAAAATGTCCATTTTAGGCTTCCCTGTTATCTGTGGTTGATACAGTGCTCGATATATTTGGGGCAATGAAATGACAAACAATCATGGCGCTGCTATTCTTGACAGGATGTTAATATAATTCACCTTTTGTTTGCCCTCAATGATAAATCAAAAGAAATGACCAACCCCAAATCCTCACACTGAGGCATTTGGATATGAATATCACATCTTTGCACCAGGTCATTATATTCACCAGGCTGTAGCTGACGCACGTTCTGAATTCTTGATGTCAAATTTGTAAAAGTTCCTCCCTTTGTAAAGTTTTCAGTGAGATCCCAGCAAGTAAAAACATTAGCCCTAACAGGCTGCCTAGGGTGTGGGTGAGTTGGTTGCAGCTCTCCATATTCTGGCAGAGTTGGGAAAGAGGTGCTGGAGAGATGCCGAGGGATTATCCGCTCAGCCTCCACCAGCCTCGTCTTTGCGGGAACCGTCGGCTGTCCATTCTGACCCGAGGAAGCTGGATTTCCTGTTTCCATGTGAGGCGAGCGAAGCTACCCTGGGGGCTAGAGAGGAGCCCCACTGCTTGGTTTCCTCTGCTGGGGGGCCCAGTCACCAACAGCCTCCCCTTGCCAGCTGTTCCCTCTGAGCTCTGAGGTCACAGACAAAGCCAAGCCCAGAGACAAGGGGCTGAGGCTCATTCTCTCGAACAGACCATATTAATATCGTTAAGCTGCCTGGTTTTAATTTTCGACCACTTCCCAACTGTCTATTTAGGAGTGTTTAAAGCCAAACCCATTCATTCTTTCCACCATTTACTGGAGATCGGAGCCGTTTAATGACTGTCCTGTGAGGAGGAAGGGTTACAGATCAGGAACAACCAGAGAGTGATGAGAAAGGAGAATTAGAAGTTGGAAGAGAAAGGCAAGATAATAAAAGTGTAATTTAAAACATCATGCTTGCTCAATTACCATGGTGCGTTGCTTAACTGGGAATCTAAATTTATCTCATTGCCGAGAGTCCACTGTGAGAAATAAAATTTAAGAAAATCTGGGGGGCATCCCAGTTCTTCTCAACAACTATATCTAAGGGTTCAGTCCATGGGAAATACAGCTCCGGGGCGATTTAAAGTGTCGCAGCTGTCCTGCGCACCCCAGTAGGTCACCAGCCCTGTGCCAAGCTTTTGGATCGGAGCTCAGTCACTGGGCGGACCTTCTCCTGTAATCTTTGAGAGAGAGAAAGAGGCATGTGACTGGTCTGCTCCCATCACAGTGTCTTCTTGTGTTAACAGGCTTTACATCTCAGGGCAAAGGGTGCTGGTGGCTGCTGAGGTCAGCTCTTCTGGATGTCTCCCTGCTGGCTTTCACCTGCCACATGCCCACATAGATGCCCACATAGATGTCTCTTGGGGATCGCCGACATTTCTTCCTTGCATCCACCTTGGCAATCCTGAAATCTTGGACTTCTCAGCAAGCAGCTCTGCCACCCACTCCGACCTCACTGCAGGACACATCTCTGTGTCTGGAGTGCCCAGTGCTCCAGCTCAACCTGGAGATACCCTATTGGCGCTGTCCCTCTGGCTGCCTCCTTCTGGCCAGGCCAGTTCTGCCCCCAGACCACTGGGGAGGGGCCCTCACCTGCCTTCCTGCTCTCCTTCCTGCCCCCCACCTGTGTCTAGTGTTCTCCCAACTGTGAGAAGAGGGGGCTTAAACCCTCAGGAACATCACATTGTGCCCCTCCTCAGGGCCCTCCAATGGCTTCCCACTGTGCGTAAAGTAGAATGCAAATGTTCTGACACCTGTAGGGCCCTGCATTGTTTGGAGACCGCCTCTTCCACTGCTGCCTTCAAGAGCAGACTCCCCTTTTCACTTACCAGGACTTTAGGGGCCTTTTCAGGTACTGGACTTCTGCTTGGAGCACACAGCCTTCTCTCCAGATCTTCCCACACAAGGCACAGGTCTCCGTTCACATGCACTTCTGCGGAGAGGCCCTAGCTGCATGGAATGGGAGTCTAGTGAGACAGCAGTCCCACCAGGTTGGCACAGGGCGATTGGTCAAATGTGTGGAAAATGAATAAAGATGGAGATGAGTAACTTCCCTGATATTTCAGAAGGTTTCACTGTTTAAGCCAAGAACTAAGATAGGTTTTAGCTACTAAGGTCAGTTTATTTTATCAACAGTGGGCCGGGTTCCCTATTCCAAGCAGTATAGGAGCTTGGGGAGCTGCACCGTCCCATATAAGGACCATTAGCCACGTGCACTGATTGAGATATACATTTACATTAATTAACATGAAATGTAATGAAAAAAGACTCAGTTCCTCAGTCACATTATCCACATTTCAAATGCTCCATAGTCACGTGTGGGTGGTGGCTGCCAACTGGGAAGTGCAGATGTACAACGTTTTATCATTGCCACCAGTTCCATTGCACAGAGCTGACATAAAATGTTGCTAAAGGCATTGTTACCCTCTCTTAAGAACTTCAATCCACGGGGAAAGGAAAGGTGAGTCAACACCATCTATTAGTCCCTAGTACATGTATGAATGGGTGCTAAGGATGCCCAGAGGCCAAAGGGGCCTGCAGTTGCTGACTCCTGAGCCAAGTCTTCAGGGAGGACCAGGAGTTATCAGGCAATGAAGAGTGTAGGAGATTAGAAGCTGATGCTATTAAGTATCTTGAAAGTAAATACAAATGTAGAAAGCATTCAGCACAAGATGTAAAGGTCTGAGTGTGTTTTTGTGTTTGCTTGCCCATTCTCCTCTCCTCTCTTCCCTACAGATTTTGTTTAAAATAAAAGAGCATGGCTCTTTTGTTCCTTGTTGAGATTGACATATATAGAAGTTTATAACAGAAAAGTGCTAGGGAGTTCTGGGCTAAGTCACATGGCATAGCAGCAGCTTAACTTGCATTTGGGAGATAGAGATGGAGTAAGACAGTGTGAGCTGCTGGACTTAGTCCATGTGGCTAATATACAAAGAACAGAAATCTATTTTGTCATTGTTCTGGGGTCTGGGAAGTCTAAGATCAAGGTTTGGTGTCCGATAGGGCCCAGTCTCTGCGTCCAAGATGGGCTTTGTTGCTGCATCCTCAGGAGGGGAAAAACGCTCTGTCGTCACTGGGTAGAAGGGACAGAAAGGCAAAAAGGGCCTTAAGCTCATTCTCTTCAGCCCTCTCATAAGGCACTAATCCATTCACGAGGGTGGAGCCCTCTTAATTACCTCCTAAAAGGCTCCACCTTCTACTTCCACCACAATGGAGATTAAGTTTCAGTATGAATTTTGAAGGGGACGCTGTATTTTCATACAAATGAAAACTCTCAAGAAGGGAGTCAGAGTCTTAGGTTTCTGGACATGAGACACTCCTGTGATAAGCAGTGGTTTCAGCTTTAGAAGAGGGTTCCTCCACAAACTTGGGTGTTCTGTGCACTCACAGTGTTAATGGCCTAGCCTCCTCCCTTGGGGAAAGCTAACTTGGCATTCTCTCCGACTCACCTGATGTCACTTATTTCCTTGCCAGGGGAAATGCTTATCAGCTCACCTGATACTCAAGAGTTCCAACTCTTCACACCCTCTACCCGCTTTCCCCTTGTGACTTTGCTTTCTGGTGTCTATGATTCAGTTCCCTAGTGAGCAGGCAAGCAGGTGAAGTTTATGCAACCATTTCACATCCAGGTCTTTGTCCCTCTCCCTTCTCCCCCAACACCTGGTAGAACCCTTCCCAGTAGCAGGCACATACCGCAGGAATACATGATGTTTCAAGTCACAAATGAACAGATGCTTTCCTGATTCTTGGAGGCCCCAGTGCTCGACTGGGCTTTGGTATTGCCCTTGTTCTCCTAAGCCCCGTTCCTGGGACTGTGGATAGTAGAGAAATAAGATCGAGGACTTCCAGATTCCTTGAGAGACTCCAGAAGTAATACTATGGGTAGTTCTACTTGGATTTCCCAGAATCTGTGTGAGGATGGGGTGGCAAAGGAGAGAAGAGAGGTGGCATGCTGAATAGACCTCTTGGGGTCAGTTGATGGAAGGGGAAAGGGAGTACGGCACCGATAAGCGACTCTGAAACTGCTCACCCAGAGTGCAAGTGGGAGGAACAACTACCTCCACATCCAACTCCCAGACGGGTCTGTGCTCATCATTAGAAAAATGCTGACAGTGGCAGCACATCTACACAGATAAGACGGCTTTTCCTTGCCCAGTCTGCGTGGGCCATTTTTCACAGTTTTTGGAGGCTGCAATTGCTGCCACCATATGTTGTGCTGGAGACGATGCAGCCAGCTGAGCTTCATGTGGAATAACTGTTGGCAGCCACGCCGACTTTAAATTGATATTAATGTCAAGCTTGCTTTTTATAGTTTTCCTGAAGGTTTTAACAACAATAGACCAAGGCAAGTTTCATGGTACCTGAACCTGAATCAAGCTCACATTTTTCTGATGTTTATTTAATTCGGTTTTGGCACAGAGTCTGTGTTTTTCTTGGGTTTTACATCATTTTTGAGGTTGCATGGATACACTCTAACAAAACATCATCCATAATCAAATGAGACTCACAGAAGAAAGAAGTGCATGCCAATTCCGACTAATCTTAGCCTTTATGGGAATAGCTATTTGCTATAAATGATTAGCCAAACATCTGTGTCAACACTCTCTTAGCGGCATACAGAGATGTTGTTAACCGCCATATTTACAGCCATATTTCTAGCTCCATAGAGGAGGAAATGCTCTACCACAAACAAATCTGTCAACTAAGCCCTTCTAAGTAAAATCTACTCTACTAATTAATTGTAATAATTAAAGGCATGGATGTTAGCATGGGGTGTGTGTGTGCGTGTGTGCGTCTAAAAGTTTTGCCTTATTTCTCACTAAACATTTTAATAAAATGACTCCAGTCACTCTGGTAACACACTACGGGGTCGTTTTAGGAAGAAAATGAATTTTTCCCCAATATACAGCGGCACATGGTCTTATCCCTCCTCTAATCCAGGCATCACCCAGCATTTGCTGTGTTGAAATGAGGCATATATATTCTTCAAGCATAGTTTATGTGATTAAGTATGGCAAAAGTTTTAATAATTGAATCCATAGTAAAATATTTGTACAAGAGTCAACATCTGCACCTAATCGTTCTATACGTACGTGATGGTTTTGAGCTTATTGTGGGGGACATATTTCTTTTGGTGATTACAAACACACAGCCGCCAGAGAAATCTGCTGTTTTAAAGCACACTTTTGTTGCTGTGAGGGGACGGGGTGGGGACTGGGTGGCCTATGCCCTGGCAGGAATGTCTTCTCTTCTGTATGGAGTCTGGTGATCTGTTCATTTGGTTTTTACCTTCTGTCTGCGGAGTGGATATTGAATGAAGATGAAATGAGATCTGCGCACATTGGTGGCTAGACAATTTATTTTCTCAAATTTAGAAACAGTCCTAAGATGTAATTCATGAAAAACCCGGAGATTGTTTATAACCCGGGGCAAGGCCCGCACTTCTTTTCTGTGTTTTCCTGCACTGGCGAACTCAATGCAAATGGGGCATTTCAATTACATCTGAATCAACTGAAAGCACCCATTGATGTTGGGATAAGTGACCGTCTCTGGCCGTCTCTGTTTTATCAGCTGCATCCTCTGTGGGCATGCGAGGCTTTCCAAAGCCCTCAGAGGAGGCCAACATGAACCCTTTGAGTCATCACATCAACTAGAGACAAATACCTTGAGTTTAATAAAATGAAGTTTTAAAGAAAATGAGTTTTTCTTCTAAAATATCTGTCCCTGTTGAATTTGGCTTCCTTTTTAAGACCCCAAACTTTGGTATGGGACAGCAAGGGAGAGAAACAGAGGAGTGGAGATATTTCAGTTTTAGATTCCAGTGGTTCTTTGAATTAGTAATGGCAATTGAACAGAATCCAGTTTCAGATTTCATCTCATTCTGGACAAGCAGTTTTATCTTTTTGTTTCCTTAAGCCTGCCTTTTTACTTTGTAAAAGTTCACCTATGAGGCAAGTTATCAGGGCAGTTAAACTAGAGAAAACAGCTCAAGTACATGTAGGTAAGAATCTGTATATGTCTTGCAAAAACTCCTTCTGAACTTCTGGGTTGCTCAGGAGAAAGCAGAGGTTTGTGATAACTCCCACTACCTCCACATTGCAGCGACCTCAGCTTGGCACTCTGGATTTTCCCCACGTGTGTCCAGTGAAAAGCCTTGGATTGTCCAGGTTTTTGCAAATTTAACCAGGTAAACAACGTATTACCTTTACTGAGAGGACTATGTAAACCAAAAAGTATCTGAATCAGATCCGAATCAGTTTAGAGGTTTATTTTGCCAAAGTTGAGGATGTGTCCAGGAGAAAGAGACACAAGTCACAATAGGATTTGTGGTCAGGGCTTTTTCCAAAGAAGGTTTTGAGGACATCCATATTTAAAGGGCAAAGAGTGAGCAGCAAGGGAAGGAAGAAAAGAAGGGGAGGAAGGTAGACGATGAGTTGAGTGTTACATTCTAGTGAGGCTTTGATTAGCACTGGCTGAGTCCACGTTTTACATGTGAAAAGAGGGGGTAGAGAAACAGTTAATTATGTATTTGTAAATCTGCACTTGTAAATCTGCATTCAGTAAATCTGCATTTTATACAGGATAAGGTAAACACAGAGTAGAGGAAGTCAAATGTACATTTGTTTCAGGGTGGGCAGAGGGAGGGAGCATTCTAGTCTTGTTTTTGTCCCATGCCTGTGAAGATAAGCTACTACTTTACACTGTCAGGTGAGGTTCCATAGAACTCTGCCTTAGGGTTATGGGTTATCAGGGGCTATGTATTCTGAAATATTTGGGGGCCCATACAAAATTTCCACGTGAGCAATTTGTGAGGGAGGCCACCTGGGGAGATATGTGGCCTTCTGTCATTGCAGCCATCTGTGTGGGAACAAAAAGGAAGGCAAGTTTTCTTTTTTTCTTTTCTTTTTCTTTTTTGCATGACTTAGTTCCCAAGCTTAACTGTCTCCTTGGCATAATGAGTCTGGGGTGCAAAGATTTTATTTTCCTTTCACACCTGAAACGGACAGAAGAGATTATTGGTTTTTATTTCATTTCAACGTTGGCACATTTGGTGGCCAGGAGATATGGGGTTCTACAGTTGGTTGGGCCCTGACCTTCTGCCCGGGCCATCCACAGCATCACAGGTATTCCTTAGCCCTGCATTCCTAGCTTGAAATTCAAGTTCTAGCAGAAGGTCAACTCAGTAAATCTTCATGGAAGCAGATTTATGTACCAGCACCAAATTTGCAAGGGGACAAAAATGCAGTGACAAAAGATGCTCAGATGCTCAAAGAAGTTTTATTGAAATGTTAGTAGTCCATGTTTTTTCTCCATGTATTTCTCCTACATCTCCCAAATCTGTTGGACTTCTTCCCTCCTGTGCTTGTGACTTTACTGAAGGATGGTCAGTACAGCTTCACAAGGGCAGCAGCCTCCACAGACTGTGTGTTAGGAAGACAAGGATGACTGTTGAGCTCTGCCATGGCTCAAAGCACCTGGTGGCCCTAAGCACCCACTACCCCTGGCCCCTTTCTCAGGTCCAGCACATCTCAGAAGACTGGCACCTCAGGAACCTGCATTCAGGGTACATTTAGAGTACACACTAAGTGTGTTAATAAATTAAGCTGACTAAGTGCTACTGCTCTACTCCTGCATCCCTTACTTTTGAAAATACTATTTATTGCAACAGATCGGTGGCCATTTGAAAACACATATTCTTCTTGTCCCAGGTGGGTTAATCACAACTTGTAGACAGAATCCAAGATTGCTTGCTTTGGAAAGATTTGCTCTGGCCCTGTAATTTTTATACTCATAGGGCAATTTTCGTTAAAGCTATATTAGTCCATTTTCATACTGCTATGAAGAAATACCCAAGACTGCATAATTTATAAAGAAAAAGAGGTTTAACGGACTCGCAGTTCCACATGGCTGGGGAGGCATCACAATCATGGTGGAAGGTGAAGGAGAAGCAAAGGCACGTCTTACATGGCAACAGGCAAGAGAGTGCTTTCAGGGGAACTTCCCTTTATAAAACCATCAGATCTCGTGAGACTTATTCATTATCATGATAACAGCATGGGAAAAATCCACCCCTGAGATTCAGTTACCTCCCAACGAGTCCCTCCCACAACATGTGGGGATTATAGGAGATACAACTGATGATGAGATTTGGGTGGGGACACAGCCAAAGCATATCAAAGACTTACTTTGTTATTATGGAAACTCAAAGTAAAAGCTGATTCACTTGAGTGTGAAATGAGAATTCACTTGCTTTTTAAGACTTTTTGTAAAGTAACTGAAACACTAGGGCTTTAGCAGAAGCCTCGGGTGGGACAATGATGCAAATGAATATAGTGCTCATTCAGGCAATTGAAATAATTTAAAATCAGTCCCAATAAGTTCATTTACTTTCCTGATCTGAGTATTGTCATTGTTTAGCAGGCCCTGAAGAAAAAATTCACCTTAGTGATATTCCTGCTTTGGTGACCTTAAAATGTGTAATTGACCTAGAAGTTCTTGATGATGAGTCTCTTTTTGGAGCAATCTTTTTGGGCTTTGGTTTTTACTCTGAGATTCGTCTGGTGACATTCTTAACCATTTGAGTGCTTTAGAAGGGTGCATAGATCAATTTGACCCTCTGAAACAAGTTGCTTTTGAGTCAAATCTGTACTGCATCTGCCCATGTTCTCTTTCTTTCTTTCTTTTCTTTTTTTTGAGATGGAGTCTTGCTCTCTCGCCCAGGCTGGAGTGCAGTGGTGCAATCTCAGCTCACTGAGTGCAGTGGCATGATCTCGGCTCACTACAACTTCCACCTGTCAGGTTCAAGCAATTCTCCTTCCTCAACCTCCCAAGTAACTGGGATTACAGGCACCCGCCACCACACCTGGCTAATTTTTGTATTTTTAGTAGAGATGGCATTTTGCCATGTTGCTCAGGTTGGTCTCGAACTCCTGACCTCAAGTGATCCACTTGCCTCGGCCTCCCGAAGTGCTGGGATTACCACACCTGGCCCTGCCCATGTTTTCTCACACCTGGCTCACCTGGATGTGTGGCTGTCTTTCTCCTTTCCCTGCACATCCTGTACCAGTTCCTCTACAGGCACCTGAAAGACTCCTATTACGAAGTCTGAAAATTAGTGAAAGACACAGAGATCGACCAGAAGGCCTACATGGCCCAGGTGGAAGGCGTCATCAGCGGTACCTATGACTAGACCCAGCTGCGGGATGACAGTGGCCTATGACAGTGGGCCACTTGTGTACCCAGCTGGTTTTGTGTCCATCTTTATGGGGCTGTTCTATGCCCCTGGCCGAGGCACTGACATTCACATGCCCAGAACATCTTTGCTGTGCTCTACCTGGCCGCCTTGCTGCCTGTCTTCTTGATTTACCTCCAGACCTACAAGGCACCTCCCTTCATCTTATTTTTCATGTGCCACGCCTCTTACTGTGTTCACTCCACCTTTGTGCTGCGGCTGTTCTATGACCCAGTGCCCTCAGTATCAGCCTCCTGCTGGTCCAGCGCTGGGGCTGGGGCTGCTGGTGTTCCAGCCTGGCAGCCTCTGTGAAGATGAATGTGCTGCTCTTTGCCCTGGGTTACTGTTTCTTCTCCTCACACAGTTTGGCTGCCATGGGGCCTTCCCCAAGCTGGGCATCTGTGTTGGCCTTCAGGTGGTGCTGGGGTTGCCCTTCCTGCTGGAGAAGCCCACTGGCTACCTGTCTCGCTCCTTTGACCTTGGCCGCCAGTTTCTGTTCTGCTGGACAGTGAACCGGTGCTTCCTCCCAGGGGCTCTCTGCCTGCACCGTGACTTCCACCTCGCCCTGCTGGCCAGCTCACCTTGCTCTACTGGTGGGTGTTTACCCTCTACTGGTGGCACAGGATGGGGGAATGTATCTTGTCACTGCTGAAGGATCCCTCCAAAAGGAAGGTTCCACCCCAGCCCTTCACACCTAACCAGATCGTTTCTGCCCTCTTCACCTCTAACTTCGTTGGCATCTGCTTCAGCCACCCACTCCACTACCAGTTCTATGTCTGGTATTTCCACACACTGCCCTACCTCCTGGGGGCCAGGACTGCACACTGGCTCACACACCTGCTCAGGTTGCTGGTGGTGGGGCTCATGGAGCTCTCCTGGAACACATACCCCTCCACATCCTGCAGCTCTGCTGCCCAGCCTGTGTGCCATGCTGTCCTCCTGCTGCAGCTCTGGCTGGGCCTGCAGCCATTCCCCAAGAGCATCCAACACAGCAAGAAAGTTCCCGAAATCCACCCCTTTCCCTCCAGTGCACTCTCAGGACCTGGGGGAGTGATATACTCTGTGCCCTTCCAAATAAACCTTGCCAAGTCCAATACGCACACACACACACACACACACACACACACACACACACACACACACACAACACACACACACACACACACACACACACACACACACACACACACACAGACTTCCTCTCTCTATATATAGAGGGACTCACACAGGATGTGCAGGGAAAGGCGACAGCCAGCCACACATCCAGTCAAAATCCCTGGGACTTTTATGTATCTCGATCAACAATGCTATGGCTACAATATTGACACAAAGACCCAGAAGGAAGCTGAATTCACAGGAGTACACAGGGATCTTGTATTATCTGCTGGATTAATCCATTTGTATAAAGTATGCTAATTTTACAGGAGTTGGTTTCCAGCTTTTGGACCAAATTTTGAACATTCTAAACTGGTTAATTTGAGCCTTTCAGAAATTATAATTTGTTCTATATATTTTTAAAATATCCACTTTTGATTGAGTCACTTATATGTTTGTATTCTTAAAATGAGTGACAGCTAAGTAATTGAATTTACATGCTCTATCATTCTAGTTTAAATATTCAGTTTCATTTTGATATAAAGAAATACATGAAATATGAGTATTTGAAGTTCATTGTCTAAAAAATTTAGTTGCATCCTTTCTTTGGGATATTGTCTTAATTTTTAAGCTCCAAAGGCCTGGAAAAACAGGCTTTCAATAATTCCTTATTGATTTTTTAACTATCTAAAAATACGTAGAAAAAGTTTGGTTAAAATAAACCTAAGAGTTGTCGAAATTTCTTCACTTTCAGTTGTTGTTCACCTGTAAATCTATCCAAAAGACATAGGATGGCAGGAGGGAAGGAGAAAAGGAAGAGAGAGAGTAAAATTAGACCATCAGCTAATTACACAATGAGTGATTTAACTACAATTGGAATAATGTGCTGGAAATTTACAAGGTGAATGGAAGAAATATGTACAAGAATGCCTCCTCATTAACTCTCAAGGAACCCTGTGGGGGAAGATGTGAGCTTGACCACACTCAGCACCAGGGAAAATCTGCTCAGAATGAGGACTCAACATCTCCCTATTCCTTTTTTTGAAAATAACCAAATATTTTAAAACTTACTGATTTTACCAACTTTTTTTATTAGCCACTTTTCTGCAAATGGAACATGACTCACTTCCTTTGGACAAAAGTGGTCTGTCCCCTTTTCTGCTGGTCTTTGCTTCTCCCATGGGCATTGCCTTCTTCTTAATTTGTTTGGTGCCCATATTTCATTGCCTTTTTCCTTTTTCCTGAGCACAAGAATACTCTCCACCTGCTCACATGGTCTCCCTCTACAATCATGGGTATATTTCTTTCTCTTTCATACAGCCACCCCCTTTCTCCTCTCATATCCACAGACACTCACAGACTTTCCCACTCCACTCAAATCTATCTCACACCCTCCAGCTAGAACTCCCCCGTCACAGCTGGAGGGGCCAGCTCATACTTGGGGAGATTAGGTCACCGTGGCTTGTCTATACAGCTGCATTGCTGGCAGGGCCCAGGAACCACTAATCCCATCCCTTATGGTGGAACCAATAGTTTAGTCTCAACTCCACTTTCCAGGCATGTTCATACTCCTAGAAACATGACATATTCATAATAAAGTCAAAACACAAGTCACCTACCCCTGCCTGTAACTCAGCACCCACTTCCAAATGTCTTTCTGCAGGTCCTGTAATCCTGGTGGAGGCCCTAGCCTCGTGGAGCTCCTCCCAGTGAGTGGTGGGAGTGGCTACTGTTCTGACCACCATGGCAGCCATGATGAGGTCTGCAAACGTGGGTGGCTTTGTGTGGTGAGGCTGTTCCCAGATGAGCACAGTGGCTGTCACTTTGGGGTAGAAAAGGCCGGCAGCTTCATGTTGTCCACTTCTTGTTATGGCAATAGATGAACCTAATTTGGAATTTGATGGATGAAACAGGACCCACAGATGGATTCCAAACCAGAAGAATGTCAAAGGCTGCCAGAAGGGAGTTGGGAATTAGGTAATAGGGAGGGAAGGAGGCTGGTCCATGACTAGGTTCTGTGTCCATCTGTGGTCACCAACAGTCATGGGTTGGCTGAGCTTTACACACAGCAAGGCCAAAGCTGTCAAAATAATGAGCCTCCTTGAACACAGACCATGCAATCATGGGATGTGAGAGCATCAACGGACTTTCAAGCTAGCCCAAGTGTTACAGTAGGTAGTCGGGTGGACATGAGCAGGGCAGGAGAGGCCCCTCCCTTCCCCCAGGAATGTCAGGCCACCATCTGGTGATGCTCAGGCAGTTGTTACACTGTCTCTCTAAAATAATAATTGGTCCCAGCCAGCACCAGGGAAAGGCAGCCTCCCAATAGATAGAAAACAGCTGAAGCTGGTGATTGACAGCTTCCTGATAAGATCTCAAGAGTTGGGCAAGTGGGCTCAAGCTTGCACATTAAGAGGCAAAATGGTGGTGTTTAACTCGTCTGTGACCTAGGAACATTCAACTGGAAGGGAAGAACGCCTCAAAGTGAGCAAGCACACAACTGCAGTAAACACAGTGCCCATGTGGCTCTCCCACGTGCTGGCAGGCCACTGTGCATGTGGACAGCCTCCCCCAAGGAAAGAATCCTGGAGAAGGGACACAAGACCCTGGAAGCATGCCAACACATAAAACCCCAAGTCAAATGTCAAACAGTTCCCTTGATCTCTCATGTCACCTGCTTGGCTCTCTTCCAAGTGTACTTTACTTCCTTTATTCCTGCTCTAAAGCTTTTTAATAAATTTCCATTCCTGCTCTAAAACTTGCCTCGGTCTCTGTCTTTCTTTCTGCCTTCTGCCTCCTCAGTCAAATTCTTTTTTCTGAGGGACAAGAACTGAGGTTGCTGCAGACCCATGAGGATTCACCACTGCTGGCATATGTCCAAGAGGCTGAGCCAGTTGCCCAAGGTTACAGAAAGTTGGACCGATCTCCAAGTGCCTCTGTCTCCTGATGGCTTTTTCAGTATTTACACAATAAACATAATGCCACAGTGCAGACACGTAAATGTGAGACAAGGAAGTGGTGTTGGTTGACATTCTCAATACTTCACTGCTATTGCCCATGTAACTTTGTCAGGAACATCATATGGTTTTGTAGTTGTTGGAAACTTTACCATCCATTGTCACTTAGAAGAAAAAAAGTAACTCCCTCTTGACACCTGAGCATAGTGAGCAGGCGTCAGCAACCATCATGTTTGTGACAAACAGGCACACGGTTGTCTGCTCTCTTCCTTCCATTTGGCCAGATCTGTCCTGTCTTATGAGCTTGCATCCATGGCCCTCTTGATTAATCCAGGATTGGAAACCTCATCCAAGCCAGAAAATTCAGAGTTTCTTCCCTGTTTTTTGAACAGGAATTCCCTGGCGGTAGAAACTGAGCAGGGGTGTCATGCCATGTCCTGCCATTGAGGGACACAGCTCGGGGCTGCAGTGGCCCACTGGGAGAAGCAAAGGTGAGGCTCCGGGAGACTTCCTGGCAGCATCTGCATCCTGGTTGTCAGCGGTCCCTGGGGCCAGATGCACCCCTCCCCTCCCAGGGGTTCATTGTTCAACTCTTCTTTGGCTTCTTTTGACCAATTAATGGATGTTTTTCTCATGTGCATTCAAGTCAGATTTTCTGTCTCTTGCTACCAAGGAGTCCTATTTGACCAGAAGACTTCCATTCAGAACCCCAGATACGTAGTAAAGAACACACTCTTTATAGCATTAAAGTAAACCAAACGGATGTCAGTTGCCTTGTTTTAGGCATAAAAAAGACAGAACCCAGAGAGAGGGTGGGGAAAATAGATGAGTTTTGTCAAAGAGAAACCATAGATGGCAGTTAGTTAAAATGGTAAAAACATATTTATTCAGAAAAACTATTGCAATAGGGTAAAAGAGACCCCAGTATAGAACTGGCCTCAATTCTGAATACATGAAAAAGGGAGAATTTATAGCCAAGGGGCAGGGTGGGCATCAGTGGGTGGAAAATTACTGAAGGGGGAAACATTGGAGGCCGGGGTGAGTCTAGCTGAAGGCAGGCAGGGTGAGCTGACATCTCCTGGGGGATCGTGGGGAGTGAGAAACCTGATTAGATATCCAGCACGACCAGATGTGCAGAACTGTGGATTCGGGCTAAACTGACTTAAACAAATTCTTGCTAAAATTGGACAACACAGAGACAAAGCCAGAAGTCCCAAAGTCAAGGTCTAGTTGAAAAAGATCTCAAAAGGGCCTGAGTAGAGTTTGGTCAAGGAGAGAATCTTTGTCAGTTTGAAACATCCTGTTGTGTTAGAAAGTAAGAAACTGCTTAAAATAAAAAATGACAGGAGCATGTCACACAAGGACACGGAGCCAGCAGAAGGCGCTCCCACTAGACAAGCCCAGGACAAGTGGCATTCCAAAACAATAAGGGTAACAGTGGATTACTGCAAATGAGCCCGTGAGTCAATGTCAATAATAAATAGGTCCATAAAAATAGACGGGAGAAGGGGCAGCTCTTGCTTGCCGTCAAGAGCCAAGTTGGGCTGGTCCATGAGGAGGGTGTGCTGAGCTTCAAAAAACCTCATTCTGTAGCCTTGGCGGTAAAGAACGGTTCAGATGAGAACCATCATGAATGCGCAGCAACCATGAATGCTTCAGCATCCGTGAATGCTTGGTCTATTCAGGGGGCAGGTGGATTTTGATGAAGAGTAGGAGAGTGTCATGCCTTAAAGTGCTGTGTGTGTGTGTGTGTGTGTGTGTGTGTGTGTGTGGTTTTTGTAATATAATATATATGCATACCATACATATATTACAAAACCATGCACACACACACACACACATAATCAGAGACAGAATAAATGAAAAAGCAGGTGGGCAAACAGGTAACAACAGTTGGCTCTGAGTAAACGGAATACAGTTGTTCTTCTTCTGTTTTCCTTTTTCTTGAATGTTGATTAAAATTATTTCCAAAATAAAATGTTAACCATGATAAAAAGTGTGATGCAAGATATCCCCAAAGGACGAAATATAGGACTAGTAAGTCCCAAGTCCTGGCTGATGATTTAGGTCACTCAGATGCAGCTCTGGGGCCTGGGCACTCTCAGTTTCTGGGATTTTGCCATTTGTATTAATCAATGGAGCAGCAGGCTGGACTGAGGCTGCACATTTTTCTGGCTTCCTCGTATTTGGTTACTTTCTCTATTCCAGGGTGTTCATTTCAATTAACCTCTAGGTAGCACAGGGTGAAAAACACCCGCTGTGTGCCAACAATAAGCCTCAGCTCTCATGCCACCTCCAAAAACTGTAAATAAACAAAAACACCAGGGATTTCATTTGATCTGGAAAAGGGCTAGTTAAGTATTCCAGGATGTTGGAAACAAAAGATATTTTAAATACCATGGGGGCTGTAAAGAGTGATTTAGAAGATGTAATACTGCTTAATATTAGCTGACATCAACTGGAAGGAAACCACAGCTAAGAACTAAAGCTGTAGTTCTTCAGTTGTAAGAAGTTCTTTAAAAATCCAATGTCTTAGGCCCAAAGACTTCCATGATCCTCATTTTTAAGTGAACAATAATATGATCAAAATATATTTGAAAATCCTTGAGCTCCTTGTGACTCTCCGGCCACTTCTTTTCCTTCCATTATTTCACTTTGTCATTGCAGCATCTAGAGTTTACAGGGTCCGTGGAATTACGATACAGCAAGTCTAAGGGATAACATCAGTGGTTCCCAAAGTGGGGTCCCTGGACTGGCAGTGTCAGCATCACCCAGGGAAGCTGTTAGACATGCAAATTATTGGACCCCACCTAGACCTGTCCAGTTGGAACTCTGAGTGTGTTTGAACAAGCCAGGCCAAGGGGCGGGGCCTCCTAGCAGGGGTTGGGGGAATGCAGGTTGGACCAGCCTTGCAGGGGCTTTTCCCTGCCCCTGTGAGGGGAGGGGCGGCACCCCATGACCTGAGCTTTACCCTGATCATCCCCAAATCCATGCTTGTGCTCCTTTCAGCCCTGCTAAAGTCTGGCCACCCCATCCTTCTCCTAGGAGAGCCCCTTCTTTTCTCTGTGAAGGTCGTTTTGCTGGCGCATTTTTGGGTCGGCCCCTTCCCCCCACCATAAGTGCAGGCTGTGGAGGCCCTGGGGACCATGGTTCTGCTTTTTCTTTTTATTATTATTATTATTATTATTATTATTATAATACTTTAGGTTTTAGGGTACACGTGTACAATGTGCAGGTTTGTTACATATGTATCCATGTGCCATGTTGGTGTGCTGCACCCATTAACTCGTCATTTAGCATTAGGTATATCTCCTAATGCTGTCCCTCCCCCCTCCCCCCACCCCACAACAGTCCCCAGAGTGTGATGGTCCCCTTCCTGTGTCCATGAGTTCTCATTTTTCAGTTCCCACCTATGAGTGAGAACATGCAGTGTTTGGTTTTTTGTCCTTGTGATAGTTTACTGAGAATGATGGTTTCTAGCTTCATCCATGTCCCCACAAAGGACATGAACTCATCATTTTTTATGGCTGCATAGTATTCCATGGTATATTATGTGCCACATTTTCTTAATCCAGTCTATCGTTGTTGGACATTTGGGTTGGTTCCAACTCTTTGCTATTGTGAATAGTGCCGCAATAAACATATGTGTGCACGTGTCTTTATAGCAGCATGATTTATAGTCCTTTGGGTATATACCCAGTAATGGGATGGCTGGGTCAAATGGTATTTCTAGTTCTAGATCCTTGAGGAATCGCCACACTGACTTCCACAATGGTTGAACTAGTTTACAGTCCCACCAACAGGTTCTGCTTTTTCTAGTGAGCATATTGCCTGTGATGCTTGGAACGGATGACCAGCTGACCAAGCAAGCTCATCTCCAAAAAAGTAAAACAACAAAACAAAGTTTTGCTATAAGGAAAACACGACTTATCTAAATTGAGAAATGACTTCTTCCCTGATTCTGTCCCGACATGTTACATAAGGTTCCACTATTGTGCAGAAAAAGACTGGGTTCTTTCTGACTGTGTGGGTGGGGTATAGACAAGCTGTGAGTGGCTGCCCCCAGAAGGGACATAGAAACACATCCTGAGCTTCCATGGCTTTCTAGTGAAAGGAGCAGGGTAGAACATTGCTCCTCTAGTAAGTTCTTCCAGCCTGAGTAGGTGGACAGCATCTGCTATGATTTGAATTCCCACCAAAACTCATGTTGAAATGTCATTTCCATTATAACAGTGTTGAGAGGTAGGACCTGTAAGAGGTGATTAATAATAATGCCATTATTGTGAGTGAGCTCCTGATGAAAGGGTAAGTTCTGCCCCATTTTTCTCTCTCTCTCCAGCTTGCTTGTGCCTTCTGCTTTCTGCCATCTGCCATGGGATGATCCCTGCCAGGGGCTGGTGCCACACGCTTGGCCTTTCCAGCCTCTAGAACTAAAAACCAAACAATCTTTTTTCCTTTTATAAAGTACCCAGTCTGTGGTATTCTGTTATACCAGCAAGAAATGGACTAATACAGTATCCCTTTGGCCCAGGCATGGCTGATGTTATCTACATATTTCATTTTCCTCTGGACTGAGACTACATGTAGCTCAAGCAGGAAATGTGATGGCCTGGAATTAACAGTTAGCCAAGAGGGAGATTTATCAGGCCCAAACTACTCAGGGTTCTTTGTGGGCCCCCCCCGCCCCTGCCAGCATCCCCGTCTTCCCTGGCTGGTGGGCTCTCCATGCACAGCAATCCTGTCATCCTTTTTACCTCAATGTCTCCACCTCATGACCTGGTGCATAGTAGGTGTTCAATAAATATAAAGTGAATAAATGAATCTATGTAATCATAATAACATGTCATCACATTTCCATAGGAAAAGCAACATTTATGTGTAAAACGAGCTAAAACCCAAGCCATAAACATAAAATATCTCTGCAAGCTTTTCTCAGAACTCCTGGTCTTTCTGTAGCTGCTCAGCTTCCTCCCCAAAGTTGAAGCCAAGAAGGGGTGAGATAATGAAAGTGAATCATGATAAAGTGGGACAGGCGATGCAATCTTCAGAGACTCGTGGGCCAGTGGCTCAGGAAGCTGCCACAATCCTCATCAAAACACATTCCTTATCTAACTTGGATGCAGAAATCATAAAAAGGCCTTGGAAGGTCTAAGTGGCAGGGACCAAAATCAAAGTCGGTAATTAGAAAGCTGTGAAGTTGTAGATCTCCACTCAAATTGGCAGGACGTGCAATAGCAGCCACTCCTTAAACACATTTTATGTGTCCCTAAATTGTTTATTATCTTCCAGCCTAACTTTATGCTGTGCCGCTTTCTATGGCCTCTAAGCCAGGATGACAGAAGAACAAACAGTATTCTGCAAGAGGAGAATGGCCCAGGCCAAAGACAATTCCAGAGAAGAGAGCAAATTGGATGTGGGGTTAGAATCCTGTTCCCGTGGAAAACCTATTGCCAAGAAGGAAAATAAACAGTTGGAGTTTTCCTTAGCAAGAGAAGTTGTTTGAAAGTGCTCTGAAGAAGCTCTGAAGAGGCTGGAGAGAATGTCCATGGTTTTCTACAGCAAGTCTGCAGCTCAGCTGCACTTCCGATGACTAAACGATAGAAAAAATTAGCATATACTCATGAAAAAAGAAACAGTGGGAGATGGGTCATGGGCCTGAGGGAGAGAACTCTTGAACCTAACCTGGTTCTGGGGTAGAAGCCAATTGTGTGTGTGTGTGTGTGTGTGTGTGTGTTCATGTGTACATGCACACGTGTTAGAATATGTGTGCATGTATGTGTGTTTGTCCATGCAGATATGCGTGAGTGAGCATGTGCACCATCCTTGTAACCTTCAAGACCTAACAGGGTCTTACTGGTCACTTAAGAGTGAAAAGGGGGCTGGGCGCGGTGGCTCACGCCTGTAATACCAGCACTTTGGGAGGCTGAGGTGGGCAGATCAAGGGGTCAGGAGTTTAAGACCAGCCTGGCCAACATAGTGAAACCCCGTCTCTACTACAAACAAAAAAATTATCTGGGCATGGTGGCGGGTACCTGTAGTCTCAGCTACTTGGGAGGCTGAGACGGGAGAATCACTTGAACCTGGGAGGCGGAGGTTGCAGTGAGCCAAGACCATGCCATTGCATTCCAGCCTGGGTGACAGAGTGAGACTCCGTCACAAAAATAAAATAAAATAAAATAAAAAGGAGTGAAATGGGGAGAGAGAGAGAGTGGGAGAAGGAGGGAGAGAAAGGAAAGACTCACATCTGGCAGATTCCCATCCAGGTGTCTGGAGTGGTAGTGATGCTGGAGGCGGCCGGACTGCAGGTGAGACAGCCTGGTGGGAAGGGCTCCCTGGAAGGACCACCTACCGGCCTGCACACTGGGAGGGATGCGCTCGGGGGTGGAGCCGTGGGAAGTTCGCACCCTTTGCAAGGGGGAGGAGCCTGGCCTCTCTCTCCTTTCTGCGGTGTGGTAACTGGGGATGCAATCTGTTAGATGGGAGCCTATTAACAGTAACCCTCTATCGCTTTGCTGAGTTTTTTTCCTTTTCATCCAATAAATTCCATTTTTCTCACCCTTCAAAGTGTCTGCGAGCCTAATACTTCATGGCCATGTGACAAAGACCCTGTTTTCAGCTGAACGAAGGAGAAACTCCTACAACACAAGGAGGCAGCCTAGGCCAGCTGCTCCCCAGGGCACGTGTATGGGGCACCAGCTGTGCCTCCAAGCTTATTAATGCTCGTGTCTTCTCTGTGTAGTTTGGTTTGCTTTCGTAGAGAGCTGACAGCTTAGTTTGACAGGTTTCATGAGGGAGGTAAGGAAACACTTATTTGCACTTGTAGGGAAGGACATTGGAGGCAGCTGTGATGCCAGTGAGACCCTGTATTCTCAGGCCAGTCCTGCTGCCACCAGGACTCCACTGTGGAGCACGACTTGCTATCCGGGAGTCAGTTTCTCTGACAGTCCACGTGGATATTAAGAAGCTATTATAGGCCGGGTGCAGTGGCTCACACCTGTAATCCCAGCACTTTGGGAGGCCAAGGTGGGCAGCTCACCTGAGGTCAGGCGTTCAAGACCAGCCTGGCCAGCTTGGTGAAATCCCGTCTCTACTGAAAATACAAACATTAGCCAGGCGTGGTGGCAGATGTCTGTAATCCCTGCTACTCAGGAGGCTGAGGTAGGGGAATCTCTTGAACCCAGGAGGTGGAGGTTACAGTGAGCCAAGATTGTGCCACTGCACTCCAGTCTGGGTGACGGAGTGAGACTTCGTCTCAAAAAAAAAAAAAAGCGATTCTATGCAATATTATGCACACATTTGATATCAAACATTGTGTCTTCAGTCACAAAACCCTCTTACCAAGTGGAGGTTCTGAGCACACCTGGAATTAGCTATTTGCTTTCATGTCCTTTCTGATCTAATATAAAGTCAACCACTATGCTTATTTCTAGATTCAATCACTGATTAAAAAATAAAATCACAAATTATTATTTCATTTAGAGCAGGGTCATGAATTAAAATAAAATTGTGAAAGTACTATGTGCCACTGAATTGCATGCTGGAAAATGACTAAAATGATAAAATTTTTGCTCTGTGAATTTTACCATTAAAAAAGTTAAGTAAATAACGTAAAAGAAAAATGCAGCGGTAGTCCTCAGTCTAATTTTCCCCTTCTAGGCTTTCTCATTGGTTACAAGGCAAAGTCCCTGCTCTTTGGGGCAGTGGTGGGGGTATTTAGAACCTCCTCCACAGGCTCTAGCCTACTTCTCCAAGGCCTCTCCCCAGCAGGAAATTTCCCTTCACGCTAACTCTGGTCCACAGGACATTCTCATGTATTTGCAGACCAATTTCCACCTTTGTATCTTTTTACAGAGCATTGCCTCTGCGTGGAATAGTCTCTTATTTATCCCAGGACCCCAGGCCCACAGGCCCCACAGTCCCCTGATCTATCCAATGCTTCTCAAACATTCGTCTTCCATGGCAGTGCTGGGCCCCTCTCTTGGAACCCTACTTGGACGGTCTGGGGTAACCCTCCCCTACCATCCCTCCACTGGCCTCTCCTTGCTGCCTTTCTGTAACGCCCCTGAGGCTTCATAAATGCCCTTCTTTGAATTCATGCAGAGAACCCTTATCTAGTGGCTTTTACAATATGTGCTTTTTTTGTAGCCAAATTGTGCCCCTTGAGATCACCCACCCAGCCCCAGCAGGTGGCAGGGCTGTCCCCTCACAGGCCTGCTTTCAGTTTCTGGGCTGCTCACCATAGAAAAGAAAGAGTCCACTGCAGCCAGTTCAGGGGCGTCTCCAGCTCTAGGGGAGTCCAAGCCCTGAGCAGATGCTACAGGCCCCCCTGCCCCCAGCAGCCCCTGCTGTTCTGTGCTGTGGGCTGGGAGCTCTCTCAGGACAGGGGTGGTCCCCTGTGCCTAGATGACGAGGCCTGAAAGGGGGTGGGTGCTTACTAAATGTTTTTGACAGCATCATTTTCAAGTTTCTTCTTCCAGAACCACTAACAATTGTTCTCCTCAAGTCACCTTCCAGATTTGGGGGCTCCTCAGAGCCTCTTCGGCGCTGGACTTCAAGGCCCTGCAGCAACCGAAAGAGAGCCCCGGTTCTCGTTGCTGCCATTGTTTTTCTCTGTTCTTTTCTCACCGTATAGAGCATAGCAAGACGCTGAACTGGAGGAACTCATGACGCAGTTAGACCTAACAGATTCGGACCCAGGCGGCCCAAATCCCAGGACGGCCCGTGACCTATTGTTCTGGCTCAAAAAATAGGGGCAAAGCCAGACCTCGGTTCTCATGGGGATCTGGCTCTCAACAAGGTTGAAATTTACCGGAGCCCTGAGCTCCTGCCTAACAGTGAAGGCCGAGCAGTCCCCCCACCCTTTGTGTTCCGGAGATGGGCTCACTGTGAAGACCACTCTTCCCAGATGAGGCCATGAGACTCCCAGATGCCCCCATTTTGTCCAGCACCAGCCAGACACAGACCTGCAGACCCCCATTCTCCACCTCAAAATGATATGCTGTGTGTCTTGTCCTCATGAGTACACTGGAACAAAATGCCTGTGGACCAAGCTTGGCGTCAGCATCGCCTTCCTTTAGGCCACTGAGGTCTGGCCAGACCTTCAGCTGGAGTCTACAGGCCTCCCTTCCAGGAACAGCCTGGCTTCCGGGAGAAGTCTTCTCTCATCTGTGGTCCCATCAGCTACCATGTCATTCCCTTTTTCCTTACCCAGTTCTTTCTAGCCTTTTCCTAACCCTTGAGAAGCTTGCAGACTTTTGGTCAGAGCCTTCTGCTGCAACAGCCTTCATCCCACACTGCAATCGCCCTGTCCTCTTGCAACAATCCTTTCGAATAAAGTCTCTCCTTAGATGAAGAAGGCTGCCTTTGTTTTTATCTGAGGTAAGGCTGCAGCAGTCTCAGTGGCCTTGGAGGAGCTCAGGAAACACTCATGTCCTAGCCTCAGGAAGCCTGTCGCCTCTCAACATTCGGTCCACGGAGATGCCCAGATGTGTCCCTGCAGTTGGGACCCTCGGACCTCGGGCCTGCTGACCCTCAAGGAAGCTCAGCTGCCATGGCCACAGGAAAGAGGCTCTGCCCCTAGAGTGGGGAAGTGGCTCACGGGTGAGTTCCAGAAGGGACATCCCAGGACAAGCCCTACTTCACGGTAGTAGGCTGGAGAACCTCACTCACTGGAAAGGGGAGAAAGGCAGAGCTTGGCTGTGTACTCAGGCAGTCTAGCAGCTCCAGGGTGCCCGCGGCGCAGGCTGGGCAGCCATGGAGGGTGTCATGGACCCCCAGCCTCAAATCCAGACCCTAGGTCCAAAACCATCAGTTTTCAGACAAGAGGAATCAAAAAATGATCCCCTGGGGGAGGCGCCTCAGTAAAGCTCTAAAGCCGGCGGGTTTCCATGGACGAGAAGAGTTGCACACTTAGGTCAATTTGAGCTAAAGGGGACCCCAAAGAGCAATCACCCCAAACTGCTTCTTTTCCTCTTGTCGAAACGGAAGCCTCTCTCCTAGTGTCAAACAGAGGTGGGAAGCAGAACTGTGATGAAAATCCTGGTCTCAGCTCTCAAATAGAGTGCTCCCGCCACTCACCCCTGCCACCTTAGCAAACAGGAAACCCCCCAGGACAAAATGTAATGAGAGTATAGGAGAGAATTGACCTCAAATGTGACTATCCGGGAGCTATGACTCAATAATGTCTTCCTCAGGCATAATGGGTCAGGTTTTGTTTGCCGTGGGCGGGGGGGAAAAAAAACCTGACTCTAACTTTAGCCAAAAATGGGAACTCTTTTATGAAGCAAAAGAATGGCATTGAGTTAACGTTCTCCAAGAACAAAACACCTATTAAATGTATGAACTCATTTTGCATATGAAACGTGAACCCTGAAAATCAGAGACCAATTTCAGTTAACTTAAAAAGTTTATTTTTCCAAGGTCGCAGTTAAGTTAAAAAGTTTATTTTATGTGACACAGCCTCAGGAGGTCCTGACAACATGGGCCCAAGGTGGTAGGGGCGCAGCTTGGTTTTATACATTTTAGGGGGACATAAGATGTCAATCAATAAGTGTAAATTGTACCTCGGAAAGCTGGGACAACTCCAGGCAAAGGGGGGACAACTCCAGGCAAAGGCAGGACAACTCGAAGCAGGGAGGGGGCTTTTGGGTCACAGGTAGATAAGAGAAAAAGGGCTGCGTTGTTTTGAGCTTGGATGAACCTCTCCAAATGAGGCAATCAGATCTGCATTTATCTCAGTGAGCAGGTGGGTGACTTTGTATAGAATGGGAGGTGGGTTTGTCCTAAGCAGTTCCCAGCTTGACTTTTGCATGTAGCTTGTGATTTGGGGGCCCCAAGACTTATTTTCCTTTCAGGAACATTTTAATGAGCTAGAGAATTTAAACTGTTATTGTACAGTATGCCTCAGGACAAACAATTGGAAGAAACAAAGCAAGAAACAACTGCTGAGGCCATGTCTGAATTCAGGGAAGGAGAGCTTCAATCCTTTTACTCAGTTTGTTGTTGTTTTCGAGACAGGGTCTTGCTCTGTCACCCAGGCTGGAGTACACTAGTGTGATCATAGCTCATTGCAGCATGGATATCCTGGGCTCAAGAGATTCTCCTGCCTCAGCCTCCTGAGTAGCTGGGACAACAGGGGTGCACCACCATGCCCAGCTAACTGTTTTTATTTTGTCTAGAGACAGAGTTCTACTATACTGCCCAGGCTGGTCTCAAATTCCTCAGTTCAAGCAATTCTCCAGGGCCTCCCAAAGTGCTGGTATTACAGGTGTGAGCCATCACCCCTGTCCCCTTTACTCAGTTTTATTTGTAAAGTTCTTGGAAAAAATCCCTTGGTTTTCATGTATAGATTGAATGTAAAACTATACATCTTTTCCGATAAAATCTAACTAGTCTCAATATTATGCTTATAAAAAGGGGTGCTATAAGGGAGTGATAGTTTATATCTTCTTTTTAATTTAAAGGAGATTTTAAGATTTTTTTCTTTTACTGGTATAAACAATCATCACGTGAGACTATTATATAAGAACAATGATTTTAAAACAGACCCAGCCCATGAAACACCAAAAAGAAGGCAATTTTCTTTGTATTCAGTTGGGCTGTGGTTATTTATCATTTTTTATAAGTGAAGTGAGCCACAAAGGTGCTCCAAGCCTCAGCGACTTTATACTTGTTGAGCTCTTCTGACAAATCTTGTGCTTTGCGTTTGAATTCTTCTACAGTAAAGGAATGCCCTCCTGGCAATGGTCCCTTAACGCACGAGCCCCCAGGGTTGAATCTGTCCCTGACGGGTGGTGACAGCAGGAGAACTGAGCAGGCATAAAGATGCCATGTCCTGCCAACATCCTAGGAAGCCCTGCCTCCATGTCTCGGCCCTGGGATGCCAATGCCACCTCTGTGCCGCTTTCCAGGTGAATGTCCCTCATATAGATGCTTATCCTAACCACTCTGGGCAGATGAGGAAAAATGAAGATTTATGGGATTGCACCTTCTGTGCCCAGACGGCTCTATTTACCAAACTCGTCTGGTGTCCTGGTGATGGCTTTTGTCTTCTGCACAGGCTGAAAGAGCTTTTACAATGAGAGAAACCAGAGGTCAAGAGGGGTAAGGACGGCCCCAGCCACTGGTTGTCACAAGTTCTCAGGCTTTGAGCCTCTGGCGTTCAGAGTTCACTGAGGCTAACACGTGATAACCAACGCTTCACAGTTCTTGTTTAGACTAGAAAAAGCACTGTGCTTCTTTTTTTGTTATTCGCTCAGCTTTCTGAATCTGCTCAAATACCCCTCTGTTTAGGCAAAACTGCAGGAAATGCTCATTTAAAGAGGCTGTGTTTTCAACTCCTAAACGCTGAGTCCATGTTTTCCAAAGATGTCACACGGCGATTTGGGGCACAGCGTGTTGGTTGTCAGACAATTGGTTATCCTGTTAGTCATTTTCCATCAAATATGACAGCTGGTCCTACGCCCACCCTTTACAAGTCCAGCATAGTCACACAGATTATTGGGGAGAGGCCTCTGTGCGCCCAGCAGATCCTCCTGTCCTCAGATTCTCCAGAATGTGCGGCAGCTCTGCAGGAGGGGCGCAGTCAGCAGGCGCGCTCATAGCAGAGCGCGGGATTCAGTAGGCAAGAGTATGGGAAACGTAGATGTAAAATTGTCAGTGCAATTACATCAGTCAACTATAACGGACCAAAGTGCAGCAAAGCAGGCTTGTTTTTGTTGCCTTAAACTAAACATGTGCACTTAAAAACATCTCCACATTGCACTCCCACGCACCGGCTGCCTCCTTGCAGGGGAGCCCACGCTGTGTCCACCTCTTCTCAAAGCTGTTCTCGGCCCACACTTAGACCAGCCGACTCTTAGACGTCTCTCTTGCAGGTCTTGCTCTCCAGCCCCTGTAGGCCTCCAGCCTTGATTTAGGGGGGGTGACTGCTGCCATTAAAAAACGCAGCCCCTTCCCTGCTCTTTTAATGGGTGCCTTGTAGGGTCATCTTTCTCACGCCTTCCTTTCTCTCCCCTTCTCTTAGCCTTGCTTTCTTCATTCACCTCTTTCTGGGCACGTATATCCTTCTGCTATGTGCTGAATGGCCCTTCTCTCTGGTACAGAATGTGTCCTCAGAGGCATGAACTTTTGCTTCCGTCCCCTCCACCCAAACACACTTGCCCAGCATTCCAGTGTTTTAAGACCCTGCTTTGCATAAAATAATCTGCTAGACACACCCACTCTAAGATGATCATTGAGTGGCTGATAGGGGAAGATCCAGGTTTTGTGGGGGCCTGAAGCTTTACCAGTTGTGCCTTCTGTAAGAAAAATAATGCATTAGGTATAAAAGTGGGCGTTGATTTGGGATGGGAAAAGAAAGCCCAACAAAAGATGGGAGAGCCTCAGGTCACTTTCTCCTAGGACTCCAAGGAAAGATTTATGAGAAATGCATCCCGAAAACTGCTCCTGGAGTGCGCCTGGCTTCCCTCCCCACCTGCCCCCGAGCAGAGCAGCCCGGGTTACCCAGAGGACCCTGGGAGCAAAGCGTCTGCTGTGTCAGCTTCACCGTGAGTCCTCCCTCTGGCGGAACACAGCGAAGTCTTCTGGGTTGAGCCAGGCACATCTGATTTTTGAATCATGGCTCCAGCCTCAACTTAATCACTGAATGGCCTTGGAAAAGACTTTTACACTCAGGCCTTTCCTTGTCTGTAATGGGGAACCACACCACCTACTTCCCAAGTGTGTGATGACATCATGTAGGTAATTCTTTGGTCACACCTAGCACCAAACACCCACTAAGTAGTTAACTCTTAGTAATAGGGTTGATTTTATAAACATGTAGGCAGCTATCTCCTGGCACACAACTGTGGCATTTCCAGTCCACCAGTGGAGTCTCCAAAAGAATTGATCTGACTTAAAAATGATAAAAACAAAACAACAATGATAGAAACAATAGCACATTTCAGAGCAAAATCCCCCAATTGTTCTAGAAAAATATCAACATTAAATAAGCCACAGCACATCAGAACATCCTGCTCTGCATAAATATTTCACCTGTCACTAGCAGTTTATGTCTGAAGTGTGGGGACAACGCTGTACACTGATGATGTGTGCCTGTCCCGGGGGTGCTGCTGAAATGGGAGCTGTGCTCACCGATACCCTGTGATGCCTTGTTCTTCTCCCAACCTCTCTGCTTTCTTGAGTGATTTCCATTACTTAGAACAAGAGATGGAAATCAATTCTAGGAGAAGTGCATGACATGGGGGGCATGACAGGAGGTGTTGTTGGCATTTGGGTTTTATTTCATGTTTTCATTTGGGGGTTTTCTTTCTTTCTTTTTTCGTTTCTTTTTTTGTTTGTTTGTTTGTTTGTTTTTTTGAGATGGAGTCTCACTCTGTTGCCCAGGTTGGAGTGCAGTGGCGCTATCTCCATTCACTACAACCTCAGCCTCCTGGGTTCAAGCGATTCTCACGCCTCAGCCTCCTGAGTAGTTGAGATTACAGGTACACAACACCATGCCCAGCTAATTTTTGTATTTTTAGTAGAGACAGGTTTTCATCATGTTGGTCAGGCTGGTCTCGAACTCCTGACCTCAGGTAATCCGTCAGCCTTGGCCTCCCAAAGTGCTGGGATTATAGGGTTGAGCCACTGCGCCCAGCCCATTTTGGATTTTTGGTTCTGTAGGAAGACAGCAGGATTCCTAGTCACCCTGGGCCTTGCTGGAGATCTTAGGCAGGTCACAGATGGCCTGAGAAACACCACGAGACATACATGTTGGGAAATTTTGCTGCCTGAGCAAATCCAGGGCACTGGGGTGGTGAATCCATTCACCCGACCCAAGAGGCATAAGAATAGAGGGAAAATGAGAGAACTGGTCTAACCAGCGCTCCGGAGAGAGCTTGCAGTCTTGACAATCTATTAATTACAATTTTTTAACTTGACCTTTGTTTTTTCCCTGTCAAGAATAGAACCATTTTCCCCAGTGAATTTTGTGTGTAGTATGTTTTCTGCTTAAAAATAAAAGAGAAATTATGTGGAAGGGAAATTCCATATTTGCCTTGTTTGTCTTGTGGAAATGTGAGTACTTGAAAAAGAAATGCATTTGTGTGGGGAAAGAGAGGAGAGGACATTCGGAAAAGCAATGGGACAGAGTTTTCTTCCACATGTTATTTTGATTCCCTTTTCTAGCAAGGCTGAAAACCTGCTCACCGGGCTCCAGTTGCACCCTCAAACATCTTGGTTTGAGGTTGCCACCATCCATTTCCTGGAACCCATGTAAGTCTTGATGAGAAAGTAAATGAAAAATATCCCCCTGTAAAGAAAAATACCAGGCCAGGCGCGGTGGCTCACGCTTGTAATCCCAGCACTTTGGGAGGCCGAGGCGGGCGGATCACGAGGTCAGGAGATCGAGACCACGGTGAAACCCCGTCTCTATTAAAAATACAAAAAAAATTAGCCGGGCGTGGTGGCGGGCGCCTGTAGTCCCAGCTACTCGGAGAGGCTGAGGCAGGAGAATGGCGTGAACCCGGGAGGCGGAGCTTGCAGTGAGCCGAGATTGCGCCACTGCACTCCAGCCTGGGCGACAGAGCGAGACTCCGTCTCAAAAAAAAAAAAAGAAAAATACCAAAGGCCAAGTGGAATACTATTCATCTTTTTGTCATCATTTTATGCTAGTGTTAATGATATTGTTACCTAATTTTAGAAACAACTTAGACGTTTTTGGGAGTGAAGAGTTGGGTGCTAAAGAAATAAAACAATTTTATACTTACTGTTGATCTGTGTCGGTCCTCAGAATTCTCCAGTGGATTTCAGTCCTTCTTGGTCTATCTGAAGATTTGTTCCTTCAGTCTTGATTCTTAACCAAAGCTTCCAAACAGCATCTGTAGTTTCAGGATCTAGGGCTCCCTTGCGAGCACCCACAGGAAGAGTTCGACATAGTTGGCCCAAATTTACATAAAGACTTGGCTTTACAAAATTGGTCATATATGCATGTTGTCCCTGAAACGCTGTTTTCTATAAAGCAAACAGGCAAGTTGACACGTATATCTCATATCTGACATCTGTGCTTCTCATGTACTATGACCATCAGTCAACATGACACCCTCATGAAGGACCCCAGCATAGGCATGTTGTTAGTCCCCTTTTAAGTAAGTCACAATTATAAGGACCTTAGCTCAGGCTGTGTCTAGGCATACAAAGGGATTTAACTTTGTATTGACCTGAGGGTCAATCAAAGTTTTTTAAAAGGCAGCTCAAAACATTAAACAACCTGAAATATTAATTCCACAGCATGTGCTGCAGTTATCTTCTCTTTGGAATGTCAGAGAATATAGACACTCATCTTAATGTGATGAGAGAAATATTTTATTTGTCAAGGTAATAATATTTGGTATTGTCTCTTTTTTTCTTTATAGTAACCTGGATGCTTCCCAGGGTCCTTTGGCTGCTGGACCTCATGCATAGATGAGGTCCCCAACTCTAGATAAAGTTGCATTCACTTCTGTCTTTTATGATCTGCAGTAGGATAAGAAATCCTTTAGTGGCTCCTTGATGACCCTGTGCTTTATGTTTGTGTATTTTGGGCTGGTTTATTTTGCTTTTAGGTGTGGGGCTATACCATGTCCAAAAGTGAGTTTCTGTGTCATGATCAGAGGCTGTTTACATTTTTAATAATTTCAATGAGTATAGTTGACACTGGTTTCTCAAAAACACCATCCTTTTTGTCCTCTAGAATGCCTGTGAGCTCTGGCTTGAGAATAGTCCAAAAGTTTCACTTTGATAGGCATTTCCAGGAGGTGACAGACTTAAGGTAGCAAAAAATCACTTCTTTCTGAAGGTAAATTTCTCAAGTCTTTGGGCGTGACACACAAAATACTTTTAATACTTTTTATTCTACAAATAAATAGAATGTTATAATTTTAAATTATTTCTAAGAGGGCTATAGAAACACAAATACACAAACACAAGTATAGGCATAATCACACTTTCTACTTCATTGTTGAAAAATTGGATTTTTATTTAAAAATACACATCTCATCTTTCAGCTCCCATTTATAGTGAGAACGTGGTGTTTGGTTTTCTGTTCCTGTGTTAGTTTGCTGAGGATAGTAGCTTCCAGCTCCATCCAGAACAATGAGAACACATGGACATGCACAGGGAGGGAACAATACACACTGGGGCCTGTAGGGGGGTGTGCAGGGGGAGGGGCAGCATCAGGAAAAATAGCTAATGGACGCTGGGCTTAATACGTAGGTGATGGGTTGGTAGTTGCAGCAAACCATCATGGCACACGTTTACCTGTGTAACAAACCTGCATGTTCTGCACATGTACCCTGGAACTTAAAATAAAAAAATAAAAATGCACATCTAATCCACAGACTTTACAAATAATTTACAACACCTCAGTAGGGATTGGCATGTTTTTCAGAATTAGTAACACTGAACTTAATTTATCATTCCCGGAGGGATTGTGTACTTTGGTGAAATGATTTCCAAAGAAAAGTAAAAATTAATTTTGGCCTCAAATTTCTGCTGATTGTGTAATTTAAACCTCTATGACCTTAACTTCCAAATATTTTGGCCATATTAAACAAAATAAAATTGATTTGTTAGAAAATGACGTTTCGTGAATACAACCATCCATCCAGCCAGCCACTCATTCATTCCTTCATTCTTTTGTTCATGTCTTTATTTTCTCACATTAGTGAGTTGCGTTTTCCTTCTGCCGTGGGAAATAGTGCAAGGAATTACATATTATGAGGTGTATCTCACACAGCTTGACTTCCTTCTCTCAGGTCAGTTCATTCACTTTGAAGTGTTTAAGAGAAATGTAGAATAGAAAATGAGGAGGGAGCTTTGGGAGAGTGCCTGAAGACACCACATTCCTTTGGTGTCTAACACCAGCGCGTTAGGGCTGGTGAGGAAATGGGGGTATCCAAGAAGGTGGCCTAACTGGTTCTCCTTAGCAGTGTAGCTCTTGGAGTCAGAACACAATCTGGAAGGAAGCTGTGATTCTGGCCAGGACCACCGGCAGTTCCTCACTCCACCTGGAGTGTTAAGGACCATCCAAAAATCCCTGGGGCCTGTGGTGGCTCAGTAAACACGATTTGTGCCACAGTCTAGGCCTGGATTTGCCATGGAGAAACCAATTTTTATTGATGTTGAAGGCATATGAGAAAGTCATACATAACCAAGCACTGTTAGTTATGGTTGAAATCTGAATGGAGATTAATAGTATAACACATCGACTGATTGATAAAATTGTGTCATCCACATTATTATCAAACTGTAGCAATAAGATGAAGCAATTTATTTTCCTAAGCAAAAAGAAAGAAAGAACAGTCTATGAGTTAAGTCCAATGTTAAACTCCCACTTTTATCCTACACGGGGTAACATTAAGGTTGACTATTAGGTTATAGTTCCTTTCAGTGAATCGAAGTTCTAAAATTAAAGGGCTCACAGATTTCTAGGCTTCACTGGGCAAGCATTTCTCTAGAGTAATCTAAGATGAAAAGTAATTTTTAAATAGCTGAGCACATGATTTTCTTAAGGAAATATCAGAAACATGTAGAATTACAAGGTTTCCCCATCTTATGATTGATGAGAGGCTTTTGGGGTGCTGGCGTGTCACACCATGGGGGGCAGCTGTGCCAGACTGTATTTATTTACTGAAAACTTAAAAGGAGTACAAGACCATTGGGATGGCCATGATTTTACAAAGGATTACATCAAATAGGAGTGGGGCTTTAGCACGAGGTCCAAAACCAATGTTTACAATAGGATAAAGGAAGCCCAAAAATGCGACAAAACACAAATCCCTTGCCTTTTCCATTATGATGTTTATGCCGGGTGGGACCACATTAAGATGTTGATCCCGGGTGGGACGGCGTTTCCTTTCTTTTGAAAGGGGAGCCTTGGCGTTGGAGAGGCCTTCTCTGTCGAGGTCTTTCTTCCTGTGAGATGTGGATTAGTCTCTGGGGGGGGCCTGTGGCTCCTGCCCAAGCCATGTCTTGTAGGGAAGGGGAGGGAAAGGCAATTCTGTGCCAGTTGTGGTTGACAGGTTCACCAGAGGCAGGATTATAGGGTAAGTGTATTGAATACATTCTAATACGCTGAAACTTCGAGTCATGTTTAGCCCATGAGCTAGTGAAGAGACTTGCCTCGCTGGGCATCCCCGGTCCTGCAGAAGCCTCAGTGGGAGTGACTCCCAGGTTAAGGAGACCACCTGAAGCTGGCCATGTTGCTTTGTCCCTCAAGGCAGAGAATGAAATGCACAGGTGTCCAGGACTGGGTGCTACGCAGACACCGTTCAGGTCTCAGCTCCACCTGTTCGCACTTGGGCCATCTTGGACAAGGACTCACACACTCTCTGCCTTGTTTTCTCTATCTGTCACAGACAAAGACGACAATGCCACCCTCAATTTTCACAGGACTGTCATGAACCTAGCGAGAAGGTTCTTAGAGAGCACGTTGTCCAGAGCTGTGTCGCTATACAGGTCGTGCAAAATAAATTATTTCAACAAGTGGTGCTGGGCCCATTGGACATCTGTATATGAAACAATGACCTTGAAATCTCATACCCAAAACATCTCAGAGAGGATCATAGACCTACATGTAAAACCTAAAACTATAAGACTTCCAGAAGAAAATGTAGGAGAAAATATCTGTGTCATTGGGTTACACAAAGATCTCTCAGATACGACAGCAAAAACACAATTCATAACAATTTTTAAAAAACGATAAACAGGGCTTCATCAAAATTACAAAGTTCTGCTCTTCGAAAGATGTTGTCAAGAAAATGAAAAGATAGGCTACAGACAGGAAAAAAATATGATAAGTCTGATAAAGGACTTGTATGCCAAAGAATCAAAACTCAGTAATAAGAAAATCATGTGACAAAAATGGGCAAGAGATTTGAAAAGACACCTTGCTAAAGAAGATATTCAGACGACAAATGTGCACCTAGAAGAGAGCTTACCATAATTAGACACCAGAGAAAAGCCAGTTAACACCATGATGAGATGTCAATGCTTTTCTATGAAAATGGCTGAAACAAAGCATCATCGGGCCAGGAGGCCCACCAGCCGTGGACATCTCAGCTGAACACAAAGGCTGAGAGGGGTGTGGGAGCCACTAGGAGTGGCAGGTGGAGCTGGAGCTGTGGATGCTGTGGGCATCTTTGGAATACTACTACTACTACTACTAAGAGCAGCACTGTTGGAGAGGAAAGCATCCTATCAGAAAGTGAATTCAACAGAACTAAGCGTATCTCTCAGCAGGGGCAGAGGGGGAGCTGTGAGTTGCAGTTGACCAGCCAACTCGAGTTTCCGCTGCCATCGGCAGTGTGAGGGGCACTGGAAGTTCAGCTAGCTATAAGGAAATACAGAAACCTTGCCTGCTTTTTAAAATTGGAGTTGCACTGTGTGAATGTCGTACCCCTACCTACTCACCCCCATGGTTTGTCAGCAGTCTTGGGAATATCTGAGTGTTCTTTCCACCAAACTAAATTACCAGGAAGCTGGGGAAACCCTCCCGTGCTGTTAAAGAGTTGCCCTTGAGACCTGCTCACAAGTGCTTGTGGGATGTGTCCCTAAAGCAGAAAACCAGTAGGGCTAAACGGTGGCAAGAACACCGTGAAGACAGCACTGGAAAGTGCAAATCTTTTTCTTTTTTCTTTTTTTTAAGACAACGTCTTGCTCTTGTTGCCCAGGCTGGAGTGCAATGGCAAAGTCTTGGCTCACTGCAACCTCCTCTTCCCAAGTTCAAGCAGTTCTTCTGCCTCAGCCTCCTGTGTAGCTGAGATTACAGGTGCCCACCACCACGCCCGACTAATTTCTGTAGTTTTAGTAGAGATGGGGGTTTCACCATATTGGCTAGGCTGGTCTCCAACTCCCAACCTCAGGTTATCCGCCCACCTCAGCCTCCCAAAGTGCTGGGATTACAGGCATTAGCCACCGTGCCTGGCTTGGAAAGTGCGATTCTGCCTTTTACAGAAGCTGATAGCGTTTTAAGTGACTTTACTGCAGTGGGGTTTTAAGAAACATTTTTAAGCATCAGAATGCTTTTTCCCAGATCTGCACATATCCAGAGCCCCCAACAGGAAGAGCCGACAGACGGGCCTCGGCTGCAGCCAGGAGTTGCAGATGACAGACAGTTGCCATCCCCAGTACCCCCTCTGCTGGCTCCTGGGCCCTCCCCACTCAAGGGCATTTGTTTTTGAAACCACTGGCCTCCTTCACTGGGAGAGTACATCCAATACCAATTCTGTGAGTTTACCTGTTGAATGGAGTGGGAGTCTTACTGTTCAAAAGGTTGCAATCACAAAATATTTTTTAAAAGGCTGGAAAGAAATGTACAAAAAGCTTAATAGTGATTATTCCCAGCTGGCAAGATCAGCCAAAATCTTTTTTTTTCCCTATATTCTCTAAGTTCACCTACAGTGAGTATGTGATCATTTCAAGGGGAGCAGGCTGTACTGTTGGCAGACTGCTGCATCCCGGTGGGTCAACGCCAGTGTGAGAGGCTTGACCACACCATGCAGCCTCTCTGTGACATTGTGGCTTTAATTATGGCTCAGCTTTGCTCCAAGCAAATGGACATTTTTGCATTATAAAATTCTCTAAGGACCCATTTTCCTATTTGGTAACCAACAGAAGGGTCTTCGGAAAAGAACTTTAGCCTTTGCTTTCTGTGACGTGAAGTGTGATGCACATATTTCGGATTAAGATGTTTTGGTAACAATGATTCCTTAAGGAGACTTTGTATATTTATTGTAGCAGTAGCTGTGTGTGTGTGTGTGTGTGTGTGTGTGTGTGTGTGTGTGTGAATGTGTGTGTGTTTATTTGAAAGGAAAAGTGCTCAAGTTAAGTGCTTCTTACCCCTGGGAGTTTTGCATTCCAACCTGATGGGCCCATTCTGTGGAAGTGCTGCTTGTTTGACACTGAGTTGTTGCAGGGAGCCCTGAGGACAAGCCTGCACTGCAGTCAGAAGGCCCTGGCCTCTTTCCCACCCCTGACCAGCTAAGTTCCATGTCGGCCACTTCACATCCTGGAGCCTTAATCTTCTCACTTGTACGAAACGGGGAGGTGTCCCATCCTGCCCAAGTCACCTGGCGTCTCCCAGGATCAAATGTGTGAATGCACCTAGAATATTATTAAATTTAAAGCACATATGTGCTTGCAGTGGCAAGTGTGTGCCTGAATGAACCTGGAATTCCTGAAACGTTGTAGTTCTTCCTGCTGGAGTACCAGAGTGGCTGACTGTCACTGTCCCTCGAGGGGCCTTTTGCAGTAGCCACGGTGCTTCCTGCACAGCGCTTCTGACCTACTACCCTTTAGAAGCCAGTGTTGATTCCCATGAACTTGATTGTGTGTTTATTAAGAGGACATTTGCTGTGATGGTGAAGAGCAAGCCAACCCCCTTTTTCTCACCATGCTAGAGTCTTGATTTCCTCGGAAACCAAGGGGGAGAGCTTCTCAAGTTGATGGGATGTAATAAGTGCCAGCACATCAGATGTTTCTACGACCATGTCTCCCGAATGCCCAGACCACCAGATAGCAATGAAAACTAGCTTTCCTGACATTGTGTGGACCAAAAGGGTTTAAACCAAACCATTTTCACTGTGCAGATGCCTCCAGCACAGAAGTTTTATGTCAAAACAGCAACAGACGGGGCTGCTGTCTCACGCTCACCCACTGCCAGAACGCCTGCACTGACGGACCTGGGCCTCGCTCAGTGAGAACTACACGCTACACGAGGGGGACAGCTAGTTACGCAACAGGCGCGCGTCCTGTGTCCCAGCTTGGCTCAGACTGGGGAATGCGCCGGTGTCAGGCCCGCTTTATAGTGTGGGTGCATGTCGGGCCCATTCTGCTGTCCGCCTGGTGGGGGGCTGTCCCACAGGCTGCAGGCCAGGTGGCCCTGTCTCTCTCTCTCTCTCTATCTTTACATCTGCTTCACAGAACATTCACCAGTATCTTCATGGGATCAGTATTCTGAGAAACACGATTCAGAAGCCAAGTGCTATAGGCTGTAATTGTGTTTTGGTGTAGTGATAGTCTAAGAAAATTAACTAAAATCCACCCTAAGTATGGCCTTGGAGCCACAATGACAAAGCTGTCTCCCTGACACTGTCTGATTATGACCCTTGCGGCACAGGAGGGACAGGGCGGGATGACATGGAGTGGCCATGATGGGAGACGCTGGTGCATGGCAAGGTCTGGTGGGGCCAGATGGAAGGAGGATTCTGGGGAACCAGACCCAAGGTGCTGGCTGGGCCTCTCCAAGGAAGGGAAAGGCCCATTTGCAGAGCAACCAATTCAGAAGGCAGCACATCAGGGCAGAGCCATGTTACAGGGCCAGGCCTCTCCCAGGGCTGGGGCAGTGAATTCAGGAGAGCACCAAGAGCAAAACAATCCTAAAAATGCATCAAAACGCCCCCGCAAGTTATGAAGAGCAGCAGCTTCTCCTGCAGCTGCAGGCTCCTACGTTCCCGGCAGGTAAACGAGAGGCTGTGTTCTTTCTTTCAGGGGCCACTGGAGGGAGGCTGGTGGAGAGAGGCGTGGGCAATGCTCATGCTACCCGGAGGCGCTGGGCTGCTCTCCCTCCCCTCTGTCGGGGTTGAGGCTGCCTGTGACTGTGCCACCTGGGCTGAGTGTCTGGGAGAGACCGGCTGGACCCCAGCAGCAGGGGGGCCAGGATCATCAGCGGAACTGATCCACACTATATTTACTCAGAAATTTTATCATCCACTTATTGTAAAGCCAGGTGTTTTCATCGTCTATCGCTCTCTCTTTAAGAAAAAACATTTATCTGTGTATATACAGACAATTTTTTTTTTCTTAAGCATTTACCAGATGAGGAAAAAATATCCTGGAGTCTACTTTTATTTTTACAAAATAAAATATTGTTTTGTAAAATTTTTTTTTAAGATAATTACTTAAATTATCTTTAAAGGACAGGTGCAGTGACTCACACCTGTAATCCCAGCACTTTGAGAGGTCGAGGTGGGTGGATCACCTGAGGTCAGGAGTTCGAGACCAGCCTGGCCAACATGGTGAAACCCTGTCTCTACTAAAAATACAAAATTTAGCTGGGCGTGGTGGCGCATGCCTGTAATCCCAACTCCCAGGGAGGCTGAGGCATAAGAATTGCTTGGACCCAGGAAGGGGAGGTTGCAGTGAGCCAAGATCGCACCACTGCACTCCAACCTGCACAAGAGTGAGAGTCCTTCTCAAAATAAATAAATAAGTTAAATTAAATTAAAAAATAAAATAATTATCTTTAAAAAGATAATTTTTTTCTAGACTTGCTAAGAATATAATCACAGATGTGTAATAAATCTACTGTCCATGAATGCTTGGTTAAAAGAAACCTTTTAAGTGATTTTCATTCCTCAAGATGAAAATCTGAATGGAGCAATCAATGAATAGGTATGTATATTTGAGAATGTGCATGCATGTGTGTATGTTTGCATGTATGTGTATGTGTGCATGCGTGTGTGTGCATGTGTGAGTGTGCATGTGTATGTGTGTGTATGTGTGCATGAGTGTATGTGTGCATGTGAGTGTGGCTGCGTATGAGTGTGCATGCGTGTGTGTGAGTGTGCATGTATGTGTGTGAGTGTGCGTGTGTATGTGTGCGTGTGTGTGTGAGTGTGCATGTGTGTGAGTGTGCGTGTATGTGTGTGTACATATGTGTGTATGCGTGTGAGTGCATGTGTGCGTGTGCATGTATGCGTGTGTGTGCATGTGTGCGTGTGTGTGTGATAGTACCTTCGTTTCTGATACTTTGAATATAGAGTTCCATTAGCTCACTAATTTATTATTATTATTATTATTTTGAGATAGAGTCTCACTCTTGTCATCCACACTGGAATGCAGTGTTGCAATCTCAGCTAACTGAAACCTCTGCCTCCTGGGTTCAAGTGACTCTTCTGCCTCAGCCTCCTGAGTAGCTGGGATTACAGGTGCCTGCCACCACGCCCAGCTAATTTTTGTATTTTTAGTAGAGATGGGGTTTCACCATGTTGGCCAGGCTAGCCTCAAACTCCTGACATCAAGTGATCCACTCACCTCAGCCTCCCAAAGTGCTGGGATTACAGGTGTGAACGACCGGGCCCCACCAACTCCACTGATTTAATCAGCATTGCTCGGCATCCTTTCCAGGGTGAGGCTTTGGGAGGTTTGCTTCCCTCCTGACACCAAATGTATGGTGTCTTTTCTAAGGCCACTTCTCCAAGTCTTTGACACCAGCTGAGTGTCTGAAAATTCAACTTAATTCAGCCACTCTCTAAGGGGGTAGCATCAGATCTCATCAGTGAAGGACTAGTCCCACAAGACTGGTCTCACCCCACATGCCAATCCAACCCCACATGCTGATCCCATGGGTGAAGGACTCAGTCCTCACTCCACACGCCAATCCAACCCCACATGTTGGGCTCCCAGTTCCTTTGACGGAGTGGCTACATGCTGGAGGACCCACAATGCCTCCTCAGGTGGATGATGTGGTAGAATGGCTCACAGAGCTGGCAAAGCCACTCCCTTTATGACCACCAGTTTATTATAAAGGGCAAAGCGTATGGCCAGATAAAGGGGTGCATCGCCCAAGGTCAGAGAGGTCCTGAGAACAGGAGCTTCTGCCCCGTGGAGCTGGGGTGCGACATCCTCCCTCCAGGCATGTGGAGCTCTCTCTGAACCTGTCATTTAGTGGTTTTCATGGAGGTTTTATAACATAGATGGAACTGATGCAATCACTGGCTGTTGGTGATTCACTCAACCGTTGGCCCCTTTTCCCTGTGGGGTGGGGCGGAAAGCCCCAGGCTTCTAATCAAGGCTTGGTCTTTCGGATGACCACCCCCATCCTGAAGCTTTCCAGGAGCCCACAGGGAGCTGCCCCATTAGAACAACAGATGCTCTAATCCCCCTTCTCACTCAGAAAATTCCAAGGGTTTTAGGAGCTCTGAGCCAGGGACTGGAGACAAAGACCAAATATCCTTTCCTAATATACCACAAGCACTGTGTATTCAGGTCTTAGATGGATTCTCTAGAGAGCCCTACCCTATTAAATTGGCTCTATCTGTTTCTGACAAATGGGAGAAAATAAAATTTTAAAATTTAAAAAACATTAATTTTAATTTTCTATTAAATCACTAACCAGGCCTCTAATCTAGATTTTTCTGGAAAATAACTGGTAGATGATTGAAAACAGAATATTGTTACAGCTTGTCTCAAAGACTGGCCTTTAAAAAATTTTTTTTTTCGGTAAATTTGGGTATTTTAGGTGCCCACAGAAACACTGAAGTGTAAGAAAGTATGAGTTTAAAATTATTAAGGATTTCTTAGCGGCGTCATCAAATAGAAAATTCTTCCGGAAATACTTCATCTCCTTAGCGATTGTGCAGAGAACTGAAGACTTTCCATTGTAAACCTTGCTGTTGTCACCCCACCTCCTCTCCCCTGTCCCATGCACCAGACCCCAGAGGGCCCTGTTCCTCCCTCCCTTGTGCCATGACTCTACTGTAGCCCTTCTCTGGCTCAATATAAGGTTTGTCTGGAGTCTGTCTCTTTTCAGCTCTCTGAGGGTGGTAAGATGCATGGTAGGTCTCCACAAAAGTCGGTGAGATTAATGGATGGATCATCTCTTCTTTAATAAGAGAAAACTTCTGAAATTTCATATGTGGGCTGATTTGTTATTAAGTCTTTCTGTTCCTTTCACTCTGTGATACATTGGAATTTAACAGCAAGAAAACCATCATCTTTGTCTGACAAAGTTCTGTGCAAAGATGTCTTAGTCTTCTCACTGATCTTAGACCCTGCAGAAGACGTAGGAGTCCAGTGTCCTCACAGTGATGAATGAAGTAACAGTTTTACTTTTAGACCCTCGTGTACTTGCAAACAACATTTTTTCTTTGGCCCTTGAACACTCTGGGAAGAGAGGAGCTCACCAACCAGAGTGAAAGAGCACCTGGGCTCCAGTAAGGGGTGACTCATTGGGACACAATGAATGTTTGCCGTGGACTGGGGGAAGGACGGTGACTAAGGCACACCCTTGCTCCACGGTCCCCACTCCCCCAGCCCCAAGCATGACTTGACAGCCTGAAATCGGGGGAACTGAGGAGAGGTCAGACAGGCACACAAATACTATTTACATTACTCTGCAGCACGAAAGAGACCTGAGACGTTTATAGCCCAGACGCATATTTAGTGCTGATTTAGAAATTCCATGTCATCCTGGTACGTCCATTTTTCACTCTTCTTGACAAGTGCTGAAGCTTGTCTCTAGGATCTTAGAACTCAGTGCCTGAGAAAGTTTACAAGATCTGGGACTCAAAGCATGGGTGCAAATAGAAAAGAAAACAACCTACCATGAAGACAATACGGGATGCCCAGGCACGGCGACATGGGCAGTGTCCCCCCGGATGGTCCCAGGGCAACCGCAAAGAGAAGCTGGGGAAAAAGTAACTCTTCTTATGAGATGCCAGAGGACCTCTCCCTCGTGGATGTGCTGGCGTCCAACAGACCCACAGCATTCCTTCTCCAGGTCACCTTGCTGCTCCTCTGCTCCTCGGACCCCCAAGCTGCAGAGCTCACCCAGCTCCACGTGCCTTGGACCCCAGGAGGAGCTCTCTGTACTAGCCCACTCCACGGCTTCCTGCGAGGTGTTTTCACGCTTTCAACTTCCTGCTTGTACTAGAACTGCCCTCCACATTCCTTTCCTTCTAAATGTCGCTCAATCCAGGTTCTCTAGCTGGCCCTCTAAAGGGATGACATCTCATGCAATCCCACCCAGGGATGGCCTGTGGAGCACCTGTGGGTCTCCACGGACAACGGGGCCCCAAAGTAGGGGGTCGGCCATTGGGGCGGCCTTGCTCCAGCCTCTCTCGCCACTGTTAGTGTTTCTTCTCGTATTCGCTTCTTGGCTAGGGATTTGGATGGCTTGCGGGCTATGGAAAACAAGGAATTTGAAGTTCCTGAGAGTCTTCCATTAGGAACAGGCAGAGCACGTAGGGAGGAAGTTGTGAGTTGCTTCTCGAGTAATGGACAGAGAGGTGGGGCTGTAAGGACCCCTGGTCCCGGTTTGCCATTCTCCATGACGTGACCTTGACAGTCATTGAAACTCTTCGGCTCTCAGCTATTCAACCTATAAAACAGAGGTGGATCCGATGAGCTCTTCTACCAAAGAGTCCTTCACAGAACACTGGTTCTTCTCAAACATTATGGTTCTATTTCAACTTTAAGTAAAGTAAATTGCACTTCACCAGGTCTACTGCTTTACACCAGGTCAGCACAGTTCTCATGGCTTCATTTCCTCTGTGTTGTTATTTTTATTTGTATGTGTATACGCGTGTGCACACAAGGGGAGTACTTCTATCCATCCATTTGTCACCTCAGTAGCACTGGCAGCAACTCACACAGCTGGATTTTAATTTAAATTTTTGGACACCTAATTGTTGCTTAAATTGTCCTAAAAAAGACTGTCTGGGCTGGGCGCAGTGGCTCACGCTTGTAATCCCAGCACTTTGGGAGGCCGAGGCGGGCGGATCACGAGGTCAGGAGATCGAGACCATGGTGAAACCCCGTCTCTACTAAAAATACAAAAAATTAGCTGGGCGTGGTGGCGGGCGCCTGTAGTCCCAGCTACTCGGAGAGGCTGAGGCAGGAGAATGGCGTGAACCCGGGAGGCGGAGGTTGCAGTGAGCTGAGATCGTGCCACTGCACTCCAGCCTAGGGGACAGAGGGAGACTCCGTCTCAAAAAAAAAAAAAAAAAAAAGGACTGTCTGGGTTGCAGCTTGGAGGAGAAAAATGTTATGTTCCTAGCTGACTGCCTGTCACTGACAATCCATTCCACTTAAGGCAGGGAGAATTGTCCAGTGTCTTGGAACACGTGGTGGAGGTGGCTCGGGAATGAAGACAGCTTGGTAGAAGCCGGGGCACCTATTAGTTAAAACCCTTCTGTCTGGCATTACAGAGGACGTGTTTAACTTTCAACAATAGACAGTTTAAGGTGGAAAATGTTTAGTCAAATAAGAATGCAAATGAAACCTTAGTATTCTTCAAAAATTCTGCAAAACATGTGCTGCCTGGCTGCCATGCTGCGCTTTGAGCCAATAGGTTCGGCCTTTCATCCCTGCTCCATCACTGCAGGGAGCCCAGGCCCATCTGCCTAGATGTGTTGGCCCCAAACCTTGACACCATCCTTGGCTTCCCTCTGCTCACGCCCACATCCCATCCATCAACAAGGCTCCTTGTCCCCACCTGCAGGAGGCATCCAGGCTCGGCCTCTTTCCCACGCCCTCCACTCTGGAGCTGCTGTCTCCCACCAGCATTTTTGTGACTGCCTCTCAGTCGGCCTCAAAGCCTCCACCCTTCCTTCCTCCTCATCACTTCCTCCTCGCCGCAGCCAGAGGGTCTTACAAGTCAGTCTTCCTTCCCCGCCCCCTGCGCCTGTCTCCTGCCCGCAGCTCAGCAGACACAGGAGAACACAGTGGTCCAGGAGACCCCACATCCCATGGTGCCCCTGCCCTCTCACTCGGGCCCCCACCCTACCTCCCTGAGCTCCTAGACGCCCCTTCCACCTCCCAAGCCACGTCCTGCTGTGGGGACTCGGCCCTGCGGCTCCCTCTGACCAGTGTGCTCTTCCCCTGGCACTTGCCTGGCCTTGTCCTCCTTCTCTGAGCTCTCAGATGCCCTGCGTATAGTGAGGCCTTCCCATGAAGCAGCAATGTCCCTCCCTCCCTTATCCCCGCTCCCAGAGTCCCACTGCCCTCACTGTTTATCATGTTTCTCCATAGCTCTTAAAACCTTTTGGCATATTATGTGTGTGTATGTTTATGTGTGTGTGTTTGTGTGTGTGTGTGTGCATAGTGTGTGTGTGTTAGTTCCTTAGCGCCCCTCTAATGAAGCACCAGAAACCAGATGGCCTAAATGAGATCAATGTGTCCCCTCCCAGTTCTGGAGGCCGGAAGTCTGAGGTCCAGGTGAGAGCAATGTTAGTTTCATGAGGCGGCATCAGTTCCAGCTTCTCTCCCAGTGTCTCGGGGTTCACAGGCGATCATGGCGTTCCTAGGCGTAGGGAGGCACCCTCCCAATCTTAGCCTTCATGTGGACATGGTGCTCTTCCCCTGTGTCTGTGTCTGAATTTCCCACTTTGTAAAGATGCCAGTCATACTGGATGAAGAGCCACACTAATGAAGCCAATTTAACAAGATTACTTCTGGAAAGAGCCCATCTCCAAAGAGGAAGGTCACGTTCAGAGGCACGCGTGAATTTCAGGTGAAATTCATGTTTCATCCATAATGATTTAAGATCCACCTGGAATAAATAAAAACAAAATGGGAGCTAAACTTGTGTAGGCCAGATGCTGAATACAGACAGCACGGGTGTATCCTTCAGACACATTATATAGGTAAGTAAGGCAAAGGTGAGGTGTGAGAGTGTGCACGTGTGTGTGTGTGTGTGTGTGTGAGCGTGATGTATGGGTGTGTATGTGTGTGTGGGTGTTTGAGCAGGGGAGGATTTGTGTGTCGTGTGCATATGTGTGAGTGTGTATAAATGCAAGGCAGAGGGCACTAAAGGATGCTAAGACATCTTCAGGAGACAAACGAGAATGGTGATGAGGACCTTCCACAGTTTGATCTGATTCTTCTGAATAGCTTAAATCTTTCCCAATGGGAATGTATTCATACATTTCTTGTACAATTAAAAAAAAGATGTGAAAAGGAATGACCAACAGCCAACAACACAATACGTCTCAGGCCTGCTTGAGGAAAGAAGGCCAGGAGAAGCAGGATACATCAAGGCTTAGAGGCTTTAATTTGCGATGTCACTTCCAGCCTTCACAGTCTCTCTGCGTCTAGTTTTCCCCAGCAAGCTTTTGATTCCAATCCACATTCAAGTCAAGCTTCTCAGCTTTGCCAGACATATTTCAAACCTACCTTGTACTGGCCTGAGTCTGAACTTAGGAAAATGGAATCGCCACACTCCACGCATTGTGAAGCAGAACTTTAAGCTTTCTGCCACTCAAGGGCTTATGAGAAGCTCGATGGACAGAAATAGTCTTCAGGAACGATTCAGCAGTACAGCCCTGCGGTCCTACAGACACTCCGTGGGCTGCGTTGGTTCAGCGGTTCCTGAAAAAGGGGTCAAGCAGTGCTCTTGCACAGTGAAACTGGGCTTGCTCCGCTTTCGGGGAGAGCTGCTGCATTGTCTGGCACTCTGGCCTGGGGCCATCGGTCCACACCAGGTTGTGCAGGAGGAAACAGATTGAAGGACTGCATTGACCCCTGGGCCACTGCTGAAGCTGGCATTACATGCTGCTCTCTTCATGGTGACCCAAGGGGGAAATGTCTTCATGCCTCAGTTGCTGGGAACATTCCTACACATTCTGAACATCTACTTTATTTTTTATGTTATGGGTACTCTAAGTAGTAAACAGCCATGCTTGCACAGTCTGCTAATTTTTCTACAAAGCAGAAATGTGGGGCTCTGCCTAGCCGACCACCGTGGAGCAGGCATGGTGTACGTTTCACAGCCCTGGCCTGATGGCTTCTCCACCCTCCTCTGCCTTATCCCCAGATGGCCTTGGCTGGTAATTTTGTTGTCCTGTATTTATTTTTAGAAAAGGTGACAAATTCTTTGCTCATCTAAATAGTCTTACGTAAACAGATAGTTCTTTATTCTAGAAAATAAAAGATTATTAATTTGTCCAGGGCTACTGAAAGACTGCACCCTGGAGATTCTCTAAAACATTCCTTGTGGTACATAAACAAACATTTAAAAACATTTCCACATTTCCTTCCATAGTTATTTCAATACATTGTAGGATACACATTCACATATACATCCACACATACGTTTAATTAAACCTATGACCTGGTAAATAATGTTAATTAGGACAAAATAGCAAGAGTTATTTAACTTTTAACTTTTGTTATTTAACTTTATCATAATTAACTTTCTAAAATAAAGTAACACCTATTTAAAATGTAAAGAATCGAGTCAATTTAAAGACATATATGTGAATATAATATATGTATTATGTACATAATGTGAAAGAGGCTTGAAGCGAGGCAAAAACCACAAAGGACTTGAAGATGTGACTTTACTAAGCACAGTTACCCCAACACAAAAATATTTCTACAACTAGCTAGGAGAAGTCGCAGGTAATTTTTAACATTCAAAATCTGGCTCTATGCTGTTACATGTGACACATCGATAACATAAAGATGCAGAAAAATTGCAAGTAGAAAAATGCAAAAATCTATACGCAGAAAATGCTGGTGCCGCTATAGCTGAGGCAGCAATGTCGATGTCAGACAAAGTAGATTCTAAGGCAGAGAGCACCAGGGATAAAAATGGACTCCTGGAGGATAAGCGGAACAATTTGTTACGGAGATACAATGACAGTAAATTAGTATTTACCTAATAACAGAGCCTCACAACAGACAAAGCAAAAACTGCCAAAATAACAAGGTGGACATCCTCATTGCAGCAAGAGAGATTATGAAGTAGGGAAGGCTTCGGCCAGATCTGGTCAGCAGCAGGTGCGAAGTTGCCCTAGCAGAAAACGCATGGCATGCTGGGAATTATAATTCCCAAATTATAAAGATTATCGCTTAGGGAGGTGTTGGTGGACTGGGCTGCACCTGATACCACAAAGGACCCTGAAAGCAGGTAGGGTGCTGGGGCGTCATCTCGAAGGACCCACTGATGTGCTCACACAGGGGAAGGGTATGATATAAATTTTATTTTGGAAAGATTGTGTGTTTGTGCATGATTAGTAAATGCCCAACTGCCTGAGGCACTGCAGCAGAAACTGAACCACCCTGCTGGTCAGAGTGATTGCCGAGTGGCTGAAACCTGAAACAGGATGGGAACTGAATGGGGCCTCCCTTAAGGCCCATCTCATGCTCTGAGCCCATGACTCCAGGTCTAGATCAATCTGGATTTTTTGTCCTTAGGTTTATGTTATCCTGCCGCCATGCTGAGGCCGTGCTGCCGTGTGTCTCTCAGTGCGCACTCAGTGGGTACAGCCCTCTCCTAAATTTGGATGCCTTCCTTTCAACCATCTTGGAAAGATGGGGTAGGTTGAGAATGACCCCCAAAGGCGTTAGGTCTGAAATCTGGAATCCGCGAATGTCACCTCTTATTAGACAAAACAGACTTTGCAGACGTGAGGTTATCCTGGATTATCTGCGCAGACCCTAAATCTAATCATCAGGGTCCCTATAAGAGACAGGTGGAGGGAGATTGAAACACAGAAGAAGACAATGATGAAGACGGGGCAGAGAGAGGTTGGAGGAGCCTGGGGTAATGTGGCCAAAAGCCCAGAATGCTGCGGGACACCCGCAGCCACAGGAGGCTGGAAGGAGCAAGGGAGGGACCCCCCAGCCCCTGGGAAGGACCACCCCCAGAGCCTCCAGGAGCACAGCCCTATTCACATCTTCAGTTTGGCGCAGTGGCCCTGATTTCAGGCTCCTGGTCTCCAGAACTGTGGGAGAATAAATGTGTGTTGTTTTAAGACATGAGATCTGTGGTCGTTTGTTACAGCAGCCACAGAAAACCAACAGAGGAGGCACTTGGCATAGAGGTGGAGGTGGGAATCAGGAAATAGCTGCTGTGCCTGGCCTGTGTAGGCACAGCCTGGAAAACATAGATGCCCATCCTCAATGCTGAGTGATTCTGGCCCGAAGCACTTTGCTTGAAACAATCAGAGGATCCATTGGTGTGAAACCTGATATGGGGATAACATAGGGGAGCTAACGGGAATGGACAGGGAGAAAGTTTTAAAAAACAGCTTAATATTCCTGGTAAAGTGCTTAGTGTTAGAGAAATTTTTTCATTTCTCCACGTTGATTCTTCTCCAGGGGCTAATTTCCAAGAGGCAGTCCTTTACCCCCTCACCTTGCGGAAAAGAAGATGCTTTTGACAGCTCCTCAGGTGGTCTCCTGCAGGATGTTCCATTAGTTCATGCATTTTGGGTATCACAGGTGATGAAACAGGAAGGCTGTGCTATTTCAGCAGCCACTAGGTTCTTCTTTTCCTGGACCCGTGGCTTCTGAGCTGCTTTCTTCTAATGCTGGTTACAGGAGAGGTGGGAAAACTTCACAGGGTCATAGGGGGCCCAGAGCCACCCACATTCTACCAGAGGCCACAGGGGGTGATGCACGACCTTCGGAGGAATCTGCTGGTACGGAAGAGGGTTCTATCTGCTTCACTGAAGTATTTAATTTCCAAGATCACATCAGGAGCACCAAACGAAAAACCTTCATCTGGCTCTGTAGCCAAGAAAGAAGAGAGAATATCCTCCACTTGTTTAGCTCGTATGACCTGAAAGGGTGTCATCCACACATATGCCTCTGGAAGAGTTACATTGGTTGATACTAAATCTCATGGTTATTTATTAGTTAGTATCCACAAGGAATATGTGAATGGGTGGTTTGCCTTTGCATCTTAGACGTCAGGGCCATATCTCAAGTGCAGATGTCCTAGTCCATTGGGGCTGCTATAACGGAATACCATAGCTGGGTGGCTTAAACAACCATTTATTTTTCACAGTTCTAGGGGCTGGGAAGTCCAACATCAAGGCATTAGCACACTCAGGGCATGATGAGGGCCTGTTTCCGGGATCTGCATCTTCACATGGTGAAAAAGGTGAGAGAGCTCTCTGGGGTCTCTATTATAATATAATTCTACTCATGACGGATCCACCCTCATGACCTGTCATTTATCCAAGGCCCCACCTCCTAATAACCAACCATAATAAATTCACAAGGTTTCAACATGTGAATTTCAGAGGGACACAAACATTCAGTGAGTAGCAACAGATAATCTACTTTTGGCCTACACAGCTTTTACTTTTTAGAAAATGTGATTGAACATTTTTCACTGAAGTATGCACACTCTAATTTGCCCGGGTCTCTTCAGCTTCCCCACCCTGCCTGTTGTGTGAATTTATAATTTTATTTGTACCCTACTGGTGACTGAGAGTGAAACCCTTCTTTGGCAATGTCTGTTCACATCAAAATGATCATTTTTCTCTTAAAGAAACCTGAGAGCAAGAATAAATGTAGTCAAAATGTGTATAAACTGCATCTCTAGAATCCTTAGTGGTGGCACTGAGGATTTTTATTTGCTCGTGTTTGGTGACTGTTAGATGATGATTGAACTTGATGTGAGATAGGTAAGCTTAAAGACATTCTTAAGTTTAACTTTGGTACAAAATGCATTTGTGTTTATTTTAAGAAACTCAATGTTTTTATGAAGTAATCCAAAATGGAGAGAAAACTTGATTAAATGAAGAGTTTTTGAAACTGGAAGAGATTTGGGGGAGCATCTGGGATCCTAATTTTTCTTTTGAAAGAATTGAGGGCTGGAGGAGGATTTTGAACACAAGTGAAAAGAATGACTCTGAGGTTTTTTGTTTTGCAATATTTCTTTTTGAACTTATTATGAAAAAGGCACCACTTGCTTATCCAGAATTTCTAGTCCCCCCTCTCTGCTGCTAAGAAGGCATTTCCTGGAACATCAGGCTGCAGCCAGATTGGATGCAGTGGTAGTGTATGCAAGTCTGCAGGTGCAACGGCCTGTGATGGTATATGCGCAAGGATGGCACCCCTGGGCTGGAGCGGACACCAAGATACAGCTGCCCCCTAGATAATTTGACAACCAGGGAGAAGTGGACACAAGGAAAGCCACAGCAAATGTTAGGGGTTGTCAGGAGAACCCTGAGATTCAAGAAAGAATGTCTGCTGCTGGAACCATCAAGAAACAGTGTCAGAACCAGAGAGCCCATTTGACCACACTATTTCTGTGAGTATAAGATGCTCAGCTGTGAAGCTCACTATCAAATCAACAACAGCTTTGGCTGAGGGGATTATTGTGGTGGAGATGTTAGGGAGAAGAGACTAAAATGTATACGCTAATAATAAAAGAAACAAGCATGGCATTTATTTAACATCCTTCCTTAGTATTGCAAAATTTGAGCATAAACAATTTTTTTTTTTTTTTGAGACAGAATATCGCTCTGTCACCCAGGCTGGAGTGCAGTGGCACGATCTCGGCTCACCACAACCTCCACCTCCTGGGTTCCAGCGATTCTCCTGCCTCAGCCCCCCGAGTAGTTGGAACTACAGGTGCGTGCCACCATACCCGGCTAATTTTTGTATTTTTTAGTAGAGACGGGGTTTCGCCATATTGGCCAGGCTGATCTTGAACTCCTGGCCTTGTGGTTCACCCTCCTTGGCCTCCCAAAGTGCTGGGATTACAGGCGTGAGCCACCACGCCCAGCCTGAGCATAAACCATTTTATATTCAGTCCAGAGAGGCTTCTGAAGCTCTTTTTTGCATTTGCAGTTATCCTTGCATAAATGGCCAGATGATGGTGGTGTGACCTCATGACACCTTTCGGATCCATTCCTTTGTTCAATAAAGATTTATTGTAGTTACCAAGACTCCAGTTCTGTTCCAGGGGCTGAATGTACAGCATTGAACAAAATGGTGAAGTTACCTTCCTTTGTAGAGTTTCCATTGAAGTGGGGAAATTCAGGCTGTAAATTGCAAATTTACAGATGGTCATGCCAGTCGTCAAAATGACATCGGACTTGAAGACCAGCTCTGGGGATTGAGAACTTGGCTTCAGAGTCAGTGAAACTGCCTGTGCTTTGATCTTCCACTGACTGTCCCTGTGACCTTAGGCCAGTTAACTTAAAATATTTTTTTGACTTAGTTTGATTGTTCTATAAATAAAAATGTTAATACTATTTTATAAATTTTGAGGTCCTGGTTGTAAATATTTAGCATTTTTCCTGGCTTATAGTTAGAGGTTTGTTATTAATACACATTATTAGTAGCTGCATATTCCTGTAACTCACATGCCTTAAATATAAAATCAAAGTAAAGATTATTGTCCAATCTAGAGAAAGAATCCTTGCGTGATACATTATCTTAGTCCTTTAATCTCCAGAAAGGCTGGGGACACTTTGACTTCAGGTATTTTAGAGACTTTTTTCCAGTTTCTACTTGAATGTTCAGAGTAGACTGCTTGAGTACTGTCTTCCCTACACAAAGCTCACCCAGTTCATTTTACTTTTAAATCACTTAATTGATTTTGGTCATAATTTTGGTTAAAGTGTAGAGAATCTGGATGTACACCAGCTTGCAGGAAGTGGTTTATCTTTGTGTTACCTCAAATCTGACCAGTAGAGCCCACGTCAGCCATAGAGCAGCACCCTGGATAGAGAATGAATTGCTGCTGGAAGGAACAGCATAAGATGAGAAATGTCTAATCTTTTGGCATTAAATACACAAATCAAATTATGTAGAACTTGCAAATTAATATGCATTATAATTATAATTTCTGAGCTGATGGATGAATGAATCAGAGACAGTGTTACTACTGTGGTGTGTGTGTGTGTGTGTGTGTGTGTGTGTGTTTAAAATTAGTTTCTTCTTTCTCATCAAAAGTGAGCTAGTAAAAGGGGTAGGGAGAATGGATGGGTAAAATGCAAAGTGTGGTTAAATGTCAGGAGCTGGCTTGAACTGCCAACTCCCCCAGGCTTGGCAGCAGAAAACCAAACCAAACACACTCCAGGAATACTGTATATTAATGAGAAGCTCCAGCCTCCAGGGGCAGATGTGATACAATCTGGGAAAATGTGGGGCTTTAAGGATGTTGCCTAGAAAGAACAATAGTCGGATTTTTCCAGGGCAGGAAGTGTGGGTTGAATGAGTTTTTATTTTATTTTTTCTTAATTTCCTGAATGTGTAAGCAACAGTTTTGAGCCCCAAAGGCCTGGGCTGGGGGTAGGACTGCAGCCAGGGAGTGCGGTACTCAGAGAACTGCAGACTGGAGAGGAGGGAAGAGCTCCAGCGGCCCCTCTGCGGAGGCTGGGAGTCCCCTTTGTGGGATGCATCTTGGTGTCTGGGAGAGAGGGAAGCATGCATCACGTCCAGGACGAAGGCCTAGAATGTCCTAATGCATCACATTCAGGTGGCTGGAAAATGTTTCCATCTGCAGCAGGGCTGAACCGAAGTGGAAGGTCCTTTGTTCTGCAGTGATGATAAAAACTTAGATTTTCAGATTTGTGCAGCACCATCTAGAACGGAGGAGCCCTGAGGAGCTGAGATGTGGGTGTGGAATGAAGTAAGACTCAACAAGAGTCCTTTTCAATGATTTCAAGTCTGTTGTGTAACGTGGAACACGACAATGGCCTTCTTAATGTGCTTTGGCCCTGAGAAGGCAGCCACTGCATGCCACACATGGCTACACTCTTGAAAAGTGCTGGTCCCTGGGGTCCTGTGACAGTCCATAGCAGCAGCAGTCAGTGCAGCTGTAAAAGGACAGGGAGGGGGCCAGGTGCAGGGGCTCATGCCTGTAATACCAACACTTTGGGAGGCTGAGTCGGGTGGATTGCTTGAGCCCAGGAGTTCCAGACCATCCTGGGCAACATGGTGAAAGCCCGTCTCTACTAAAAATACACACACGCACAAAAAGTAGCTGAGTGTGGTAGCATGCACCTATAGTTGTAGCGACTCAAGAGGCTGAGGTGGGAGAATTACCTGAGCCCAGGAAGTCGAGGTTGTGGTGAGCCATGACCCAGCCACTGCACTCCAGCACTCTAGTCTGGGTGAAGGAAGAGACCCTGTCTCAAAAAAAAAAAAAATTTTAAAAAAAAGGAACAGAAATTCAACTTCAGGAGAGTGGATGGAGGGAGACAGGAATGGGAAGGTCTCCAAAGGCTTGCAGCCTCCATTAGCCAGTGCCAATAACAAGCTCATTTATTTCACATGCACAGAAGGCAAACCTGAAGGCCACCAGCGGCATGTAAAGAAAGAAAGAAAGGAGAGGGAGTCTCCCCAAAATATACAATTTAATAATTTCCATGTAGTCTTAAGTGCTGGTCTTCTCTATGATGTCAGCCATTAATCTCTTGGGATTACTAAAAAAAGAGTGCATTGGAATGACTCATTTTTCTGTAATATTTTTCCTCCTTATCCTCCTAGAAGAGTGTAGATCATCACTGGAGTCATCAAAAGCAAAGGGAGATTAAACCCTGAGAAGCAACCAGGCATAAATCTTCATGACCTTGGATGAAGCAATCATTTCTTAGACATGACACCAAAAGCAAAACCAACAAAGAAAAAAAAATAGATATATTAGACTTCACCAAAATTAACTTTTGTCTTCAAAGGACACTATCAAGAAAGTGAAAAAAAAAAAAAAAAACCCACCCACAGAATGGGAGAAATAAACACAGATCATATAACTGATAAGGGACTCATATCCACAGTATGTAAAGAACTCTTGCAACTCAACAATTAAAACACAAATGACCCAAGTTAAAAATTAGCAAAGGACATGCACAGACATTTATTCAAATAAAATATATAAATGTCTCATTAACATGTGCAAAGACACTCGATGTCATTAGTTATTAGGAAAATGCACATCAAAGTCACTGTGAGATAGCACTTCTCACCCTCTAGGATGGCTACAGTGAAAAAGATGGTGGATAACAAGATGTGGAGAGAATGGAACCCTCGTGCCCTGCTGGTGGACACAGTGGTGCAGCTGCTTGGGAAGCCCATATGGCAACTCCTCAAAATATTAAACATAGAGTTTCCATACAACCCAGCCATCCCACTCCTAGTATAAATCCAGGAGAAATGAAAGCATGTTCACACAGACACTTACGCACACATTGTTTACAGCAGCATGATTCTTAACAGACAAACCACAGCAAAAACCCTAATGTCCATCTACAGATGAAAGAATTAACAAAATGTGGGACCTCCACTACCTGCAATGAATAGGTTTATCCTTTTTTTATGCCGAGTACAAAAGTCAAATACAATGGCCATGTAGCATATGATTCCACTGATGTGAAATGCCTGGGGCTAAATCATTAAGACAGAAAATGAATCAGTGGTTACCAGGGGCCAGGCTCTGACTGCTAATAGTATGGAGTTTCTTTTGGGATGATGAAAATGTTCTGGAATTAGATAGTGGTGAGGATTGCAAAACTTTGTACATATAAATACTTTAAAAATACCGAATTGTTCCATCCTGGCTAACACGGTGAAACCCCCCTCTCTACCAAAAATACAAAAAATTAGCCAGGCGTGGTGGCAGGCGCCTGTAGTCCCAGCTACTCGGGAGGCTGAGGCAGGAGAATGGCTTGAACCCAGGAAGTGGAGCTGGCAGTGAGCCGAGATCATGTCACTGCACTCTAGCCTGGGTGACAGAGCGAGACTCAGTCTCAAAAAATAAAAAATAAAATAAATAAATAATAAATAAATAAATAAAAATACCGAATTGTACAGGTTAAAAGGGTGAATTTTATAGTGTACCAATTGTGTCTTAGGAAGGCACCCACAAGCCATTTGTAGATAAGATGTTGGGGGTTGTGTTTAAAGAACATTTCTTGGGGTATCCTGAAGGCTGGATGGTGTATATGCCACAGTTCAGGCATTCCAGCACTCTCCAGGGGCTTAGAGGACACGTAACTCAGTGAGGTGGTCACAGAGCGAGCTCTGCCAGGGTCTCCGCCTAAGATGAGCACGCCTTCCCCACTGCCCACTGCAGCCTCAGCCTCAGGTGCAGATTCTGTGTCTAGGGCTTGGTCACAGCAGACAAATGCAGACAAGGAGGGTCAATAAGCAGGGACGTGTCAGGGTCCTCCCCTGGGACTGCCATTCATGAGGATGACTGAATGACGGCACGGAGAGTGCCGCTGAAAGTAGATGTTTGTTCTTCATGTTTTCCAAGTGGAGAGATCACACCATGCCAAGTGGGGCCGCATGGGGAAGCTCCCGTGTCTGGCGAGAGGCAGAAAGGAGGAGGAGTGAGTGCAGAGACTGGGCTGCAGCTTGTGTTTTCTGCGGGAAAGGCAAGGCCTGATGGGAAGGGCTTGGCACTGGACGGTTACAACAGTGTCAGCAGGCTCTGGGCTCCGAGGGTGGTCTCTGGTTGCCTGGTACCTGGCTTTGGGGTGATTTAGGACGGGGGATACACTGGCTTGGAGAGTAAGAGTTGGATAAAGGGTGTGGTTGGGGGTACGGATTTGGGATGGTTGGCTTGCACACGCCAGGGTGAGCCCATCGCTGGCTCTAGGAGCTCAGCAGTTCTGGAAAGATCAGGCTCTCCCATCAGGGAGGCCACACACACCACAGAGTCAAGAATACAGAACGCAAGAAAACAGTTAATATTTTCTCCCCCAGCACCCGTCCCCAAGAACAATCACATTCTATGAACATGATTCCATGACTGTGGTTGGCTCCTTTATTTTAATGCCTATATTGGGGGTGTCTGGAGGGTCTGCCTTTCCGTTCACGGCAGAGATACTCAGGGTCACTCAATGACTGGCTGGTTAATTCATATTGTTGTTCTGTGATTTCACATTCGATCTTCAGTTCTGATGAATGGCTAGCACTCCTCCAAATTAACTCCTCAATCAAGTTGAAGGGTCCTATGTTCAGTGTTGTAAATGGATTGAGAGTCCTGTTTCCGTGAGTACAATCCTGGACCACTTATGAGCATCTGGGCCTGGGAAAACCCCAGCCAGGCTGTAGGAAAGACGCGGGAGGCAGCCACGAAGAGAGGCAATGCTACAGAGTTCCATCTGCAATTGATTTTTCAGATACTTAGAGATAAATCAATCAGAATCCATTAAGAAAGGAAGACAGGAGACGGTGATCTGTGAGCCGTCTGGGGATGGGAGGGAGTCTCAGGCCTGTGAAAGCTGAGTCATCCGTGGTGGGATGAGTAATGCCGAGAGGAAACAAATGCACAGAGAATTCCACACACACGAGGGAGCCAGCCGGAGCCTGGGGGCGCTGCATGTGGCAAGAGCGTAGGAGCTCTGGGAAAGTGTGCTAATGTTTAGGATCATCTTTCCTGCTATCCCCCACTGCTAATTACAATCTCCTTGCAGTGACTTTTCCTGAGTGGATCGGTAGGTTGATTGCTTTCCTCGGTGATTTGCCTTTGAGATGTTGCTCAATGCCCCCGGCTTTCTAAGCCAAGCATTTGGCTCTCTGGAGACACACACAGTTCTATTCTGGCCTCAAATCCTTCTAGGGGATAGGGAGGTACCGAGATGAAGCTGCCAAGCTTGGGCAATTTTACCACTAATCGTATGAACACAAATGGAAGAGACAAAATGAAAATTGTTCCATACATTTGGACTCAATGTGAACAATTTGGGATTTATCATAAAACACAGTAATCAAAACAAAAAGGGTCCCTGCCCCAGAAATAGTTTAATATCTTTGAGAAGAAAAGAAACATAAGTGGTAGTAGGTTAGCCTACGTGTTCTAAACTTCATTCTGGGAGCGGCTTACAGAAATGTCCTGAGAAAAGTCAAGGAAACTTCAAACCTACTTCTTCCAGGTCCCAGGTTTGCCAAATCCAGGAGGGAGTGTAGGTGCGCAGACACCTCGGCTGTGCCACAGTTTGTTCTGCTACCAACCACGGCTGTTGGAAACATTGAACGGCGGGTGGGGGTGCATTCCCACATCTCCAGGCCTCCGCTTACCTGATGCAGATTTGGGAGTATGGTCAGGAGAGGCCGTGGCAAAGGCATGTGGTTCCAGGCTGGCCCCAGGCACAAAGATTTCTCTGCCCAGTGAAATGGATTCTTCCTTGACTTCTTAGAAAATGGTGACAATTATTAGTCTCCTAATAGATTGTTCCATGAAGAGAGAGAAAGAAAATGTACTCTTCCAAAGTCCAATGTGTTGTTCACCCTCAAGTTTGGCTGTGGCTACTATGAATAATGCTGTTATGAATATTCATGTTTAAATTTTTCAGTGAATATGTTTTCACTTTGCTTGGGGTTACACCTGAGATTGGAATTGCTTTGCATATGGGAATTCTGTGCTGAACTTTGTGAGGAACTGCTAAGCTGTTCCAGGCTGCAACATTTCACATTCCTGAGAGCAAGGTTTTAGGGTAATTTCTCCACATTTGAATCCACACTTGGTATTTAACTTAAAAAAAATATCGCTGCCTTAGTGGATGTGAGGCACTATCTCCTTGTTGTTTTGCATTTCTCTAATGACTGATAATACATAGCACCTTTTTTTGTTCTTGTTGGCCATTTGTATATCTTCTTTGGATAAATATCCAGTTAATTTCTTTGACTATTTTTTATTTGGGTTACTTTCCTTTTTATTGTTGAGTTGTACGAGCGTTTATATGTTTTGAATAGTAGAGCCTGTTTTAGTCCGTTCTGGCTGCTATAACAAAATACCTTAGACTGGGTAAGTTATAAACAACAGAAATGCATTGCTCACAGTTCCAAAGGCTGGGAAATCTAAGATCAAGGGAATAGCAGATTCTCTGTCTGGTGAGGGCTGCTCTGCTTCAAAGATGGTGCTTCATCACCACATCCTCACATGGCCAAAGGGGCAAGGAAGCTCACTTGAGCCTTTGTCATGAGGGCACTAATGTCATTCACAAGGGTGGAGCCCTCATGCCTTAATCACTTCACAGATGCCCCGCCTCCTGATTCTATCACATTGCGTATAAGCTTCCAATATATAAATTGTAAGGAGATACCAACATTCAGACTGCAGCCGACCCTTCTCAGATAATTCATTTGAAAATATTTTCCCTATTCTACAGGTAGTCTTTTCAGTTTCTTCATAATGTCCTTTGATGCATAAAGGTTTATACTTCTTAGCCAGGCCCCATGGCTCACACCTGCAATCCCAGCATGGGATTACCTGAGGTTGGGAGTTCGAGACCAGCCTGACCAACATGAAGAAGCCCCATCTCTAGTAAAAATACAAAATTAGTCGGGCATGGTGGCATACGCCTGTAATCCCAACTACTCCGGAGGATGAGGCAGGAGAATCGCTTGAACCCAGGAGGCAGAGGTTGCAGTGAGCCAAGATTGCGCCACTGCACTCCAGCCTGGGCAATAACAGCAAAACTCCATCTCAAAAAAAAAAAAAAAAAAAGTTTGTACTTCTCATGAAGTCCAATTTATTTTTTTTCTTTTGTTGCTTATGCCTTCTGTGTTACAATAAGAAACTGTTACCGAATTCAATGTCACACAGATTTATAGAAGAGGTTTACAATTTCAGCTTGTGCATGGAGGTGTCTGTTCCTTTTTGGGTTGATTTTGAAGATGGGGAGAGGTAGGAGTCCAACTTTATTTTTCTCCATGTGGATATCAAGTTGCACCACCAGCATTTTTTGGAAAGGCTATTTTTTCCCATTGAATTGTCTTGGATGAACTATTATAGCAAATAAAAAAATGAAATCTATTATCTGACTGACGTTTTTTCTAACCTCAGAGTTTCCTAAGAGTCATTTCTTGTGTTTTTCACTGGACAGTATCTCTTAAAAGTTTGGTTGTTTTTAGTTGTCATGTTCAAAATGATCTAAAGGAGACACAAAAGCTGAGTGTTGAAAAATGTCAGGTGTGTCCTCTGTAAGGACACACATACCCTACAATGTGTCTGTGTGCCCGTTGTGCCACTCCTGAAATGCTCCAGCCTTCCCTTTACCATTTAAGACTCAATTCCGGTCTCTGCTCCTATGCTGAAGTCATCCTGAGCCTCCTCTGTGCACCGACTGGGCTTCTGAAATTGGTATTTTACATGCTTCTATGAGTGGATTTTTCTACACTGAGGTATAATTACCGATTTGATTCATGTGCCCCCTCCCACGTTTCTCTGCGCAGATGGAAGGCCGTGCTCATCTTTCCAACGTGTACATCTTCCCCTGGCAGAATGACCTGGCTGTGACTCCCCCTGGGGTGCTGCCCCCACCACCAGGGAGCATGGGGAGTGCACATGCTGTCCTAGTTTGTCCTTGCTAATGGAGGGCACACCTGGTATTCTGTTTAGAGAAGAGGCACGCAGCACCTACCACCCCACAGTGGGCCACCAGAACAGTCGCTCATGGTGGAGAATGATCCTGCTTCCACTGCAGTGATGTCTACTTTGGGACACGTTGGCTTCTAAAGAAAAACACTATATTAGCTTTCATAAAAATTCCAAAAGCTCCATTTAGTAATTATTGAGAAAGCATCTGTCACACAATCAGTCAGAATTAGGATCCATGAAGGAAAAGAGTTAGATTGATGGTTGGGGCAACCTGGCTCTCTGCCTCTAAGATGGAAGACCTGTGTCTCCCACGCTCCTACCTTTCCCCTTTCCCCGGCACCATGACTCAGGCGCTCAGGCAGTAAATCCAGGGCTCATGGGGTCTTCTTTACGTTCCGTACTTCTGGTGACTTACCTCTTAGTTTCTCTTCCTGTTTCGCATTCCTGCTTCAGTCCTCTGCCACATCATTGAGGAGCACCCTCGTCCCTCCTCCCTGTGCTGCCCATGGCACTTGTCCTGGCTTCCTGAATGGTCCAGTCTTCTCTCACTGACTGGCAAGTCTCAGTTCATCCTTAGAATTGGTTCCAGCCTCGCCTCCGGGGCTCCTGCGGGAAGGTGCCTTTGCTCCGCAGCCCCTCTCCTGCCCACCATCCTGGCCCTGCACTCAGCCGGTGTTCATGGTTCACACAGCCTACATGTACTTTTGATATTTTGCTTCTTGTGCCTGTGTTGTGACATCAGCCTGGCGAGTTTTTGCCTCCAGACCCCAGCGAGTTCCTCCTAATCAAATAAGTGGCTCCTCTTCCCACCCTCATCCCAAACTCAACGTCAACACCATGATTTTAAAATCAACATGTCAATTTCCATGCTTATTTATGCAGGCTCTTATGGTAGCTGCTTACAGCTTCACATTTGGAAAACTTATCTCCACAATATAATTAGAAAGCCACTCCAGAACAGGGATTGGCTTATATACTTCTCATTCTTCAACCTATGTAGCACCAGTAGGAACTCAGACAAAGTTATTGACGAATAAGGTGAAATGAATTTATCTAAACATTCAGCCTCCAGTGTTTTTAGCCTTTGTGATTTTGAGAACAACATTGTCTAACCTCATGGTGTTAACAGACATTGGAAAGTTTCAGTGTCTCAAGTGACTTAGGGTGGATTGACCTGGGTAAAAGACAGGAAAACAAAGAGAAACAGGAATTGAAGGAGATTCCTGGAGAGGTTTCTGGAATGAAAAGTTCTTGGGGTTTTTGACCCTAGAAACCACAAACTTTGTGGTCCTGGTGTTAAGGACAGAACTGCTGAGCCTCGAGGAATGTGTGCACACTAGTCTCTGAGTGCCATGACCTGACAGCGTCTGCAAATAACGTCTCATGTGATTAAAGCCAAAGCATGACCTCAGGGATGGGGACTCCTGGCACATAGCAGCTTAAAACTCCAGGGAGAGTGAGTATTTTCTTTACTTGAAAGCACTCTTTGCATGAAAGAAGAATGCACACTCGGGGGCTGCTTTCGTACTCACTGTTCATTTAACACTGGTTTGTAAGATGTCATGGTTGAGAAGGAGAAAAGAAAAGGTATCTTCAATGATTAGTTTTGTTTTCCTTTGTCGTAAGATAGCAACTGAGGAGTGATTTAAGGAGGTCTGAGATGTGTGCTTAAGATAATCCTTTTAAAATGGTAATTAATCATGACTCACAGATGACTCTATCAAAACAATATCTTACATTTTATAGAGCTTCAACTTTTCCAAGTATTTTTATGTCTTTTATCTATTTACTTTTCAAGGAGAGGCCGGATCCAGCACACCAGCTTCCCATGCATAGGTCTTTCTGCTTTTCCATGGTTTTGTGTGCATAAATACATAATTTGGGTCACCCGCTTAATTTCAAATAATCCTTATTAAACACTGAGTATTTGTTAACCATCTTTACATTTGCTATTTCATTGACAAGGAAATATGGTTCAAACATACACATTTACTCTCTTCTCAATAATTCCTGACCTCCACCCTCACCAAACTAAGTTGCAAGAAAATTGGGACCTATTTGGAAGATAATCTTTGTTCTTCTACTCTGCACATATTTGCCCATTTATGATATTTGTGGAAGGCAGGAAGAAGTTTCTCATCTTTTCATTTTTGGCAGACTTATTGCCTGAGAGCTTTGGAGTGTCAGATACCTCAGCCTATGAAACACCATCTGCTACTGGACAGAGACTCTGCCTTGAGGCCCCAACATTCTCTGCCCTGGTCTTCTGGGCTGAGCCATCCATCTTTTTCTAACTGTTTTCACTGAGCTGAGGAGAAATGCTAAGCAGTCAGGCTGAAATGAAAATATCTCACCGCCCGCTCCCATCCATAAGAGAACCAGGTGCGTTTGCAGCATGGATCCTTCATCACTGTGCCAGTGACCTTATTTTCTTGGGACTAGATACTCTATTTAGATACTCTATTGAGAAAAGGGGCTCCTTCCTCATTAAATCACTTCCTCCATTAAATGAGTCTGTTTCTGAGATTCTAAAAGTAAATTCAGCCAGGTCTAAGGATATTCGGACCCAAGGTGAAAGGTAGGTTGTTCTTGTGTGGATGGAAGGAAGAAAATATGCTGGGGACCCCTCGATGTCCTGTGGAGGGACTGGGGGTGAGAAGAAGGGATAAGGGTGTGGGGCTTGCGGGAGCCTAGTGGGGCTGGGAGGGAGCTGGGGGGCAGGTGCTGGGCTCGTACTTGCACATGGTGAATGCATGGCCCTGCCAGGACACCCAGGGGAGCTTGTCTCAGGGGCCAATTGACAACCGGAGGCCCGTGCGGGAAAGATTTGGAGGCTGAAGACCAAGCAGGGAGCCAAGTGGGCACAGGGAGCTCTTGGGAAAGGCAGAACGGGAGTCATCCCTGCTGCCAAGCAGACAAGGTGGCCATGGACCGTCAGAGAGGAGCCACGCAGAATCAGCCTGGGGGCTTCTGTCTTTCTATATCTTTGACTCAGTTGGGTCCAAAATAGACAAAGTGAGCTCAGCTTCCAAAATCAGCATGTGACCATGGCGAAAATCTGGAGAACAGGTTGATGAGTGTTTGCGGCACGCTGGAGCAAGGTCATTCCTCTGCTCAGAGTCTAGGAAGGAACCGCGCCCTCCACTAAGGCCCTGAGAACTGTCCAGGCCCTGGGTTTTGCCTCTTGCAGCCCCTAGAATAGAACTTGCAGAGACCTTACAACTCTGTGGCTGACCAAATGCAAGTGGCAACATTGTCCACACACAGCCTTTGCCCCGTTGTCTGCTGATCTGCAACCCAACCCTGCACTCTGTCCAGAAACAAAACTCCCTCTCTGAGTTTGGAGAAGCATGAGTATATGGAGTAGAGGCTGAGACATAAAACAATGTCTGAGACTGGACCCTGTAGAAAATCACCATACCCTGGGAGGCCATGGGTGTTGATGTCCGCGTACAGACAGAAACGTGGTAGATGTGAAAAGTGACTGACCACAGTCCTAGGAACTCTGTCCTGCTGCTGAGGGGTGCCTGAGAAGGAAGGACTGATGCCGAGAAGATCCTTGATGCTTATTTACTGTGGTTTCCTGTTTCTCAAGATGGAAGACACAATGCCACCGGTCATGCGGTCTTCCCAGGCTGCACCCTCAGTGAAGATGATAATGAACGAACTACTGTGCACGTGTATGTGCCTGCATGTGTGCATGTATGTGTGTACATGTGCATGCGTGCCTGCGTGTGTGTGCATGTGTGTTTGTGTTTTTAAATTAACCATGCAGGTTGCTCTATCTTGATGAAACTTCCAATGTTGAATGGCTGTGCCTACAACTTTAAGGCCTATGTGACCGCCAATTTCTAAAAGCAGCATCAGGGCCAGAGACGGCAGCTTATGCCTGTAATCCCAGCACTTTGAGAGGCCGAGACGAGCGGATCACCTGAGGTCAGAAGTTCGAGACGAGCTTGGCCAACATGGTGAAATGCCGTCTCAACTAAAAATACAAAAATTAGCTGAGTGTGGTGGCATGTGCCTGTAGTCCCAGCTACTGGGGAGGCTGAGGCAGGACCATCACTTGAACCCGAGAGGTGGAGGTTGCAATGAGCCGAGATTGCACCACTGCACTCCAGCCTGGGTGACAGAGCAAGACTTCGTCTCAAAAAAGTAAATAAATAAATCAAAATAGCACCAGTAGCTTTTTTCCTCCCACCTCCTCTCCTTCCTTCATTTAAACTCACCAGGAGCTGATGGAGGCGCCGGTGAAGATACAGGGCTCATTTTGAAAATTGGAATAGAAGAATAAGAAAATTCTTTTTTGAGAGAAAGAGACAGAAAGAGACATACATATCTAGGGGGGCTTAAACAACAGACATTTATCTTCTCACAGTTTTGGGGGCCAACAGTCCTAGGTGGAGGCCCCTGCAGGGTTGGTTTCAGGTGGGGGCTTTCCTCCAGACGCATGGGTGACGCCTTCTCAGTGTGCTCTCACGTGGCCATTTCTCTGTGTGCACAGAGAGCAAGAGAGAGGTCTCTGGTGCCCCTTTCTCTTCTTATAAGGACACCTGTCCTCTTGCCCCACCCTGATGACCCCATTTGACCTTGACAACCTCCTTAAAGTCTCTATCTCCAAATACAGTCACATTTGTGGGGACACAATTCAGCCCATGACATGTGGTCCTGAGGAGGGGTTTTGGGTACTTAAGGGTCTGGAAGTAAGCTTAGTGGGTACAGACGTATGACAAAGCATAGCACATTCAGCAATAATTGCACTCACTCAAAAATGATGGGATAAAGTTAAAGCTGAACAAATATTTGGTCTGTTTCCCCTCAGGCACTGATCCCCACGTGCAGTGATAGGCTATTTAGGTGCACTAAGTACAGAAGACAAACAGAGCTAGGGGCCCTTCTGCATTTGCAGGAGGCCTCCTCCAGGGAGGACAGCTTTGTGACCTTCCAATGCTCCAGGAGAAGGCGTGGTTTTCAGGTTGAGTGAGAATGGGAAGCTCATGGCACACCATGGTGCAGTTATTTGGTGAAGTGAACCAGGGGAAATGGCACCCCAGGGGGATTATGGAGACAAATGTAGCATGCCTTTCATTTATCCTGATGGTTTTGAGCCTGGTTTTCCTGGGGAGACCAGCATGCCTTCTTCGGCTCTGAAGAAAGGATGGTGACGACCAGACGTGCAAGCAAAGCAGGCAGCAGTGCCCCCTCCCCAAGAACAGGGCACCCACCTGCAGAACTCCTCAGGCCTAGGTTCCCACCAGGGCTCGGCACTCGCTTGACTCTTAGCCCTGCGGCACATGAGCGTTGCTGGCTCTATTTCCAGACTTCAGATTAAAGCTCTTCATGATTGCAAACCCACTACAGAGGCTTTGTGGTTCAGCTTCCAGCTGGGAGTCAGCTGCCCGGGCCAGCCATCTAAACCCTGAAGTCAGAACAAGAAATCCTGCCGCTGAGAACCATGCCCAGAGGCTGGCACTAGTGGGAAGATTTGTGAGACTCTTCTCAAGCATCCGGACCGTGGAGGGGAGCGAGGTCGCTGCCCGGGCGAGTCTGGCAGGCTCGTGGGCCTGGACAACGCTTCTGCGAAGGACCCACTGGCAGGAGGATTTGCCAGGTGGACAGGCAGCCCTGGATATTCTGACCTGGACTCCACTCACTTGGCCTCTCGAAGTATTACAGGTGGTTCTGGCTCTGTCGGCAGCAGGAAGTCTGTAAATGTAGCTGTAAAAATGTGAACAGGCATCCCCAAAATCCTTAAAAATCCTCCAGAGCCCACTTTGCCTGGCTTCTATTTCAGAGCATAACTTCCTATCCGTCTCCTATATTACATGAGTTGAGATTCTGTTTTAAAGGTTGATGCATGACTTTAAGCAATGGATTAATTTAATAATAGTAAGTGAAATGGAAAGGCTGCATCTCAGAATTTTGAAAGAGCCTAAGGAATCCAATTCCTTTGTTTTATAAGTAACAAATCCAACAGCCAGAGAAGTAAAGTGAGTTTCCCAGGGTCACCCAGCTAGTTAATATAACCACCTGTTGCACTGTGGAACCTTAGGGGAAGGGGTCATGGCTCATTTAGTTTGGAGCCTGGCACATAGTAGGTGTGGTGGGTGGTATTCTTCTGAATTACTCATTCCCTTTCTGTGTGAGTGCCTTACCTACCCCACCACTGACATTTACCATGCAGAGCCTGCCTGTAGGAGTTCACTTCCCTGTCTCATTGACACTGGACTTGACCATGTGCCTTGCTCTGGCCAGTGGGGCATGAGTGTGTGACAGGGTGCTGGTTCTGGGCAGAAGGATTAAGAGGCAGCTGACATTTCTAGTAGCTTTTCACTCTTTTTCCTCTGCCAGAACAACAGGATGTCCTGGATAGGGGCTGTTCTTCAGCCTAGATTCTGGCCTGAAGAAAATGCAGAGGACAGACCCACAGGCAACGTGCAGCCAAGATATAACGTGTTGAAGGAATGAACTTTTATTGTTGTAAGTGGCTGAGATCTTGAGGCTCTTGTTCCAGTGACCAAGTTGACAGACACAGTGGTGTGCAGTCACTATAGGTTGAAGTAATGGAAGAATAAATAACCAGGCATAAAGGTTGTTTCTTTCCTTGCCCTCTAGATACTGTGGTGTTCATCTGGATTTCAGGCCACTCCTTTTATAAGGAGTGGTTTATGGGGCTAAACTAGAAGAATTTGGGCATGGAAAAGGGATACCAAGATGAAGGAGCGTTCTTGAGAATACAGCCTGAGGCATGTGTGGACCCAGAGTGGTGACACTGCCAATATGTATGCTTTGCACAGCTCTGCAGATGACCAGCCTCAGCAGTGTGACCCACTGAGCATCAGCTCCTGCTGCTGCCACTTCTGGCAGGTACAATGAGTAAAGCCATTGTCTCGCCTGGAGGAGACTAAAAGCAGTTCCAGTGAAATGGTTAAAGCAGAGTGTTACACGTGTTGGTGAGCCTGTGCCTCCCCTGCCATCCTGACGAGTGTGTTGTTTTGCCCTCTCTTGTCCTCAGAAGTGAGGTGATCCTTCCTGGATGATGAGAAACATGGTTGCCCTAGAGATGGCTTAGCCCCAAGTGCAAAACTAGTTTATCTAGACAGTAACAGATAGGACTAGCTGAAGCCTAAGCAAAAAGCCTTTAATTACTTTGGGTTGAAGATAATTAAAATGAATTGATATGAAAAGAACTTATTATATATCTATCTGTCCTACTGATAATAACTCAAATACACACATTACTTAAATATTGCATTTGCATACCTGAACGTATGTGTAGAAATAAAACAGGATCCTGAATTCATACGTTTGTGTTTTCAATCCCTCATCACAGGACCCCTTTTCCATGTCTAGGTGACAGGGCAAAATTGGGTTTTGGTTCTAGGCAAATGATCATCCCAGCGTGATCTCTGCTTGATCCTGGGACTCTGCTCACCTGAGTTATGCTCTCAACCTGGATGGGTCAAGGCAGCTTTTCTCCCTGGTGAGCTGCAGGCTTTTTTAAGTCTGTCATCATGACGCGGAGGACAATGACATGTAGATGGCGACTGAGCCCAGAGGAAAACCAGCATACCAAGTTAAACCAAGATGAGTGCATTAGTCAGAGTTTTTCTGTGAAACAGAACTGACAGGATACATGCATACATACATAGACAAATGTGAATATCGATATATAGATATATGAGAGGGGATTTATTATGGGAATTGGCTCACATGGTTATGGAAGTCTCCCTCTGTTCCCTCTGCAGGTTGGAGAACCAGGAAAATTGGTGCTGTAATCTAGTCCAAGGCAGAAGATCTGAGAGCTGCGGGGCTTGGGAAGGGGCTGGTGTAAGTCCTGGGGTCTAAAGGCCCCGGACTCAGGGGAGCTGTGATGTCCGAAGGCAGGAGAAGATGAGTGTGTGCCCCTGCTCAAGCAGAAAGAGCTGATGTGCCCTTTTTCTGCTTTCTTGTTCTATTTGGGCCTTCAGTGGATTGGATGGTGCATACCCACATAGCTGGGGGCAGATCTTTACTCAATTTACCAATTCAAATGTTAATCTCTCCCGGAAACACCCTCACAGATGCGACTGGAAATAATGGTTATGCAAGCTTCTTCAACCCGAGGCCTGCGGACTGCATGCGACCCAGGACAGCTTTGAATGCAGCTAACATTAAACATTCTTTCTTAAAACATTATGAGATTGTGTGTGCATGTGTGTGTGTGTGTGTGTGTGTGTGTGTGTGTGTTTTAAAACTCATCAGCTATTGTTAGTGTCAGTGTATTTTATGTGTGGTCCAAGACAATTTTTCTTCTTCCAATGAGGCCCAGGAAAGCCAAAAGATTGGACACCTCTGAGTTAAAAGGACCTGGGCGTCCCTTAACCCAGTCAAGTTGACACCTAAAATTAACTATCACAAAATTAACCAACCGAGTTATTTGGGCACTGGCCTCCGATGACCTGCTGATCTGCCAGCACCTACTCAGCCTGATAATGCAGACCCATCTCTCTGCTTGCAGCAGTGGAACCATTTCCCAGGCTGGCTGCTCCATGACCTCACCAGACTCCCAGGCTGCCCACGCCCAAAGGAATCCATTTTCAAGCATCTGAATTTATGGCACTGTTGAATGGCTGCCATTTACTATTAGAGTTTCACTGTATTCCAAACTCCTATGACTTCCTGAAAATGGTCTTTTAAAGAGCAGAATCTTCAACAGGGTAAGGGGAGATGGTGAATTCTGCAAAGCTGAGCTTGCAATGAGGTGATAATCTGTTCTAGGATCCAGCAGAGGAAATGAGAGCCTAGTAGGATGCTCTCGAGGTCTAAAAAATAAAATGAGTACATTAGAAATACCTACTGATTATTTTCACTTTTCAACTATAAATTTGACACTGGAATCAACGATAATTTAGGAGCAGAAAAAAAAATGTGCTTGGGATAACTGAGATGGCCTCAGCTGGGACCATGTCCTCTTTAGTGTGAGTCAAATCATCCTAATTCGCACTGCAATAGGTTTCTTTCCCTCCATTCTAGCAACCAGAAAATGGCATCTGAATTAAATGTTAAAATATGGGACTCTTATATTTAGCCTCTAATCTTAATCTTGTTACAATTATTTCCTTGCAAAAAAAATTGCAAAACATTGCCGAATGAGGTGCTGTTGTTTCTTTCCAAATGGTAGCTGCTTTTCTTTCTGAGGTTTAAAGTTTGCCATCAAATAGTAAGGGCAAAAAGTGAAGCCTTTCCCCTGAGCTATGAAATCCTGGGCCAGGCACTTGTCTTTCTTGGGAGTCAGGATCTCTCTCTCTAAAGTTATGCCTGGACTGCAGCGTCTCTAAGACTCTTTTCAGCTCTGACAGCCTGCACCTGTGTGATATGGTTTGGCTGTGTCCACACCCAAATCTCATCTTCGATTGTAGCTCTCATAATTCCCACGTGTCATGGGAGAGACTCAGTGGGAGATGATTGAATCATGGGGGTGGTTTTCCCCTTACTATTCTCGTGGTATTGAATAAGTCTCATGAGACCTGATGGTTTTCTAAAAGGTTTTCCCATTCGTTTGGCTCTCATTCCCTCTTGCCTGCTGCCATATAAGATGTACCTTTCACCTTCCACCGTGATGATGAGGCCTCCTAGCCATATGGAACTGTGAGTCCATTAAACCTCTTTTTCTTTATAAATTACCCAGTCTCAGGTTGGTCTTCATCAACAGTGTGAAAACAGATGAATACACCCTGGTTCTCAAACACATTTTTATCCCATGCAGTCAAATCTCTTGGAGCCCTTTCCACAAGGTCTCTGGTCTTGGTGAGCCACAGCCCAGCACGTGATGGCCCTGGAGGCTGTATCCCACCTTTGCTTATTATTTTCCTCTTTCTTGGTACCTCTTATTTGGTACCACTCTTGCCGACCTTTTCCTGTTTCTATGACTTCCTCTTGTATAAAGTCCTTTCTTCTTCACCCTTAACACTGGGTTTGCTGAGGCTCACTAGTTGCCAGCCCCTTGCTAATTCCAGGACATGCACGGTTGGCTGAAAGCAAAGTTCTTACCCTTGAACAAATCCCCCCGAGGTGAAGAGGCAGGAGGCCAACCAGCCTCACACGCTGTGCCTGGTGCTGTGATGGGGTCTCCACGACCCAGTACCGGGGGCTAGAGGAACCTGGGAGGCTGGATCAAGGCCTCTCAAAAGTGCCCGTGTTTGAGAGGGGGGACCCTTAAATAAGCTGGACTCTTCCACTTGCACTAGACAGAAAAGTGCACTCTTGGCTTAGGAGTGACTAGAGATTTCCAGTGAAAGGTTATTGCCAATTAGGAGGAAGCAGAGGAAGCTCGGCCCACAGTGAGGGGCTCTGTACACCCCACTGAGAAGCACAGGTTTTACCCACAAGTCCTTCACCCAGCGGCTGACTGTGATCTGACGGGTTCAGTTTGGCAAATAGAATGAGAGAAGACAATTGAATGGAGACCATTTAAAAGACTATTGCAACAATCTAGGCAAGACGACAGAACGGAACACTTTTTAAGACCGGACAGTGACAGTGTTCAGGGAAGGATTTGGAGGGGGTTGTAGAGTGGAGCTGGAGCAAGAGAGGAGTCCAAGGATGACCCTAAGTTTCCAGTTTAGGACACTGTGAGAAGCGACCCTAGAATACAGCAGACAAGAGGGATAACTTTAGGGGCTGAAGAGTAGGAAATAGTGAGCTTGGCCTGGAGTGTGTCGCATCACAGTGCCTGGGAGCATTTGGAGAACTAAGAGGAGACAGAAGAAAGGTGTGCCCCAGGCCTAGGAAGGTGAGCCCTATGGCAGAGGACATGTCTACAGCAGAGATGCTTGAGAGAGGCTGTGGAAGACAGCAATGACCAGTGTGCCTGGATCTGGCGACCAGGAGGCTGTCAGCGACTTTAGCAACAGCAGTTTCCTGAGAGAGAGCAGGGCAGGAATCAGGGACAATAGAAGAGTGGGTACTACTTGAGGGGTCACCGAAACGGGACCTCTCTCCCCTCCTAGAATACTTCTGATTACTTAAACTACAATGAGACACTAGAGCAGAGAGGGGTTGGTGACAATGTTTGATGTACCCTCGGCCCTCTGTCCATGCAATGAGATGCGACCACATGGTCTTTGGCCTCCAGCCATCTAAGCTCTGCATCCTGAGCCCCCGTGGCTGGGAGGGACGACAGGCCGGTGTGCATCCTCTGCAGGTGTGCCCTGTGCAGAGCTTGGGGCTGCCGTTCCGGCAGAGCGCTGGTTGCTCTGACCTGTCTTATCACTGTGTCTGGGCTGGGGTGAGAGGTGGTGAGGGAAAGCTTGTGATTACTTACCCCAGAGCAGCGCCTTGCTGCCTCTGCCTATGGCCCCTCCAGACACAACTGAGCAACAGTGTATCATGGGGGAAAGAGGATCTGTGGATCCACTGGGTTTTCTTTTGGTGCATGCAGGAGAAATAAATGGCAAGAGGGAGTGAGCGGCTCCCTTCCCACGGGGGCTTCCAAGTGAGTGCATTTGTGGTCCTCGTGCAGAGCTGAGGAGAGGCTGTTGTGCAGGGAAGAGCCTGGTCTTGCCTATGGACCCTGGACATGATTCCCATTAAGGGGACAAGCACTAGTGGCGGGTCTCAGGAGGCCCACCTCTGTGGGATGTCCCAGATGACCCCATCCTCATGGAGAAAGTGAGAAAGCCAACACAGGGACCAGGGCACACAACTTGTATAAGTGAGGGGAGGGGTAGGAGGGTGCCTTGGGAGGGACAGATACAGCACCTGGCATTGCTGAAGTTCTCGGAAGAGGGCTGGGAGAAGTGGAACACCAGGGAGAGGGCACAGCGTGGGCTCAGGAGGGTTCAGAGAGGCCTCCAGGCAGCCTGGCCTGCTGCCTTGGGGAGCAGACTGCTGGCAAGCCGGCCCGAGGAGCCTCTGAACCCATCCTGTGAGATGCAGAAGTGAGAATTCCAGGCTGAGAAAGGGCCTGTACTGAGCCCCTGGTCCAGGCTCACCCACACTGTTCAGGAAGCAGACAGGATGGCAGGGGTGGGGTGGGGGGTTTCATGTGAGTTTTTGTCATAGGAAAGGTGCAGCGTTCTGGGGTTTTTGGGAGAGTTTCTTCACTTTCCCAAGTCTCCTGCTGACTTTGTTAAGGCTGCTGAGCTGGGAGCTAGAGGTGTTTCCAGCTGGGCATGGGGGTGGGGGTGGCATTGGAGAGCTGGAGGGAGACAGAAAGAGGCAGCCTGATTGCAGGCTGGAATGTGTGCGGCTGGGGCCAGCCCCGCTCCTCCTCCAGCACTGCTTTGTTTTGTCTGGACTGCTTCGCTCGGCCTGGAATTCCTGGGGGCTGCCTTCAGTCCAGGGCATGTGCTTCCTGGCACATGGGGAGACCCCCTTCTCCCCTTCAGGTTCTGTGGGGCAGCTTCTGGTGGGCTTCCTGGGGGTCCAGCGAGACTAGAACAAAGGCTCGCTGGGCTCTGTCCTGGCACTGGAAGGCAACTGAGAAGCAAGTGGAGAAAATCCCCACAGGCAGCCCCTGAGATAAGGAGAAGCCTGGGTCTCCCCACCTGGTGCAGCTGGGCGTCCACCTATATATCAGCCAGGGTGCTGTCCAGATGCTAAGACAGCTGTGTAACTGGCCCCCTTTTCACCCATCTAGGGCAGGCAAGGGCAGTGAGGATCACACTGCAATTCGTGAGAATCAGGTTAACTGAACACTCCCCAGACAAAGCCCCCCGCAGCCCAGGAACCACACAGCGACTTCTGGGGAGCTGCAGTTTTAGGGCATGGTGGCCTGAGACTGAGTGGAAAGGGGAGTGAATCGTGGGCACCTGTGGATCCACTGAGGCTGAGGGTTCAAGATATTCATGTCAGGATGGGATGCGGGTGAAGGAGCCCTCTCTAGACTTGGATTTTGAAGTCACCCCTGTGGTAGCTATGAACTTCACATCTAGAGCTTGTTTCCAGCCAAACATGCTGAGACTATATTGTGAAAAAACAAAGAGAAGAATCCCAAACCCCACCACTCCAGAAGGAAAGAGATTCTCAGCTGGCCAGAAGTTTCCAGAGTCCTAGGTGGGCAAGGCCACGCACCTGCTTCTGAAGAGCTCTCAGAACATCAGGAAGTCAAGGAGGTGCAGGCAGGAAAATGGTAGTGTACAGGGAGGGGCTGCACTGGGGAAGAGATGACGGACGTGGCCCGGCAAAGCCACAGAGGCTGAGATGACATGGGCACTGTGTGTCCACAAAAGACAGACCATGTAGAGAGAGGAACGGAAGGTGAGGGGCACAGGGTGAGGTGCAAGGTCACAGTTGAACACCCAGCTGTGCCATTTACTGGCTCCATGGCCTGGGAGAGTCACGAGGCCTCGATGTGCTGCTCCCTCTTCCTCCCGCTGTGGACAGGGCCATTGATGGCACCTCCCCCAAGGGAGGGTCAAGTGGGGCTTTGCACATGAAGTGCTCATCTCAGGGCTTGGCACACAGCCAATGCTAAATATAGCCTAAGGGAAATGCAGCCCACCCCAGCTGGATGTTGTGATGTTGGCTATAGAAGCAGGTGAAGGCTTTGGCCAGTGCCTGACATGATCTAAGCCAGCCCCTTTTGAGCCCCTTGTAGGGGTGTGTCAGGCCAGTTGAAGCAGCAGATTGGGACACAGAGACGGCCTGAGTGAGAGATGCTAACCAGCTGGGCTGATGAGTCTTGCAGCCCCAACAATCCTGGCTCTAGGCAACCCCTCACCTGCCACACCACCCTTCTCCACCCGGCATCTGTCTCAAGTGCACAGTCATGAACAGAACACAGGCTGGTCATAGGCAAATTATGGGCAGATCATTGGCAAGTCATAGGCAGGGCCTGGGCAGGTCACAGGCAAACCACAGGCAGGTCACAGGCAAGTCACAGACAAATCATGGGTGGATCCTGAGAAGGTTATGGGTGCTTGTTCCATCTGCCCCCCTTGCCCATGCTCTCTTCTCACTCTAAGAGCCCAGGTTGAAGAGCCCAGGTTTCTGGTCTACCATTTCCCTCCTTAACAGAAGCAAATCCACCCCCTCAGCCTGGCGCCATCCTGTGGTCATGGTCAACCTCATAGTACATCCATTTGCGGCCATACATTATTTCACTGCTGGAACAAAAAGCCCTTGAAGGCAGGCCCACATCTTGGCCATTTTTGCCTCCTTCATGAAACAAGGTCAGCAGGTGTCCCATGAAGGGCTATTGACAATATGATAAAAGGATTACTGAAAAGCTTCTGTTTGAAGGACAGAGGTTTAGAGGACAGCCCTAGTGGCCCCAGTGGCCCCATTGTCTGGTGAATCAATAAGATTGTGGTACCCGACGGCTCTGGGTTTTGGAATAAGCTGCCCCCAGCTCCCCAGAATCCTGTAGAATTCTGCAGAATCCCCCTTTCTGTCTGGCAACTCCAGAAAAAGCTATATAAATTTTCTGTCAGAATTTCTGCTCTGCAAAATGGGATTGGGAATATCTCCTCCCATGAGTGGGTCTGTGCATTGGAAGAGGTGGTGCAGAGCCTGCTGTGCCACATCAACAGCTGGTGTTATGCACAGACCAGGCAGCCCGAGCATGCGTGGGACCCGCCATCCATTCCAGCAGCCGAAATCCTGAGAGCAGGTGTCTGCCTCTGTCACACCAGAGGTACTGGCTTCTCACTGGGTCCCAGTTACTGCTGGTTAAATCCAACCCCAGGGAAAGGGGCATAATGGTGAATTTTATGTGGCAATGTGGCTGTGCAGTCTTGAGGCAGAATTGCTGCTTCTCAGGGAAATCTCAGTCTTTGCTCTTAAAGCCTTCATCTGATTGGATGAGGCCCACCCATACTATGGAGGGTACTCTGCTTACAGTCAATTGATTGAAACGTTAAGCACTTCACAGACTGCAACACAGAAGCCCTGCCTGGCAGCAATAAATAGTTTACCAACCAAAAAAGAGCCTTGGACTAGACAGATTCACAGATGAATTCCATCAGCAGTACAAAGAACAGCTGGTACCATTTCTGCTGAAATTATTCCAAACAACTGAAAAGGAGGGACTCCTTTCTAAATCATTTTATGAGGCCAGCATCATCCTGATACCAAAACCTCGCAGAGACATAACAACAAAAAAAGGAAACTTCAGACCTATATCCTTGATGAACACAGATGCAAAAATCCTCAATAAAATACTGGCAAACTGAATCCAGCATCACATCAAAAAGCTTATCCACCATGATCAAGTTGGCTTCATCCATGTGATGCCAAGTTTGGTTCAACATATGCAAATCAATAAATGTGATTCATTATATAAACAGACTAAAGACAAAAATCACATGATTTATCTCAATAGATGCAGAAAAGGCCTTCAATATAATTCAATGCCCCTTCATGTTAAAAACTCCCAGTAAGCTAGGTTTTGAAGGAACATACCTCAAAATAATAAGAGCCATGTATGACAAACCCACAGCCAATATCATACTGAATGGGCAAAAGCTGGAAGCACTGCCCTTGAAAACTGGCACAACAAAAGGATACCCTCTCTCACCACTCCTCTTAAACATAGTATTGAAGTTCTGGCCAGGATAATCAGGCAAGAGAAATAAATAAAGGGTATTCAGATAGGCAGAGAGGAAGTCAACCTATCTGTGTTTGCAGATGATATGATCCTACATCTAGAAAACCCCATTATCTCAGCCCAAAACTTCTTAAGCTGATAAGCAACTTCAGCATAGTCTCCGGATACAAAAGCAATGTGCAAAAATTGCTAACATTCCTATACACCAAAAGGCAAGCCAAGAGCCAAATCATGAATGAACTCCCATTCACAATTGCTACAAAAAGAATAAAATACCTAGGAATACAGCTAACAAGGGAAGTGAAGCACCTCTTGAAGGCGAACTACAAACCACTGGTCAAAGAAATCTAAGATGACACAAACAAACCATTCCATGCTCATGGATAGGAACAATCAATATGAAAATGGCCATACCACCCAAAGCAATTTATAGACTCAATGCTATTCCCATTAAATTACCAATGACATTTTTCACAGAATTAGAAAAAAAACTATTTTAAAATTAATATAGAACCCAAAAAGAGCCCAAATAGCCAAGACAATCATAAGCAAAAAAGAACAAAGCTGGAGACATCACGCTAGCCGACTTCAAACTATCTCACAAGGCTGCAGTACCAGCATGGTACTGGCACAAGGACAGACACACAGACAAACGGAACAAAATAAAGAACCCAGAAATAAGATAGCAAACCTACAATCGCCTGATCTTTGACAAACCTGACAAAAACAAGCAATGAGGAAAGGGGCCCTATTTAACAAATGGTGTTGAGAGAACTGGCTAGCCATATGCAGAAAATTGAAACTGGATCCCTTCCTTACACCACATACAAAAATCAACTAAAAATGGATTAAAGATTTAAATGTAACACCCTAAACTATAAAAACCCTAGGAGAAAATCTAGGCAATACCATTCAGGACATGGGCATAGGCAATTGTAACAAAAGCAAATATTGACAAATGGAATCTAATTAAACTAAAGAGCTTTTGCACAGCAAAAGAAACTATCATCAGAGTGAACAGACAACCTAAGAATGGGAGAAAATGTTTGCAATATATGCATCTGACAAAGGTCTAATATTCAGCATCTACAAGGAACAAATTTACAAGAAAAAAAACAGAACCTCATTAAAATGTGGGCAAAGCACATGACTGGACACTTCTCAAAAGAAGACCTACATGCGGCCAACAAATAAATGAAAAAAAGCTCAACATCACTGATCATTAGAGAAATTTAAATCAAAACCACAATAAGATACCATCTCACACCAGTCAGAATAGCTATTATTAAAACGGCAAAAAGCAACAGATGCTGGCGAGGTTGTGGAGAAGAAGGAAGGCTTCTACACTGTTGGTGGGAGTGTAAATGAGTTCAGCCACTGTGGAAGTCAGTGTGGTGGCCCCTCAAAGACCTGGAGACAGAAATACCATTCAACCCAGAAATCCCATTACTGGGCATATACCCAAAGGAATAGAAATTGTTCCATTATAGACACATGCACGTGTATTTTCATTGCAGCACTATTCACAATACCAAAGACGTGATCAACCCACATGCCCATCAATGATAGACTGGATAAAGAAAATGTGATACCTGTACACCATGGAACACTATGCAGCCATGAAAAGGAACTAGATCATGTCCACTGTAGGGACATGGATGGAGCTGAAAGCCATTATCCTTAGTAGATTAACGCAGGAACAGAAAACCAAATACTGCATTTCCTCACTTATAAGTGGGAGCTGAATGATGACAACACATGGACACGAGTGGGTGGAGGGACAACACACACCGGGTCCTGTCAGAGGGTGGGGGATTGGGGGAGGGGAGAGCATCATGAAGAATAGCTAATGGATGCTGGGCTTAAAACCTAGGTGATAGGATAATCTGTGCAGCAAACCAGCATGGCACACGTTTACCTGTGTAACAAACCTGCACATAAGATTTCTATAATGCCTGGCTTCCCACCTGGCATTATAGAAATGGCCAGACTCATCGAAAAAAAAAATAAAATCTCACAACACACAAAAACAAAACACAGGACTCTAAGGTTATTGTCACATCGGCTGTGTGGCTGATGTCTGCTATAATAGAACCGTAACTCTTCTCAGGATGGTAGGGTTTTGATGTAACCTATACTTCCTGCACACGTACCCTCAAACTTAAAATAAAAGTGGGAAAAAAGAAAAGAAAAAGAAAGAAAAGAAACTCTGCTTGAGGCGCCAGGCTGCTGTCCTGTGCAATTCAAACTCGAGGCTGCAACATCAACTTTTACCTATCTCCAGCCTGCCGGCCTGCCCTCCAAATTCCAAAACTGCCAGCCTCCGCAATCCTGAGAGCCAATTTCTGAAAATAATTTGCTCCCCATCCCCCGCCCCACCAACCCTCTCGATGTCCTACTGGTTCTGCTTCTCTGAAGAAGCCTAACACGAGTTGAGGTGGCACGGGGAGGTCCCACCTCCTTTTAATTAAATGCAGCACGAAGCCACCATCACCAACCACCAACATCTCCCCTGCAGCCTCCTCCTCACTCAGGGGCACTTTCTTCTAGGCCATTTCTAGTTTTCTCCTACAGTCTAGAGCCCCATTTCTTCCGCTTTGAGACCTGTCTCCCGGTATCTTTGTTCCATCCTTTGATTTCAGAAACAAACCTTGTGAAGAATCACGAGGTAGCTCAGAAGCACACTGTACCATATAAACTTTATTATAAAACCTCAGCAAATATAAATATCCAGGTGCCCCTTCGGAATGGAGCCACAGCACCGGACAGGAGAACAGCAGCGGCACTGAGGATGGCGGGGGGCGGGGGGGCGCCGGAGACGCCGGGCAGATTCCCACCCTAACACCCTCCAGCCTGGCTTCCCACCTGGTGTTACAGAAATGGCCAGACTCACCGAAAAAAAAAAAAGATTAAAATCTCGCAACACACAAAAACAAAACACAGGACTCTAAGGTTATTGTCACATCGGCTGTGTGGCTGACGTTTGCTATAATAGAACCATAACTCTTCTCAGGATGGTAGGGTTTTGATGTAACCTACACTTCGATCTGTCATTTACAAAGAAAAGCATGAAGAAGTGGGTTTTTAAAAGGATGCCCACTTGCAAATAACTGAGAAAGATAAAACATAAAATATAAAAAGTCTCTCCTTCAATGCATGAATCTGAAAGAGATGGAAGCACCTTAGCAGGAATTTCATTTTTCCCATTTCCATAGGCAAAGTCCCAAATCAGAATGCAGTCCCCTGGCCAGTGACCCTAGAGATGACGCTGGCTTAGGCGGTGGCTCCAGGTTCCTGGTAAGAGATGCTCGGCAGCTGGAGGGGAGGAAGAGGAGCCTGGGCAGCCTCCTGGAGCTCCCCTGACCTCCACTCAGGAAGCTGGTCACTCCTGATGGCTCGAGGGGCCTTCCCAGTGGGAGGGGAGGCTGGTGACCTTGGGGGTACATATTTTGTATGTTTTCCTTATTTCATGGCCTTTCCTTCTTTTTATAAGGCACCAGACATTTAGCAAGTTCAGCCCCGCCTGTCTTTTTGACTTGATTTAGCCGCAATACAGGCAGGGGTGAGTGCTGCCTCTCCCGCTGTGGAGCCTGCCTTCTGCCTCACGAGCCACAGCTCTGTCTGCCAGGGTGCCACATTTCAGCCTAACAGGAGGGGCTGTGTGCACGGGGACACAGGTCTGCACCTGGGCTCACAGTGAAACGTACATACATACAATCCTGGTCAAAGAGCCTAACATGGTTTTCTTCTTTTGGCTTTGATCTTCCTTGGATGTATTCCGACATAGATTGCACAGCTCATTTGTGGGAAATTTCTCTGCCACGCAGGCACTCTCTCTGCCATGGAAAGCGGTCCTGACTCATAAGTTGGACTTAGAGCAAGTCTTGCAGCACTGCTTGCCATAGAACTTGTGGCTGCACATCCCGTGTTGGGGTACCAGGTAGCACCAGTGGAAGTAGTCTCTGCAGAAGGCATCTGAAAATGAGCAGAGCTGCATTACTCAGTGATCCCGAGCGCAGCGACTGATGTTGCCAGCTAATAGCTCTGTCTGGCAAATAAAAGCGAATTTGTCACGCTCCGCGGCTGCTGCACAGAGGCAGTCCCCGGGTCTGATAGGGGTCCCGTGGAACTTATTATTTTCACAAGACCCTTCTTGGAAGGTTCCTGCAAAACCGAAATTTTCTTCTTGTGCTGAACCCACTCACTCAACCACGCATCTACCCGTTGGAACCTCTGTTGACTGAATTTCAATTCTCCAATTCTCTGGTTGAGACAAACCACTCGCCCTCCTCGAGCCATAATATCTCTGAGAATAGCCTTAGCGGGCGCCCGGCCATCTGTCTCTGCAATGCCGGGGGATTTTGTGTGTGCACAGGGATGGCATTTAGAGGGCACCCAGTGAATAAGGGAGGCTTTTGTTTAACCTAGGGAGAAAAGCTGCTTTAGTTAAGATTGCTTTCTTTAAATACAGTGAACAGCATTGATACAGGAAAGAAGTCACGCTTATGTCACGACCACCTATGTTGTCCTGGGGCGTCATGAGAGGCAGCAGGGTCTGCTCTATGGACCATTTCATTGTAAAACTGGAGAAGATGCAAAGAGAGAAAAGGTAGATCAGACACAAGACCCTAACTCCAGGCCCTCCAAGGAACTGCTCCAGAAACCTCACATTCCAGCCCCATGCCCAGGTCATGCCGAGGGGCCCCATGCACTCACCTTTCTTCTCTGCAATGGGGCAGAAGTGAGTGTTGCAGGCCAGGGAGGCCGAAGGCTTCTGGTGCAAGAGGCAGCCTGAGGCCGGCCGGCCCCCGACCAGGCACTGCACGGACCTCGTCTGAACGCCACCCCCACAGCTGGCTGTGCACTGTGAGAGCAACACACACATGTCACCATGGCCCCAGGCTCTCAGGCACCTGGTCCAACTTGGTGTGCCCACCTTTCTAAGAGGCCTGCTGCTGCAGGCCAGCAAGGGAAGAGCGACTTCAATGGGAAGAGAGCCTCGCAGAGGCAGGTGGAGTTATGGTTGGCCACGATGTGCACGAGCGAGCACCGTCCCTGCTCACCTTTTCCAGAAGCAAGCACCAGGCATGCACTGGGCCAGGCCTCTAGCAGAGCATTCCAAACCACCCAGCTGACATAGCTCCTGGAACCCTTTCTGTTGTTCAGATAGAAGACAGCCTTGAGCGGGGACAGGACTTGCTCAGGCTGGGATTTGAACCGCTAGAGTTGGATTCTACGGTCTCAACAGAGGGTTCCCGGGCTTGGGCTTTGTATGGGCTGAGTTCACTTTTTAAAAAAGTAAGTATACTGCTGGGTGCGGTGGCTCATGCCTGCAATCCCAGCACTTTGGGAGGCTGAGGCAGGTGGATCAACTGAGGTTCGGAGTTCGAGATTAGCCTGGGCAACATGGTGAAACACCGTCTCTATTAAAAATACAAAAAAAATTAGGTGGGCGTGGTGATGGGCACCTGTAATCCCAGCTACTTGGGAGGCTGAGGCATAAGAATCGCCTGAGCCTGGGAGGCAGAGGTTGCAGTGAGCTGAGATCATGCTACAGCACTTCAGCCTGGGCAACAAGAGCAAAACTCCATCTCAAAAATAAATAATAAAAAAATAAATAAATAAATAAATAAATAAATAAATAAACAAACTGATTTAAAAAGCTGATATTCATGGATTGGCATATTATCTCCTCAAATTACAGGCAGCAAGGAAGAACAACCTTAGATCCCTCTGCCAATAAAGTTAGCTACAAGTTATCCTTCTGACTGAAAAACACGAAAAGACTTAACATCTTGGTTTCTATTTACGGTATTTCACAGAACATGGTTGCTGATGTTACCACCTGGGACCTGGTGCAAAGGTGCTTACTTCCCTAACTCTTGTCCCCAGGGCCAGCCCTTGTCACTGCTGGTTGGGGCAAACCCTCATTTCCTCTTGCCTCTGCATTTGAAAGCACCGCCCCCTCCACCCAGACCGTTTGAGGTGGTCTCTCTGTCTACAACTGTGAGTGGCTGGCCAAAATTAATCTCAGGTATGGATAGAAGGAGAAGTGTCTGGAAGGCTAGAGTATTTTTGAGTGTGTCAATGACAGTTGTGTGGCCACAAGGAAACTGGTGCATATCTGGGGATACCAGCCTTGTTCTCTGAGCCTAGCGTGAAAGAAGTAGTGCCCTTCAGGGAATGCCCTTGCCAAGCCACCCTTTCTGGTGATCCGATGGGGAGAAGCTTGACAAGCCAATCTTTACAGTGGCACCATCACCCACACTCCCAGGCCCCCGATGCATAAGGGTGGGCACCGCCAGCTGCTGGGGCTTATTTTGCTAAGGTGTTGGCATCCTATTGAGGCTCCCCCAATACTCAGAGTATCAACAGCACAGGGAGAGAGAGGGAAGGAAGAGAATGAGCTCAGTTAGATTATCTTTCATGAGCTGGCATAATGCACACACACCACAGAACACCAGCGGGACCCATCTGAGATCAACCACTGCAAATAAATCAGGGGTTAGGCAACTAAAGAGACAGAGACACTGGAATCTGTGATTGAGTCATTTGAAAAATAAAACTACCCACTGTCTAGACTAAATCATGTAAATTGTGCTCAAACGAGGCTAGGGTTGGAATATGTTGAAAATGTAAGCAATTACAAGAGCACCTGCAAGAAGATCCGGGTCAGATAACATTTTGGAAGTCCTGGCACATGGTGGGTGAACAAAACAACAAAACTGTTGCTTTAAAATGCAAGGATCACACTGTGAAAAGCCGGGGACATGCATGACTCCCTTTGCTGCCCCAAACCTACAAGAGAGTATGTCAGAGACCATTCCAGCAAGTGACGGCATCAGGCCTGGGGCTGGTTCTCCACAGCCCAAACCAGCCTGCAAGCGAACAACCAGGGACTGAACCTTTCTGGGACCTCCTGCAATCAGAGCTTTGCAAAGTGACTTCAATCGCTGGGGACGGGATTCAGTGATGGAGCAGGTCAAACATCTTTATCTGCCCATTGAGAGGAGAAAAGTTGGAGACACAAATGGCCCTGAAAGTCACAAGCTGGAACTGTTTGTTTTTTCCCCTTTGGATGAAGAATGGCTGAGCCCCTGAGCATGTGTCTGGAACGTATCCGGGAGGCTTACTCCCTTTGCTTCAAACCCAATTTTAGAAAAAGTTGTCAACAATATATGACTATGGAAAGTAGAAAAAAAAATGTGGGGAGATTCACGTTTGATTTCAGAATTATCAGGGTCACAAGGATAGAGCCAGATGTTGCCCATCACTTATTACATCTTTCTGAACATTCTGCAGAACCACATTTCTGCCTTTTTTCTCTGCTGTCTGCATTCCAGACACCCACTTAGCTCACACAGTGCACCGAGAACCTTAGGGCTGTGGTCACCCTGCTGAGACAGCAGGTCGCAGCAACTCTTTGGTCACATCTGCATCCATCAGTGTCCACAACATCTTTTGTTTCTTAGGTTAGATTTATTTTATGATAAGTGGCTCAGGCAGAATTCCATTCTTGCTTAAGATATGCCTCAATTAGAAATCAAGAAATCTCCACATGTGTTTGGTTTTTTTTTTTTTGTATCATTTAAACAGTTCCAAAATAATTAATTTGTGGTTTGATTCATTTTTGTCACTGATTCACTTATTCAGCAGATTTTAATCACTGATATGGTTTGGCTGTGTCCCCACCCAAATCACATCTTGAACTGTAGCTCCCATAATCCCTAAGTGTCATAATCCCATAATCCCCACATGACCAGGAGGGCAGTAACTGAATCACAGGGACGATGACCCCCATGCTGTTCTTGTGATAGTGAGTGAGTGAATTCTCATGAGATCTGATGGTTTTGTAAGGGGCTTTTCCTCCTTTCCTCAGCACTTCTCCTTGCTGCCGTCATGTGAAGAAGGACATGTTTGCTTCCCATTCCACCATCATTGTAAGTTTCCTGAGGCCTCTCCAGTCCTGCGGAACTGTGAGTCAATTAAACCTCTTTCCTTGATAAATTGACCATCTCAGGTGTCTTCATTAGCAGCGTGAGAATGGGCTAATACAATCGCCCACCTCCCCAGTACTAGGCACTTGACATAAGTGATGAACACAATCGACTCGGCCCTGAGCCTTAGGACAGTTGAAGAACCTTGCTACTCACGATGAGGTTCTTGGCCCAGCCACAGGGGACTGGGGGGAAGCTTGTTATCAGCATCCCTGCTTCCAAGACGTACGGTGTCAGAATCTGCACCATTCCCAGATGATTCCTATGCACAGGAGGTGTGAGAAGCACCAGTCCAGAGAGTTTTACAATTCCCCGTGAGAAAAATTCATGGGGAAAAAGCTTCCACATTTCTCAAAATTTTCATTTCTTTATGTAAGATGAAAGAAAGATGTTCAGCTGCACATTTTGAAAATATTTTGAATGGATAAAGATGGTGATATACTAGGAGATGAAAAAGAAGAAACCTGAAAATGTTTGTTCACTTTTCATTCCAGGAAGAAAAAAATCTAAGTTGTTCCTCAGTCTCCCAAATACTATGGCTTAAAACTCAGCACAGCCGTTTAGAATTCACCTTCCAGGCGTTCCCTTGGCGACTTCCAAACAGCCGGATCCTAAAAGTCACCTGGAGCCTTGACAATCGCACAGACTCCTGCAGGGCAGAGCTCATCTCTCAAACAAAGGGAACAGAAAATGAACAAATACATGCTAATTCCTGGAGGCCACAGGCTTCACCCATTTATTTTCCTACTGTGAAGTCTCTCCTGAGAGGCCTGCTCTAAGTCCCTCTCTTTATTCACCTTCCTCCTGAGGGCCTTGGTGTGCTCTCTCTCTCCCGGCTTAGAGCTTCTGCCCTGTAACTTTCCACTATTCCAGGACCAAATGTTCATGCTCATTTCAGGATGGGATGGCAGAGACCTCAATGGCCTTATTCACAGAAACCTCTGCTGTCCACATAACTGAGGTGAATTTTTGTACAAATCCCACTGGTTACAAATAGAAACTCCCTCAAACTCAGGAGGTGTGTATGGTGACCTTCTCTATCCAGCAGCAGGCCACTTCTTGTTTTTCTGGGCACCACATAGTTTTGGAAGATGATGAGAGCTGATTTAGTGTGGAATTATCAGAGGTGGGAGACTAGATCATGGTTCAGGGGATAACCCTGGGATAGACTGTGCAGCGCTCACCCAGCCACATCGGTTGAGATCTCCATGCACTCTGTGCGTGTTTGTGTACACACGCAGGCACGTGTGCTCCTGTGTGCACTTGGTGCAGAATGCAGTCTTAATTGCCACGGTGGAAAATCAAATTCATTCTCTGTCACGGCTGCTGCCCCTCAGTGCCCATGAGTTTCCAAATCAGTGTCTGCACCGTCCTGGTCACAAATTGACCAAACTGTGGGGAGCTCCCAGAAGGAGCCGGGGCCCCCCCACACTGCCCAGCACCGAGGGCACACCCTGTCTCTGCATGTGGGGTCAGTGTCCAACAGGTGATCGCACGCCAGCCATTCCCAGACCACATTAGCGTGGGAACAACCTGACACTAAGCCCAAATGACTGCAGTGATTTAAATCAGTCCTGCGCTGCCCTGCACCATGAAATGTGAAGATAAGCAAAACATTTAAAGCAATAGAAATCCCGCAGACCAAATAATAGGAACGGTGATCTTTAGACTGTCACAAGAATAAGCCTGTCTGGTGGCAAAGTTCAGCCAGGCCCGGGCCATTCATTACCGTCTGACAATTTCCCACTGTGTGAAGGCAGAGACTTGGGCACAAGCGCTACGGTAAACATAGCCCTTTCAGCCATTACCACCTTCAGGAAAAGTTACAACTTCAGAACGCAGCAGATGAATCATGGTGGATAAAGACTTCAGCCAGCTTATGGTAAAAATGACTTAAACAGATTGAGTATCTCAGACCGGCAACAGCTATTAAAGACGCAGTTTAGGTTTTAGATGTATTTTAGGGTATACATTAAATAATGATAAAGCTTGCTTTCCACTTCCTACATTTGCCTGAAGTCTCTGCAGTAAGCCGGAGGGTGGTGAACGTGGGCTTGGCAGCCAGAGGTTAGGGTTCAGTTTCAGGGTCCTCAGTTTGTCCCTGACCCACATTTCTCACAGAGAAGGCAAAGTGTCTGCCTGAGAAATGCCTTGACTCAGCTGCCTAGCTCACTTGCTGCTTCATCTGACTCAAAAGACAGCAGACTCAGAAGAAAACGAAAGGAAGGGGGCTGCGTGCAGTGGCTCATGCCTGATATCCCAGCACTTTGGGAGGCCGAGGTGGGCGAATCACCTGAGATCAGGAGTTCGAGACCAGCCTGGCCAACACGGCAAAACCCCGTCTCTACTAAAATTACAAAAATTAGCTGGGAGTGGTGGTGCACACCTGTAATCCCAGCTACCTGGGAGGCTGAGGCAGGAGAATCACATGAACCTGGAAGGGGGAGGTTGCAGTGAGCTGAGATTGCACCACTGCACTGCAGCCTGGGTGATAAGACAAAACTCTGTCTCAAAAAAAAAAAAGAGAGAAAATGACAGGTCTTCTGGGCAAAGTTTGTAGCTACTGATACTTTTTGTCCATTTAAAATAGGACATGCTTGCAAAGGATAGAGTTCAAATGCTCCCTGCTCCAATAATTTAATTTCAATGATTTATTTCTAATTGGAATACTTTTGGGGGAGGGGTTCATGTATTTCTAAATGAAAAAGCTGCATCTGGTTTGGAGGTAAACAGGAAGCAGAAGTGGAGCTGGCCCACAACCCGGTGAAGCACGCAGAGCTGGTGTGAGCTCTTTATGAGCTGCTTCTCCCCGGGTTCCCAGTCCCTGCAGAGCTCAGGGACTGGCACCAAAAATTCTGTGGAGAAATAAAGAAATACAGCTGCAGCCAGGCTCAGACACTACAGTTTTTAAAGAAGCGAATCGATGGCCGGGTGCATGCCTGTAATCCCAACACTTTGGGAGGCTGAGGCGAGTGGATTACAAAGTCAGGAGATCGAGAGCATCCTGGCCAACATGGTGAAACCCCATCTCTACTAAAAAATACAAAAATTAGCTGGGTGTGGTGGTGTGCACCTGTAGTCCCAGCTACTTGGGAGGCTGAGGCAGGAGAATCGCTTGAGCTGGGGAGGCGGAAATTGCAGTGAGCCAAGATCACCCCACTGCATTCCAGCCTAGTGACAGAGCGAGGCTCCACCTCAAAAAAAAAAAACAAAAAACAAGCGGACTGATACACAGCAACACCATCTCACACATGCACACCCAGAGCTCCAGCGAGCGGAGTGAAATGTGATGTCATTTGGAGGGGATTTTGAAATGGTTTTATTTTAGTAAAATTTTAGCTAATACTGAAAAAAGATTCCAGGGTGGATTAAATTGGTTCAGATAAATATTTGTTTGGTTCCTTTACGAAGATTTAGATAAAACAAAAAGAATGTGTTATTTATTTATTTATTTATTTATTTATTTATTTTTGCCTATGTCAAACTTGCCTGGTTCATTGCAGGTTCCTGTGCAGGGCTGGGTTTAAGTTGGCAGATGCTGATTTTGGGTCTCGGTGGGTGGTGGGTGTGAGTGAAGGCAGAGGCCTGCAGAGCTAGGGCTACTCCATTTCAGGGGGAGTCAGGAAGGCCGAGAGTGGAAGAGCCAGCAAGTCCATCACTTCCCAATGTCCTGGCCACAGGGGCTGCAAGGCACAGGGCCCTGAGATTCTGTGTCTCTTGTTTGACACGGGAGAAGTCCAAGTGCCAGCAGAAGCCACGGGCATTCAGTGAGACCCAGCCCCTGCTGCTCACATACCCCTGGTCCTCGTGGCTCTGGGCTAGGACTCTGCAGCATATAAAGCGAAAGAAGACACTTGCCTTCAGGCAGCTGACCCTCTCTGGGGTCAGGAAGAGACACAATGAGACAAGGACACAGATAACACCCCTGTGAGTTCCCTGAGGCTGCCGTAATAATTGCTACAAACTAGGGGCTCGAAACAACAGAATTTATTCTTTCACAGTTTAGTTTGCCAGAAATCCAAAATCAAGGTATGAGCGGCAGAGGTGGTTCCTCCTGGAGGTTGAGGGGGGGCCCATCGTGCCTGGTGCAGAATCTGGTGGTGCCGGCAGTCCTCGGTGTTCTTTGTCATATGGGCACCACTCCGATGCCTGCCTCTGTCATCCATCACACAGCCAGTGCCACCCAACACTTGCTCTCCATGTGAGGAGTCCCTGTGTCTTCCTGTGGTCTTCTCACAAGGACAGCCAGTCTTTGGGTTTGTGCCCGCTCTAATCCAGGATGATGTCAGCCCAGGTAATTACATCTGCATCTATTTCCAATAAGTCTACATTCTGAGGTCCCGGGTGGACATGAATTTTGGAGACATTACTCAGCGCAGGACGCTGCCAATGAGACACAGTGTGGGGTCCCTCTCCAGAGGAGAGATGACCAGTGGCGGGCTGGAAGTGGCCACAGGAAAGGGAATTGGGGGCTAGGAAGGATGAGAGATGGGCTGTGCAGTGTGGGTGGGGTCCTACAAGCTGGAGGATGGTGGATATGAGAGGAGAGACACAGGCTTGAGGAGAGCTGGTCACCATCAGGGACCAATGGCTCCATCTCACCCAGCATTTGGGGGATGCTTGGTTGCTGAGCTCAGCCTCCCTTGTTTACACCTTGACCCCGGCTGCCCAACAGGCACCTGCACTGATTTCTGTTCCAGGACAGGCTGTGCAGGCAGGGAGCCCTCTGCTTGTGGAGTGGCCTATGGTGGGTTTTGCCCCACTGGCAGGTCAGTCTCAGGAATTCTTCAATCATTACAAACCCAATCAAATTGGTTACTACGGGGCCTGGTCACCTGACCGGGATGTGAACTGTGCACGACTCTTTATGAGCTCATCTGGCCACACTCTGTTTGCTTTCTCTGGCAGCGCCTCTCCCTCTTCTGATCAAATGCACACACACACACAGACACACACACGAGGACATGGCCTGGATCTCCTAAACCCACAGATGCACTCTCCAGCCCACCCCAACCAGCAGTGTGCTTGGGTGTATCTGTTTCCACTTGCATCATGGGTCAGCAGCCAGGAAGCACATGGTTGGCCAATGAGGGTTACCTTTGGCTTTTAAAGATGACACCGTCACAAACAGGTCTCTCAACAGATGCATAGTATCCATGGACAATGAAAGAAAAACCGCAGACAAGTGTGTGCTTTGATGGTCTGTGCTGCAGGAGGAAACTTCTCTAAAGACGGAATATTAGTAGCTGCCGGGACCCACTCATTGAATTTGCCTTTCCTTTAAAATTCACCATTCAGCAAGCATTTCCTGAATACTTAGTATGGGTTAGGTGCATGGCTGGCATATATATGGTATATCAAAGACAATGAGCCCTCCTTTTCTGTGAGTTGCACATCCCTGAAATCAACCAACCAAATCAACCAACTGCAGATCAAAAATATTTGAAAAAAAAGGTTCACAAAATTCCAAAAATTGCACCACTTAGTACATTGACTCCATGAGAATGAAGTGATGTGCAGCATTGTACTAGGTATTATTAATAATCCAGAGATGGCATGAGGCACCTGGAGGGTGTGTGTAGGCTGCATGCAAATACTGTGCCATCTTCTATCAGGAACTTGTGCATCCTCAGATTTTGGTATCCAATTCCCACAGATTGAGAGGGATGACTGTATATGTGGTTTATGCATGTGTGTGTGAGTGCGTATGTGTGTGAATATGCACACTTATAAATATATATACATGTAAAACACGTAGCATAACAAAGCAATCTGGATAAACATCATTCTTGATGGTTTTCATGTGATCCAATCTGCTTTTTTTTTTTTTTTTTTGAGGCGGAGTCTCTCTCTGTTGCCCAGACTGGAGTGCAGTGGCACCATCCAGGCTCACTGCAACCTCCGCCTCCTGGGTTCAAGCAATTCTCCTGTTTCAGCCTCCTGAGTAGCTGGGATTACAGGCATGCATCACCACACCCAGTTAATTTTTGTATTTTTTAGTAGAGACAGGGTTTCCCCATGTTGGGCAGGCTGGTCTCGAACTCCTGACCTCAAGTATCCACATGCCTTGGCCTCCCGAAGTGCTGGGATTACAGGGATCCTATCTGCTTCTGAGCAGCCTTGATCCATGCTGGCCTTACTAGGCTTGGGGCCCACAATGGGATAGGAAGCGTGTCCGGGCAGCCGTCTGTTTTCTGTCCATACTTCCTTTTAGCGTAGGCCTTGGGGGAGACTGAAGGTGTGAGGTGCTCCCTGGGAGGATGCTCCCTTCTCCTTGGGATGGGCTTGTTATGCTGAGAGCTCACAGCAACACCTGGTACGGTGCAGGGGGATCCAGAACAGGTTGGCCTGAAGAGGTGGATGAGTGGGCAAACCGGGAAGAGGACTCTTGGGAGAGGCCAAGCAGGGACTTCTCTGTGGACAGTGGCAAGAGGTGGGCAGAGAGGGAAGGCTGTATGTACACTGTGGATAGGGTTATTCCTGTGGCACCAGGCACCACGCTGATTATTTGGGAAATGTCTTTGGAGACAGGCAAAGACCTGTGAACATTTCTCTGAATGACAGAGCACAGGCCACAGCCCAGTGACCTCTGGAATCAGATGCTGGAAGCCACAGAGGCCTAGCTGGATGCTGCAGGAAAGGCTTTGGTGACGTGTGTCCTGGTGGCACGATCAACGTAGGACGTCACCTTGGGTGTGCCACCTGTTATGGTCATGCAACCCTGGCCGCGGGCGGAGGTGTTTTGATGAGGTGGGAAGCAGAAGCACACGCATGAGGTCATTGTCATTTGCTTTTTAGCAACCAGCATTCAGCCCCCATGACAACAGGCTCCGACCGGGTCTTTGTTCTGCTGCCCTCGCCCAGGAAATGCAACCTCTGTCTGCCTCCCAGAAGTGGGGATATAGAGCAGAGGGCCCCGGGCAGGACCATGGCTAGGACCCAAGGACCCCAGTGCAGTGACTATTCTCTGAAGCCAAATGACACGTGTGGACCCCATCGAGCAGGTGAGCTTGCGCCTCTCACTAGCGCTGTGGGGACTGATTCTGTGCCTCAGTTGCCCCATCTGTGAAATAGGGATGATAAATGCTACCCCTTAGAGGGTTAATAGGAGAGAGAAAGGAATTGACTCAGAGCAGCGCCAGCACACAGGGCTCTCCACGGGGGCTAGCTGTTGTCCCTGCACTTATTCCTGTTCATTCCACTGTGGCACCCAGTTAGGGACCCTCATGGAGATGGGCAAGACAGTGAGAGTGCGCATGTAGGGGCTGCTGCCACACACAGTCACTCCTATTCCCTTCCGCCTGCTTCCTTCCACCTCCATCTCTCCAAAACGACAGAATCACAGCCAGGGCCTCTGCAGCAGGCAGAAGGCCTCTGTGTAAATTGGAAAGAGGCTCACTCTCCCAGCCAAGAGATGGGAAAAGGAGACCAGATAAAGCGCCACTCTGCTGGGCAGCCACAAGCCGGTGCACACGCTTGCGGTGTGCTGCAGAGAACCGAGTGTCAGCCTTCAGAACTCCTAAGGGGTCTGGGCCCACCCCGACCTAAAAGCAGAAACGCCAGCAGCATCGTGGGGGTGGAGGGAGGTGCAGGCACAGACAATGAGGAACACAGAAACAGAGACCCCGAGGTCTTTGTGGTGGGTGTGAGGCTGCTAGGGACCTGATCAGGAAACAGTGAGGGCTGAGGGTGGGCTGAAAAGAACTGTAAACTGACAACCACCTATTTATTCCAGGGCTCACATTCCTTTCCTGTTCACACTCATCTCTGGGGAATTCAGCCCAGCTTTTACCCAAAGCATTGCATTTCCTTATACTTAATTGGGTGACATTTAGAGGAAAACACATGTGCCCTAAAAGATTCAGCAACACTTGGAGACCATCCTCAGAAAGCCACACCCACACCCAGGAACCAGGCCACCCGCACATGCTCTGGAAAGAAAACCTCATGCAGTAGCTTGGCCAGCTTTGGGGAAAACACCCTCGCAGAAGCATCCCCGGGAGCTAGCTGCCAACCCCAGGCCAAGCTGTGCTCGCCCACTCTCCAGGAACCGAGGGCCTTCCCTACCTGAGACCAAGGTGAGGCAAACCAGCTGCCCCTCGAGGGTCCCCCAGCAGCAAATGGGGGGTGCTTGGGGCATGGAAGCGGGGCGCAGGCACGTTCCAGCTCCAGGCTGGGCTTCGGCAAATGCGAGCACTTCTTTGAGGCCAGCTCTCGATACTTTCCCGAAACATACTTTTCAGCACATTTTAAGAATCTTTTCTGTGTTCCTCTTTCACATGTCACAGAGCACTAAAAATAAGAGAACAAAAGATGTCAGTGAAAAAAAATCTCTTTTTTGCAAAATCTGTGGGTTAAAATATCAAAGATATCCGCTTGAACATTTATATAAATGTGAACATTCAGTGAAAATTATTGGACCTTAGCCTTTTCAAGAGACATCATAGAATCTATCATTAAAAATAAAGAGGACCTTGAGGTCAGAGTGGCACAGCATCATGGGGCATAAGCGGGGCAGGGCAGTCAGAAACCATGAAGGGAGTAATTCTAAGCTACCATTTCACTGGAAAATTAAAATGTTGGGCTGTCACTGATACCGGAACATACCGAAACTTAATACATAAGTACATTTGGTAACTACCACCGCTCCATGGATTAACCCACCCAACTGCAGCGATGTTGGCCCCTAAAGCTGGGGCAGGTAGAAGAAACTCAGGGCTCACCATCTTCTCTAGGTATGTGAGTGCTGCCTGTGAGGAAAGGAAGCATGCACGGAGAGCAAATCCCTTAGCTCCCCGCTAAGGCAGGCTCTAAGCTTGAGCTGCTCCAGTTGCAGACACCCTGGCTTGTGCAGAGGTGCCCTGTAAAAACCAGCAGGCCAGGCGGGAGGCTGCAGCCCCCACTTGCAAAGAGAACACACAGGAGCAAGGCACACTGTCCCACCACAGACTGGGCACGGAGGGTCTCTGGGACAGAGGTCCCGGCCCCTGGCGTTGCTGTCTCCTGCTGGGGTAGAGCCGGCGATGCTGTGCAGCTCCAGTGGACCTCTGGCTGAAGTGCTCCCAGGTTCCCCAGCAGAGGAGCCCAGGTGGCAACACCTGCCCAGGTCGTGACCTCGCACTCGCATCTTTAGGCTTACAGGTGTGCTTTTTGTGCATCCTGATCGAAGATGGAGAGGACTTGGAACACTCCTCTTGGTTGCTCGCTGATCCAGGCCTAAGAGAGAAGCTCTGTCGTGTGTGTGTGGTGTGGGATGTGTGTGTGCATGTATTAAATTTCAGGGCAAGGACTTTCTACCTGGACACAGCCCATAGATTATGCAGCCCACGTCGCTTATTTTCTGTAGACTCTGACTCTAGGGATATGCCCCCGGGGATGTGTCTTTTCCAATGACAGTGCATTCCGTTGTGTGGGACACTCATTCCTACCCTCCAGGTGAAAGAGGACCTGAAGTGCATTGTTAGCAATGGCAAGCTCACTTCAGCGAGCAAGAGTGTTATTTTTTAGTAACAAACTGAAAACAGAGTCTCAACAGGATTCAATGCCTTGCTTGGCACTTCCTACCAATCTGAACAAAGAAGGCATCATTTGAGGGTGGAGAAAACGCAGTGCCTGATGAGATCTGCGTCCCTCCCTGAGGAGCATGGCATCAGGGAAGAGCTTTCTTCCCACGACTGCTGTGGCAATGCAGAGGCGCAGCTCTGGGTTACAGTCATCTCTCAATACCCCGTTCAGACAGGCTTATGCTTGGCTGGTGGTGCTGTTACCACTCTGTGGGGTGTAAGATTTCCAAAGTGCTTTTGGAACCACTTGGTCCAAAGCTAGTCACGAAACCATCAGTATTCCAAACTCATGATTCCAACATTATTCCCATGATGAAGAGCTCCAGGACAGCTCCTGAATGGTGCAGAGGAAAGGGCTTCCCAGCCTCCTGCAGCAACAGGTGATCGATTTCAACAAAACTAACAGCAGAGTTTCCTTTCACAAACAGAAGAGCTGACCCCGGAAACTTGTCTCAGTAAATGGGTACTGTTTCTTCCCAAGCAACCCATGTTGTTCCTGCTCTCCAGGAGCGCGCATTTCCTGGAATGTGGCTACACCTGCCCAGGGGTTAGGTGGGTCTCCAGGGCCCTGCTGTCAGTGAGACGAGTGAACCCTTATTCTCATGCTCACACCCCCTCAACCCTCTCGTCCTCTGCTCCACGCTGGACCAGTGATGATGACGTGGATGCCACTGTGAGATTTGCTCCCAGGACACGATTCAGAAGCCAAAGGAGATAAAGCAACCCCATGAAGTTGACAAGTTGACGGAAGCTGAGAGGGTGGTCCGAAGCTGGTGGACCAGAAACTTGGCAGTGCAAGGAAGCCAAGAAGAGATAAAAAGGGAGAAGAGAGAGGAGTGGGAAGAGAAAAACCAGGAGAGAAGAGGCAGTCCAGAGGGAAGAGCTGGTCAACCTCACTCCCCCGCGACCAGTGCACCTACCTGGGACCAGGCGGACACCAGCCACTGCAGCTTCTTGGGCTTGTGGCAGCGCTGAAGCAGACAGGCTTCATGCATCCTGGGCTTGGGCTCTGAGGTGCAGACAGCGTCGGGCAGCAGCTGCGCTCTGGCCGAGGGGTTGGTGCTCTTACAGGCCACTGCCCGCTTCCTCCACCCCTTCCCACAGGTGTGTGAGCACTGCACAGAACAGTCAGGATCAGCACCCAGTGAGGGCCATGTGCAACACAGCAGATCATGCAGGGGCCCTGCCGCCACCCATGCCAACCCCGCCCTGGTTACCTCTGCCCAGGGCCCGGTGCTCCATGCAGGTGGGCAGCTCTGAGAGTTGCAGGCCTGCCTGCTGGAGGGAGCAGGCTGAGGGCATAGGCTGGCCGGGACTGGCTCCGAGTCATAGTGCATCCGCCGTGTACACTGCACGGGGCGGCTCTGGGCACCCCCGCCACACGTCCGACTGCAGGCACTCCAGTTCCCCACGGACCAGCTGGGCAGGGACAAAGAGACCTCGGTGAGGGATGGCTCCATCACTCTGATAGAAGCGGCCCCACATCTGATGTGGAGGTGGCAGCGAGATTTCCCAGCCACGGTTGTGTGTGTGCAGTTATTTTCAGTTCCACCTTTCCCAGGTGAGCATTCCTACCGGAGTCTCCCTCCCCCTGCTATTTCCCACCTCCCTGATCCTGATTCACGATCTGCCATTCTTTCCCTTCCTCTAGCTTTTGGGTAGTGGACTTGGAAAGAACCCTATTCGGCACAGCGTGTCTGTTCTCTTCTTTTTTAAAAAATGCAAAATTTCAAACATATAAACAATAAAACACCTCTGGGTTTCTGTCCCCTCAGCTTTCACAATTTTCAGTGTATGCCCCCAACCCCGACAGCATTTTGAAGGTGATTCCAGACATGAAACTATCTCAGTATGCATCTCTAAAAAATAAGGATTTTTAAAAAACATAACCATAATATCATCATAACATCTAGAGCATTAATGATTCGTTAACATCCCTGAAGGGCTAGTGTTCCAATTCCCAGCTGTGTCATCAATATCATAATTTAATGTTTGTTTGAGGAATCCAAATAAAGTCCAGATTGTGCAACAGATTCACATCTTCTCTTTTAGTCTTTAGACTTTCCCTTAAATTTTGTGTATTTTTATGTTCAATGCATTTGTTAAAGAAACCGGATCTTTCCCTTCCTGAATCTTCCACAGCGTGTTTTGCTGGTTACAGGATTCTTGGAATTACATCTCTGTGGTGTTGGTTCTTGTGTTCCTCTGTCCTCTATCTTTTAATTCTTTAGTGGTTGGTTCTAGAGGCTTCTTCAGATTCTGGTTCTACTTTCTCATATGATTATTTCATAAGTGATCATGCATTCTTCCAGCAGGAGGCTCATGATGTCTGATTATCTTTCTTTCAATTTATTAGCAGCTGTTGATGCTTGTAAATGTGTTTTCCTTTCCTGGTGATAAAAGTATACTCCATCAACATGCATATTGTCAGGTAATAGGGTGCGGAGTGGAGTCGGAGCCAGGCTTTGCCCAGTGGCATCACCTTTGATCAAGACACTGCGCCTGAGTGTGTCTACCAAGCCTCAGCTGGTTTCGCACAAGCCCACTTGCAGGAGAGCTCGGTGTGCACCCTGGAGAGGTCGTCAAGAGGACGGCAGAAACATGGCCCCATAACAGGGACTCACTGGGCAGGAGGGCTTGAGCTGCCTCCTGGAGTCACTTCTGAGGACTTGATGATTTCCATTCACGTTAATTTCCCTGTGCAACCCTCTCTGGGCCAGTCACAAGGGGATGGGAGGGGAGCTGGCTTCCTCACCACCTCCTTGCAAGTGCATCGGTGCAGGGCACCAGGGGTCCCACCTAGGGGTCGCCTGCGAGGCTGTGCCTGCAGCTGTGTCTGTGCTGAGGACCCAGGGCAGGGGCATCCTGTCTTCCACTCTACATCATTGCTGAGTAGAGTTAGGGCAACAGTGACTTGCTCCTGAATCTCAGGGTAAACCCGAGGACTTGTGAAGATGCCCAGGCTTCTCCTTTGACCCTCCATCCTGTGCCCCCACACTGAACTCCACAGTACCCTCAGGTTAGGTGTCAAAGCAGAAGCCCAGAGGGCTTGGCCAGGAACTCCGGAGGTGCCTCTGGCAGCAGCCACGGCACCTGGGAGAAGTATTCTCGAGAATGGCATTTGTGGACCCAAGTTACATAGAGAGAGAGACAGAAAGGAGAAGGGAAATCCCGCCAATGATCCCTTCTACGAACATCACTGCGATGATTTCCTCATTCTTGCTTCCAGTGCTTTCTGTGTGTAAACATATTTTTAACATGGTTCAGAGCAGGCAGTATATGCAAGTTTTATTCAGCATTCAAAAAATTCAGTGTCTAGGCCGGGTGTGGTAGCTCACGCCTGTAATCTCAGCACTGTAATTCCAGGCTGAGGCAGGAGGAGTAAGCCTAGGAAGAGGACGCTTAAGCCTAGGAGCTTGAGACCAGCCTGGGCAACATGCAAAACCCCGTCTCCACATACACAAAATACAAAAATTAGCTGGGTGAGGTGATACACAACTGAAGTCCCAGCTACTCGGGAGGATCACTTGAGCCCAGGAAGTCAAGGCAGCAGTGAGCTGTGATGGCATCACTGCGCTCCAGCCTGGGTGACACAGCAGGAATCTGTCTCAAAAAATAGAATACAATACAATAAATAAATAAAAATAAAAATTCATTGTCCAAAACAAGCGTTTTTCTTACACTTCAAAGCCTTTATTAACACATTTCAGTGTCTCTAATTCCACAATCTGGATCGAGGTATACAGATACCTAAGTAAGAAAATACAGATAAAAAGCTTTGGACCTCAAGCTCCAGGAGATCCAGGAACATCCAGAAACTGCTCCAGTTCTGTGCATGCCTGGCTGGACGTCATTTCTGAGCAAAATGATGAGTGCCTTTCCTCAAGTTCTCCAGGGAGTCTGTGACTCAAGTAATTTTAGAGCCAAGGTCTGGACTCTTCTGAAAGTCCTGAGGATGAATTAGGTGGTAGAACCTTGAAGGAGAGGGAAATTGATGCTACTTCCTGGATGGGAAACAGAAGTGATCCCACTCCGAACCCTTGATAGCCACAGCACATTACTTACGGCCTTTAGACCGAGCACCATGATTGTTTTACTTACTTTGGTTTGTAGAAGCCTTGAATTATTTTATACGAAGTATTTTTACTGAAAAGATTCAATTATACTTTTAAGAAAATTATAAAAAGACTAAAATGTAAATTTGTGTACGCATAAAAAGTAAACACGTCAGCGTTGTAGGAGGAGTTGCCCTATATGGATTGTGGTAACGTTTCAATTTTTCAGTGTCAACAAGATTAGTGGTTTTTTTTTTTTTTAATTCCATGTTAAGCCACCTAAATTACACACACATCCTCATTATAAAAAATGGATTCTTGGCTTCCTGGCTGTGATAATTCTGCATGTGAAGCCTCTCGGTTACGCTTCCGTGTGCTTTCCTGTTGTTTTTCACTTTCCTCCCATTTCTTACACTTGCTCTCTCAATCCTGCAGCCTTATAAATTACGATGGGTATTCTACACTGAGGCTGCAAAAGACACGTTGGCTGTTCAAGAGCTTTTCACACCGCCTCGTTAAGTCTTCTGTCTCCACCATCTTAAGACGTTCCAACTGGGTCGATCAATTCTCTGCCTTCTCTCTTAGCTGACATCATTCAAACAGTCCTCCCGAACAAAGCCCCTTCATACCACATCTGGAAACACCAAGTGTCTGTTTTGTTTAAAAAACCGAGCTTTAGGGGAATGTCTTCATTTCAGCTCATGAATGAGTCAAAATCCACGCAAGCTTCTGTGCTAATGTCTGCGGGTTCCATGAACAGTAACAAGCTGTGTTCAGTTGCCCACCAGTGGCCACAGGGGTTCTCGCTTTGTCTTGGTTTTCCTAAGTCCATCAACTGGAAGAATGCAAAGTGGCTGGTATTACCCAAATCAGTCAGTTTCCACGGCAGGACTCTGGAGACGCAGTCCCCACTGGCCCTCAGGACCTCCACTGCCCAAGGCTCCCTCCCAGGGTGCGCCTTTGTGGCTCTCAACACTGCCCACAAAAGTGACAAGGTTTACAGCCTTCACTCAACAGTCTACCCAGGATTTCCTGGTACCATCTAATCAATACACAATATTCCTAATGCCAAACAGTCTTTAGTCATTTCTCAACAAAATGACTCCCTCTTTCCCACTAAAACAAAATTAAAATGACATTTCGGTTTTTGCATGTAATGCTTTCTTTGAAAATGCAAGTTTCCAAAAAGGGTTTAGTAAAGTCCCCTGTCATGACGCACCACACCAGCAGATTATGTGTCGTAAGGACAATTCAGATGCAGAGGCCAGCCCTGGGCTGGGCCGGAGCTGCGGCCTAGGGCCAAGCCCCACCCGGGCAGCCATGCTCTGCCTGTGGCTTTCACATCAGCAAGTCTCCCTGAGCCCTCCCTTTTAGAATTTACTTTCAGTGTCTTTTGTCTGCTGATTCTTTTTGAAGTTTCACCATCCAGCACTCTGTTGTTCTATTTTCAAGAACGACTCTAGGAATTCTAGGCAGGAGTCTCTCATAACACAATAAAGACAGAGAATAACAATGGGGCAGAAACCTTGTCACGACAGAAACCTACACGAGGCATTGATGAGTATCAGGGCTCCAGCACCAGCTGGATTTAGTCCAGAGGGGTGGGTGCTGGATGCCGTGAGACGCAACATTAGAATACAGCATTCGCTAGGTGGTACCTCTTCAGCATCAGACTTAGACGTGGGGACTCTTGACTTCTGCAAGCTGGTGTATGGGTCACAACTGTCCAGTAGGCTGTTCTAAATTAAACCGTTCATGTTACTGACTATACCCAGATACTCACACACTGCAGACTCAATGGCCCAGGGGTCAAGAAAGCTGCCAACATGGTCTGACAGGATCAATACTACTTGGTTTTTGAAGACACAACAACCTTGTCTTCATATAAAATAGCAGCGTCTTCACGTGTATAATTTGAGATCTAATGTAATGTAAGTAAATTGAATGTTTTAAAGATAACAATGCACATTCAACAATAAAGAGAGGACAGTTGGAAAAATCTGCCTCTTCCATAGGGAAAACATTAGTTAACAAATTAACTAAGAGTGCAGACCGGCTGTAAGCTGAAAGTACAGAGGCCAGGATCAGCAGAACTTGGGAGACGGTGATGTCCTAAGCCTGTCGGGCAGGTGGCCGAGGGCCTTTTTAGCTTGCCATCCTCCTCGGTTGGCTTGGGGATTTGCTATGGGTCTAGGACAAAGGACGCTTCATCAGTATCACCTGGTGCCAGCTACACTCCAAGCAAGTTCAAAGGTAGAAGTCCAGCTCTGAAATAAACAATGATCTCCGTGACCAAGTAGGTAAACGAGCACAGTAGGTAGAACGAGTTATTAGACAGACTGCACTGTGCCCACACATGATGCCTTCTGGAGCAAGGCACTCCAGTCTCCAAATCCTCCTAAAGTCCACCAGTCGGTACATCAGAAGTCAAATCCTCCAAAAACCCAGCAGTCGGGACATCAGAAATGACAGCAACATGCCAGCTCATCCCTCCCAGCTGCAGCTGCTTTGCATAGATGTTCCTGACACTGCTTGGCAGGGCAGGACCCTTGGGCTGTCTCCTGGGAGGTGTCCATCTAGGAATTAATGCCAGGGTCTGGTCTGGTTTTTCACATGGGAACGGACAGCCCATTTCTGATGACTGGTTGGCAAGGAACAGGGCCCAGCACTCCAGGGCTCGCTGTGAGCATTTGGAAGCTTGCAACTTGACAGTCACTTCATTTTCTTCAGTCTCAAAAGTCAAACCACTTTGCCTGACTTGTGAAACCCAAGGAGAGATTTACAATGAGCCAGACAAAGACCCTGAATTGTTTTCACCTCTAAATGCAGGATTTCTTTGCTGAAGCACACACAGCCAAACTGAGGACATCAAAGCTCCTCACAAAGGTGGCGCTGTGGGCGTCAACTTCAGGGACTGTGAGGAGCCAAAGGTGTGTGAGGAGTTACTACTCTGAGGCCAGCATGCCATTTTTACCAGGTTTTCCTGTCTCACCATCCTGTCATCAGAGCTTATGTTAAAAGGAATCAGTATGATCTACAGAGCTTTACTGATGGGGGACAGACAGGAACATGGAATTATGAGACACACAGACCAAAGGAACTGACCTCGCTTTTCAAAACAGACAGCCTCAGTAATTCCCTCGTTCAATGAACACCCCTGGTCTGAGGGTTTCCTCTGCAGAACACTGGGGGCTTTTGCATTCCCCTTTAAAAGGGAAACCAGTCAACTCTAAATGGCAACAGCACTCTGGTTCTGGGGAGGCTGCCCCTCTGCCCACTTTCCAGCGAAGACTGGAAGAAAGAGCAACGCACCCCACTTTTTTCATCAGAGTCAGAGGTCTTCTCTTCTGTCTGGTGTTGACTCCTGCATCCTCTCTGCTGTGCTCCACAGCCATATACGCCATTGCTTACAGACATCTCTGTCTCGTGGGTAAAGGGCATCCAGGGCCAGTGGTCCCCATCTTTGCCCTCTATGTGCTGGGAAGGGCTCCAGCATTGATCACGTTTACCAGCCTTGTCTTATGTGTGTGGAGACTGTGCTCCCAGAAGCAAGGAGATGCACGTTTTACTGCCAGTCCCCTCTCCAAAACAGTGCTGTTGTCACAATCAGAATCATTCCTGTTCTACTCAAAAGAACGAGAGTATTTTGTCCTCTTCAGTTTCTGGGCTGGAAGCTCCACTCTCCCTTGCCGCTTCTGTGCCCCTTCAACACCCACCCATTGAGCCAACGGTTTCTACTACAAATACCTTTGCTGTGGACTAAAAACTACTGGGGTGGTAACACACGGGTAGGCAACCTAATGATCTAGACCTAATTACATCTGAGGCTGAGTCCTGTCTGAGTAAGAGGTAACTCCCTCCTCTTTACCAGGCTTAACATCCAAAGTTCTCACGCCCAACGATAGCACAAAGGGGCTCTCAAACACCTGCACATTCCTGGTCTCGCTCCTGTTCTGTATGAACCAGAAATTGGACGGCCTTGGCTCTTAGGGGTTAAGGGTCAGGAATCTGAAATTGTGCAAAGCCCTGGGGGCCTGGATGACTGGCAGCTTTGGAAACATGATTTTGGAAATGTAACATCCAGCTCTTCAGAAAATCCCCGAGACTGGCCACAAAAGTTCTGAGCTACCCTCTCTTCCCCTTTGTGGCCTCAATTTCTTGTATTAAAGTTGTACTAATTTTATTTTTTAACCATTATGAGGACTAACTAGGATGTGCCAATAAAAAAACTGGGGAGGGCGGGGAGTCTGGTCAATCAATTCTTCTGGAGGAAAACAGATGCTTTAATTCCCTGTCATTAGCATCTCAGCAAAGCCCATCTGAGCTCTTCTGTGGAGCAGGCTCTCTGGTTCTGCACAGCCCTCCTGATTTTGAAGTGCGTGTCTGCAGCAGGCTGCTGGCTCAGAGCCTGTGACTCAGCCTCTGTGAGTGCAAAGTCATGGAAGCTTGAGTTCCTTCTCAAAGAGGGATCTGCCCAGAACCAAAGGGGTTTCAGAGCTGGGATGGACCACAGCCGCTTCCTTATATACTGACTCTTCCAATATTGAAATATAGGTGTCTGAAAAGTAGAGGTAATGATCTCCAATATTAACGTTCTTTCAAGCCTCCTAAACAACTCAGCTTAAGAACTGTGGAGATATTCCTAGCCAAGGATGTCCTACCCTCAGGGCGAGATCTTAAACTTACATTGTATTTGGACATAGAAGGTTGTAATGGATGTACTGATAACTGTTCAGGTTACAAACATTCTTCTGCTACCCTGACATGGAAGCACACAAGTGGTTTTCCACTGGGTATATCACTTCCGGTGTGAGACCCTTCGGCTTTCTACTCTCTGGAGGGCAGAGCACTAGAGTATTCTCTGGATCTATTTCTGTCCTAGTGGCTCTCCACCTGTCTGCTCCGTTCATCTCTGGACACTAGATGTGCTGCCTGGATGAGCTCCTCCCTGCTCAATGGTTTACTTCCAGCCTTGTTAGAAACTCTTCTTTAGTCATTCTGAACTGACACATGAGACTCACTGTGCCTCTTCATCCCTTGGCAAAACACATTGGCGGCTGCCCACACCATGCTGAGCGCCAGTGGGTGAGGTGCCAGCCTTGCCCAGGGATGTCAGCATCCTTCTGCTGCTACTCCAGGGCTCACAGGGAATGGGCTGAATCTGTCCTCCAATCTGTTTACGGCAGCTGAATTTGTTATTGGAATTATGTAATATAATTAAATTTGGTGTAGCGCTATGAAACATGAGCATTAGAAAAGAAGAGCTGTTTCTATGAAAACGAAGTTAAATCTTTGGAATGACTCAGTTGAGACCAGTCATTAAACGGCATTGCTGTCAAATTAGGTGTGGCTGAGACAAAAGTAAAATATTGAGGAAACATACAAATTTTAAAATGACTTCCCACTCAAGATAAATGGGACAAGTTTCATCCTTTTTTAAAGAAACTCAAACTGGAAATTATATGCAGTGAGCATGTTTTATGAAATAATCCACTTAGATCCTTCCACAGGCAGACCCTACTCAAAAAAACCCTTGGGCCATAATTAAAAGAATTAGCAAATGAATGCACATTTATGTCTTTTAAGTGAAAATAAATGTTTCAGGTACGTGTGTGCATTTTTCAAAAATAATTTTTCCCTCTACTTTTTTCATCAGAGTAAGAGGTCTTCTCTTCTGTCTGGTATTGACACCTGCATCCTCTCTGTGCTCCACAGCTGTATAAACCATTGCTTACAGACATCTCTGTCTGGTGGGTAATGGGAATTCAGAGCCAGTGGTCCCCATCTTTGCTCCCTCTTCCTTTCCTGTCACCTGCCCTTCCTGTCATCCTAGAAGTGGGATGCCCCGGCTTCATCCACCAGCCTTTTCCTGATTCCACCAAATCACACAGACTCTGCTTCCCAATTTTCCAGAAAAGCTACTTCCTCCTGTGTATCTGATATTCATTGGCTGAGTCCAGATCTGTGATGGTTAATTTGATGTATCAACTTGTCTAGACTGCAGCAGAATATTTAGCTGAGCATTATTCTAGACACTTCTGTGAAAGCATATTTAGGTGAGATAAACATTCAAATCTGTAGACTTTGAATAAAGCTGTACCCCTGTAATGGGGGTAGACCTCATCCAGTCTGTTGAAGGCCTGAATAGAGGGAGGTATCCCCCAAAAAAGTCTGGGCTTCAGACTTGAACTGCAAAACCGCAACTCCTTCCTGGGTTTCTGGTCCGCTGATCTGTCCTGCAGATTTTGGACTTGCCAGTCCCCACAATCACATAAACCAATTCCTTAAAATAAATCTTCCTTTGTCTCGTTGTCAGCTAAAGAACAGGCAGGCTTTTAAAGAATTAAAGTTCGTTTTATTTAGAAGTCTTATAGATGATTGCAACCAGGAGAGCCTTCACCTCACACAGGCACATCCACATCTAATTGGTTCTGGTTCTTTGCAGAACTCCAATACAAGATCTCTGTCATTTTTCACAGGAATTGCTCCTTAATTGTCCCCTAGCTTCTGAGTCCGAGTTGACAAAAGCCAATCTCTACTCTGTTGCCAAGAAGAAGTGTTTTCAGTGTGAACATGAGCACACAGCATTACTATAATATTTGAAATTCTCCACGGCTCCCCATTTACCAGGGTACGGGGCACACGCACATGCACCTGCGGCCTCCATCCCCCACCTCTCTGAATGCCCACAAGCCCCAGTGTGTCAGCGGTTCCAGGAGTTCAAAGCTCCCAGGAAAGGGCCCCTCAGCTGTTAGAGTAAAGATGGGCTGTGTTGGCAACATACCACAGGATGGCAAATCTCTGGTGTTGCTTCCTTTACGTCCAGACCTAAGGGTTCGTTTGGTCACTCCAAGTACCTAACTAACATGTCCACTGGTTGCTTTTTTACCAAACGCTCAATTTGGCAGTCTTGCCCTATATGTGGCCCCTGCCTCAGCAATATAGTAAACTCTTTCTCCTTTTAAAGGAAAGGAACGCAAGCTCACTGCAAGCACCCTGGAAAGGCACGGACAAGGATGGAAACACAGCTGCTCACGATCTCAGGACAGAGAAGCCCCCTCTCATAGCATCCAAGCTCCAGGACAGACCTGCCCACCTCAGCTCCTGAAACCCGGCCTGGGGTGCTCTCTGGCCAGCTCTTTTCTGACAGTGCTGAAGAGAGACATTGTGATGCAAGGATGGCAAGAATGAAATCACGTATTTTAAGGGAATGAGAGAGACTGGTTTGCGGATCAAGAGGAAACAGCATGAAAGTGCTCTGAGGGCTTTGTCCTGGGCAGGAGGCCACTTTACCCACTGAATATTTTCTTCTCACACAAAGGACTTGCATGAGAGAACCGAGAAAGGAAACTGGGAACACACAGCCACACGAGGCAGTGACTCCTAACTGTCCTCAGGTTCAATACCACACCCATTGAGCTAAGAATGTGCCAGCACCATCATCAGAAAAACAATGTTAGGAATTACATCTCATAAATTAAAAAAGAGCTAGAAAACCGTGACACCATCAGAGCCTCTTCCTGCCACTTGCACACAGGCCAGGAAATGGCCTGTCAAGGTGCCCTCCATCTCTATGTCCTCCACTGGGTCCCCTAGACTCACAGGGTCACTGTGGCTTCCATGCCCGTGAGATGTACCGCCTGTGCCTTGCCCTCCATCCACGGCATTCGCTGTGTTGAAGGGAATGAGGGAATGCCTGCTATCCCTGTCACAGACACCATGTGGGGCCCAGGGGCCAGGCACCACAAGCCTGTGCACCCTGCCAGACCCAACTGAGGGCCTCCCTGGACATTAAGAATGGCTATGAAGAGGGATGACAAACAAATGTGTCCCAAGAAGGGGTGAACGTTAAGATAGGCTGTGCTGGAAGTCAACAGTGAAAGGTTATGGTGACAGCAGGGCAAGGAGGCCTTCAGTGTGGCAGGAATGAGGGCTGCTAGGACAGGGCCCATGAAGACACTGGAGGAGGCAGTAGCAGGTCCTGGAGGGTCATGGAGGCCACACGATGGCATTTGGGTACCAAGCAAATGACAATGGAGAGCCATGGAAGGCCGGACTTGGAGAAGTGTCTACACTGGGTTTGTATTTTATTTTATATTTATTTTTTATTTTTAAAACTATTATTATTATTATTATTATTATTATTTGAGCTGGAGTCCCACTCTGTCACACAGGCTGGAGGGCAGTGGCACAATCTCAGCTCACTGCAACCTCTGCCTCCCGGGGTTCAAGCCATTCTCCTGCCTCAGCCTCCCAAGTAGCTGGGATTACAGGCATGCACCACCACGCTCGGCTAATTTTTTGTATTTTTAGTAGAAATGGGATTTCTTCATGTTGGCCAGGCTGGTCTCAAACTCCTGACCTCAGGTGATCCACCCCATTCAGCCTCTTAAAGGGCTGGGATTACAGGCGTGAGCCACTGTGTCTGGCCCGGGTTTGTATTTTAGAAAGATCACTGCAACTGCAGAATGAATAAGACACTAGAGGAAGCTAGACTGTAGGTGGAACTTCCTACTCAAATCTCCTGAGGCTGCAAGGGTGAGGGGCTGGTGGCTTGACTATGACTAGAGACTCACTTCCATTAGAGAAGGCCATTCTCTCTGTCCACAAAACTTATGCTTTAGAATTTGACATTTCATCAATGCCTCTGTGAAACTCACAGGACTGAGCACATGCAAAAATACTAAACATTTGTTGACCAGTTGACAATGAACATCACCCTCCTCAATTCACAGACACAGAGCTAGGTTATTTCTTAAATATAGTAACATCACTAGAAGCTTCCTTTTGGGCTCAGCATAATGTACCTGTGTTTCAGCAGATTTGCTTTTGCCTGTGGATACAGAAATCCATAAAGTTATAACCAGGCACCAACAGGGCAACACAAATCAAAGTTCTTTGTGAAGTCTCGCCCTGGTCCATGACCCTGGCTGGCTGACTGCCCCAGGACAGGCTTTCTGTGTCTGAGGCCTTGTGGTGCGTTGGTGGGGAAGCGGTGGCTCTGCAGTCAGGATGCCTGGGTTCCCAATCTCAGCTCCAACCTTGCCAGCTGGACGGCCTTCAGGAAATCATTGGACACCAATATCTCCATTCTCTCCTCCACAAAGGGGAGATGGTCACAGTAGCTTTTCTATGCAGTGCTGGGCAGGCTGGGAGGACTAGCAGAGAGGAAGTGCTCGGGAAGGGCTGGCTGTGGTTATCATGATTTCATTCCTTCGTCTCTTCCTCATCCTGTCCCTGCCTCTTCTCCTCCTCAACCCTCACCTGGGAAAGGGAGCTCATTCACATGTGGCCCACAGGACTCCCGACATTCAGTCCCTCAGTCTGTGTACAAGAGGGAAAGCCACGTTTTCCTATAGCGGTATTATTTTATACTTATTATACACATCCCTTCTGAAAATCAACAAAGAACCACTAAAGACCTGACTGGTAAATATGAATTAAAAAAAAATCACAGAGACACAGACATTAATTTTGTTGTATTGCCTCTTAGTGATTTTCTGGCATGGGTAAAAATGATGTCATGATATGGCCATTACATGGAACGATGTGATTTTGGAATATTTACTCTTCTGAGAACTACTGAGAAATTTTAGAATTTCTAGAATTAGAAGGACGGGGAGGTTGAAAGAATGCAGAAAAAAATGCTCCCAAGCAGTGGGAACTGGACGGATTTATTTATACCTATTGAAAAGAAAGTGAACGCCATCTCAACGATGCTGGAAGAGCCGGCACAGGTGCTCTCCACCTCGTCTGGGGAGAGAATGAAAGCAAGTGGTCACAGCGGGAAGAACAGGCCTTTCAGGTCCTATGCAGTGAACGTTTACAAGGGGAAAGAAATGACTGCCAGTGCCTCTTACAAATCCCTTGTTTCAAACAGAAAAATGATATTAAAAACTTGATTAACTCCCAAGAGAAGCTGCTGAAGCGCACTGCAGCATGGAAACAAGAATTTTAGGGCCTCTATTTTGTGCAACACCTTCTTTTTTTTTTTCAGACAGAGTTTCACTCTCGTTGCCTAGGCTGGAGTACAATGGCTTGGTCTCAGCTCACTGCAGCCTCTGCCTCCCTGGTTCAAGTTCCCATCTCAGCCTCCCGAGCAGCTGGGATTACAGGTATGCACCACCACGTCCAGCTAATTTTTGTATTTTTAGTAGAGACAGGGTTTCACCATGTTGGTCAGGCTAGTCTCAAACTCCTGACCTCAGGTGATCCTCCCGCCTCGGCCTCCGAAAGTGCTGGGATTACAGGCGTGAACCACTGCGCCCGGCCTGGGAAACACCTTATTAACATTGCCAGGAGAGAAGTGGCCCTTCTGCCACAAAGTTCATGGACTGTGATCGTGAGACCACTGACTTCGTTTGGACATTTTAACAGCTGGCTAGGAAATGTCTTCCTCATACAGTTTAGGTGAAAGCCAGCTGCAAGAACACAAGCTTGTGTGTTACACAGATTTGATGATTTCAGATCTGACTTGCTTCTTTAGCTCAGGAGATTTTCCTATCCTGAGGACAAGCCATTTTCTTGAGAAAGGAAATATGTTTCCTAAATCGCTGAGAAGATAAATGTACTAAACAATACATCATCTAAGTCAACGAAAGATACTTGCGTGCTAATAATGAGATGACTGTAGACTGAAACTAGGTTTAGGTTTTCTGAACTACTTGGAAATTCATGGCTGCCATGCCATTAACAATGTTATTTTGCCCTGACTGAAAGGTGACGTAGAGACAGCACTTTTGATTAAGACACTCATTTTGCTGGAGGATGCTTTCATCTAGCCCAAAAGTTGGCAAATATCTTATTAAAGGGGCAGATAGTAAATATTTCAGGCTGGTGGAGATCTCTGCTGCGAGGACTCATCCCTGCTGCAGCAGTGAGAAAACCACTGGAGACCGCATGTACATGAACAGGCCTGACTGTTCTGATGAAACCTGATTTACACAACCAGGTATGGCAGGCTGCACTTGGCGCACAGCCCATAGGTTGCCACCTGCTGATTTAACCAATTCTACTTATGAATAATCGAATTGGACATACCTGCAAAAACCAGGAAGCAATTAGTGTTTTTACAGCACCCAAGACACCTTACAAGATAGACCTGCTGGAGTTTGATACCTATGTTGAGCCTAGCTATCATGGATTACTAGATTAGGACAAATGACCCCATTGTTGGGAATGTTAACAATGAAACAACAGCAATGACAACAAACAACAACAAGCCCACATATTAAAGCCTGAAGTTCTAAAAAAATATTTGCAAATCTTAAGGGATGAAATGAAGCATATGCAGACGGCTTCAAATATTGCAGTAAGTAAGAAAGCAAACCAGTCGCACCTTACATGTAGTATATGAATTTGGTTAACAGCCACGCAGAATCAGTGCCCCTGGAGGACAAACCAAATACTAGGCAGGGCACTAAGCTTTTTTTTCTGTTATCTATTGACTGGTTTAATTTTCCCGGCAAACCAATGATGTGGACAGATGCTATTATTTCCTAAAAGTGAAGTGCAGAAAGGCGACATAAGTGGTGTGAGATGGGATTTACACCCGGGAAGCCCAGCTCCAGGGCCTGGACTCTCATGACCAGTTCTGGTTCCTTTTAAAGGGCACAATACACACCAAGTAACCCATTCACATGCATTAGCCCACTTAACAACCCTACGGGGCAATGCTGTTAGAATTTCATTTCACGAACGGGGAAGCTGAGGCTAGAGACACCGAGGACCCTGTCTGCAGCCACAGAGGTCGCTGATGGTCAGCATCATACAGCTGGAGTGGCAGGATCAGGAAAGGAGCCCAGTGAGCCTGGGTTCTTATCCACTGTGCTGCATTGCTCCCAGATAAATACAACTTCTACAAGGCTGGCTTGCCAGCTGGAGAAAAATCTGATGTGAGTTTGTAATTTAATGTTGCTTAGCTCTAAAATGACCTAGAAAAAATGTATATATTTAGTAATTTTGTGGGCTTGACTATTTTAACTGGACAATGGCAATTTATGTGATGCCTATCTATTTTATACCCAGATAAGTATAGAGTTCATTACTCCTGGTAAAAGTTGTGTATTTCTACTTTCTGGCTGATTATCTACTCGGAGAAGTTTTCCAAAAATTCCTGAATGATTCAGTATTGAATTAGCGTCAAGTTATTCAGGGCCTCGATTGTTCCAAACAGGTTTCCCTTAGTCATTATGCACACTTAGATTGTCTATAATATCTGAAATATCTTTTCCTGCCTCTCACCAGAGCCTTTTACGTGGTATTCTAGGGAAAGCCTACATGTCTAACGGGAATTTAAACATTTCATGAGTAACGTAGGTTCATTTTTCTTTCTTTTGAAATGAATGACCTTCCCACAGGAGATGGTTTAATTCATTTCTCAAGGTGTGAAATGCAATTTAAATCACGGAGGATTCACTAGCAACTGTGTATGGGCTTCCGTTCTTCGGCTCTTCGTTTTCTTGGGAACACTGTCCGTTTCCCATTCTATCACAGACGTGAACCCTCCCCGCTGCGACTCCTTCCTTTTATGACAAGGATTTTAAAATGATGGCCTCCCTCCTCCTCTAGTTTCGGGCTTTTCTGGCATTTTCGCATCAGGGTTTCTTGGATGTTCACTCTGAGACTAATACTTAGAAATGGTCTTCTCCAGGCTCTTGAACTGTTTTTCTGAGAATTGTTTCCAGGTGTCCTCCTGCAGCGAACCTGGATGCTTTGAGGCTGACCTGCAGCCGCACGGTTCCTAAGGCTCGTGAGCTCCACGAGTGCGGGGGCTGTGAGGCTCTGGGCCGAGCAGGACTGGCCAGTTAGGACCATCCACAAAGGTTTTATGCAAAGTCTTCAGTGACAGGGTCAGCAGGAATCACTATAAATCTAATGGGTTTTAAGAAAGAAACCAAAGAAACGGATTGAATCCATATTTTACACAGATCAAATTCGCAAGTAGGCTGACACCGTCTGTGAAACCAACATCAATATCCCGCCCGGAGCCTCAGGGACATTCTTTACTGTCAGGCAGTGAGAATATCTTGGTCACATCACTGGATCCACGAACTCTCTACGTCGCTTTCTACGTGGTTAGCTTGCTCATGCTAAACAAAACTGGGAATCGAATTTCCTTGCTTTTAAAGAAATTGGTGAAAGCAGTCAATGGCAACTGAATGATGAGGCATATGAGCTATAAGCCTCTGTAGATGGGTCTAGGCAAAGAACTGAAAAGTGAAGAGTTGAAATGACAGCAGACTCAGGAATACTGACTGTCATTTCCACATAGGATTTGAATTTTTACAATGATTCGTAAGAATCTGTAAGTTTTATCTTTTAAGCTTTCAAATAGCTACCACGATGAGACTCAGGTGTGAAGGCATCACACGCTGCAGACAGTTTTTCTGGCTGATAGATGCTGTTAGGCCAGGGGTCTGCCAAGAGTCTATGGCTAACATTTGACATTGGAGTCATCTTTCTTGGTAAGTCTGGAACAATTCCATTCTCTGCAGGAAGGACTTCACACTGTGGCACTTGGAGGAGATTAATCAGCTCCAGGAAATGAACATATTGAGTAGGTGGAACAATATTTATGTAACCTCCTGACTCCTGTCCCTTGAAACTAACTTTCAGATGCCTTCATTCTTCTTCAAGACAACTTCAGATTAGTTATTTCTGATTTTCTTACTAAGTCTTAGGTACTCATTGGTTGAATCTTTTTCCCATCAAGTAGGTTCTATATATTAGCACATACTAAAGGGTTATAAAAACTTTTTTTTTTTTTTTGACATGGAGTCTCGCTCCGTCACCCAGGCCGGAGTGCAGTGGCGCTATCTCGGCTCACTGAAAGCTCTGCCTCCCGGGTTCACGTCATTCTCCTGCCTCAGCCTCCTGAGTAGCTGGGACTACAGGCACCCGCCACTGCACCCAGCTAATTTTTTGTATTTTTAGTAGAGACGGGGTTTCACCATGTTAGCCAGGATGGTCTCGATCTCCTGACCTTGTGATCCGCCCACCTCAGCCTCCCAAAGCGCAAAAATCTTAAAAAATTTAAATATTGTTAGATATTATTTATCACTAAAAAGACGGAGTCTCGCTCTGTCCCCCAGGCTGGAGTGCAGTGGCGCGATCTCTGCTCACTGCAAGCTCCGCCTCCCGGGTTCACGCCATTCTCCTGCCTCAGCCTCTCCGAGTAGCTGGGACTACAGGCGCCCGCCACCACGCCCAGCTAATTTTTTTTGTATTTTTAGTAGAGACGGGGTTTCACCGTGGTCTCGATCTCCTGACCTCGTGATCCGCCCGCCTCGGCCTCCCAAAGTTAGTCAGCTAAATAATTAAACAACAATTACTGTTTCATTCTTTGGAATCAACTCCGAATGTAAAGCTTTAGCCATTACATCACAAAACTTACCAAATGAATCATGTTGAAAATGTCATATTTATCTATTGCTCTTAAAAACATTGGTCCAGAAAACTAAGGGAATATGAGGAGGAATATACTGTACTGGTATCTCATTAATGAAATTAGCTGTATTATCGTTGGCATAATTTATTGATCTATGCTGCAAAAGAGCCTAATGATTCTGTGGTTATTTATGTATATAAATATAGACATCAGAAAATACTCTATTTTAGATTTCAGTGGTTTCACATATGCTCAGTATTGTTACAACGAGTTGGGGGTAGAGAAAGGCTGTATTTAAAGACCTCGTTCTCTAGTTCATCTCGTTTAAATGGGAAAGCAGCCAACCCATGTAGCATTTATAATAATTCATTCTGAAGAGTCCTATGCAGAACAGAGGAGCAGTGTCTGGGTAGTTGAGGCAGTGTTGTGATGTCTTCCTTGAAATGCCCTATGATGCAAAGTCTACACATACACAAGTTGCAAGAGAGAATTGCATTAGCATTCACAAACTCAGGAAAGCACTGGGGAAATTCAATTCTTTGAAGTAAAGAAAAGGTTCTCCTGAAGAAGAAGAAGTGAAGGCATCTGAAATGCTGACATTAGTGGAGAGTTGAATGCAGATATCTAATGTACGGTTCATTGTGTATTATGAGCTAAAAGGCATTAAGTGGCCTTGAACAGACAGTGAAAAATCTCATTGTCTTAAAGAAATCAACATCTATTGCAAGTCTCTGAACCATCTACAGTCAGATGATCCCTGCTAATTAATCCAATGCTCAAATCCCTCTAGTTTACAGAGTTCCTATAATACTAATAGCTAGTATTTAATGAGGTGCTTTAGCTGCATGAAATTTTTAATTCTCACAACAAATCTGTGAGGTAGCTTTGATTATTGCGCACATTTCAGAGATTAATAAACAGGTGCAGAAATACTAACAAATGTGCCCAAGGCTGCCAGGAGCACGTCGTGGAGCCAGGATCCCAGCACAGACAGGCAGACAGGGCTGCACCTGAGTTTGGAATATTGTGAGACCCACCATTCAGAGGCAGACTAAAGGCGCACCCCAGATGTGGGCACAGTGGCCACTGGGAGAGTGTGGCCACTGCCAGTGCTGAGGAAACCTTTCACAGGCATCCTTCACTGCAGGTGGAAAGGCAGCATGGTTTTCAGAGAGAAATCATGCTCCTGTTGGTCAACACACCAGATTCTGAGTTAATGTGTTTGGTAACTATAAGGCCATACAATTATTTGACGGGTGTGGACCACTCTTTGATAGCTTTATTTAAAAAAAAAAAACACATCTCTCTGAAACTTATTTTTTATATTAAACATCATGGTGGTCATTTGGGAGAGATGGTGCAAGTGAGGTAGTACAGATTCCTTTTCCCCAAATCAAATAAAGGCTGACAAACTGTGAACATCTCAAAAGAACCAAAACAAAAGCACTATTCTTGTTACAAGCCATTGGTATTTGTTCCCTAAAGCACTCAGAATAAGTGCGCCAGAGGAACAAGGCCTGCAGTGGGGAGATCAGCTCCATTTCTGGTCTATAAATGACTTGTATGGAAATTCCCTGGTCAGAATGAGTTGGGAAAAAAGAAACCTCACATGGAACCTGCAGAAAAATTACAAACCCCTCCCTACAAAAACACATATATGAAAAGGGTATATGGCATTAAAATTTTAAAAATATTCTGGAAGAAGACCGACTTAAGCAAATCAATTTCACAAAATGTGATTACACTGTCAGGTAACATAAGAGAGTGAGAATTCAATGAAGACACCAAGTGGAGAAAAGAAGACGGAATTCTATTAACAGGAGCTGGCATGGAGCAACAGAGAAGCAGCAAGCAGCCAGGAAATCCAGGAGCAACCCTCCTGAACAACACTCCTGAGATGCTCACTCTCTGAGCTGGGAGATTATACCATCAAACTTGAGAATCAGAAAGGCTACGGCACAGAAGGACTGGCAAGGCCACTGGATCCACTTACATAGACAATTCAACCAGAACAACTGTGGTCAAGACTGTAAATCAGAATTTACATGCATTACTATGGAAAGATTAGAGGTACACAATATAAAAATAATATTAAAGTGAAACTGAAATAAGGAAACTGCAAGCAATTATAACAAAGGTTGGAGCTTGAACTGAAATGAGAAGATGAGAAAATAAAAGAGGTAGAAATGTGACAATAGCTTTATTTTTCCTGTGAAGGTCTTTATGGCTTTAGTTTAATTTGTAACATTAATAAATCAAGAAAGAGTGGCATAAGCAATGATTTTAAATTGTAGAGGAAACTCTAGTAGTATTAGAAATATATGGTATGTTTTCTAAATAACCAAAGGGTACAAAAAAGAAGACAGTCATATAGCAAAAGCTATAAAAGAAAAGTGAACATTAGAAAAAATGAAATAATTCAAATAAGAAGTAAACTTAGATGAAATATAAGACATCTTTTGAAAGGTAACACACAAATAATATCATAGACCAATCTTATGAAATGTATAACAAATTATAAAGAAAATACTATTAAAGCCACCAGACCATTAAAGAATACATAAAGATCAACTGGGGCTCATTACAGGAGTGCAAGGATGGTTTAATTACTCACACACCCCAAGCTCCATTCACCTAAGGCTATAGAATGAGGTGCACTTTTCTTCACAAATATAAAGTCATGACTGCTCACTTCTTTTGAGTGATGGAAATGTGCATGGGTTCAAGTGTTCTTCATTGATGGAGCTAACACAGTGTCATGTACATAAAGACACAGAACATCAGTCAACACTCAGCATCCTCTGTGACTGTGACCCTGGGGTCTAATGAGTTTACACCTTTTGCCTATTGAGCCCAGGATCCTGTGTGACTGGACAAGCCCAATCTTCTTGATAAAAGAAATAGTCACCAAGGATTGGTAGCCACAGAGCTTGAGGTGACAGTGTCCTGTGGGCTTTCTGGGGGTGAGGTGGGGGTAGAGGCATGGGTCTCTTCCTTGTGTTATGTACAGATTGTCACAAACTTTAAAAAACACATTTGTCAACTTCTTTTTTTACAATTTCTCCAAGGCCACTATAGAATAGTTATGTAGGAGAAAAGCCATGAGCAAAAATTTAGTCATGCTGAGAAGATGGAAATAAGTGAATGTTTCCATAATCAGATAGAAAATTACAATGTAATAGGTGATACATATCAAATAAGAGCCAGCACTTAATTGTGAAAATGCAGAAACATTCCAACTGAGATCAGGGACACTTTCTTAGACACTTGTCTAAGAAAGACAAGTGTTGAGAGGTGGGCTTTCCCTGTTGGGGAGTAAGCTTTAGGAACCACTGCAGGGATGAAACAGTGGGGAGGAGAAGCCAGCACCACAGGGAAGGGCAGGGAAGGAGAGTCAGGCTTTGTGAACCGCACGTGGATTTAAGTGAGGAGAGGGCTGGCCTTCCAACTCAATGCAGAGAAAATAAATTTTTCGATAAATGGCGTTGGAACAGATTGGTAGGCATTGGAAGAATAACTGGGAACCTTACACTTCATTCCTTATGTCAAAATAAATCTCATTTTGATCAAAATCAAATTTAAAGTAATCAAAATGTTTGAGAGAATATGAGTAAATATTTCATAATATTAGAGTATTAAAAATTTTCTAAATGTGTCATGTAAACAAGAATCTGTTAAGGGAAACTCCATTACAGAACACAAATATAATGTGTAACAGCAACAAATTAATGTATCTGGCAAGATGTTACAATGAACTGCCATGATTGCTACCCAGAGCGAGAAGGTTATGCATCAAGAACCAAACAGTTTATCTCCCAAACCAGCCACTCAAGAGGGTCGGAGGCTGCTAGCCAACAAAGGCGCAGCGGGTGAGCATATACCACTACTGTTCTGAGCAAACCAATGGATTATCACACTCATCATAATAATGCAATAACTTGTCACGTTATTACACTCATCATGAGGGCCTTCGTTTTCTGTATTTTGTATACACACACTCAAACACACATTATTCACTTTTATCACACACACGTGTCTATATTTACATATTTTCCTAATGCACACATACAACACACGAAAAATTAATAAGGTAAAAATAAGAGTCCGTGAAATACACTTTCACATGGATTCATTTACATTCAATGCCTACAAACCACCCAATAGGGTGGTGGGTTAAGCATGTCCCTGGTATTTTTCTCACTCTACAGTCCCCAATGGCCAACTCCCCAGTCTCCGCATCTACACGTTTTAAATACAAAATTTATGGCCTGGTTTGGGAGATAAACTGTTTGGTCCTCAGTGCATAACCTTTGCGCTCTGTGTAGCAATCATGGGATTTTGTTGTAGCATCTTGCCAGACACATTGATTTGTTGCTGTTACACATTATATTTGTGTTATGTAATGAAGTTTCCCTTAATAGATTCTTGTTTACATGATATATTTAGAAAGTTTTTAATACTCTAATATTATGAAATATTTACTCATACATATTCTCTTCAAACATTTTCATTACTTTAAATTTGATTTTGATCAAAATGAGATTTACTTTGATATAAGAAATGAAGGGTTAAATTAAAATGTGGTTTAATACAAAAGTTTTAAAAAACTTTTATCATCATCATAAGCACTATTATCTGAGTGGATCCTGGAGGTTTTGTGAGGCCTGGAGCTTATGTAATTTAGGGCTAACCCTTGTAAGAAGAGTATTTTCAAAAAGTTCACTGAAATAATAGATGTAAGAAATAAAAACCTAAATTTAGTTTAAATGTTGAATTTTAACAATTTTAACAGTTTAAACAGATTCTTCTTGTTACCTCTCCTTAGTCTTTTTTTTTTTTTTTTTTTTTAAAGACAGAGTCTTGTTCTGTTACTTAGGCTGGAGGACAGTGGCATGATCAAAGTTCACTGCACCCTTGACCTCCCAGGTGCAAACAATCCTCCTGCCTCAGCCTCCTGAGTAGCTAGGACTATAGGTGCATGCTATCACATCTGGCTAATTTTTAAAATTATTACTATTTGTGTAGTTGGGGTCTCACTGTGTTGCCCAGGCTGGTTTCAAACTCCTATCCTCAAGCAATCCTCTGGCCTCACCCTTCTACAGTGCTAGAATTACAGGTGTGAGTCACCACACCCAGTTAAGTCTTTGTAAATTAAGGAAATATATCACAAATGCATCAAAACAATGAAAAAGTCCTAATTATTGAAATTTCATTTGGCATAAAAGTAAAATCAGACTCTGGGACAATGTGGGTGGCTGGAGCTGAGAGGCGAATTCTTGCATGGATTCTTGCCTTGCATTGGATCCAGACAAACCCACGCATTCTAGAAGACTGTGGTCTTCCTTTATGATGACTGCAATCATTTCAAACCTTGAAATGATTCTGTGCGTTCACTGGTCAGCTTAGTGAGCAACCGCCCCTCTCTAGCACGTTGGCCCTATAGCTCAGGGGCCACTTCCAAACCATGTAGTCTGTGGCAGGTGCTGGGCTGTCTGTCACTCAGTAAGTATCTGCTGAGTAACTGAACACATGCTGTAGTATATATAATCTCCCTGATAAAAGCTGTCTTGGTCAACGGGGAGGAAGCCTGGTTTTGTTCTGTGATGTGGTTGAAGCATCTGTCCTTCCACTGACATTTGACTGTTCTTTTAAATTACATTAGCAAACCTCATGCTGGGAGACAGCATAAGGGGAGATTTCAATCCAACTCTCATTGAGAGTCACAAATTCTAAATTAGTGACATCTTCATAAATTTCATGTCCAACACATTTAGGATCTGCGATTTTCAGAATCAAAGCATGGTTTAAAAGACTGCAGCGTTTCGCCAGGTTTTCCTTAACAGATTTCAATGCTCTCGAAAATGAGGCCTAGGTAAGTATCTTGAAAGAAATCGTGACACTAAAACATATTTATTCTTAATAAACACAGGGTTAATGAAGCAGTTTTTTTTCTCTGTGTTTTCATTCATTTGGTTTTGTTTCTTGTTTTTAGCAAGAAAAAAGAGAAAAATGAGGCCAGTGGTCATACTCTGAGGGAGATGTTCTCTTTCTGGGGCCAGTTGTGCTGGGTCCTGTTTCTAGGCTCAATAGTCCTGGCTGACCCGATTCCAAATGCAAGCAGTCCCACTGTGTGAGTCAGGGATGCCTACCCTCGTGCTCGCTGGCCCAGCCTCCCCAGAGACCTTCCATGCTAGTGTGTCTGCTGCGTAGCGTCTGGCTCTTGGCCTGCTGCTTTCCAACACCTCTTGAAGAATGTGCACAGAAAATCTAGCAACACTGCATCATAGGTCTGCAAAAAGATTTAATCTTCAGTTTAGGCTCATCACAGCTCACTTAGCTCTTTGTATAAATTACTTATCTCTCAGAGTTTTAAGATAATCATGTGTGAGTAATCCTGGATATTTAGCAAGTTACAGTAATTTATACTCGGGTCTGTCTTATCTATTTTAAATCAGAAAGTGGTGGTCTTATAGAAGAATATATCACTTTCAGCAGTAGTAGAAATGGAAGACAATAAAGACAATTCTACAGATTCATTAGAAATGAGCAGAGACATGAAATGATGAGATGAAGAAAAGAAGACATAGTAAGTAGAAGACATACAATAAATTGGTGGTCCTAAATCCAAATACAACCACACTCCATAAGAAGAGATTCAGCTTATGTTAAAAAAAGATAGGTTTGGCTGGGCACTGTGGCTCACGCCTGTAATCCCAGCTCTTTGGGAGGCCGAGATGGGTGGATCACCTGAGGTAAGGAGTTCAAGACCAGCCTGACCAACATGGCAAACCCCGTCTCTACTAAAAATATAAGAATTAGCTGGGCATGGTGGTGCGTGCCTGTAATCCCAGCTACTCGGGAGGCTGAGACAGGAGAATTGCTTGAACCCGGGTGGTGGAGGTTGCAGTGAGCTGAGATTGCGCCACTGCACTCCAGCCTGGGTGACAGAGTAAGACGCTGTCTAAAAAAAAAAAAAAAAAAAAAAATAGATTCTTCACTTGATAAAATCAAAATCCAGCAGAATATTATTTACTAAAGACATAGGTAACCCTAATGACACAAACATTTAATAATAAAAAGAATTAAGAATGTAGGCCAGGTCAAAAAAATAATAATAAATGGAGCTGGTGCCCATAGTGTTAATTTCAGACGATATAAATCATAAATTGGAAAGCAAGATTAGAAATAAGGATGGTCATTACTTAATAACAAAAGAACAATTTATGCAGAAACTATAACTATCTAACAATACAAAGTGGAATTTTAAAGTCAATTGTAAAGTTAAACTAAGAGAAAAAATGGAAAAACAACCAATCATAATGTGAAATTTTAAAAGACTTCTCTGAGAAGCAGAGAAAGTAGACAAATATAAGAATATAACAGATTTAAATAAATAACTATGGAATTTGATCTAGTTGTCATATGAATAACCCTATTCAGAACACATTCCTTGATTCTCACGGGAAATATTTATAACAAACTCCCATTGCTAAGCCATAAAGGAAGTCTCAAAAATGCCAAAAATAAGATAACTTTAAAACTTCCTTTGATTTCAATATAAGAACACTTTAAATAACAGAAAAAAATGTACCCTGAAGCTTCCATACATTTAGAAATATAGAATCACAATTCTAAATTATTGATGGGTCAGAGAATAGAGCAATGGTGCCTAACTGTATCTAAAAACAATAGATTGTGTTCTTCCCTCCAACCCCAGAACCTTGATTCTGAATGAACCTTGCAGTTTTCAGCAAATATTTCAGGAAGCATTTATTAGTACATTTGCAGTAATTGCATGGACATAGATATAAATAGGTTTGTAATGCAAGCTATCTATTCTATCTATCCACCAGTTTGTTTTGCATTCTCATTCCGAAATATTTGAAGCATGTGCCATGGTTTTTTTTTTTTTTTTTTTTGAGACGGAGTCTCGCTCTGTCACCCAGGCTGGAGTGCAGTGGCACGATCTCGGCTCACTGCAAGCTCCGCCTCCCGGGTTCACGCCATTCTCCTGCCTCAGCCTCTCCGAGTAGCTGGGACTACAGGCGCCCGCCACCACGCCCGGCTAATTTTTTGTATTTTTAGTAGAGACGGGGTTTCACCGTGGTCTCGATCTCCTGACCTCGTGATCCACCCGCCTCGGCCTCCCAAAGTGCTGGGATTACAAGCGTGAGCCACCACGCCCGGCCAGCATGTGCCATGGTTTTAATTATTAGGGGACAGTCACGCTCAGTGTGGGAAATCTCAGTGAATTTTAGAGCCAACCACACTGAGTCCCAGAAAACAGAGTAATGAAAATATGAAAAATTTAATGATTTAACCTAAATAACCAGCTAAGTTTCCTGAAAACCAGAAGTATTCTTTAGTATCTTTAGTATCAAGGTATCTTTCTGCCCTTTCTTATATGGATGATATACATACATGTGTGTATATATATATATCTGTCTGTGTATGTAGGCATATATATATATGTATATATACACATGCACACACATATAAAATGCTAAAAATGTACTAAAAGTAAAGCAACCAAGATGTCCTAAGCAGGTTACTGGATAAATAAACCTGGGGCATCCAGACAATAAAATGTTATCCAATGCTAAGAAAAATTGAGCTACAAAAAGGCATGGAGGAAACTTACATGCATGTGACTAAGTGAAAGAAGCCGGTCTGAAGAGGTTACATGCTGTATGATCCCAACTATATGACATTCTGGAAAAGGCAACACTGTGGAGACAGTAAATAAGTCAGTGGTTGCCAGGGGTTGGTGGGGAGGGAGGATGAACAGGCAGAGCACGGAGGATCTGCAGGGCAGTGAAGCTCCTCTTTATTATACTACCATGGTGGATTGATGTCAGAATACATTTGTCCAGACCCATAGTATATATGACACTAAGAGTGAGCACCCATGTAAACTACGGACTTGGGCGATAGGGATGTGTCCACCTGGGTTCATAAATTTTAACAAATGGAGCACTCCGGTGGGGAATGTTGATGGTGGGGAAGGGTGGACGAGTGTGGGCCTAGGAAATATATGGGAACGCTTTATTTTCTGCTTAATGTTGCTATGAAATGAAGCTAAAACTGCTGGAAAAAATAGTCTTTAAAAATAAATAAGTAAATAAAACAAAACACATACACATACAACAAAATGAAAATCAAGCGAACAAAATATAAAAACTCAAAGTACAAAATACCTTACAGGACTACTTAAGGCACATTTCCAGATGTACAATGACACATTCAAATTTAGAAAGTTAATGTTGTATCCCCACTGCTTCTGCAATGGTTTCTATGTTACTTTTCAGTGTTTCGTGAAATAAGTCCAATTAGTCTGGCTTACGGTTTATTGTGTTTGTCTATAGTTATCACTTGACTTTCATTAGAGATGTATGCAGGCCAATGTCTGTACCTACTTAAATACATTTCAAGCTCATTGTTTTGGTGCGAAGTCACATTTTCCCCAGGGGAGATACAGTAAGGTGTCATCTTTTATACCTCATAATCAGCACACTGAGGTGATCAGACAGTTTCAAGTCACGGCATTCCTACCTGAACTGGTGACGTCACACTGTAGCTGAACAGCTCCCTAACAGCGTTTATCTTTTATTTTATTTATTTATTTATTGAGACAGGTTTTCACTCTGTGGCCCAGGCTGGAGTGCAGTGGTGCCATCAGTGCAACCTCTGCCTCCTGGGCTCAAGTGATCCTCCCACCTCTCCCTCCCAAGTAGTTGAGAGCACAGGCATGTGCCACCACATCAACTAATTTTTTTGTATTTTTGGTAGAGCTGAGGTTTCGCCATGTTGCCCAGGCAGGCTGGTCTTGAACTCCTGAGCTCAAGCCATCCACTTGCCCCAAAGTGCTGGGGTTACAGGCGTTAGCCACTGTGCCAGGCCCAGCACTCATTCTGGAGGGGCCTTAGCCCTTCTGGTTTCCCTGATTAGACTGAGATTGGTTAGATGTCTTTGCAAAGGGCACAGTGGAGGGCAAACAGGTACCCAAAGACAATCAGGTGGGTCTCAGCACGGTGGCTTCTGTGGGTGAGACACATAGTCCCGTGTCCACCCCACTGGGCTCTCTCCCAGCAGAGCAGGGAAGCCTTGGGATCTAGAGAACGAAGCTCTAATGATTCTGGAAGGGCCCCTCACGGTACTTCTTCCCCCTGCAAGTACTCCAAAGTTGAGGAAAACTGGCTGTCATTCCAGAAGCACAAAGAAAGTAACAGCAGAGAACCACTGCCCGTGGACCTTTGAGGCTCACATCCATGATATGACAACAGTATAGAATGGCTTCCTGAACTCAAGTAATGAATGCATAGTAGATTTGCTAAAACACCAAGCATTCTAATACAATCCCCAAATATTCCAGAAAGCCATGTTGACACAGAAGTGGGGCTGCCTGCCACCCTGGCTGTGCCATTCGTGGGCCCCAGTGCAAAACAAACGTGCCAGGCCCCTTGTTAAAAATCCTTTGAGGCTGGGCGCGTTGTCTCGCGCTTGTAATCCCAGCATTTTGGGAGGCCGAGGCGGGCTGATCACGAGGTCAGGAGATCGAGACCATCCTGGCTAACACAGTGAAACCCCGTCTCTACTAAAAATACAAAAAAAATTAGCCGGGTGTAGTGGCAGGCGCCTGTAGTCCCAGCTACTCGGGAGGCTGAGGCAGGAGAATGGTGTGAACCCAGGAGGCGGAGCCTGTAGTGAGCCGAGATTGCGCCACTGCACTCCAGCCTGGGTGACAGAGCAAGACTCCAACTCAAAAAAAAAAAAAATCCTTTGGAATTTCACATCAGCGACAGCCAAGAATAAAACTACACAGGAGGCTCCTCTGAGCAGGGAGCCCTGGGGGCTGCGCGGGTCTCACTCCCAGGAAGCCCATCCTGCTGCTTGGGAACGCTCAGCTACTTAGATAATTAAATGAACCAAGATGTTCACTTCTCCAGCATTCCTGTGAGCAAAACCCTCTCCTATGCAAACACCTCCTAAGCAACCAGGTTTCTTTTCATTCCCTTGGTAACCTGTGCTTTACTGGGTGATTAGTATTTTCACAGCCTCAGATCGAAAAGAGATAAGAAACAACAGAAAAGGAAATTGCTCCCCCCTTTTCATTGCAAATGTTTCTATAGGAGAGCAGTGGAAACAAAGCCGCCCTGCTGAGCTGAGCCTTATCTCTCATTTCCAGAGTGTGCAACCAGCAGGCAGAGCTATGGACCCATGTATCTTGGTTGTAAAAGGAATTATTCCACTAACGGGTTTGTATAAGCAAGAAGAACAAGCCATCCAAATACCAAGTGGAGACCGGGCTACAGAGAAAACAAAGCATTTGATCACGATATGTGATCCAGACTCTTACACAGCATTATCTAGACTCTTACTTGGCATCCCTAGAAGAGTCCTGAAAACAGAGGGGAAGTCTCCATTTACCATCTGGAAAGCATTTCCTCTTGTATCTTTAATCCCCTGTCCAGAAAGGTGTGTGATTAGTGTTAATGCTCAGAAAACGAGAGTTAAGATGAATGACCCGAAGAGCCACTCCATTTAGATAAACTGAGAAGTATAAAAGGAATAAATATTTGTGTGATTTATCATCCATGTTTCAAAAGCAAGTGATAAAAAGGCCTGACTCATGCTAGAATGCAGATGGAGACGGGGCAGCCACAGGAGGGCCGTGGGCTGCTTGTCTGGGCAGTGTCCTCGCAGGGAGGAGGGTCCGCGTGAGGGAGGAGTGGGAGGAGAGGGAGCCAGAGGCTGCGCAGCTCCCCCGTCCAGGAGGAGCAGGTGGGAATTGCTGATGCCTGTTACTTCTCCAGGATACTCCTGCGGGCCAAGGCTGCACAGCCATTTTAAGAGAATCTCCAGCAAGAAGACTTCTAGACACCCAACACCCTGCCCCCTGCAGAGATTTATGACTTAGGGGATCCCATCTGGCAATGCAATTGCAGGAGCCTGCGAGGCTGCAGGACGGCCTCTGGGTGCTGAGGAGGAGGCTGGGGCTCCAGCCAGCACAGCAGGTTTCCGTTTTCATTGAAGTTAAAACAGAGAAGGCTGTGGATTAAGATGTTTTACAGGTTCCACCCCTCAATCCTTGTGGGACCCTCCTCTAAGTTGAACATGAAACACCAGATCACACCTCACTGAGCCCCACTTAGTGTCAGACACAACACGAACTGTGGGGAAGGAGAGCGCAGCTTATTCCCTCGGGGCTGCAGTTCCAGCTTTGCCAGGCTGCTAAGGACACAGCTAGGAGCACCTGCAGCCTAGAGGCCAGGGAAGCCTCGCAGGGAGACAGAATTCAGTAAGAAAGACGCACACTATCCTCAGAGAAATGGAACATGGGTTTCCTGACCATTTCATCAGGAACAAAAAATTGTTACTATCCAGCACATAATAGAAATATATTTTGCATTTCAGAAGAAAAGTAAAGCAACATTTTAAATTAAAATCTATGTTCCCAACTCAATTGTTAAAATAATATAATGAAACAACAATCCCCAAGGGTTGATATATGCCATGTAGGTCCAATTATTCTGTGTTTTTGCCATGGATAGTTTTGCTTTATAGACTAAATACATAACTGTTGTGAATTTGTTTCTCCTTTTACAGCAACAATAATCATAGCCAAGATTTAGTGAGTGTTTATCACACCTGAGAGGGTTTATGTGGAATCCTCACCTTATCCTAGGAGACAAGAGACCTGGATCATGCCCGAAGGGGGAAAGCAGGGTCGAGCCCAGGGAGGCAGGCAGTGTCACGGCTGCACCTTTGACAAGGTGCAATGCCGCCCAGCGCCTTTGTCTGACTCTGGCCCATGGACATAACCCCTGCCAACCAGGCCACTCCATAGAAAGAATTCCAGTGCAGGAGAGTTGTGGGAAGGGAGCCTGGAGATCTTCTTTCTCCTGTGAGACAGAAATTTACTAAGCCCCACGTGCGATCAGGCCCCGGCAATTTGTGGACAATGGACGGGGAGATCTACTTGGTTCTCCTTAAGATTCTCCCAGACAGGAACGCATGGCATTGGGTTCACAGAGAGGCTTCCGTATTGTCTCAAAGTTTCCCCTTTCAGAGGGCAATATGAACATTCCAAAATATGAGGTGCACATGTCAAAGGGTGCCATCGTGGAGGGCTCCAGGGTTGACTGAAGTGGATTTGGGGCAGCCTCAGTCTCATGTTTCCACCTGCTGTCGGATACATCAGCTCCAGCTTCCCCTAGACTGGCCCTCTGCTGCTGAACTGCACCTTTTCTTCCAGCACACAGTGCTCTTGAGAGCATGTGTGTATTAAACCGTGTTTGAAAGAGTCAAGTGTAGAAGATAGGACACAGCAGAACGCAGGGATGTCTTTGGCTCCAAATCTCTCAATACCAGAAAGACCAAGCGTAGAGAGGTGGAGGCAGAGGAGGCCTAGCCAGAAAAACAACAGGAACCACAGGGCAAAATGGGTCCCCCCTTACATGGAAAAAATAGTAACTTCCCAAGGCTCCTCCAGAGGCTGGGGACCATCTGCCCTTGTGATGGGAGGGAGGGCAGAGCAGGGGGTTGGAGGCACAGGGAGATTCTGGCAAGAGGAAGGGCTGGTCATTGCTTCCTTCTCTTTAGTCTGAGGTCCCAGGTAGAGAGTGTGGGGCAGGGAGACGGAGGAGATTGCAGATGATGTGAACCCAATGTCCTGGGAGGTGGGGAGCAAGTGACCCAGGGGCAGGTGTAAGGCTTGTGTACCATCCTTGGGTGACCACACTTTTAGAGTGAGAACATGGGATTTGGGGGGTAGCATTTACTGCTGAGCTCCATGTGCAGAGTGGGTCAAGAATTGGGGGTATTCAGGCTGGGGTGACCAGGACAGTATAGGGGAGGTAGGGTGAAGCAAGACAGCTCAGGCGCTGGTGAGGGGAGGGTTCCAGCACTGCCATGGACTCTGGCCTGGGTGGGGGTTCTGGGGTCCTGGGCAGTGAGCGGTGGGAAGACAAGCCACCCAGTGAGACAGAAGGACAACTTCAGTGTGGATCCTGAAGCATAGGAGCTGCATGACAAGAGGCATGGTCTGTCTGGCGAGGGGTGTTCAGGACTGAGATGTCACAGGTGAGGTGTGTATGAGCTCAGAATGTGGCTGAGCTGCACCAACTAGACCCAGCAGGCATGGCTCAACAAGGGAGGGAGCGGTTCCCTTTGCGCGAGTCTGAGCTGGTGGGCAGCCATGAGGCAGGGGGAGCACAGTCCTTCTCCAGTTTACCAGGCTTGGCTATCTCTGTCTTGGTCCTCTGTTCCCCTAGGAGGTGACCCCTGCCCGAGGGGCTGCAGCTGCTCACTAAGGCCAGGCCCTGCTGCAGCCACAGAGGTGGGCAGAGAAAGAGGAAGGAGCAGCTGCCTCTTGAGGGCTCGGCATGGAGGACACAGGCTCACATCCCATGGGCCAGACCTCAGCCCGGGAGGGCAGAAACAGTATCCAGTCGGGATCCCTGTGCAGGTGGGTGTACGCAGTGTACAGGGCAGCAGCTTCTATTAACAAAGACGGGAAGGAGAAATGGACCTTGAGGGATACCTCTGGGCAGTTATTGTTGATGGCAGGAGTGAGAGACTGAATCAGTGGAGACCATTTGAGTGGACAGTCAAGGAACAGAGAGGTAGGTGCGTTGGAAGGATCCCACGGGTGGATTTAGTGTTGACAAATTGACCACAGCAGTAGTAGTCGCAGGAGCTGTGGTGATCGAGTGTCTGATGAGACCTTCGTCTGCAGTGCTATGGTGAGTCAAGGATACCGCAAATGCTCCTATTTTGGGGTCTTCCCAGGGGAGCTCCTGAGGGAGGCTGACGTGAGGCAGATACTTTACACGGCAGATATGTGGGAACTTACAAATGTGGTTTAGATGTATTAAGGAACAGTTGATTCCAGAAGCTTTATGATGTCTGAGTAGTGCCTATTTCTCAGTGGTGGCAATCCAGACAGGATCTGTCAAGCTTCTCTACAGAACAGCCCCAACGGAGAGTGGGGTCACAGAGCTTATAATCTTGGGATGTGACTGCACACATTTTCTTTTTGTCATCTCACAGCTGGGCAAACTGAGGCATAAAGAGGTGCAGCCACTTCCCCAAGGCCACACCGCAAGCCTGAAGTGTCTCTTCCTTGCCTCATGGGACCATGGTTCATCCACGTCTCCTATGAACACCTATTGAGGTCCCACATGAGCCAGGCACGATTCTCATCCCTTGGGATGTGTCAGTGGACAAAGCAAAGATCTGATTCTGACATGGGAGCAGGGCAGGGAAGTGCTGGGAGGAGAAGGGTGGGGTCCCTGATGAGGGCTCCACCCTTGGGCCTGTGCCCATGGACCTAGGTGAGGACAGGCATTTCTGTTTTCATGCCCAAATGCTGCATTTTCCAAGACCACCCTGGCCCACCATGCCCCCATCCTGTGCCTATAAAAACCCTGAGATGGTAGCCAGCACACAGACAAGCAGCTGGACGTCGAGTGAAACATATTGGTGGAAGAACACACAAGTGGTTTGACATCGAGAGAAACACATCAGCGGAGGGGCATGCTGACAGGCACCAGCAGATGCCGGCAGGCCATCAACCAGAGTTTGTCTGGGATGGTCGGAGGAGAACTTAGCCGCGGAGCAGCCCAACTCAAGGGGAAAGACCACTTTCCAATTCCATCCCCTTTCTGGCTCCCCATTCACCTCGGCTGAGAGCTACCTCCACTCAATAAAACCTGGTACTCATTCTCCAAGCCCACGCGTGATTCAGTTTTTCCAGCACATCAAGGCAATAATAACCCAGGATACAGAAAGCCCTCTGTCCTTGGGATAAGGCAAAGGGTCTAATTGAGCTGATTAATACAAGCTGCCCAGGGATGTCAAAATTAGAAGAGCACACTGTAACACACGCCCACTGGGAGTTCAGGAGCTGTAAACATTCACCCACAGACATTGCTGTGGGGTCGGAGCCCCACAACCTGCCCATCTGCCTGCTCCCTGTAGAGGTTTGAGCAGTGGGCCACCAAAGAAGTGAGCCACGCCCTCATCGCACACCTTGCGAGGGGGAAAAGGGAGCTCCTCCCGTTTCAATTCCAAAGAGATTTTTCCACAGTTAGTATGAAAATTCTGCACCAGGAACAAAGATTTATCTAAGTGAATACAAGAGGTGAGGATGTCATTCTTGGATAATGGTTGGTGGTAAGGGCAATTTTGCATATTATTATATTATTATTATAAGGCTGCTTAGATTTCCATTACTGAAATTCAATAATTGTATTATGGTCTCGCTTGGAAAGTGATGTTTTGACAGATTTAAAACAGGGTGAGATGATATAGAAACAGCAAACCACTAAGAGTGACAGTAAATGAGCGCCACATAATCTGTTGAGCATGTTCTACCTGAGGTTTGGTTGAAGAAGAAGTCTGGGTAACACCAGGAAGAGTAGCCCCAGGAGGAGGAGAGCTCCCTTCCCACTGGGGCCATCCCCAAACTCCCAGGTTTCCTCTTGCAGTGAGTGTCAAGTAGGACATCCCTTTGGGCAGTATGGGGGAGGCGGCAAGAAAGAAAACAACCAACCAACAAGCAGATTGCAACAATGGGCAACCATGATTTAAATGAACTCTTCTGCTCTTTCCAAGAAAGAACTGAAGCAGCTGCCAGCATTCTCCCCATGCGGTAGGGTGGAGGCCCGTCCTAGGCAAAGGACGTAGTTGCTCCCCTCTGCTGTTGCTTTTGCTTCTCTCTGCTGCCCTGGGTCACCAGCTCTCCTGCTTTCTATGCCTGGTCCTGTGGGGTTTGCAGATGCAAAGGGGCCTCTTCAGGGGTGTCCCAACTATCCCTTCATATCTGAATTATGTGATACCTCAAAGCACACAATTAGGAGCCCAGACATTGGTAGCTTGTTCCTGTGTTGGGGTGAGTTTTCTCTAGCATTCTCTCTAGATGGGCTTCACAGAGTAGACCAGGGCCGACTAGACTGCAAGGGTGTGCTTGATCCACTAACATGACTAGCTTGAGAAATAGCATTCAAGCACTCAACATTTCCAATTACCCTGAGATTTAGCATCCTGACGGATTTACTCCACATGGAACAGGTAACTCTAGTCCCTCCTGCATGTGAAAGTCACACATGCACACACATACACACACACACTTCTTTAAGTCTAATTTAGTGGTTTCCCCACATCACAGCACTGGTAACTAGGTGCCTTGAGGAACCACAGATGCTTCTCCCTTCCCAAACTTGGACTAAACACAGCATGGAAAGAGGAATTCAGCACAGGAAGTCATGCTCCTGACTTCCACATGGCAAGGCAAGGACCTGCAATCAAGGTCACAGTGATGTCAACACCAACTGGAACACAAGCAGACCCCACTGTCCGGGGAGCAGGGGGTGTGAGGTCAAGTTGGTGCAGCAGTTGACAATGTTCCGTCCTTGGCCAAACTCGAGCCAGGTTCCTCTGTGCCCGCTTCACCACAAGGCCTCACCTTGGCTTATAAAGTCATAAACAAACACCAACATGGTTTCTAACAGCTCAAGGCTACATCCCTAAGATAACCCCAGCCCCTCTTAAAGTGCCTGTCTGAGAAATCTCAAGGCTTCCCAAAGAATTTCCTGTTTGTTCTGGCTGACACCTGGATAGGACCCCTGTCTCCCAGTCTCTGTGGGAAGGTGGGAGCCTCACTTCTATGATCGCCAGTTGGCAAACCGAGATAGACTTCACAAGGACCAACCCTTCTTCATGCTTTTTGCAGTTCTTCACCTCCCCAACTCTCCCTGGTTCTGCCCTCCCCTGTCTTCTAGTCTCCCTGTAAAATGCCCAGTCCTTGCTGGGCTCATCGAAGGTAGTTCACTTCGGGCCAGAATCTTTCCCCTATTGCAGCAGGGATCACTGACTAAAATCTGTCCTGACCACTTTACCTAGTATTTGGCTTTGTTTGTCTTTGACACAACTCAGCAAGGGGCCTCCATTTCCTTCGGACAGGAAGGTCACTTTTGCCGGCAATGGTGCCATGCTACATTCTGCCTCAGCCAGCCATGGGGTTTATTTCCTAAACGATGCGGGTGTGTCTGTATTTGGTGTGTCATTCCAGGCACAGAGGGAGCCCCTGGTGAGTGGGCTGTGCTCTTGTCATGGAGCTCAGCACAGGCTGGGGAGGCCTGTCTGGGTGGGAAAGGCCAGCAGCCAGCTCTCCTGCAGTGGCCCACAGGGTTGGCTCAGGGACAGCTGAGGGCTGTGGAGCATCGTCGTGTGTGTGCATCAACTCCACAGGCCCTGGCTGACACTGTGAAGAGTCCCCCAGAGGGTGTCCCACGCCTCAGTGTGCTGCATCTTAAGCACTTTACTTCTTGTGTAAATTCTGACTGCATCTCTCTCGATAGCCGATCGTGGGAAGTGGTGGTTCAGGAAATGTGGCTGAGGCAGGGCTGGTGGCTTTATAAGGTGACAGGTCCCCGATCACATCAGGGGCAGGTATGCTGGGAAGACAAGATCTTTCCATGGAGGTGTCCTCCTTACTGTGATTGCAAGAGGGGTCCTGGCCCTTCAAATATTGGTAAGTGACCTCCTTCTCTTTACTGAGAGAGAGACCAGGGATAACACCTCCAAAAAGAGACGGTGCCTCCCACCTTCCTGTATTTTATTGCCTCAGGGAGAGTACCCAGCTTCATGCTTTTGAGGCATAGTTCAGCAAACTTGGGATCAATTTTCCAGCTACTGTGGATCTTTATCATCAAAATGTATTAGATTATCTTGTATTAAGTCTTTGGGTGCCTTGAGCTATTTGAAAGATCTAGTTGGAGTTAGAATTTCATTCTGTAAATATGTGATCTCAGGTGGTTTTTAATAGAGGCAGGAGGCAGAGAAATCCTAAGCAGACAGGCACAGGTCCCCCATGAAACCCCGACTTCAAGCCAAAAACAGGCTGAAACCTACATAGCAGAGTGAGAACTTCCATTCCTGTTTGCCTGCTCTCTTCTGATTGGTTCTTTCTCAATAATGCCTTTTAAGCAATCGAATGTTGCCCTTTCCAAAAGTACATATGGCCTGGCCTGCCCCCATCCTGTGCCTCTAAAGACCCCAGGCTGAGTTGGTAGAGGGGAGATGGCCTGACTTGGGGGAGGAGACCTGCAGACTTTGGGAGAAGACGGCCTGCCATTCTCATCCCCTCTCCAGCTACCCTCTCTGCTGAGAGCTATTTTTATCGCTTGATAAAATTCTCCGCCCTTACCATCCTTCATTGGTCAAGCATGACCTCATTCTTCTTGGATGCTGGACAAGAGCTTAGGGCCCACTGAGTGTGGGTACCAGAAAGGCTGGCCCTTTGCCCTGGCTGGTGGAGGGCAGCTGCCCCACACTACAGGGTCAGGGGCTGACTGAGCTGCTAACACACCTTCGTCCATTGGGCTGTGGATGATGGAACTAAGAGAGCTAATCAGCACATTAACATCCCCTCTGGGGATTTGGGGTCATGGGCACCCTTGCCTGTGTACCACTGTGTTCCTCTCCAGGCAACACTCCTGGTCTGGCTGCGGGCTCTGCACGGAGCTTGCTCCTGTGTCTTCAGAGTGACCAGCTGGATCCTGTACTCACTTGCTCACATGCTCCCTCCCACAAGGGGCTGAGTTCAGGAGGCCAAGTAGACGAGGCACCCCTGCTGGGAGTCCAGCAAAGAGCCTGAAAAAAATCCTGCAACAGTTTTCACAACCTTCTGTGACGTGTCCCACGTAAAGATGAAGAAAGTGAAGACCAGAGGGATGAAGGCCTTGCCCAGACGTGATGGCTCCTGACAGTGCAGCAGGACCATGGCTGCCTCAAGGGGCCCTTCCCCACCTCCTGCCTCAGAGAACCCGAGCTTGGGTTTAGGAACTCTTAGGGGCAGTAGCAGTGAGGGTAGAGCGGATGACAAGATCCCTGGCTTTCTGTGGCTCCAGCCCTCACACCTGTATGTTTGCAAGGCACTGAGGGATCCAGGGTCTCTTCCCCACTGGCAGGCCTTGTGATGGGTTCTTCCAGCAAGTTTCATTCGGCAAGGAAAGCACACACTAGTGGACAGGACAGCAGGCTAAGAGAGAATGCATCATTATCACCATAGCGTGTTATCACTCCTGCCAGCCTGCAACCAATTAAAGCACAAATACAACAAACAAGACGCCATTCTAAGAATGTCCACTTACAGTCACAAGAATTTCCAGACCACTTCCTACCTAAACACACTCTCTAGGTCCCTTGTCCAGGCAGCTCTTTTCCCCTTTGCTTCTCCACTGTTGTGAGTGACATGATGGCAATCAGCACTTCTCTCTCGAAATCAGGAGCTACAAGACTCGCTGAGCACGTCTGCAAACTGGGAAACCTGCTTTGATGAACACGATGCTTCTTACCTGGGAGGACAGGCAGATACTTTGCAAGGCACCAGCCCCGTGACAGGTCGGGTCTTGGGATTGCAGAAGGACGTATTTACTTGAAATTTCAGGTCTCTGTAGCAGCCCTCTCTCACGGTCATCTGTCCTGTAGGAAAGGATGAAATGTAGAATAAAGACTCACATGCATGCCCCACGGTAAAAGGCAGATGATGAGCTAATAAAATCTCTTTCAAAGAATCTTAGCCATACTGGCATGTCTTTGTGTTAATGATCAACTGGCCAACTATTAATATTCCACTTTTCTGATCTGTCTTCATAAGTTGTAATTAGTGAATTTCATTCATTCTAAGATGCATATATTTTCCCTCCATATTTTTATTTTAACATGTTTAAAGTCAACATTTGTTTTGTGATTGATGTCATCATACGTTTGCTGAAATTTACCTGCTCTTTTTCTCCTCTTTCCATAGTTGAAAACACCAGTGGATTTTCAGCAGAAACACCAATATTAAATATACCTGTTCCACATTTCCATTTGAGATGACAAACAGAAACAGTAATAAATCAGCAGGAAACACAGACAACAAAATAATAAGCAGTTTGTCACCAGAGAATTCACAGAGCTAAATCTGAAAGGCGAACTTTAACAATCATGACTTAGGTGTTGTATAGAAGGAAGTCAATGGAGATGGAAGTTTGTTTGATTCTCAGCTTCTATCTATTTAAGACTTTGTGAACATTCCTATATTTGTTCAATATTTCAATTAATTAAATTTATCCCAAAGGACTTTAACTTAAGTAAGGTAGCAGGAATAGTCAATTCATTGAGATAGAAAGTAGAATGATGGTTGCCAGGGTCTTGGAGGAGGGGGAATTGGGAGCTAATGTCCAATGGACAGAGAGTTTCCGTTTGAGAAGATGAAAAAGTTCTGGAGATGATGGTGGTGATGGTTGTACATCAATGTGAATGTACTTAATAGTACTAAAACATACATTCAAAAATGGTGAAAATAGCAAATTTTACATATCTTTTGCCACAATAAAAAAGAGACACTTTGGGCGGCCAAGGCGGGTGGATCACGAGGTCAGGGGATCGAGGCCATCCTGGCCAATGTGGTGAAACTCCATCTCTACTAAAAATACAAAAATTAGCTGGGCATGGTGGCGCGTGCCTGTATTCCCGGCTACTCAGGAGGCTGAGGCAGGAGAATCGCTGGAACCAGGGAGTTGGAGACTGCAGTGAGCCGAGATTGTGTCACTGCACTCCAGCCTGGTGGCAGAGCGAGACTCTGACAAAAAAAAAAAAAAGGTTATAACTAAAAGACACTTTGAGGAATGATATTAAAGAGTGAATGCAGGGCCAGGCGTCGTGGCTCACACCTGTAATCCCAGCACTTTGACAGGCTTAGGCATGTGAATCACTTGAGTCCAGGAGTTTGAGACCAGCCTGGGCAATATGGCGAAACCCCATCTCTACAAAAAATACAAAGATGAGCCAGGCATGGTGGCATGCACCTGTAGTCCCAGGTACTCAGGAGGCTGAGGGGAGATCACTTGAGCCTGGAAGGCAGAGGCTGCAGTGAGACGAAATGGCACTTCACTGCACTCCAGCCTGGATGACAGAGGGAAACCCTGTCTCAAACGAGTTGACGCAGTAGGGGAAAAAATAAATAGAACCAAACTAGTGTTGATTTAAAATTAACACAAAATATATTCAGATCTAAAAGTGATTTTATCACTCCACTTGGAAATACCGATGAAGGAGTCCTGTGGATTGGGTGGAACACCTGTCCTCATTCCTCTGCAGCCCAAGCCGTGTACAACTCAGATGGACTCAGACAGCTCAGAGTTTGCTCATAAGGAAATACAACAAAGAGATTGTCTCAGAGGAGGAAAGGAGCAGACTGTAGACACCAGGCACAAAAATCTCTCATGCCAGTTCCACAGAAGTCGAACCCCTCCTGACTTAAGGAAAATTCAAAGTCTCTAAAACATACATTGAAAACAAGTTTGACATTTTGGGGCTGCTTAGTCAAAAGGAGTGGGGCCATTCAGAAGGGAAAGTTACACTCCGTACAGTATCAGTTTTCTCAAGGGTAAAGAGGAGGGCAGCTCTCCTAAGTTCCAAAGCAGGGGCCACTGTAGGAGCTCATGGCTCTAAGCCCCAAACTACCCATTTCCTGGGGGTTAGCCCTTTGAGCATTGATAAAGCAGAAAGAGTGGTTACATAGGACCCTCACAGTTTGGTAAAACCAGTCATCTCTCTGCTAACTTGGCAGAATTATATATTTAACCCAGGTAAGTGGTTTCCACATGGTGCTCCCTTAAGGTGAATTTTGCAATTATTTCTCTGATTTTAGTGATCTCTGATCAGGAATAGGTTATTTAAAAATGACTTTGATACATACTCTAGAAATGTAAGAAAATCATTTTAACATATTGAGCCTCTTGAAGAAGAATATTCCTATGAAAGAACAAGATTTAAACCACTATAGACTGAAAGCAAGGGGGCCAAGGAAGCGTCCATTGAAGATGGACCTCTATCCCTTGGGGCAACAGAAAGGCAATACAAGTAAATACTTCCAGCACTCTGGTAAGTCTGTAGCTTCAAAATCTGTTCTAAAAGATCAATTTAGGAAAATCAAAAACAGCTCATGTCCTTTGAGTGTCCAAAGTCCCCCCAGGCAGGTGTAGTGGAGGTTGGGGGAGGGGGCTGCTCAGGGCAGCCTTTGAAAGGGGACAACACAGCGGGGTAAGAGTAATGCTAAAAGAAAATAAAAACTCAGGATTCCAATTCACTACACCAAAAGGAAAAATGAAGCTGAAAGTTGAGTCATGCAAAAAGCTGTCTTTCCTTTTGTTCCTAACAAGGAAGCTGAAGATACAAGGTTAAACATCCCCACTGGTAGCTACCGCATGTTCACCTTATCTCTTGTACAGTGCCGATTTACTGAGTGAGATGAATACTCAATTGATGATTCCTTGCCTGCTCCTTTTCCCTTGCAATCTGTGGATTCAGTAGTGGGACCATAACCTTACTCTTTCCCCTCCAGCCCACTTCTCCCCTTTAAATATTGAAGCTCTCAAAATAAATCATCTTTGGAGAAAGGCACAAACCACAGACTGCGTTTCTGGAATTCTGTATTCCTTTCTCCTGGCCTATCCTTAACCTTGGCAAAATAAACTCACTTGATTGAGACCTGTCTCAGACACTTTTTACAGTAAACAGGGTGGACTTCTAGAATTATGATGCTCAGCTGCCTGAACCTCGATTCAACAGATGTGTCCTTGTGTTGGAGATGAGAGCAGAAGTGGAATCTGCAGAAGCCTGAGTGGTCACAGGATCCTGCTCCATCAGTGATGCTGGACAAGGCTCAGCTGCAGCTCAGGTGGGACTCAGCGGGCCAGAGACATGCACAGGCGTGTACGGGAATCACAGTGGCTGTGCACGACGACCCAAATGGCTGCACAGTGGAATTTACTATGAAAGGAAGTGATGTCCCAGAAACTTATCGCTGTCGGTGTCCCTGAGATAGTAGTGGACCAGCTCTGTGAGCCACCACGTCACACCCAGCACAGACATGGGTACCGAGGGGTGGGCAATAATGTGCCCCAAATGCCTCATAGTCAAGGCCTCACAACGGCTCCCGCCCTCAGGAGAGAAGAGCAGCACTCTGTTCTGGATCAGCTTCTGTTTTCCAGCAAATGAATGTCCTTTTAAAAATGGCATTTCCTTTTAAAAATATACATACACATGCACACATTCCTGCCTCTCCCAGATTAAAAGCCCATTTTTACTGTGTTTAAGCTCTTGCCCTTCTAGCCCTGTGACGCTGTGACCCTGCCCTGCAACCTCTCCTATGTCCTCTGACTCCCCAGGACCATCCACCTGCTGTTCTGTCCACCTGGAGTGCTGTCCTCTACAGCCATGCCTCTGGGCTTCCCCAGCAGGTTTCTTCTCATCCCTTTCAATCAGACTCAAACACCTGCTACTCTAGATTCCTTGGCTCACTGGTTCTCAAGCTTGAGTTGGTATCAGGGCACCCTGGAAGGGCTCATTCATTAAAACACGGAGTGCCAGGCTCTGCTTCTAGATTTCAGCTGCAGCAGGTCTGTGGCTGGGTCTTAGAATTTGCATTTCTAACAAAGGCTCAGTTGCTACTGCTGATGCTGGACCAAGGACTACACTTGGAGAAGTGTAAGTCTGCTCTGGGCAATCTTAGAAGCCACTATTGATTTCCATTTCAGTTTACCCAGGTGTGATTAGTACACACAACTCCTAAGATCCCTGGGATCTCTGGAATATGGAATTTCAGTCCCCATTCCGCCACCTCACCAACATCCAGAGAGGGGAGAGAGGCTTGAGACTTGGATAATGACTAATGGCTGATGATTCAATCAATCATTCCGATGTCATTCAACCTCTTTAATGACAGAGTTCAGAGAGATTGGTAGTTGGTAAACACTTCCACATGGTGGGGGTGGCACATCCCAACTCCATGGGGTCAAAAGCTCCTGTGCTCGGGACCCTTTGAGACCTCAAGACCTATGTAACTTCATCATTTGTAACCTTTGTAGTAAATCCATGATCGTAAATCAAGCGGCTTCTTGAGTTTTATGAGCCATTTTAGCAGATTAGCAAAACTGAAAGGGAAAGCCTGTGGGAACCCCTGACTTTGTAGGCAAGTTGTGGGTACCCACGAGACTCAAGACTGGAAACTGGCATCTGAGGGGAGGAAAGTCTTGGGGAATTGAGCTCTTAACACTCTGGGGTCTGATGCTAATTCCAGGTAGTCAGTATCAGAATTGAACTGAATTGTAGGACACCAAGCTAGCAGCATCTAGAGAATTGGAGAACTGGTTGTTAGTGTGGAAAAACCCCACCGATTTGGTGTCAGAAGGCTGTGAATAAAAACAGCTCACATCCGGCTAGCTCAGCTTTATGCACATTTGCCCTGAAAAATGATAGCAGTAACATTTTTTCCTCTCAAAGTATCCCAGTTGTATGCATTATGTTGCGGTTTGCATTACATCGCAATTTGCATTACATCCCAGTTTGCATCCCAGTAATGCATTACATGGTGACTCTAATTATAAGGTTCTGTTAACATTTGTGTGTCATCTGTGAACAGATTTCTCAGGGGCAGAGTGCATGTGTTATTCATTGTTATAATTTCGGTAGCATGCATGGATTAGTTTGTCACTTCACTTAGTAAGTAGTTTTTGAGCCACTAGGCAATTCTGTTACATTCATTAACTTCTAAGCTTGGACAAGTTAGTAGTGGATTAACTAATACTTATCCCCCCAAACATCATCAAAATAGGGGATATTCTTTTCTTTATATATTACTTAAGGGCAAACTGGGGCACAATTTCAATGACTGACTCATGTATCAATGCTGAGATGCAATTTGAAGATGTTTTATGAACCCACTTTCCACTTGCTAACTAGGGCTGGGAGACTATTAAATTAGAAAAAGAAACAAATGTTTGTTTAAAAATGTTCTGCAGGAAATATTACAGACTTCTTTAAGTGTAATAGTTATGATGACCCAATTTAAATAAGAAACATACTGAATAACCATACTATTTTTCTAAAACTGTTAGAAGTCTAATGAATACAGATGAAAATTAATCTGTTCCTCTCCTTACACTTATTTTTCAAGTTTAAAGTCCATTTTTTAATTCTTAACCAAACTCCTAGGAGGTGTGATTCTATAAATAATGGCTTCAGTTTGGTTTCCTGCTTTGAAATTAAAAACATGTGAAATTCAAACCTTCTGTTCAAGTCTGAACAAAGAATCATGCCTTTATGGTCATTGATGATTCTGTGCAAATCACAGTCTCTTAACTAAGCAAATAAGGAATCTGTTTTGCTTTGAAATAGAAACAGAAGTTGGCTTTATTAATGTCCTTAGTTTTCTTTCTTATTGGAGACATTTGTTTAGCTTCACTCTTGAGCTGCCTCAGTGTGGGCAAAGTCCCAGGTCCAAGTCCCAGAACTTTCACCTGTTAATTGGATAACAGGGAAGTCTGAATCTAGTAAGTCATGTGATAATTTAGTAACAATGTAGTAAAAAAATTTAAAGCTCAATGAAAAACACTGTGTTTGTCCAATGTATGTGCAAGTTTTGCCTTGGCCAGTTATTTTTTAGCTGTGACTTTAGAAATCTTTTTTTTTTCCTTAATGAGACATTACTAGCAATTCAGGCAACAACATTCCTTGTTATGTAGCACAGCAGTGCATATTGCAAGACTTTTAGCATCCCTGGATCCTGCCCACTAAATGTCAGTAGCATCCATCTCCCAATTATCATGACAACTAAAATACTGCCACGGGTTTCCAAATGCTCCTTATGAGGGACAGTAGAATCTTCAGTTGAGAATGCTGATGGATGAGAAGCACATAAGGTAAGTATATAATCGGGAAATAAAAGAGGAATGTAAAGTGTTCCTTTGAAAGTTTTAGCAATTAACAGAAATAGAGCAAAAAGAAGATCAGGTAGCAGGTTCCAAAAAACTTACTTAAGAAAATAATGATGAAAATGCTACAAAAGATAATCTATGGAATGTAGCTAAAGCAATATTCAGAGGATAATTCATGGCTTTAAATACTTATGTCAATATATGAGTAAGAATAAAAATAAGTGAATGAGATATTTTTAATCAGGATGTTAGAAATAAAGGATAGCCCAGGAAAGCAGTAAGACGGATCTGATATAGAAACAAAAGTCAATATATTAGAAACAGAAGTCACTATGTTGGACATAATAACATACAACTTTGCATGCCTTCTTCTTTCACACTCTCCTCTGTATCACAGGTTCTAAAAATTAGGAGTCCATTTTCTAACTCTCTTGTCTGTGAAGCTTTCAGTTAGATCCCACCAATCAGAGGCACTAGCATGAGATTTGGAAGGTGGAAGAGTGAGAAGCCACATGCTCCCATCTCTGGAAGCAGTGGATGTAAGGATGGGCTTTGGCAGATGCAAAGGTCTGTGGCCATCTTCAAGCATTTTCCTGGGAATCACTTGCTCCAGTGCTGGATTATCTGTAATCATCACCAGTGATCTCTAAAATTTTCTGCAACTTTCTGGCTTTTCAAAATCCGGAGTAACTCTGAGAGCTACAGACGTCTGGCCTTTACTCCTTCAATCTCTCTATTTTGTAAACAACCAATGCTCTGTATTAAATAACTTCTTGCTTGAAATACCTAGAAAGGTTTCTATTTTCTTGGTGAAACTGTCACTCATACATTGACTTCATGAAGAAAATAAGTAGTAAGCACAAATATGCAAGATAAGAAATGAGAATAAGAAAATATTTACATGTAGAAGAAATGAAAATAATCTAATGGGATACTCTTTTCAAATATATAAAATTAAATTTTAAATTATACATTTAAAAAGATGGTTTTCTTAATTAGAAAAACTAATTCCAGAAGGGATAAACAATCTAAGTAGTCCAATTACCACACATAATAATATAAAAATTTATCAAAGATCTAACTCCTTCAAAAAGCAGCAGATTCAGCTGCTTCAAATATATTTTACCAAATGCTAGGAGATAGTTAACACCAAAGCTATTAAATTGTTCCAGAGCATAAAAAATACACTTATAGAAATTAATGTAGTATATTTTAGCACACAAAAGAAAACTACAGCTCAATAACACTTAGGAGTATTAATGTGAGAAATACTAAATAAATTAAGAGAAGGCAGGATCAAGTAGCATATTAGAAAGAAATAAATCACCAGACAATGATTCATAGCAGGAATGTAAGGATGGTTCAATGTCAAGAAAATATGTTAATATATTTCACCATTTAATGGATTAAAGGACAAACATAAACTCCATAAATGTAATAAAGTTCAGCATTTCATAAATTTACCCTCTATTTTTTATAAAAATATTAATGAAACAGATAACAGATGGATATTTACTCACATCAATATATCTGAATATTTGTATGAGTTTGTGTGTTTATGTGTGTATATCTGTATCTACATATATAAATATAGGTACTTGTATGTTTATTTAAACCTAGAAGCTAGCATTATGGGAAATATTAGAAATATTCCCATTAAGGTCAGAAATAAAAAAAATTATAAGTTAAAATTATTTTGGAGATGCTGGCTGACATAATTTGACAAAATAAAAAGAATATAAGGAGTATGAAAGTTATGACAAGGGGAAAGCTTATGTGGTATGATTATGTATCTAGGAAGCTCAAGAGAATAGGCGTTAAGATGGATCTGATAACTGATTATTGGAAGTGGGAAAAGAAAGGACTAGAAGCAGGGAAAGCAAGATGAATGATCAGGGATTCTTGGGTAACTTGAAAAAAAATCAAGCCTGAATGTAAAAAGCCCAGAGAAGTCTTTGAGGTAACTGGGAAATTGACCCCTGTTGCCAAGACAGTGTGAATTGGCTACAATGGGGCAAACCAAGCAAAGGTGCCCTTCAGGCCACCGTAGGCCATGTAGGACTGACAAGAGGACAGACATAGAGGCAGAGATTCACATGAAAAGACACAAGCTCTTTCCTGGGTAGTGATGGTGGGGAAAAGCATTTGATAAGCCATCACTCTAAGGGAGAATACAAAGAAAGGAGAGTCCTGATCTTGTTAGACATCTGCATTCATGGGAATAAACAGGTCTTGGAAATACAGAGGAAAGAAGTTTCAAGGTAGCAGTGGCCAGCTGTCAAAGGCTGCAGGGAGGCCAGGGAGGAAGTGCTGAGAAAGAGCCTGTGGATGTGGTGACCAGGCAGGGTCTGGATTGGAGGATCTTCGAAGATGTGGATTGCAGAGATGAAACTGAGGCACTAGGGATGAGTTGGTAGTCCCTGAGTGGGAGCGCAAGCAGGACGTGCAGATTGCACTGATGAAAACCTTGTGAAAGGAAAATAAATCTTGGGACCTCAAAATTACTAAGCTAAAGGGAAAAGTCAAGCTGGGAACTGCTTAGGGCAAACGTGCCTCCCCTTCTGTCAAAGTCATCCCTCTGAGGCTCACCTGAGACAAACGCATATCTGATTGCTTCCTCACCCCTATTGTTTATGTAAAAATGCAGAAGTGCTGAGCCAGACTAAATAGTGTATTCAGTGGAAGGCTGATCAAGGACACAAAAGAATGCAACCTTTTGTCTTGTATCTACTTGTAACCTGGAAGCTCCCATTTTGAGTTGTCCCGCCTTACCGGACTGTACCAATGTACATCCTACACATATTAATTGACGTCTCATGTCTCCCTAAAAATGTACAAAAGTAAACTGCACCACCGACCACCTTGGACACATGTCTCAGGATTTCCTGAGACTGTGTCATAGGAGTGTCCTTAATCTTGGCAAAATAAACTTTCTAAATTGACCAAGACCTGTCTCAGATATTTTGCATTCACAAGCTTCACACTGAAAAGCAAAGAAGGACGAGGAGGAGTAGGAGAAAGAACAGTTTAAGATTATGGAGGCCTGAGCACATTTAAGAAAAAGGAATGGTTGGGAAAGAGAGGGAAGAATGACATTGAATGAAAAAAAGGGTATATTTGATGATGAGAAAAGTGGATAATGGGATGAAGAGCACCAGTGGAGAATTTCATTTAGAGAGGAGGTGCATCCCCTCGGGGGCAAAAAGACATGACAAGATGAGTAACAGGGAACCCTTGAGAGAAGGTGGTGGGAGCAAGCTGATGCTTACATGTGGCATGGCCTTTCCTGCATAGGGGGACGGAAACTGCCTGGTGTATACGCAGAGACCTAGGCTGGAGGAGACAAAAACATATGGAACCTATTGCAGCATATTCCATCATGGGTTTGGCTTTCAATTTGCTTCCGAGGGTAAAGTTTTGACTTTAATCTATAAAGATCAGTAGGGTTTGGGATTCTGTTAACAGAAATTGTTTTCCTCTTTTTACAAAATTACCATGATTAAAGTCATATGAGGGGGGCGGTCTGCTAATGATCCTCAGGCTTGCATCCTGGGAGTTCTGCAGGGAAGCCCTTGTCTTCAGTTTTCACCCCCACGCACTAAGGCATCTACACTCACCTTTCAAAGGTCGTAAAGGTGGGCCTTTCCCTATCCCAATCCCTGAGAGGCAATCTTCTGATTGCCACTTTAAAATTAACTGCTGCATTCAGTGGAGTTACTGTTTTTCCTGAAAATGCAGTTTTTTTCCCCCAGGGCAATCACCTTCTCATTGTGACTTCTGAATGCCAGAGATTCCAGAAATCTCTCTGGGGGCTCCCTGGGGTACAAGCCAGGGACTGGTGAGTGTCCTTTGCATAGGATGTGTTTGGAGAGAAGTCCCCTGGAGAAAACACAATGGAAAGCGGCTTTCCAGTGCATTGTACACACTGGGACATAGGATTAAAAGCACCAACGGCCAGGTGCAGTGGCTCAAGCCTGTAATCCCAGCACTTTGGGAGGCCGAGGCGGGCGGATCACGAGGTCAGGAGATCAAGACCATCCTGGCTAACACGGTGAAACCCCATCTCTACTAAAAATACAAAAAATTAGCCGGGCATGGTGGCGGGTGCCTGTAGTCCCAGCTACTCGGGAGACTGAGACAGGAGAATGGCAGGAACCCATGAGGTTGCAGTGAGCCAAGGTCGCGCCACTGCACTCCAGCCTGGGCGACAGAGCATGACTCTGTCTCAAAAAAAAAAAAGCACCAACCACTTGGCCCCATGCCCAGGGCTTTTGATTCAGCAGGTCTGGGCTGGGGGCCCAAGAATCTGCATTTCTCAGGAGTTCCCAAGTGATGCCGAATACGCCAAATCTGCTGGCCTGGGGTCTACGATGCAGAGAGCATGTCAGCTACTCTTCCACCAGATTTCTCAAGCAGTGATCTTACCCTGGTAGGCACCCAGGTTCACAAAAGTGAAATCGGAATGTTTACAACTCCATCTCCCTTCAGTCTCTGTGCCACAGAAAACTAAAAATCTGTGTGTGTGTGTGTGTGTGTGTCATACGCACACATATTTGTAGTCAGGGCTTTCCCAAGAGAAAAGGTTTTAGACTTTTAGAAACCACCCCATTTGAAACACTCTCCATAAAAGTGAAGCCAATATTTGTAATTTCTAAGGAACTTTCTTTGGAGTATGGAAGCATTATTTGTTTATAGTCTGTTCAAAGTAGGAATAACACTTGGATATATTAATAATTGCTCAAGAATGTGAGCTGCCACATTAGAAGTGGGCTGTTCATGCTCAAACCTAAGGAGAAACTCTCTGCAAATGAAGGATACAGATGACATAGCGACATAGAAAAAGCCGATCACTAGGCCCCTCCTGAAGAAAGGTATGCATTTGCAGAGCTGTGCATGGAGGGAGAGACGCAATGGGTGCACTAAGATGCTTATGGTGATGTCTTTCAAGGAGGGGTGTCTCAGGAATGATGTGTGTTCTTTCCATTTATTTATGACATTCGTAATGAAAAACTTGCCCAAAACTTGCAAATTTGAGCCTTCATGAAGGTTGACATCCTGTCTTGCTGACGCCCTGGGCAGGCTTGGCTCAAGGACACTGAGGAGGAGGCCCTGACTGGTCCGAACTTTCTTATCTGCCTGCACTCTCTCTGTCCACCACTGCTATGGCCTCTTCTTCCCTTCACTGCCCTGAGGGCTCTGCATCCAAAGGCCTAAAGGGGTGAATGGAGGGAGGAAGGAGCCAGGAGCTACCAGGCAGCTGATATTTGGTTTTACTTTGATTCATCTTATATATTGCTGACTGACACAGACCACAGAATATTAAACTGGAGAGACCTTAGAGGCCCCTTTAAAACACATCTCTGTGCCTGTCCAGGAGTGCACACACACACACACACACACACACACACACACACACACACACACACCACACACACACACACACACACACACACACACACACACACACACACACGAGACAGACAGGGTGATGAACCAGTTCAAGTGCCTTTCTCAGCAGAAGGCAGAATAGAAGTCAGTCCCAAACAGCACCTTCTCCACCACACCATCCATCACACAAGGGTCCTGCTCCTGGGCCCGGGCCCCAACACTCATACCTGAACACTCAGGGATCACACAGGTGTCACATGGTTGGCTTACTAAAGAGTAGGTTTGAGTCATGTTTTAAGAAACCATTTTTCATGGTTAATCCAGCACTATTGGGAAACACATGAGATCAGAAGGTCTTTGCTTGGTTGGAGAACCTGAAAATCTAAGGTCGTAGACTGGCCAGGGACATTCAGAGTTCTTCTTCCGTATCTTTGATTTTGTCCCTTATTTTCTGCACGGCTCCTATCAGAACACTTCCCCTATAGGATTTCTCCCTAAATCCTCTCTCAAACTCTTGCTTTTCTGTTGTCTATCTGATATGAACAGGAGGCAGGGAAATACTGGGTAGAGGGCAGGGTTCCTGGCGAGGGCTCCACCCTTAAGCCTGGACCCACAGCCCAAAGTGAGAAACTCTTCCTGTTTTCTTGCACGAATGTTGCCTTTTGGCTCACCTTGCCCTCTATCCTGTGCCCATAAGAGCCCCAAACCTCAGACTCAGTGGACACTCACATACACAGAAGAGCGAAGCATCCGAACATCGAGGAGAAAAGTAGCTGGACACTGGAGACTATGGTTGAAAACGAGTTCAGCCAGGGATGGTTGGAGAGGAGTTTGGCTGGGGACAGCCAGACTCCAGGGGAAGATGATCTTCACACTCCACCCCCTTTCCAGTTCCCTTTCCTGCTAGAGTCACTTCCACAACTCAGTAAAGTCCTCCATGTTCACCACCCTTCGATTTGTTCCTGTGACCTGATTATTTCTGGACGCTGGACAAGAACTCGGGTACCAAGAGGGCAGGGTGCAAAAGGCTGTCACCTGACCCTCCACTGATCTGGTTAATACTTAGCAGTCTGCAAATGCTAAAAAAGGACTGATTGTAACACAGGTCCTCTGGGGCTCCAGGGGTCGCAGACACCTCTTCCTGGATGGCAGAGCTAAGAGAGAATTGTAACATACTTGGATGCTACTGCAAGGCCCGTGCAAAGCCTGCTTCCACCACACAGGAGCCACCAGCCAGTTCCAACGTTCATTCACTCTGGTTCCTACACCCATCTGCTTGTATGCTCCTTCTCATAAGGGATTGAGCACGGTGGCTGAATAAACGAGTCACCCCCTTCACGGGTCTCATGCAGGGAGTCAAGGGCACTCTCCCATCTCATGTTCAGAACACCATGCCAATCCATGTTTCCATTATCCAGTAATAAGACATCTATTTCCCACATGTCCGCCTCACATGTAGGAAAAACTGCAAGAGCTAAAAATTAAGCAAAAGAAACTACACTCCAGTTCTTGCATACTCTGTCTGTTTTCAAAGGGGTTTTCTTGGGTCCTTAATCAGAGACTTTTCATGACAATACACATGTAATTTGCTTGCTCAAGATCTTGGACTAGTCTACTTAGACCTAAAGTATTAAGTTCTTGTATTTGACATCAGCACTCCTGGTCCTCGGCCTTCAGTCCCCAGGACTCACAGCATTCTTCTCCAGCCATCACCTCAGACTCAGTCTGGAAGACACCTCTCTGGTTATCCTGTTTCTCTAGCTTGCATACAGTGAATTATGTAAGCCAATCTCTCCCAATCAATCTCTTTTTCTCTACATAGATAGACAGATGAGTAGACAGACAGACACGTCCTTTTGGTTGTTTCTCTGGAGGACCCTAATACACCAAGCCATATAAACAGTAATAGACACAAAAGTGAATTTAAGTGTTTATTCCATTGGCTAATTCCAAATGTCTGAATATTCTGAGTATGTAAAAATATGTACAGACAGCCATATGTCCACCAGTATTGAGGCTTTCCAAGGTCTATTATTACGCCAGATTTTGGATGATTATGTTTTCAGATGCATCTCACATGATGGAATGGTGAGTCTCCTTGGCCATTAAGCTCAGGTATTACTTCTCTGAACATTTATGGAGACTCAGGTTTTATTTCTCTGACTAATGGCACGTCCATGAAACAACTTCTCAGCAGTACTTACAATCACTTAACTTTGTCAGAAAGAAAAATCACAGAATCTATTTGAATGCCAGAATCACGCAGGCCAATTTTCTAAATGATCTATATTAATAGATAAGAGAAAGGAAGGGCATAAGCTTCAAAAGGTAATGTAAGAAACTCAGAAAGAACAATCCATTAGCGTGGAAAGACAAACCCTGGCCATGGGGTGGTGAGTTTGATGAGCAATGTGCTTGGGCACTGCTTTCATCTTTTTACAGAAACCAGCTCTGGCCAGGTCTTTGGAAACCGCTTAAAAATCCCCATGTTTGCCAGGCTGTCTAGAAGAAGAGTCTTAAGTCTGAAAGATCATGATTTCATCAAAAAATTGCTGAGTTTTCCATAATGTGAACTATAGAATGAATTCCAGCTGTTGCCAAAAGCTTTATCTTCCTTTTATAAAGAAAAAGGAAAAAAAATCAAACTAATTCTATAAGCAAAATTACATGGAAAACCAGACAGTGCTCCACAAATGAACGCATGAGCTCTCAAAAGAAGCATGCATTGTTTCTATCACATGTGCTAGATATATTATTGATGCCTCATGCATGAGCATGACAGGACCTTGAACTCAGAAGAGGGAAGATAGCTCAAAGAACTGGTGTATTCCTGGATGCAGTCCAAATTCTGAATGGTTCCCAGTGTATTTAAGTGACAGGCTGGTCCGGCACAATCGCTGTGGACACATGTTATCCCAACATTTACTAGAGCTTGGAGGCTGAGGCACCTTCACATGCCTTACCAGAGGCAGATTCCCTGCTTCACAGGGAACTGGCTTCACTAGCTGATTTCCCTGACAGCCTTGACTTGTCAATGGCAAAGGGACATGCAGCCCATCTGGATATAGGCAGTAATCGCCCATTTTTAGGGCTCCAAGTTTGCAGACGTTAAGACCTGTGGGGACAAGTGACCTGCACAGCGAGGGTGGAGAAGAACAGGCCATGGCCACATAGTGGGAACGTGGGAGGGACCCGGCACCCCTGATGAGTGGAGGCTTGCTGGAACTGCACAGACTCTGGGAATGGGAAAGAATTCTTGCTTTTTGGGAAGATGTGGGCTTCCTTGTTTTACCCTGGACCTCTGAGCACACTTGAAGGAATGGGCCTGGGTGACATCACACAGCCCAGGTCCCTGAGGAACATACCCCACTCTCTGGGAAACAAACCTTTGTTCTTCTCTCTGCTTTTTTGGGAAAAAAGGGGTTGGGGGCGGGGGGGGGGGGTAATATATTTTGTAATTTATAGGGACTTAGATAAAGAAAAAAGAACGGGAGACATTTTTAGTAGATCAGCTCAAAGGTGACCCAAGGCAGGGAAGAAACCAGAATCATTTCAAGTTGAACTCTGGGACCCAACCCTTTAGCTGAAGTTTAAAAGAGAAAGAGAGACACCCACTCTAGGATTCAGAACATTCTAGCACACAAAGTGAGGATGGGGAAGATCTCATTTGAAGCAGTTCCTGTGTAAAAGATTGAGAAATGTTAGCCAATCAGATGAGCAATAGGAACCAAAACCCACTGCTGCTCTTTACAGCCATCTCAGCAATGGAACTCAGAGGAAGACAGGCGTCCCAACTGCAGCTGAGCTGAGTCTCTTCCTGCACACAGGCCTGGAGATCTCTCTGAATTCTCACAGTTCTTGGAACACAACACAGTCTATCGTCTTGCATCGTCACACATGGGCATATGGGGAACTCCTTGCTCCAGACTGCAAATGATTTGGAGGACAAGGCCAAGTATATACCATCTGTCCTTATACACTCCGAACTCAGCATAGCGGCTCGCACATTTAAGAAAAAATCACTGGATCGAAGTACTTGATTCCCCGATTAAGATGCACAAATGTACAATACCTCAACTAGCTATGACACTAAAGAGGCACTAAATAGTTTTCATGTAAAGCAACACCTACTTTGGCATTTCATTGCTCAATTCAGATAGAGAAGAAATCAAGCAAAAGTCTCTCGTATTTCCTCAGGTGGCTTTAAGATGTTTAAGGTTCAGATCCAAACACGCAAGCATACGCTGACTGATGATGACTGAATGAATGGATACGTGGATGGTTTGATATCAGCAAAGTAAGGCAAGTTTGCAAGCGATTTCAATCATTTTTTTCAAACTTAATCCCTAAATGAATTAAACCTTACGCCCTAGAAATATCTGTGGATGGTGAAGAGAGTATTATTGAAAAAAGTGTAAAAGAGGATGGTTTTCAAGTCAGTTTTAAGATTTGTCTGAGAAATTTTTGTTGTGAATTGGATGAATATTTCCATTTGAATAAAAATGCATCATCCCCAGACATTACAGCATACATTTTGGACAATTTAAGACATAGGTCAAGTTTTAATAAGTATTTTTATTTGGAAATAAGTCAGAGGTTGAAGATTAGTGATTTGGAATACATTGGGCCAAATAAATTGTAGATACTGACTTTAAAATGACAGCATATGTAATTTTGAGAAAAAACTGATGTTTTGACAAGGTAAACGAAAGTCTAGTGAAGTCATTACCACATCAAAAAGTCTCCGTCTCAGAGACAGACACAATAGGATAAACTGGTTCTGGGCAATGTTCTTGGCATGCTGTTTCCCTGTTTGAGTTTTATGCCCCATTACCAATGCCCCAGATGCTCACTGAGAGTCCAGCTAGGGCATGACGAAACAGGAACTTTGAAATTAAAAAATGCAATTATGTCATAAAAGTGAGAGGAGAGAAAAAAGAAACAGAAGAAGCTGTCAAAAGGGAGATAAAAGGCATTACCTGGTTGTGTGAAAACCTTATTTCCTACAAAGAGATGGACCCATTGTAAGAGATAAGGAAATGAGATCTCTTTAAATCAAAAAGAATTATCCGTCCTCTTTTGATGCGAGGTAATGTTTCTGGAATGAAGAGCAAGAAGTGGGGGAAATTTTCCAGCTATCTTCTTCCCATTCATGAATTCCATAACTGCCCCTCGAAGACCCTTAAATTTTCAAAGAGAGAGCTAAGAAAAAGATGATTTAAAAGTTTCAAATTCAGAACATCGGGAAGCCTATGCAGGTAGAAGTCTTAAAAATTATACAATATGCAGATAAGAGGAAAATGGCATCTATACTTTCCCTTTTCCTTTGGGAATCAGGTCAAGAATTTTCAGGTGATGCATTGACCTCATCCTCTAAGAGATGAGAACAATAATCAAAGGTTATTATATCACGCTCATTGGCAAAGTTAATTATTCTCTCACAAAACTGAAAAACTGAGAATGAGATTCATTTTGGATTTTCACCCTCCAATATCAATCATCCAAGCGGTTAAAACATGCTATTGTCAGATACCACAGAATTTAAATAATCTGATTTAACTTTTGAAATTTAGAAGGCTCCAACAGGATACAACTAATGAAGCATTTAATAAACTTAAAGTAATCGAGGATTTAGTTCTAAAGGATCTATGTCATCAGATAGCATCAAATCCTGAAACTCCTAAAGTTCACAAGGCAGAGACAGTAAATTCTGATAAACTGCTTAATCAAAATAACCACTTAAAATTGAGTAATGAAGTCTTGGGAAATAAAAGCCCTTATCTCAAAAGCAGTCACTGTAATTAACATTCGGTGAATAACTATCTTAGTTAAGACTATTGGGGGAAATTTGACAAGTCCCCCAAACATAGATCAAGGGAAAACTGAATACCAGAACTGAAGATCAGCCTTCATCCTGAATGGCCATGAAACGTGAGCACCGCCTATGTGTAGGGTCACCTCCTCACTGCTGATACTTCAATCTTATGTTCAATGGACTGCAACGCCCATTGCCAGGTAGAAGCTGTATTATGAAAGGAAGACAGGAAGTTCGAAGAACACGTTGTGCTTCCCTGGCAGAATAATCTTTGTTAAAGAATGTGAACATCAGTAATGTGCTGAGTTGCAGTTTGGCTGTGGTGGGGTGACATAAAAATAGGAGTCAGTAAACCTGTTTGATCAATTTACCTGCAACCTCTGAGATGATAATAAGGATTGCTTCCAGGCATTGGTATTCATACAATCTTTAGACTTCACAGACATGAAAGGCTGGTTCAAAATTTCTAAGGAGCATGGCCTGATGAAGCCAAGACTTGAATCTGATATGGCTGCCTCAAACCTGTGGTCTTTCTACCCTTACCCTGTCAAAGGTTTTGACAAGATAATATATGCGAAAGCACATAGTAGGTGCTCAATACATGGCAATAATGTGTTTCTTGCTTTCATCTTGCTTGTACAGAAAGTAATTCTGGGGATACTAGGGAAGGAAAGAGAGAGAACAGGAGAGAAAGGCTGTGGTTTTATGCACCTACGAAAACAGAGGAGGATCGACTATAGTTGAAACCCTACAGGGTACCATTTGCAAGTGTTCCCCTTCCTAATAATACACACATGGCCAGTGACAGGGTGCCTTGATTAGGTTCTGAGTCTTCTGTCCTATGAAGAGGTCAGGTTTTTACCAGAAGACTGCAGAGCATTATCCTACAGAATGTGGGAAATACAGACATCCTGTACTCCATCCAGCTGTTGAACTGAGAATCCCCGTTTTCCACTGGAATTAAAAAGAAACAGAACTCACTAGCTCTACAATGCGGCTCTTTAGAAAAGTGATTTGGGAATGGATTTTGCGTTGATTTCCCCCAGAAACTCTCAATTATTCCTTAGGGATAGTTAGGTGACTTGCAAATACACTAATCATCCATTCAGTGTTTCAGGATACCGAGACGAGTAGCCTGGTGGCAGCTGAGAAAACTGAGTTCCTCTGAATGCTTGATGCTCAAAGGAAAGACACCAGTGAACCTGGCAGACTGAAACAGAATCATCGACTGGCCATTCTCTACAGATGTTTTCACGGTATTCATTATACATTTTTTACCAAATGAAAATGTACAAGAAAGAGTTCAAAAACTCATACTTTCCTTACACAAATATGAAGCTTTCTGATTCTATTATTATCCTAACCAATTACTATTTATTAGAAGACCCTAAATAGGGAGGGGTAAAATCAAGTGCATTCAACATAGTCCATAAAAACATGGGTATGGTTTTAAGATCAGAGGGAAAAGGAAAAATACGTATGGTTAGGAATGTCCCATGTCACAAAGAGAGAAGAGCATACAATGTCCTTCTGTTCCACTATTTTCTAAATAAAGTAAACTGGTGGCTGACTTGGGCCATAACACTAGTGTGAGATTTCCTTCATATTTCTCTCTGGTCACTATTAGAGCAACGTGCTTGCTGTCCTTCTGTGCAGAAGGTAGTCATGTTTTTCCTAAGACAGTATTTCATTCAGAGTCATTAGCTTTACCAGCATCCATAATTTAACTATTTCATCCTTAGTTCATACTGGGAAGAATGAACATATGTCAAGCACATAGTGTTAACTTTTAGGACTATTTAAGCTTTTTGTTAATCTTTCAGTTTTCCTTTAGTTTCTTCATCTTATTTATTTAGAGCAGCTATTGAGAACCTATAAATCTATTTTTATCTATTTTTGTTCATTCATTACCTTCTTACTTTATGCCAGTTCTCATTTATGAACCATTTTCTTTTACTTAAACATAATATTATCTAAATTAACTTCTTAGCTATTAAAACCTAGATTGCACAAAGCTGAAATCCATTTGGCCAGATGGAAACTTGTGTATTTTATACATATCAGATAGAATTTACTATGTTGTTTTAAACTTGCAAATATGTACTCATCACTGTTTATATCAGACAGTCAGTACATAGTGGCTCTAGCTAAAAACTTTCTCTAAGTGGAACTAGCTTTACCGATATAAATGTGAGCTTCCATTGTTTACAGTATGAAGGCGACAAGGCACTCAATTGACAGGTGCAGTTCTTTTTGACATGTTTTTTCTTGATGTTTTCATTGCAACTTTCAAAATATTCTTTTATTTTCTGGACAAATCTGACTATCTGACTTGCAGGCAAAGCTATTTCCAGGAAACGTTTTGAACAAGATTAGTTAGATTAAAAAACCCACTCTAGGTCAGTGTATTTTCCATGCTAGCGTCTGTTTCTCACCATCAACATAATGTATCTCATACTTAGAGTGACTTTCATTTGACTTATCGCAATTAACAAAATCATCCTTTAAAAAATCTTAAATTAGATGGAAAGTAGGAACCAATGCATCTATTGACTTCCTCAGAGTCACACACTGAAGCAGATAAACTGGAGAAGGCAGCTCGGGCTGACAAGTGACACTCAGGACCACCACTCCCCACCTTGGGAATGTCACTGCTACCAGCAGGGAGAAGCCCCGGGCTATTCATTAGGATTCAAGAAAGGCCAGTGCATTGTACCCCATGGCTGAAGGCTCACGTGCTGCCACCAGGAGCAGCACTGGACAGGACCTACCCCCTCCGCAGGACACAGAGCACTCCGAGCGCACGACGGCCCAGGTGTAGCTGGGCTGGGCAGGGGCCTGCTTCTCGGTTCCCAAGCGAGGCATGGAGTATTCCCAGGCAACACCTGGGTTCCTTCCCTGAAACAGCAGCTACAAAACAAGAAAGGGGAAAAATAAAACAAATTAATGAAAAACCAGCAAGTACATGCTAACGGGCTTTAGACTACTTAAAACAACAATCAATCAACAAAAAGTTTGTTATGATGATAAAATACATTCAGACTATCATCCAAACTTTATATAAAATTTCTGAACAGGAATAACCCTCCCATCTAGAGTCAAGCTCATCTAAAAAATGCCTAGACTTTGTACCCTTCTCCTTGCAGTTAGTGTATGCCCGCTGTAAAACTTCAAACACTTTTGCAACTTAGAAAAAGCATTTCTAAGTTACCATTTTTTACATAATAGATACACATATTTTGGGGGTACATGTGATAATCTGATACATCCTAACAAAATCATTTGGCTATCTCATTGGTGTTTCTTTGGGATCCCCTGCAAATCCCTGCATCTGAGCAAGTCAGAAAGAGATACCTACAAAGCATCGTCAAGCTTCCTGGTGAATTCAAAGAACCCAGGACACTTCAACAGCAATAGGTATGATCTATGCCTGACCAAAGTTAAGTTAGAGCACTTTCTACTGGGAGAGATGAAGGGGACTTTTGCCTATGGGCAGGTATCTGTTAAGTTAATAAAATGTGTTTTATTAGTAAAGAAGATCACTGAGTCATAGTTTAGGGCATGGAACGTGTTTGGACTCTATATTTCCTAGCTTGAAACCGAATCATATGGACCAGCCACCATTTCTCTCATAAATGTATTAGATCCTTGAATCTTGGTTAGAAGACTTCTCTGGAAAACTCTCCATAACCTGTTGACACAAATCCCCTGCCTGCACCTGACAGTCATTGCATCCTGATATGATGCCCAAGTAGAAAAAGATCCTCACCCTCCCCTGAGCACCCTGGCCCCATGCTCCACCCTCTGCGTGATGACACAGCTCCAGTCTCAGTGATGCTGAAGTTGTGGGACAGGTACAAGCCCAGGACAGGGGGTTGCACTGCAAGGCCATTGAGATACTCTCCAGCCCTGACATTCTGAGTCTCTGCAACTCTTCTTCCATCGATAACAGTTTCCTAACAAGCCCCACTTATTTTCAACCCAGAGGCATCTCTCTTTCTCTCTGATTGTTAAAGGTAAAAGCCTTAGATGGTGGGAGACATGATCAAGGAAAGAATTCAAGATAAATATGTTTACAAAGGGATAGGATGAAAGAGTTCAGGGGCAGGACAGGAGATGGAAGTAGGACCTGTGGAGATGCAGCAGCTGCTCCACCTAAACCACACCCCGAATGCCTGGGGCGGCATCTCCCAGGAAGACACAAGAGAATGGGATAGGGCGGCCTGTCCCAGGGAACAGGTGGGGGTATCCAGGTGGCTGTACCTCCACAGCAAGATGTAGGTGGATGGGGCAACTTTTGAACCAACAACCTTCTTTCAACTGTGCATAGAAACATAACAAGGTGGGGAGTTAGAACATCCACTGCCTACCACTGCCATCTGCACAGTCACACGTGATAGACGGTGTTGTCAGAATCTGACTATATTTTGTGAGCCTCTGCATTCATGAGTAAACAGAACTGCTGGGTTCAGGAGGTGACCCTCCCACTGGACACTGGGTTGATGTGACTGCAGAGCTGTGGCCTGCCAAGGTCAGTGCTGTGACACAGGCAGGTCATCACACAGCAAGGGGCTTTGCCTCTGGGCTCTCTTCTCCTATTGCCACGGAACGCAGCAGAAATACTGATTTCACCCCAGACACAGGCGAAGTCAGAGCCCACCTCTCTCCCCCAAGAGTGGCCACATCTCACAGCCATCGAGCTTACAGGACAGAAGAAGGCTTCTGCAAACATCTACTGCTAAAACCCCCAAATGGGAACACAGGTGAGCACTTAAATACAAACGTAATCATACACCAAAAAGTGAATGATGATAAAAACAAGTCTGCTGCCCCATTCTGGCTATGGATGGATCACTCTTTTTTAAAACTGTTTACATTCTTCCTAAAATTATGCCAACAGCCGTTAATTTACACGGACACCAGAACACCCCCAAAACCCAAGCCCCAAAATCAAGAGGCTGGACTTTACCTCCACAATCAGTGTTTCGTTGGTTGGTCCAGCAGCGATTAAGTTCTCGGGCTCATTATAGGACCGTCTGTAGTCGAAAGTAGTGCCCGAAAATTTGTACCGGCTGGGCCAGTCCACGGTCCAGTGCCCATTCAGGTAGTACCTTCTGAGGGCATTGCGCACAGAAATATAGGAGGCAGAGACATTCATTTCATAGATGCGGATACTCCGGGCTCCAGAAGGAATGGTGACCAGGTGATAATACTCTAGATAAAGGAAATGGGGAAGATACAGCTTTTCATTCCAGAAAGCAGGGGCAAAATCTCTAAGCAATCCCAGTCCTTGATAAACAAAACCTGAGAATCCACATTTGGAACTGGGGGAAGACGTGTTCTGGTGATCAGTTACCTTAGAACTATACCCGACTGCTTTTTATTAATTGGAGCAGAGCTCCTGTGATGTTCACTTTTCCTAAGAACAATTTTATTTCAAATAACTTAGCAACCACTTCCAATGAAAGCAAGAGGCTCGAGAAGCAAAGTGCTAGCTGAGGCAGGAAGTGAGGCAGTGGAAGGAAGGCCTGCTGTTTTCACTGTCACCTCAAGCTCCTCTGCTAAAAAGCCCCAGTTACAATCTTCTTTGCCCAAGGCTTGCAGGCAGCTCTAAAGTACTCACGGTTGGTGTGGTGGTGCTTGGTGTAGAGACCCCTGTGAATCGTGCAGGCTGAGTTATTCCCGTTACACACCCCACAGGCATCTTCAACAGCATCAGATCCAAGGACATTGTCACATCCAACTCTCTGGAGGGCCCATGAGGTCACATGTCATTCATGAAAGAAAGGACAACACAGCAATACTGTCACCAATCTCACACGAGAAACCTCCTCCCCACTAGAGTTGAAAATTTCACCAACATAGGGTAGTTAACAAGTATTTATTGGATACCTAATATGTGCACAGTGGGGCTACAATGTTACCCTTCAAAACTGTAGGAAACTTTTAAACTGTGAACCGTAACCTGTGCTCTTTAGTATTGTTACACAAGTGGCCCTAAATTAAACCTATATGTTGTCATGTTGGAGCGATGGGTGAATTTCAGACTGACCTAAAGGGCTTAGTACAATGACAAGCAATGTGTCTACACAAGGTTCTAACAAAATATGCCATTGTGGGCTTTAATTGTCTCATGCAATGACAGAGAAGGAGCAGATGACACACAGAAATTCTCCTCAGTAGTAATTACATAAAGGCCATGTTTATTCATTTCCTTAGAATTTCAGGAGCTCTTTAAAATTACTCTGATGCTTGTATTACACTTTCTAACAAAGAGAATAGGTTCTATATGTAAAAAAAAATCAATTCAGAAGCAAAATAACTACAATTCTTGGCTTGAAATCCATAAGGCCAGATATATTTCAGAACTTAAGAGTGTTTTTTAATTTTAGAAAGGTAATACATATTACCTTTCTAAAATTAAAATTTTAGACCTATGTCTAACAGGTGACATATGTAATGCATATGAGAATCCCACAAGGGCTTAGGGTGGCATCCCATAATTAACTAATTAATGTTTCTATAGTAAAACCCTACATATTTACAGTAAGTGAGATAAATAAAACCAATCAATAGTCTCACATCAGTGCAGGGCAGGCTTTGCTACCAAACAAATTCAGGTCCCCCACACTTTCACAGGTTTTTGAATTTCAGAGTTACAAATAAGGGATTATGACACTATATCATTAAGAATACCTAAATACAATGAAATAGTGAACACATCAATTAACAATGAGACAAAACTGAGGACTGTACAGCTGAGGTACAATGAAAGAGATCTTAATGGAATCATCCAGCCTAACCCTCATGTATTAAAAATGATTACACTAAGGATCTCAGTGGATGATTCAACTTCACCATGGTCAATAATTTAGGGGAAGCGAGAACTAGAAAAGATGTTTTTGGACTCCATAGGATATGCAGATTGAAAAACTTCTTCATTTGAAACCCCATTATCTACATGCAATGTGTTTGATCTGCTAACACCTTCACTTGGTTTATAATAACATTTTTTTTTCCACCCCTTCCCTCTGTCAATCAGGGTAAGGGTAACATCAGTCACTTAAGTTCATTTAGCTGCTGACACTTCCGCAGCTTGTCTCCTGCTTCCCTGTCCGCCCGCCCTCCTCAGTGAAAGTGTAGCTGCTGTATGTTGCTGAGGCCTCTGTCCAAGCTGCAAAGTGGCCCAGGCTCTCACCCACCCCTGCTTCACTGACTCTCCACACTACTGCCCACAAACCGCAACCAAATCCTGCGGCTCCACTGTTCCCAGACTCAATGCCTGCTCTATCTACATGGACACAGGATAAAAATCCCAACTCCTCATCCAGCCTTGGAGGTGGCCTTGGAGACCCTCTTCTCACCCCAACCCTTCCCACAGCATCCCCCAATCCTCCACTTTCCCTCTGGGCATTCTGATGACTGAATCGGTGGCTAGCAACCCATGCATCTGGCACCACCACGTCCCCTATTTTCCTGACATCCCTCTTCCAAATCACCCTTTCAGATTTGGCTTGGATGTGGATGTTCCCTTCTCCTAGGAGCCCCACAAATGTCCCAGACCCACATCTAAGACAGAATGGGCCCCTCCCTCTCCTTATGCTCTGCACACACTTCCACTGCAGCAAAGCAGCATGTCATCAATGTGTTCTTCTGGCTTTCTCCCCACTGGGCTGAGACTTAGAGGGAAAGGCTTGTCTTATATGTCTGGTCTTTCTAGCCTCTGTGGGATGCCTGACACAAAGCAGACTGTCTGGAATCATTTGTTGAATGAATGAAGGATCATGATTACCTCACATATCCCATCTATACAAACATTACGGCTATCCTCCGAGCATGGAGTCCCATCTTTGACTTTATTTGACAAAGAAAAGAAGAAATCAAATCCTTCTGCGATACAGTAGAGTTTGCATAAGTCCTGATCTTAAAAAGAAATACACACACAAACACAAATAAGAAAAATACTTAAGCTCTGATCATTTTTGCTCTGAATTTTAGATAGACTTTCTTTCTTCCCCCATAAAATCACTCCCACACAATAATACATTACAATGGCATTTTGAATGGTTGCCTCATTATGTTTTGTTTTGTTTCTTTAAATTTATTTATTGCTTCACTATTAAATTTTACTCTACAATCTCCTTTAAGACCTTTGATTTTTATACAGTGTTTGGCACATAGTAGGCATTCAATAAATATTTGTTGGCTACAACATTAATGCTTTACTATTTCACTAGTATCATTAACCACTATCTTGTAGAAATGCAAAATATCACTACCATTTTGTAGTAATACACAAAATTCTTACAGATAAAATGTAATAAAAGAATCAAAAACATCACTGAATTTCTTAATGCATTTGGTAAAATACATAAAAATTAAACCCATAAAAGGAATAACTTAGATGAAATCTCTTGAGATCAATGTTTCCTACAAATATAATAAATTGTTTTAAAATATTGGTACCTAGAGAAATAGGAAGTTTACTTCCTTCCTAAATAATCCATTTCAAGGTTTTTTGGTTTATATTTAATATGAACTTTTTTTTCAAACCATTTTGCCCCTTTTGTTCTCTTCTTGGTAAAAAAAAAAAGGGGGGGACAATTAATGATGAAAATTTTGTCTGTCTTATAAATTTTTATAGCCCTGAGACTCATCTGCAGATATTTTCCTTATCATTCAAGATAAGAGGCCCAACTGAATAATTCTAAGAATCAAATTTAGTGTGTGCTTCCATGATTAATGAGCTTATTCACTGAAGATTGGCAGTCAGGAGGAACACACACACATTTTTGAACCACGGTTTCAAAGTTCATTCTACCTTTCTCTCTTCCCTAGGGGCCTGTATCACACTGGCTTCATTTGTACAGATTTAAGAGTAAAGGGACAACCAAACATGCTTTGGGGAAATTGCTTGTAATTTCCTTTCAGAATTTTCTAACTGCATGAACCTGACACGGTGAATACACTGTATACACTGGGATGATGAACGTGAATGTCAGATGGGACATCCCACTTATGTATGTCCAGAGGGCTTCTGTCATTTTTTCAGGCAATGTTCCCATCAAGCAATCATCCCAATCAAGCAATGAGATAATTAGGTTTTCTTTGAATTTCTCCTTAATTATGCCACTTGATCTACTGACCTTAAGTTATTTTAATCATGAAAACAACACTTATTTCTTTCCCACTGGGGAGTAAAGTCTTATACATGCCACAAATAAACTTCTTGGTTTATAGTTATAGATCAAGACTTTCTGAACATAGTATGCTTCAAAATTATTATATTTTCTAAAATACACTGAAATTTCTTTTTCATTCTTTGACAATTACAAGTATTCAATGGGTAACTTGCTTATAGCAACAACTACTGTAATTCTTAATTCATCAACTACTGTAATTCTTAATTCCAAAACATTCCATTTCCACTCCATTTCCGTGCAGGATCTACTTTGTATTTTTTATCACTTCTTTGATGAGTTTCATTGTATTATGCACACGCTTTCTATCTGGTGCGTTGATTTCTGACCTCACAGCTGGTCAAGTTTAGATAAGAGGTCGTGACAGTGGGGGTGGCAAAATAAAACTGACCTCCAAAAGAGAATATGCGACCCTCACCTCCCAGAGCGACGTCTGGTTTATTTGCGCACCACACTCTCAATCATGTACTTCTTTAAAAAGTAAAGGTAGTAAAGCATGAGGCTATTACCCGAAAGCAGTTTGAGATTTACCTTCTACTTGAGTGTAAGGCTTCCACTTGTAGTGCCGCCCTCTGAACCGTCTGCTGTTGTGCTCGGCGCACTGAGCGGCGCGGAAGTCAACACTGTCCCAGGGACATTTCTGACTGTTGCAGAGCTTCAGAGTGCGAGTGGAGCCCTCACAAAACTTCCCTCCATGCGATGGCCTGGAATGTGTATTTTGAAGTTAGAATTTTCATATTTTAGTAGCTATTAAATTCTTTAAAATTAGGCTTATTGGAGAGATGAAGCTAAGAGTGTTAGAGTGGGTATTCAAGAAAAGTGGATTTCTTTTTTTTTTTTTTTTGAGACAGAGTCTCACTCTGTCACCCAGGCTGGAGTGCAGTGGTGCGATCTTGGCTCACTGCAACTTCCACCTCCAGGGTTCAAGTGATTCTCCTGCCTCAGCTTCCTGAGTAGCTGGGACTATAGGCACATGCTACCATGCCCAGCTAATTTTTATATTTTTTAAAATTAGGCTTATTGGAGAGATGAAGCTAAGAGTGTTAGAGTGGGTAATTAGGAAAAAAGTGGATTTCTTTCTTTTTTTTTTTTTTGTTGAGATGGAGTCTCGCTCTGTCACCCAGGCTGGAGTGCAGTGGTGTGATCTTGGCTCACTGCAACTTCTGTCTCCCGGGTTCAAGTGATTCTCCTGCCTCAGCCTCCCGAGTAGCTGGGACTACAGGCACGTGCCACCACACCCAGCTAATTTTTGTATTTTTAGTAGAGACAAGGTTTCACCATGTTGGCCAGGATGGTCTCGATCTCTTGACCCCATGGTCCGCCCACCTCAGCCTCCCAAAGTGCTGGGATTATAGGCGGGAGCCACTGAGCCCTGCTGGAAAAGTGGATTTCTAAGTGGTCTAGAACACATTCCTGCACACGAACGGTGAGGTTGTGCTCCCTTTTCTATGGAGTGAATCCTTTACAAGAGCGGCAGGGCACGCTTGCTTGTCCTCGTTCCTCTCTGGGCCCAGCGCCTCTGCAGGGGTGAGGCATGGTGGGCAGGGCTGTCCTCACCTTGCACAGGGAGGGGCCGATTGAGGAGGACTATACTTTCCCAGGATAGCACATTTGAGGGAATGTGGAACTCAGAGGGAAGTTCAATGACTTTGCTTTCCAGACCAAAATTTCTTTCCACCACCAGTCTTCTGGTGACAAGGCCAGGACCCAAAGACCAAGACTAAAGAACCAGTCACCTTTGCTGGTTGGCACTGACATCTCACCCCAGAGAATTTGCATGGACACACTGGTAAGTGCAGGCAGCCCAAGGGGTACAGCGGGGGGTAGGGGGTGAGGGGAGCTCATGCTTTAAAGTTGGGACTGAAACAACAAGCCAAGTGACACATCTTAAACAAGCTTAAAGGCAAAGGGAGATGTAAAAAACACCAGTCAGAATGGCTACTATCAAAATGTTAAAAGATAGCAGGTGCTGGCGAGGTTGTGGAGAAAAAGGAACACTTATACACTTTGGTAGGAGTGTAAGTTAGTTCAAACATTGGGGAAGACAATGTGGCAATTACTCAAAAGCCTACAAAAAGAAATATCATTTGATCCAGCAATCATCTTACTGAGTATATATCCAAAGGAATATAAATCATTCTACCATAAAGACACATGCACATGAATGTTCATTGCAGCACCATTCACAATAGTGAAGACATGGGGTCAACCTAAATGCCCATCAATGTTAGACCAGATAATGAAAATGTGGTACATACACACCATGGAATACCATGCAGCCATAAAAAAGGAAGAGATCATGTTGTTTGCAGGAACATGGATGGAGCCTGGAGACCTTTGTCCTTAATAAGTTAACGCAGGGACAGAAAACCAAACACCGCATGTTCTCACTTATAAGTGAGAGCTGAATGATGGGAACAACACACACTGTGGCCTGTTGGAAGGCGGACGGTGGGATGAAGGAGAGGACTACAAAAAATAACCAATGAATACTAGGTTTAATACCTGGGCGATGAAATAATCTGCACAACACACACCCGTGACACAAGTTTGCTTATGTAACAAACCTATATTCTACCCCTGAACTTAAAATAAAAGTTAAATTTAAAAAACTAAAAATTAAAGCCTCTTCACTTCTGCACATTGGTGATGCTTCTCACATTCATTCTTGCTTCTTACAGAAGCTGGCAGTTAAACCTCCTGTTGTGAAGATAAATATATTTGATGGAAAACCCCAAATTTGCTTTTTTCCACATAAAACCATTGTTCTTATTGATCTATTTATTTGTATTCTATATACTTTTCTTATGATTTATTTATTTGTTTTAAGCAGATCCTTGGTATGTCAAGTAAATGTGGTTAAAATTCAATTCCTGAATATCACTGTTGGTGCTGTTATTTTTTGCTGTGGTCAGGTAGTTATAAGCATCTTAAGTTATAGCACAGAGAGTTAATTAAGAAATGCTTGAGTGAAATACCTTTCCTGTTCAGTGCTTCTTACGATCATATGCACAGCACAGGCTTGCTATTAAGAGCTGAGGCCGGGCGCGATGGCTCATACCTGTAATCCCAGCACTTTGGGAGGTCACGGCGGGTGGATTGCCTGAGGTCAGGAGTGCGAGACCAGCCTGACCAACATGGTAAAACCGTGTCTCTACTAAAAATACAAAAATTGGCAGGGCGTGGTGGTGGCACTTATAGTCCCAGCTACTTGGGAGGCTGAGGCAGGAGAGTAGCTTGAACCCAGGAGGCGGAGGTTGCAGTGAGCCAAGATCACACCACTGCACTCCAGCCTGGGTGACAGAGCGAGATTCCATCTCAAAAAAAAAAAAAAAAAAGAGCTGAGACACAGGCATACTGCTTGGAGGGTTCATGGCATGGAAATCAGTCGTTTGTGAGGAAGGCGGTCAAGGCATACTTACTTGGGGTTGGTGCAGAGGCGACTCCTATGAGACACTCCCCCTCCACAGGTCCTGGAGCATGGGGACCAGGAAGACCAGTCCGACCAGTGGCCATGCGTGGGCTTGGGGCCTTCATCACCATATTTCACACACTGTCCTCCCCGGCACCACTAAAATTTTCAACATAAATAAGTTGACTTGACTCAGACAGGTAGGTAGATGGGGTCATCTCATCACTGCTATAAGGCTGAGCAGTGGGGAATTTTGTAAACTATGCAGACATTAGCCTCCCTACACTCAAGTAGCACCTAATATAAATACAGTATATTCGATGTTGTTTTTTTTTTCCTTTCCCAACCTAGCATCCTCCTATAAATTCACATACAGGGAAGATGAATAGAAAAACCATTTTCAAATGTCTGATCTCCTAGAAACTTAACACATTTAATGGAGGAGTGTTATCTGAATACTCAGTCTGGCTGTTCAACTCCCAAGTCGGTGAACTCTGACCTGTCCTGAAAACAAGGTGCTTTTCATATCTCATGTTCAGAACAGAGAGAGTCTCAGGTAGGAAAGCACAGCTGGAGGCTCCGCATGGCTCAACACCTTGTCATTTCAGGCCCGTACTCTGTGCTTTCACCCCAAAGCACCTGGGCTCGGAGCCTTGGGACGATTAATTAATGCCACGTTAGAGGTAACGCAGCTTCCAGGGCGATGAGGCAATCCATGTGGAATTTCATCTGTCCCCACGAAGGCTGGAGATGCTATCTCTTCCCCTTTCTCCAGAGAAGTGCTCATTCATTTTAATTCATGCTAAATTCCACGTGGCAAATTCACTGCACCACACATCAGGGCTATGCACTATTTAACACCGTGTCCAACAGCAGTGGTTCCCTGGGTGGTTTGGTGTGGATTCTAAGATCTTAGATGTCCAGACTGTCTGTTGAGAGGAAGAAGGAAGATGTTTGTCTCTTGTCCTGGCCCCGGTGGAGTGAGAAGAGCTTGGCCTGTGAGCTGGGGAGACCTGAAGTCAAGTCCCTTTTTATCTCCAAGATTAGAGCCACTAGATTTGTACTGAGAGAGAGAGAAAAAAAGGCTACTTTCATAGGATGCAACCGCTGGCCTCATTTGTCTACTCTTCCCTCTTTTCTTCTTTCCTGCTTCCTTTGCTCCTCTTTCCCTTTTTTTTTTTTGAGACCAAGTCTTCTTCTGTCGCCCAGGCTGGATTGCAGTGGTAGGGTCTTGGCTCACTGCAACCTCCGTCTCTGGGTTCAAGTGATTCTCTTGCCTCAGCCTCCCGAGTAGCTGGGACTACAGGCGCCCGCCACCACACCCAGCTAATTTTTGTATTTTTAGTAGAGACAGGGTTTCACCATGTTAGCCAGGATGGTCTCGATCTCTTGACCTCATGATCCGCCCGCCTCAGCTTCCCAAAGTGCTGGGATTACAGGTGTGAGCCACCACGCCTGGCCTCTTTCCTCTTTAAATGTGGAAGCCATCAAAGTCCTCTTTGGAAAGGGCAGGGGTCACAGGTGCTCCTGTGATTTTTGTCCTGCCCCCTCCCAGAGCACATCCTCAACTTTGGAAAAGTAAACTTCTACATTCATTGAGATTTGCCTCAGTTATTTGCTTTGGCTTACAGAGTCCCACATTGGCCACTGAACAGCCAGGTGACCCTGGACAGAACACTTTATTGCTTTGGACCATGGTTCAGCTGTGTAATTTGTAGGAACCTACCCTATCTCAACATGGCCTTTTTTTTTTTTTTTTTGGGGACAAAGGAAAAAGCTACATTTGAAATACAAGGGAAAATAATGTCACATATCAATGGAAATCAATTTAATGGTGCTTTTGAGATAAATAAAATGTAACCAGAACATACAGGTTATTGTGAAAAAGCATCACAACCACATTACCCAGGAAAAAGTAGCACCTGGCCACAAAGAAAGCAGGATGCCTGGAGAACCACCTCGCATTTCATGCAGGCAATAGCTCAAAGGCAACATCAGAAAGGCTGTTGGTCTTTTAAGAAATAGGCATAATTTTGCAAATGATCACCTGAATAATCCATTTTAATCAATGACAGCAGAGAAGTCATGATTATCTGCAGCTTAACACTCAAGTAAATTACCTGATGTCCTTCGACAATTAGAATTTCCACGCCATATCTCATTACACTCATTTTCTTTCAAGAAACTGAAAGCAGTTGGCCGGGTGCGGTGGTTCACGCCTGTAATCCCAGCACTTTGGGAGGCCAAGGCAGGTGGATCACGAGGTCAAGGGGTTTGAGACCAGCCTGACCAACATGGTGAAACCACGTCTCTACTAAAAATATAAAAATTAGCTGGGCGTGGTGGCGAGTGCCTGTGATCCCAGCTACTCAGGAGGCTGAGGCAAGAGAATTGCTTGAATCCGGGAGGCGGAGGTTGCAGTGAGCCGAGATTGCACCACCGCACTCCAGCCTGGGCAACAGAGCAAGACTCTATCTCAAAAAAAAAAGAAAAAGAAACTGAAAAGCATTGCTATTACATTACATATTACGGATTAAATCAACTGGATCACTGGATCACCAGCAGAATTCAATGAATTAGAAGAATTCAATGATCAATCTCATGCCCTTTGAGGAACTGAAAAAAAAGCATATTAGCAATGTGTCCAGAATGAATGGTGGCTGGGGGCTATTCTCAATAAGTTTATCTTATTTCTGTTCTTCAGTTGGCACTGCAATAATTTAACCTGAAAACATGTGTTAGCATTGTTGTTAACATTTTAAAACCTTTCTGTCTGTAGTCACATTTGAATATGTGTAAGATGTGATATATTTTCTTTGGTATTTAAACATAATAGAACAATGATATTTGGGCATGTTCAAATACCATACTAGATCAATGCCTAAATATCATTTCATATTCACTAATGCCACTAAAAAACTCAGATACATAAAAAGCAAAAATAGTTATGTGATAATTTGGGTCCAGGATCTTTCTATCTTTATTAATAGTCTTTTATATTTAAAAAATGCAATTATAAGTTAAATCAAAAGAATTAAAATATTATGGAGTATTATAATTTTTTAAAGTTTTAATAATGAAATTGTCATTCTTTACTATTTAGTAATAAACTTGTTACCTTGTATATTTCTTTCAGAGAAATATACAAGGTTCAGGGGTACATGCGCAGATTTGTTACATGGGTAGATTACGTGTCACTAAAGTCTGGCGCTTGAATAACCTCATCACCCATGCAACGAGCACAATATGGGATAGTTTTTCAACCCTTGCCCCCTCCCACCATCCCCCCTTAAGTAGTCCCCGGGGTCTATGGTTCCCATCTTTGTGTCCATGTGTACTCAGTGTTTAGCTCCTGCTTGTAAGTAACAACATGCAGTATTTGGTTTTCTCTTCCTGCATTAGTTTGCCTAGGATAATGAATGGCCTCCAACTGCATCCACATTGCTGTAACATCTTGTATACTTCTTCTTTTCTCTACCATAGCTCTCTCTCTTCTCACAGAGGCAACGATAAGTGAAAATGATGTGCTCCAGGGTCTTCAAACCGATGTTCTGTGGCTTTCACAGCATTGTTTAATGCTGGTCCTTTCCATGATAAATGGTGGTCAATGGCTTAATGTTTCCCCTCAATTGATTGAATCTGTCATCACCTCTTGTCTGATTTCTATGTCTATGAATTCCAGGTAGCTCATCAATTTTATTTTCACAAAAGTGAGAAAAGGATTCCTCTTCACATTATCCATATAAAATAAACAGTGTTTGATAGGAGCATGGGTATGCATATGTAAATGAGAAATACATGTTTTAAAAATACCTATGCAAGAGGTGCAAAGTTGCATGGGTTGAAAGACTAGCATCTGAATACAATGCTCTACCTACAGTTAGGTTCTTACCATGTCATGCCCACAAATAGTGCCTTCTGCTGCTGGCATAAATTTAGTCTCACATTTTCTTCCAATACGATGGCACCACAGGGCTTTACAGATGTCCTAAAGAAATTTTGTAAAAGGTCATTAGGATTACATCATGTTGTCCATTCATCTATAATAAAAATATCACTGAGAGATTTAAGGTGAAAACAACAGATATAATTTACAAGCAAATGCCTACTTAGCAATATGATAGCATATAATAGAGTAAGGAGTAAGGAGACTCATGTTCTAGACTTGGTTCAAATTAATTCCATCTCTTATACTTTATTTGTTTTATTTATATATTATCTATTTAACAAACTTATATTTTCTAAATGAGAATGTAAAATATGCTTAACAGACATTGCAGAAAACTAAAAAAAGTTAAAATAAAAAAACTAAACTTAATATCTCATAATGTATTCTTCTCAACCCCACCTTCCTGAATCTCTCCAAGTCTGAATTCTTATTTTTAAATTAAGGATGTTTAGGATGCTTGTTCGCTTGTTCATCCACCTATCCATCTGTCCATCCATCCATCCATCCATCCATCCATCCATCCATCCATTTAACCATGCATCCACCATCCCCAAATCTATGATTAAAGCTTAAAATATGGGAGGCATCTTGCCAGGCAAGAGGTTCCATTGAATATGACCCTCTTTGTCTCTTGGTCTTCATAGGGTAAAGAAGGAATTTGCTGTAAATCACCATTTGGCGCATACAGAAAGAGATGCCCCAATGAAAAAGATTTATAAACTATAAAAGACTCTCCAAGTGCAAGGAATTGTTTTTACTGAGTCCAAAGGAATGTCTCAATGAAGGGCAAACAGTAGGACTTGTGAAATGATGGAACCTTCTGGAATGCTGGTGGTAGACGCAACTGGACATGTTGAAAACATTTCTTAAATTGTCTGCACAAATGTTCAGAACATTTAAACAAGTGCTGCACTATTCCCCAAGAAATTAAATGGATGCATCTATTGGGTGATTCATGTTATGAATAAAATGCAAGGCAGTGAAGCACATCAACGTAGTGCAGCTGGGAAGATGGCATTTTGCTGCATGGTGATCTCACTCCATATTTCAACCATGTTAGAAGAAGGTTTTCTGCATTGCGTGAGTCATCTCATGAAGGGTTTTAACACTAGTTCTTAAATCTCCTGCATGTATTTCATTATATACTTAGAAGTTAAGGTACTTATTAAAGACACAGCTTCATATTTTCCCTGGCTATATCTCCTTCACTAATAAATCAGATTTTGGAGCTTGAAATGTTAACAAGTAAATGTTGAGTGTTTTAATTCAGATATCAATTGCTTTCACATTGCGCTATCGTTTAAAATCTCATATGGTTACAATCATTGTGTAATGAAATGTCATGATCTTTCGAGTCCCCTGGGATCCTCGCCATTGTGATAAGTGTGTTGTGTTGATGGCCAGGGCTTTTGCCTGGCTGAGGTCTTTGTCAGCAGGCAACAAACAGTGATGCTCCTATGGCTGCTCCCATGAGGACTGCTGCGAGCACCCGGGTTTGTTCTCCTTCAGACAGGCTTTAATTACGTTCATTAGTATATGGTCTCAGGGGCCTCTGTTCTTGGCCAGAACGGTGCTTAGAGATAAAAAATGTATTCGGAACCCAAGGAATCCATGAATTCAAGGGCCCTGAATGTAATCCTCCAAACAGACAACTGGACAGCTCTATTTGCTTGCAGGAATGACAACTTGATAGAATGCCAGGATAAAAATAAACTCCCTTAAAACCACAGCCTGTGCACACTGGCTCGATGTCTGGGTGGCAATATGATAGGTCAGAACAGGAGACTAGGGAGAGAGATTAGGCAGTTCCTGGGTGGCTCACAGAGGCCTCCTGGACCGATGGGGCGTAGAGACCTCCTGCTTCAGGAAGCTGAGCATGCATACCTAAGGAATGAATGAATGAGTGTGAAAGCAGATTCCTTCATACTGAATGAATGAATGAAGGTGAAAGCAGAAGCTGCTTGTGTGGTTGGGTGATCTAGGAGATGGCCACAATGGTCCAGTAGAGTTTGGGATTCCCGGGTAGATAAGCAGATCCAGGGTGAATTTTGCAAGCAGATCTGGGCAGGCAGGACCCCAGAGTCCTCACTGTGCACATGAGGATAACAACATCCAATCACTGACTTGTCCTGGGGGCTAAATGCAGTGGTTATAGGTGATGTGTTCAGCTCAGGGCGTGGCACCTAAAGTAAAGGCACTAAGGCACTGCACATTTCCTTTCTCACTTCAAGGGCTTGAGGAAACAATGGCACAGGTCTCCGTCTGCGATCAGGGCTCTGCCGTGTGGCTGCTGTGATCTTAGGGATCTAGGGTCCTAATTCACAGGGCTGTTTCTGAGACTACTCAAGATAATACGAGGTAAATTGTGTTTTAAAATGTTAAATTATTTTACTATGTTCCTTATCATTATCTGGTACAGTGCTTGCTACTCGTCTATCAATAAATGCTTTCTGGGCACATTGAACATGTACTCATTTGCTCCTGTGAAAACCAGTGACAGAGGACCAGGAAAGCTTTACGTACAGTAACATTAGCGAGAATCAGGAAATTGTGATCATAAAAAGCCACAGATGACTTAAGATGACCATGATTCCGACTACCATTCAGAGTAACTCCAGAATATTCTTATGTTTTAGTTTTGGGGAGGATTTTGCAGAATAAATACTGATGAAGATATTGTTAAAGGTATGGGCTTTCAACTTCTTAAAGGCTAAAGCCTTCAAATATAGGATGCTGGTGACAGCTCACCGCCAAATCATGTGGCTCTCTAATTCAGTCTGTGATTCGGCTCATGCCATCTGTGTTTTCAGCCTCATTTTGGGACCTGCTCAATCCCCAACTCCAGTCCTCAAGGCTGGAATAAATCACAAAGTTAGAAGAAACTTGACGATCATATAACCCATGGTATTGTCTTTCAACATTTAAAACATAATTTGGGACCTTGGTATCCTATAGATGTACTTGTCTGCCATTTAATACACATGGCACTCTGTCCCAGACAAACAAATAAAAACCATAGTGTCTTTAAGAGTTGCGATGACACAGTAAAAATATTGTACATTCTCATTCACACGTGGAAGTGAAAAAATGGATTTCGTAGTAGTGGAATGATGGTTACCAGAGGCTGAGAAGTGTAGTGGAGGGGGATGGGAGGAAAAAAGAGGAGTTGGTTAATGGGTTCAAAAATACAGTTAGATAAAAGGAATAACACCTAATGTTTAGTAGGGCCATAGGGTGACGATAGTTAACAACAATTTATTGTATATTTCTAAATAAATAGAAGAGTGTGATGTTTTTTACACAAAGAAATGATGAACATTTAAGGTGAAGGATATCCCAGTTTCTCTGCTTTCAACACTACACATTGTATGCCTGTATTGATATGGGAGGGGGCAGGGAGGTGCTGAGTAGAGAAGGGAGGGGTCCCTGGAGAGGGCTCCACCCTCAGGCCTGTGCCCACAGACCTAAGTGAGAACAGACACTCCTGTTTTCATGCCCAAATGTTGCATTTTCCAAGACTACTCTGGCCCGCCATGCCCTCGATCCTGTACCCATAGAAACCCAAGACCTTAATGGGCACACACAGTGGCTGAACGTGGTCAAGAGAAGCAGAGGAACAGACCAGCAGACACCAGCAGACTGGCAGACCAGTGACGGCGGAAAGATGAATGACGTGGCAGAGGAAGAGAGGAGGGATGTCTGGATGTTAAGGGGAATTCGGGGGGGGGCAGCCAGAGAAGGGTCTGGCCACTGGGCAGCCTGACTCCAGAGGAAGACCACCTTCCCACTCCATCCTGCTCTTCTGATTCCCCATCCATCTTGCTGAGAGCCACCTCCACCACTCAATAAAGCCTCACACTCATCTTTGAGGCCACGGGGGTGACCCAGTTTTTCCAGTACACTGGGAAAGAGCTTGGGATATAGAAAGCTGTCACATTGGCCCTCTGCCCTTGGAATAAGGCAGAGGGTCTATTGAGCTGGTTAACACAAGCCATCCACAGATGGCGAAGCTGAAGGAGTGCACCGTAACACATGCCCACTTGGGCTTTGGGAGTTGCAGACACCCACTCCTAGAGGCTGCCATGGGGCCGGAGCCCAAGAGTGCTCCCCACAGTCTCTGTACCTGCCTGTCTGCATGCTCCCCCTAGGGGTTTGAGCAGAGAGGTGACAGAAAGAGCGAGCCACGCCCCTGTCGCATGTCCTGCAAAGGGAAAACGGAACTCTTCTGTTTCAGTATCGATGTATTACAAGCACCCCATAAATATGTGCAACTATTCCATAAACATTAAATAGAAAAAGTTAAAAAAAGAAAAGTAAACTACAAATGAACAGCCAAAAACCAATTGTTCCGTCCAACTTTATCACTTTGACTTAACTGCTGACTTCATGGTACATAACATACTGTGATTTTATTAAAGCATTATTGTTGTAGGTCATTATATCCTTAATGAAACTTCAGAGTCTTCTTGGAACAAAGATCCTATTAAATCACGGTTCTAGAGTCCAGGCAGTTGGAATGTCAGACTTGCTGAGTTTGGGGGTTACTCCCAATTTAACAACAGTCCCTAGGATGCTGAGGTGATCAAATTTCAAAGCAATTCTGGTGGCTTATGTTTCAGATTGCAGGGTCAGGCCACCAAAGCAACGCTGACAAAGCATGATAGGTACGCGATGAAGACAAAATGTTTTTAATAACAAATACCTAACTTGGGCAGAAAAGAGTCAAAACCTATGCAGAGCATTTACTCTTGCTTTATCTTTGCAGCTAAGGTATACTATCTTTAATGAAGCCTCTCTTTTTTTATTCTAGTCCATAATTTAAGAGTTATGTTCACAAAAAACAATTTCAGTAATACCAACTTGGTCAAGGTTTAACATCACAACATAACACCCCGGGTAAAACCAACATTTTCAGATGGCTGGGCTGAAACTGTATTGTAGTGCTTCAATATTGTGAATGGCACACCACCAGATTCACCTCCTCAAATTGTCTGTACTACACTCTTCAACTTGAGTTGGATTACAGACTCAAACCTAAGACCTGAAACTCTAAAAATTCTAGAAGATAACATTGGACAAACCCTTCTAGACATTGGCTTAGAAAAGAATTTCATGACCAAGAACCCAAAAGCAAATGCAATAAAAACAAAGATAAATAGCCGGGACCTAATTAAACTAAAGAGCTTTCACGTGGCAAAAGGAACAGTCAGCAGAGTAAACAGACAATCCACAGAGTGAGAGAAAATCTTCACAATCTATACGTCTGACAAAAGACTAATATCCAGAATCTACAATGAACTCAAACAAATCTGTGAGAAAAAAACAAACAATCCCGTTAAAAAATGGGCTAAGGACATGAATAGACAATTCTCAAAAGAAGATATACAAATGGCCAATAAACATATGAAAAACTGCTCAACATCACTAATGATCAGGCAAATGCAAATCAAAAGCACAATGCAATACCACCTCACTCCTGCAAGAATGGCCATAACCAAAAAATCAAAAAACAGTAGATGTTTGTGTGTGGATGTGGTAAACAGGGAACACTTCTACACTGCTGTTGGGAACGTAAACCAGTACAGCCACTATGGAAAAAAGTGTGGAGATTCCTTAAAGAACTAAAAGTAGAACTACCATTTGATCCAGCAATCCCACTACTGGGTATCTACCCAGAGGAAAATAAGTCATTATTCAAAAAAGATACTTGCACATACATGTTTATAGCAGCACAATTTACAATTGCAAAATTGTGAAATCAACCCAAATGCCCATCAATCAACAAGTGGACAAAGAAACTGTGACATATATATACATATATGTATATGATATATATATACACATACATGTATATGTATATATATATGATGGAATACTACTCAGCCATAAAAAGGAATCAATTAACAGCATTTGCAGTGAGCCAGATGAGACTGGAGACTATTATTCCAAGTGAAGTAGCTCAGGAATGGAAAAACAAATATTGTATGTTCTCACTGATATATGGGAGCAAAGCTATGAGAACACAAAGGCCTAAGAATGATACAATGAACTTTGGGGACTGAAGAGAGGGAGGGGGCCGAGGGATAAAAGGCTACAAATATGGTGCAGTGTATACTGCTTGGGTGATGGGTATTCCAAAATCTCAAAAATCACCACTAAAGAACTTACTCATGTAACCAAATACCACCTGTACCCCAATAACTTATGGAAAAAAAGAATGCAGTTACAATTGATGTTACAGTCAGATATAAAGTGCATTATCATTATTTATTCTTCAAGCAGTGAGACGCTTTTATCACTAATCCTGATTATCACTCTACATCAGTGGACAGAAAAAGCCATTGTCATATATGTGTCATGTATTATACATAAGTATGTAAACATACATATACACCAAATATACATTCACATATACAAAAAAAGGATGCATACACATTTACATTGTCTATTCACTTTTCAAATGAAATAATGTTAGGTATTTAAAAGAGATTCATCCTTTCCTAAAATATCATCCATCCATCATCTAGATTAGCGTATTTCTGAGTGAGTCTACTGTGCCCAGGGCTGGTCTGGGCGCTGGGCCATTTGCTTCTTATTGTTATTTCTTGTTTTATATCCTCCCATTAAGAAATTTCCTGATCTCTACATTTCATATGAACAAAATAGGCCCTTTTAAATAAAATTTGAGCAGGTTTCATTAAAAAAATAAGTTTTATAGTTTACATTGTTCTGAGATGTTTCAATTCACACAGAAAATTTAAAAAAAATCTCTAATTGCCACACCATATGTAATTTTGAGATTTGGTGTCTGAGAGATACTGGCTACACAAATAGCTTTTAATTTTTAAAAGAAAATACAAAGTTAGGTGTGGTGGCTCACAGCTGCAATCCCAGCACTTTGGGAGGCCAAGGCAGGCAGATTGCTTGAGGTCAGGAATTCCAGACTAGCCTGGCCAACATGGTGAAACACTGTCTCAACAAAAAATACAAAAAATTAGCCAGGCATGGTGGCATGCACCTGTAATCCTAGCTACTGAGCATGAGAATTGCTTGAGCCTGGGAGGCAGAGGTTGCAGTAAGCCAAGAGCCGGGATGGTGTTACTACACTCCAACCTGGGTGACAGAGCAAGACTCCATCAATCAATCAATCAATCAAACAAAAAAGAAAATACATAAAGTTTGTGTTAAAGAACAATTTTATATATCATAAGGAATGATTTGACATTATGTGATTTTAATAGATGTACTGTTTGTTTAATTTTAAAAGATATTTTACTTCTCCCACTGTCCACTATGAAGTAACTGGTATCAAATTCACCTTTCTGCAAAACAAAACAAAACTGCCACAAAACTATGAAATTATATACACCACATATATGGACCAATTGTTTCAGGTCTTGACAATAGTCAACACACTACTGTGATGCTCGAGGGAAGGAAAACATGCAAGGAGGATGAACGCCGCATTTGCACTTTGCAGATCCTGCTGTGGGGAGGTGGATACCAGGCAGATGATAGCAGTCTCACTGACTGGAGGATGCAGAGATCAGAGTTGAGGCCTGTTCAGTAGCTAGTTGAGAGTCGGCTCATATAGAAAAAAGTTGCATTGGGCTGGGGGCCCCAGGTGTCTGTCTTAGGTTTTGCTACAGGTCCTAATGGTAAGGGGTGAGCAGCTGCCACATAGGAGGAGATTCCAGGTGGCCTAGCAGAGGACTGCAGGCTGAAAGCTGATGAGGGCTTCAAGACAGAGGATGCATAGGGCTGGGAGAAACTAGAGTTTTGGCTCACACAGAGTAGAGAGACCTCAATGAGCATCCTGGGCATTCAGTGGAAAGCCCAGAAGTCCATGCCTCATGGGGAAGAACCACACACGACAGTACCGGCTACACCACAGGGCCCAGAGAAACTGAATAAAAGATGAACCCTAATGAAGAATAAGACAAAGTCTTCGGGGATCAAAAGGACTCACCTTATATGTAATAACATAATGCAATAGAAATATCTATAACATAAAATAATATACTATTCAAGGAAAAGTAGAGATAAATGAACAAATGGGAAAATGCAGAAGATAAACAGAAACTATACAAAATGGAATTCTGGAACTAAAACTTACAATAAGCCAAAGGTATATTTCACCAATTTATCAAAACACTTTTCATCTTCAAAACTGAGGATGAATTCATGACATTTTCAGACAAAGAAAATTGGAGATAATTTGTGGCTAGCAGGTATGTGCTAGAATAAATGCTAAAGGAAGTTCTTTAGGCCTTAGGGAAATGATATCACTTTGAAACAGACCCATAGGAAAACATAGATACTAAACAGTAAATATAAAAAGATGGTCTAATTTATTGTCTTATTTAAAAGCATCTATTTTAAAACAAAAACTACAGCATTGCTTTTTGTGGCATTTAATTTGCAGAGAAATGAAATGTATGTCAATGATAGCGCAAGGAAGAGGGATGCATGGATTTATTTGTTGTAAGGATCTTGCATTTTGCACAAAGTGGGCACAAAGTTAATTCTACATAGACTCTAAATTAAGGATGTATGCTGTAATCTCTAAAGCAATCACTATAAATTAACATAAGGAAGTATAGTTAAAAACCAAGTCAAGGTAAAATACTGAATTTAAAAAATAGCTTAATCTAAAAGAAGGCGGAAGAAAGGGAACAGAGAAAATGGAAATGAGACTAATAGAAAACAAATAGCAAAATGGTAGATTTAAATCTACTACATAATTTTTACATTCAATATAAATAGATTAAACATGCCGGTGAAAGGTTAGAGATTGTTCCAATGAACAGAAAAGCAATACTAGGCAAAAGGATGTTTACAGCAGACACATTTTATATAAACACACACATAAACTGAAAGTAAAAGAATGGAAAAAGTGATCATGCAAAGAGCAATCCTAAGTGAGCTGATGTGGCTATATTAATATCAGATAAGTAGAAATCAAGCAAAGTAATATTACCCAACAATAAAGGAGGGTATTTTACAATGAGAAAAGAGTCAGAAGACATAGCCATCCTAAATGTATGTGCACCTGATTATGAAGCTTCAGAATATATAGAACAGAAACTATCACGAGGTCTGGATATTGAGACCATCCTGGCTAACACGGTGAAACCCCGTCTCTACTAAAAATACAAAAAAATTAGCCGGGCGTGGTGGCGGGCGCCTGTAGTCCCAGCTCTTACTCCGGAGGCTGAGGCAGGAGAATGGCGTGAACCCGGGAGGCAGAGCTTGTAATGAGCCAAGATCGTGCCACTGCACTCCAGCCTGGGTGACAGAGCAAGACTCCATCTCAAAAAAAAAACAAAAACAAAAACAAAAAAACCAGAAACTAATAGCACTAACATGAGAAATAGAAACATATGTAATAATTGCTGGAGATTTTAACACTCATCTTTGTAAAATTGGTGGGACAAGTAGGAAATATGATGGAAGATGCAGAAGATGTAAGAAATATTATTTAAAAAATAGTTATTTCTTGAATATTCTACCCAACCACTGCAGAATTTATATTCAAGTCTCCACAGAATGTTCACCAAGATAGATCATATGCTAAGCTATGAAACATGTGTCAACACATTTCAAAAGTACATGTAGAGTATATTCTCTGAACAAAATTATGAAATTAGAAATCAAAACTGATAAGTTATCTATTATTTGGCAATTAAATAATATTTAATGTATTTCTAAGTAATACGTTGGTTAATGAAGAAAGTACTAGTTAAATTAGAAAATACTTTATGCTGAATAATATTAAAAACCCAATATGTAAGCATTTTCAGGACACAGCTAATGTGCTTAGAAAGACATTAATAGCTTTAAATATATTAAATGGTTATATCAGGAAAATAAGAAAGGTTTAAAGTCAGTGATTCAAGATGCGACTTCAAAGAGCATGAAAAAGACAGGCATACTAAGCCTTGGAATATAATAAAGACAAAACAGAACTTAATGAAATAGAAAGAATCCAACAAACAAATTTTAAAAATTAACATTACGCCTAATATTGATGCTTTTGAAAGAATATGATAAACTCCTAACTAGACTGATAAGAAAAAAAGATTTAAAAATACATATTATCATTATGAGGAATGAAAGAGGATTTATCATTACAGATCTTATAATAATTAAAGGAATTCATAGTGACAATAGATTACGACCAAGTGAGGTCATCCCAGGAATGCAGATTGACTTGACATTCAAAGTCCAATGGAAAAAACTAAAGATCAATCAATATAATTCACCACATTAATAGAACAAAGGAGGAAACAATATATCAATAGATGTAGGAAAAGATTTGACAAAATTCAACACAATTGTGTGATAAAATCTCCGAACGAATTGGGATTAAAGATTAACTTCCTCAGTTTGATAAGGAGCATCTGTATAAAAACGAGCAGCTAACATCATACTTATTAATGGTGAAATATTATACAATTTACTTTTAATGTTACCATATGGAGCAAGGTAATTATAACATTCAAGAGCAGGCAACATTTAGCAATTATGATAGAAATGAGAATAACTGTTACTTACTGGAGTCAGGGAGGGGTTGAAGGAAGGGGCACAGGGAAGGTTCTGGCTTAGGTAAATAAAACGTGTCTTGATTAAGATGCCGATAACATGGGAGAATACATTTGTTAAAATTCAAATTGTACATGTAAAATGAATGCGTTTCTCTGCATGTAAGTATGTCCTCAATAATAAAAATGCACCTTGCATCTAACTTTTCATTGCCTATGTTTTCCAAATGACACCAGGGCACCATGAATGACACAGTCTGTGGTCACAAAGCTAACTAGCATGGAAACCAGAAGCACGATCTAGAAGATCCTGTCTTTGAGAAAAACCCATTAGTTTTATGTCCATTTTCCTTAACAAACAGAAGAGTAACACTCAAAAAAAAATTTCTTAGGGAATTCACATCTTCTGCCCACAAGAAAAGGCAGTATTGAGAATGTCTGCTGCTGCTGACGGATTTACAGCTCTTGTTCCAGTCTGGGACTCCCCAGCTGGGGAGATAAGGATCCAGTTCTGGCACATAGCTGGAATTGATCTTTGGGGGAGCTCTGCTTCACTTTGGAATGAAGAAGATGATCACGTTAGATTTAAGTTGGGAGTATTCCCAATGCATTTTGAAATGTTTGGAAGGACTATATTTTTCCCTAATTTCTTCTTGATTTTATTATAAACTAGAATAAAAGAAACCTTAAAAAGAGTTACTTTTATTTAATTTATGGACAGCTTTTCCTGTGTTTGATAGAGCAGGCTCCTGAATCTCGATTTTCTGTTTCTAGCAAGAGCATATGTCTCTGTGTTACATGAGGAATTTGTTAGTAAACCACTCTGGTAAAGTTCCTGGGGTTGACGGAGTAGGTATCACCTTCTATGAGAGACAACTCTATAAATACCTTGTTTGAGGGAAATTTATTAATCAGTAGCCCTAGGTAGACTGCTGCTTTATAGTAAAGTATGCTTGTATTGGGAGAGAGGAGGGAGACTTTGTTTTTTTAAAACCATTTAAAAAAATGCAGAGTATTAATTTGCCAACTTACACTGACTAAAAGTTATTGCTGAGCTCCCACATGATAAATCAGAAAGAAAGATCCAACCTAACAGGCCAAGTCGGTTCTCAAATGAAAACTGATACCCACAACAGTATCTCCTGTCATCTTCTTTGCCAGTGAAACATGTGTTTCCTGTTATACAGGACCAGCCTTAACATACAGGATTTGACATTTGGTAGGTACCCAATAAACGCAGAATATATCAACATCAGTTACACTAAATAAAACAGTCTTATGAATTATGTTGCATTGAGCATGTGCCAATAATCACTTGCCTTTTTAAAGTCCAGCATGCAGAGCTTGGCTTTCTCTCCGAACTGCCACTTGCACTGTGTGTTTGCATCATATAATTCTCCTGGCAATTTCTCAGGATACTTGTATTCCTTCACAGGCTTTGGCTGATCAGCAAGGCAGATAGCTTGAGCGGTGCTGAAACAAAGAGGAGATGAGCTACTAGTAACTGCCCACAGAGTAACCAAAGGACGTACAACTAATTATGCCTTTCTCCCCCATGCAATTTTACAACATACATTGTGTATACAAAGAGGAGAACTTTTTTTCTCCTGAGGTACAATATAATATTTATCTTAATTATATTTAAATACAGAGACTCCATTTTCTGAAATTATTTATTATACATTGTACCTGTTCCAGGGAGAGGATTTGTACTTATTAAATTTCTTAAAGTTATCATGAGGAAAAGTGCAACTGAATAATTACAACCAGTGTTCAACGTGAGACGCTCTTATGATGGACAGCTTTTATGCACACTTCTTGCCAGAATCAACCAAAAGATGGGCATTACAAAAATGAAACATAGTCTATTTCAAAGACTGGAATTTTCTTTGTTTCTTTGCTTTTGATTCTTTTTCCCCCTAGGCTAGGGGACACCTGTATATTATCTTCCAGATTGTAGAGGTTCTTCCTGGAACACTGGATTTCCACCAGCAATGCTCTATGCTCAGGATGATTTCTGATGACCCCCAAGTCAAGCAGAAAATTAACCTTGCTAAAATCATTGGTAGATGGCTAAAGAACAAGCAATAATTTCTTTTTCCATAAAAAGATTATCCTCTTCTCTGCCAGGATGTTCTTCGGTATAATTTATGCATTTGGGAAAGCATATTTAAATAGTTTTGTGTTTTCAAATAGCAACTAAATCCCTCCTATAAATTTCAATAGGTCCTTCCCTGAGAAAACCAAAAAAACAAAAACCTATAATCAAAATACAATGAGCAATGGCAGATCATCGTCCAAACTTGGCTCTGAGTGGTTGTCCACCGTGACTGGAAGATTTCTGGCTCATTTCTAGGACCCCCAGTCCCACGTTCCACTGATTCAGAGCTCAGGACTCTGTGCATAAAAAGCCACACATAGCCCAGATGGGTTCTCTGTGAATTATACCAGAGATTAGGGAAGAACTTATACCAATTCTCTACAATCTCTTCCAATAAATTGGAGCAGAGGGAATACTTCCTAAATTTTAAGATGAGGTCAGCATTATCCTAATACCAAAACCAGACAAACATAGTACAAGAAAAGAAAGCTTTTCTTATCTCTCATAAACATCGATACAAAAATTCTCAACAAAGTGTTAGCAAATTGAATCCAACAATGCATGAGAAGAACTATACACTATGACCAAGTGGGATTAATCCTAGGTCTGAAAGGTCTGTTCAATATTCAAAAGTCAATTAACATAATCTATTACATCAAAAGGCTAAAGAAGAAAAACCACATGATCATATCAACAGATGAAGAAAAAAACCATTTGATAAAATTTAACACTCATTCATGATAAAAAAAAAAAAATCCTAGCAAACTAGGAATAGGGGAGAACTTCCATCTACAAAAAACACACAGTTAACATTATAATTAATGGTGAGAAACTTAAAGCTTCTCCACTAAAATCAGGAACAAGTAAGAATGACTCCTCCTACCACTCCTTTTCAACATTGTAATGAAGTGCTACCTAGTGCAATAAAGCAAGAAAATTACATAAAAGGCATACAGACTAGAAAAGAATAAATAAAACTATCTTTGTTCATAGATGACATGATTGTCTATGTAGAAATTTGAAAGAATCCACCAAGAAACTCCTGGAACTAATAAGTTACGGCAAAGTTGCAGGATAAAAGCTTAATACGCAAAAGTCAACTGCTTTTCTATATGCCAGTGACAACCAAACAGAATTTACTGAAAATTAAAAACATGCCATTTATATTAACAACCAAAAATGAAACAGATATAAACCTAGCAAAATATGTACAAAGCCTGCATGAGAAAAATCTACAAAACTGATGAAAGAAATCAAAGAAAAACTAAATAGAGAGATATTTCATGTCCATATATCAGAAGGCTCAATCTTGTCAGGAGATTAGTTCTTCCCATTTTAATCTACAGCTTCAATGCAATGTCAATCAAAACTAAAGGAAGTTATTTTGAGGATATAAACAAACTGATTCTAAAGTTTATATGGAGAGGCAACACACTTAAAATAACCAGAGCAATATTGAAGGAAGAGAACAAAGACTGACCATACCTAACTTCAAGACTTACTGTAAAGTTACAAAGAATGGACAAATAGATCAGAGGAACAGTATAGAAAGGCCAATAATCCACCCACATAAACATAGTCAACTGATCTTTGACAAAGGAGCAAGGGCAACGGAATGGAGAAAAGATGGCTTTTTAAACTGATCATACTGAAACGATTGGTCAACTACACGTAAAAAAATTAATCTGCCAGGCGCAGTGACTCACACCTGCAATCCCAGCACTTAGGGAGGCTGAGGAAGGTCGATCAGTTGAGGTCGGGAGTTCGAGAAGAGCCTGGCCAACATGATGAATTCCTGTCTCTACTAAAAATACAAAAATATTAGCCAGGCATGGTGGTGTGCATCTGTAATCCCAGTTACTCAGGAGGCTGAGGCAGGAGAATTTCTTGAACCCGGAAGGCAGAGGTCACAGTGAGCCGAGATCATACCACTGCACTCCAGACTGGGCAACAGAGTGAGACTCCATTTCAAAAAATAAAATAAATAAATAAATTTTAAAAATGAACCTAAATGCAGATCTTATACCCCATACAAAAACTAACTCACAATGGATCATAGAGCTAAATATAAAATGCACAACTACAGAACTCCTAGAAAATAACATAGGAGAAAATCTAGGTGACCTTGGATATGACAATGGCTTTTTTTGATACAACATCAAAGGCACAATCAATGAAAGAAATAATTGACAAGCTGTACTTCATTAAAACAAAAAATGTCTGCTCTGTGAAATAAACTTCAAGAAAATGGGAAGACAAGACACAGAGTAGGAGAATATATTTGTAAAAGATATAGCCAATAAAGGACTGTTACACAAAACACATAAATAACACTTACAATCCAAGAATAAGAAACAATAAGAATAACAACAAGAATAACAAAAAGTGGACAAAAATCTGAACAGACACCTAATCAAAGAATAGATATAGGTGGCAAATAAGCACATAAAAAGATCTCAACATCATATGTCATTGGGGAATTGCGCACTCAAACATCAATGAGACATCACTATACACCTCTTAGAATAGTGAAAATCCAAAACACTGACAATGTCAAACACTGATGAGAATGTGGAGAAACAGGAACTCTCATTTACCTACAGTGAGAATGCAAAATGGTCCAACCACCAAAAGTGTGGGTGTAGAAGGGAAAATCATTGCAACCATTTTATAAACAATCGACCACAATAACCAGATGGATAAAATGAATGTTGACTTTTTTGCATGCCATATACAAAAATTAAGTGGTCTACATGTGATAAGCAAACAATAAAACTTGTAGGAGATCATGTGGAAGAACACCTTTGCAACTTTGGGACAAGTAGAGTTTTTTTTTTTTTTTTTTCCCAGTAGTGTACAAAAGCACCAACCCTAAAGACATATCAATAATTTGGACTCTACTAAAAAAATAAAAATTTCTGTTTAGCAAAAGTCACAATTAAAAGTGTAAATAAATAGTCACAGAGTCAGAGAAGATTTTATAATACATATATTCCAGAATGGGACAAAATATTTATACTCAGAATGTATACAACACTCCCATCAAGAGAGAAGAAAAAAAAACAGGGTCTATTTTTTTTACGTGCACGAAAGATTTTAGCACTTTACTAAAAGGGTTATTCAAGTGGCCATTAAACTTATAAAATGTATTCAATCTTATTAATTAATACATTGATATGAAACTACACAGCCACCAGATACCTAAAATGAAAAATGTCAACAGGACCAAGTGTTGGGAAGGATTTGAAACCATTTTGAAAGTTTCACAAATGCTTCTGAGAGTGTAACTTCACACAGCCACTTAGGAAAGCTGATTAGTACTGTCTATTGCACCCGTGCATATATATATGTATGACTCTGAAAATTCCATTCCTATGTACACTCAAGACATGTATGCAAAGCAAGAGAATATTCACAGCGCTGTTCCTTGTAATTGCCAAAAATTGGAAACTCAAATGTCTATCACCAACAGAATGAATGAATAAGTTTTAGTATATTTATATACTTAGTATATAAGTTATATGCAACATAACTAAGTAGACTAATGCTATATTTAGATGCAGCAACAAGGATGAATCTCATAACTGCACAATGGTGCATAACTCCTGATTCCAATATACAGTGTTCCACGTCAGGATGGTGGTTACCTTTGGGGAAGAGAGGAAGCCCTTGGAGTGGGGAGAAGCAGCTTCTAAAGTCCTTACCACACTCTGTCTTCATCTGGGTAGAAGTTAGTTACACTACTGTGTTCATCGTGTAAAAATTCATTGAGCTGTATGCACTCTTATGATTTTGTACTTTTCTGTATATATTTCATACCACAACAAAAATAATGTTAATGAACACATTAAGGAAGGTTAAAAGTATCATTACAACATTTCAAAATCCCTTTCCCACTCTAAGTGGTGAACCAAAAAATGTTAAAGAGCTTGAGAGATCTTTTAGTTATATCCCATCATTTTTCAGTTAAGAAGACTGAGGCCCTCAGAAAAGGTTATATTACCCACCGAAGTCAAGACCTTCCCAGACATGGGTGAACAAGACATGACCTGATTCCCTCGGTCCTTCTCTCCTCCGCAGGAAAGTGCCTACCCTCCAGTCTTAGAGTCACACTAGCACCGCGGAGACAACAACTGGCCATGACTTGAGATGAGCTTTGTATCACAGAGCAGGGTGTGAATCGAAATGTATTATTTCCATTATGTGCAAAAACATGCTTAATGGGCTCTCAGGTGAGATCTCATTTTCCCATCAACAGAAGTAGTATGGGGTATGGCGCCGCTTACACTCCAAGTTCCCTGCGATGATGGTCACCCTTCTTATGCTTTGATGTGTTCAGATTCATATGGTCAGAGAGCTGGCATTTTCACTGATCTGCAGGGCATGATTTAAATTTTTAAAAAGTAACTGAAGATGAGTCCCTGTTGTCATAAATTTAAAATAATGAGCTAAAATTTCCCTAACTCACAGGCCTCCTGGATGCAGACATGAGTAATGTGATGAGGTCTGTGTCGGTTAATGGAAAATGACACATGACTTTATTGATGAGGTTGATGAATTCACTCCAAAAAAGTATCAAGCCTTCATAACTCTACCAAGAATAGAGAAAAGTTGTGCTGAAAACTTCAGGCCAATTGAGTTCCCTTACATTTTTTCCACTACCAAATGCTAGACTACTACTAAGGAGAACAGATTCATCTGAAAAGGTAGCCGTTTATCCTTCCTCATTGTCGGGATCATATCCACAGAGCCACTTAATTGGTGGAGAATGTAACAGTATTTTGATTACTTAGAAATCAGAAAGTCAGCAAACAATCAAACAAGACAGTCTCAGATTCATTAAGTCAGTGAAAAATCAAGATTTAACACACTGTAGAAGTGTCCAATTTGCAACCAGTTTTCGAGTAAAATGAATCTTAATAGTGAATTTAACAACAAGAGACTTTCTTGGAAAATTTCACCATTCAAGAAAACAAATTTGTATGCACGTAAAACCTTACCTATTTATTTATATTCATGTGGTCAAAAGAAATTAGTATAGTCCCTGAAAATAAATGTTTATCATTGAAATGCTATAGAAGTGTTTTGCTGGATTCACACAAAAACACATCAGCACACTTCAACTTATAGTTCAGGTGTTCCAGTATCATAGAATGAAAATGGCTTTTAATTCCAGTAGCTTAGTAATCATTCTTAGGACTGTATTATGTCTTCAAGATACATTCTATTTTCAACGTCCTCAAAATAATTATTCCCTGAGCATGTAATTATCTTCTTTCCATGAGTCTGCCTATATTTCTTGGCAGTTTCAAAACTTTTTTTGGACTTTCATGACGCTGGTTCTCACTACACACCCAAATTATAATCCCCTGATTTTTTAAGTTGTCAGAGGATATTTCAAAATAGAAAAAGTGTTATTGTATCTTCCTCATAACCATTAACATGAAAAAGAGGTTTAAAAAATTCTGAATCTAGAAAACTATAGAAAGGATCTGGAATATAGAAAACTCCGAATTTTCCTCATTAATGCAAATAACAGCATGGTGAGCCTAAAGTGAATAATCTTGCTTGTTACCCAAAGTAGAATTTCTACATACACAGAGAGAGAAAAATGTGAACAGCTGCAAGAAACAGCTAAAAACAATGCTAACAATTCCCAGCTTGACTCTGAGAATATCATGCAGGGAAAAACAAATGCTAAATATACTCCTATGCATCATGTCAGTTGTAGTATAGCTTTAACATTGTCTTTTTTGGTAATATAAATTTTTTTTTAAAAAATGATCAAGTGTATATTCCCAGAATACGGGTTTATATTACCAAGATACACATATCGTCCAAACTATTGTCACTTATCCTGGGTGGCATAAACTATGAAACACAGTTGTTCCTTGATGTGTTAACATACCTTAGTCCTTAGAGTAGGAACACCAGAAAGGACGAAGCTAGAGGAACACAGCCCCTGGAGGCTGATGATCAAGATTCTGGCTGGGAAGGTGGGAAGCCAGGATCCCTAGAGAATGAAGGAAGAGGCAGCCATCGGGGCAATCCAGCCCCAGGTGAGCCCTGGGGCAACAGATCACCAGGAAGTACATGGGAGTAAAACCAACAGAAGTACTGGTGTGATCCTCCTACTCAAATAGTGTCCTAGAAATAAGACGACTTAATTTGTGCAACAGAAAAAAAGAGCTCTATTAATTAAATAAATGAATAAAAAAGGAAGAAAGAAAACAAAAAAAAAAGTAGGACACAAAGAAGTAAGGTCAGTGAAAGGAACCAGAGAGGCCGGTTGAGCACTGAAGAGTCTACAGGATCTAATAGGGTAGGGGAACTTTGTTCTTAGTTCTCAGTTTGGAATAACTAGTTCCTAGTTTTGACTGCAAAGACATGTACGTTACAAAGACTTGGAAGTCAGATAATCTGGTTTCCTAGCCTGGGGACTTCTTGGGTGCTGCCAAGCTATTTTCTTCTTCCACCAAACCTGCTGGAATTTCCCTGGAGATTACACTGGTGCATGCAAACGTCTAAACTCATCTTACTATATACATTAAATATGTGTAGTTTTTGTGTATTAATTTTAGCTCATTAAAGCTGTTACTTAAAAAAAAAACCTTTGCTTTTGTTGGAAGTATTAGTATTTGCCCTACTTTTTAGTAATAAAAATATAATTCCTTTCTTGTCAAATTTCAAATTTTCCTATCACAACTAGCTAGTTCCTTAGAATCTATACATTTGTGTCCTTCCCTCTGTTCTTCATTTTAAAATTTTTATTTGCTTTTTTAAATTTTTAAAAATTTTTAAAAAAATTTTTATTTACTTTTCTGCAATAGGATTTGGGGTTCATCATGTGGCACAGATGGCTGTCACCTGAGCACATGGGTAGAGGACATTTCTCAATGACCCTTGCACTTTTGGGCAGTCATATGAGTTCCTCCAGGAACACCACCCTTGTCCCGCACACCCTCCTATGCTCTCTCTGTCCTCAGTCCCCGGGATGGCTGCAGTGGGGAACTAGGTCCTGGAAGAGGAAAGGTCACAGGATGGAAGAAACCCGGGTCTCTGAACGACTGTGTGGAGCAGAGACATTCCAATTCACACTGGACTGTAATGTCAGAAAGAAAGTTTTGGCTTAAGATTTAAACCAAACTTCAAACTCAAAGCCAAAGAGATTTAGGGAATAGTGTACAAACTAGCAGTTCTAATAATGTTTCATAAAGTTCCTCATTTCTCTGAAATTTTAAAATCTACTATTTTTCAAGAATCAAACCCTATCTCCCCAATGCTTTATCTCCTAAATAAATTAGTGCTTAGAGAAAATTTCTAAAAATATTATTGAAGATTACAGAATATTAGAGCTAGGTTAAAGTTTATATACTCAAGTTTCTTCACCTAATGAGGAATGCATTTAGTAAAAAGAAAGAAAGGGAGAGATAAAGGAATAAAAAGAAAGAAAGAAAAAAAAGGAAGGAAAGAAAAGAAAGAAAAATAAAGACAAAGAAGAAAAACCAAAAAAAGTTATGCTTTATTATTGTGTGTACAGATGTGTACATGCACGATCTTTCTATTCACTTCCTGAAAATGCCTAATTATGGAAGTGAGAATTGTAAAACTTAAATATTAGTGACAAATATTTTGGTAAGTGTCTCATGGCTCCCTTTTAGTCTCAAGTCATTGATTCCCTTTGAATGAATCGATGTCGGATTAAGCCAGCAGGCCTCCATGCTCTAAGGAGATTTTAGCAAACTCTTTGGTCAACTGAATGTCTCAAGACACCTTCGAAGGGAACCACATCAGGAAGCACCGCCTGGGGCTGCTTGCAAAGGATCTGGCTGACCAGGCAGTGAGCACCAAAGGCACCGAAAGATCACAAGACCAGCTCAAAGAGTTCCTACCTTAGAAATTTGTGTAGATACTGGCGGCTGCAGGGTGACCAGGAGAAGACTCCATTGCGTCCTGCCAACGTAGGGGACATGATGTTGCCCTCGGACTTTTTGCACATGTTCCCTTCTCCGTCATGAATCATGCCAAAGCTATGAGAGAGAGAGAGATGGTTCTTTCAGAACAAAAACAGTTTAAACTATCTGATACCCTCTAACAATTACAAGTCAAGACTGTGAGACTCCCTCACCCCTGTATGCTAGGCAGGCAAAAAAAAAAAAAGCCACAACAGCCAATTGGTTGAGAATATTCACGTGTTCCAAGACAGTTTCTGAAGAATGGACCATCCACCAAATTGCCTGAAAATGTACAGCAATATCAAAGCATAGTAAATGTCCAGATGCCTGCGTTTTGAATGGGGTGGAGGGACTTGGGATCTTCTTGATTAGGCTAACACTGCTCTATGTTGCTGCTTTTTCTCCACACTCTTTTCTGCTCAGCAGGATCGCGTAGAGTTTCAATGGGTGTTCATTAGAAATGTAGACGCCAGACTTCTACCCAGGAATTGTTGACTCAGAAAAGAGAGATCCAGGCGTTTGAGCTGTCCAGAAAAGCTCCCCAGGTGAGTTTGATGCTTACTGCAATTTGGGAACTACAAACAGCTACTGCAACTCACGGTGGGCTGACATTCTGTCTCTACCCTCACCTAGGGATGTTGCATCTCAAACTATTAGGCCTGCACTGCTGGAGGCTGTGATGGGCGGGCAGCGCTTGACCTGAATCCCTCTGTCTGTTTGGAGAGAGTAGCTCCAAAGAAACCCAACAGGTGACTATGGCTGCATGTATTTGTGGGTGTTGTTTGAAGCAGCACAGGTTACTTTTATGTGAAAACCACACTACTTTGGAGAGCCACACCTGGCTCAGAGTACAGGTACATCTCAAGCTACAGCAGCTATAGGAACCCTTAATAGGGGCCATCAGAGGTGTTCAGATCCCACAATGCCCATCAACACTCCCTTAATAATGCCTGAGAAAATGGAGCTGTGCGCCTGTGAGAATCACATTTTCCGGGGCTGCTACCTCCCTCATCAGCAAGTCTCTTCTTCTTCTTAACCTGTGAAAGCTGTAGGAGGGCCTTGAGTGCTCTCAAGGCTTATTTCAATGATGCCATTTTCAATTATCCCAGAAGAACACAACATACTTCCTTGGGAGCTCTTATGGCTCTGAAGACCTCTCACTAAGGTAAATACACTCTTGCAGAGCTAAACCACTATTGCCATTAATGTCTGGCACCCAGCCATTGTATGGATTCCCTGAGCACAGGGTCCCATGTAGTGAGATGCAGAGAAAAGGGGAAGACAAGAGAGAGGGAAAGCAAATAAGGACATGGTGGTTTCTATTTATGGGGGACATCATGCTGCCAAGAATTCCATAAAGAGTGGACAGAAGGCAGCAGGGACAGGAAGACACCAATGTAGGGGAAAGTCAGCTCCAAAAGGTGTCAAGAGAATCTGTATTTGTTGCCTCGGCTGAAGACACATTTGTCTATTTAACTGCTTTGCTTAGAGCTATTTAGTAATACATTACTAGTAAATATAGTAATTAACATTTATAAGCACTCACCATTTTACAGCTATTATGGTAGGCTTGTAACCCATATTCTAATTTAAAACTCAACACAGCTCTATAAGGTAGCTTCAATATAAAGACAGCAAGACCAAGGACTGGAAAGAGACTTCATCCAGGGTTACAGAGTCAAGGCTGAAACCTTGACACTTTGATGTCAGAGCCTAGCCAGGATTCATCTAATAGTGTAATCTGAATGTGATTGAAGGCTGTATCCAAGGAAATCTGGCATGCAAATACTGCTGAATTTCTGCAAAATTCTTGATCAGTACCAAGGGTGATGTAGATGTAGTCATTTTAGCCTCCACCCATTCTCTGAAGTTCTATTAAAGGCAATTAATCAAGGCCAGGGTAACCATATGGCAGAGGAAATGTGTCATGGCTGTGAAAAAGATTCAGGCTGAAATCCCAAATGGGAGGCTGCCTTAGGGAGAAAAGGAGGAACACGAAATACCAAACTACCCTCCCCTGGCTGGCCCTTGAGCTGCTAATGAAGAAGACACATTACAGACCAGAAATTGCCCTTGATAAATTTGCTACCGCGTTTGCCTACCTTTCTAAGGAATTCAAAGTCCACAATATCCCAAGTCTGGGGAAATCTTGGTCTTCAACTTTTACATTTAAAGTATTTTCAATGATTTTTTTCTAGTATCAAGTCTCAAACTCTGATGCATCAACATCTGAGAGATACAAGGCACAATGTAGCTACCCAAGCCCGAAGTGGTATAGTTCTAATTTTGTGGGTTGAGGGTTAGGATCTGGCATTTGGGTGTATTCGAACATATCCCCGGGTGATTCTGATGTCCAACAAAATCTCAGCACCACTATTTCACAATCTGTGTTTCCAATCAGTACAATGCCCACATTTGTAATGCAATGAATGCCAGCAGATCAGCATAAAAAAGTAGCACACAGTGATTACATTTAATATCACCATTAATAAAGTCACAGAAGAATGAATAGAACACATTTTGAAGATAAGGTTGCTATTTGGCAACCAAGAACTATAACTACTATTCAAATTATGCAGACCAGAGAATATATCTTGCTCCTGTGCACCGTAGTACTTTAAAATGGTTATCATCCCATTTGCTAAAATCGTAAGTATATTTTATCTTTTTCCCCCTTACCAGTTTATAAGTTTCTAAAAGACAGAGACTCCTCTTATCCATGCTCACAGCCCCACTGCCAGTGGACTTGACAGTACATAACAGGTTTCTATTCATGTTTGTTAAGTGAAGGAAGGACAACCTTTTCTGCCATAACACTAACTCAAATACCCAGACAGAAATCTAATTTCAGATTAAATTGAATTTGGGAATTATATTTCAACGTCATGCTTTTATTGTCTTCTACAATATTTTTTGAGTGATTCAATTACTATTGGGAAGTATTTGTTTATTATTCATGATATACTGAGAATGCTGAATAACCAGCCAAGTGTTTGTAGGGGCTGTATCACTTATTTCAGGCTGTTCAGACAGTAGTGGTTAAGGACATGAGACATTCTTTAAAGGAACCATGGGCCAATGTTATCTGGATGGCAAAGTCTACCTTTGGCATAATGATGGTGACCACAGGTAGGACTGAGCTGCCCAGAGCTCTGACGCAGGCTTCATGCAGGCGTGTGGAGAAGCACAGCTCACCCTCCATGAAAGGCAGAAGGCTCAGATGAAGACAGCAGTTGTGGGGAACTGAGGGAAATGGGCAGGGAAGAAAATGGGAGAGAGCATGGGCTGTGGAGGTGCACGGACCTCAGTCAGGGTCTTGGCTCTGTCATTCACAAGCTGCTTGATATTGGGCAAATTACTTGACTTCCCCCCCAGCCTCGGTTTCCTTATATATAAAATGGGATAGTAAAACCTTCCTCATGAACTGTACAGAATGCCTGGGACTGTGCACATCACAAAGGAAAATTCAAAACTTCTATTCCCTTCCAGGATCCAAATGTGGTCTTGGTCAAATCACATAACACCTAAGTGCCATTCATGGTGGGTATGCGTGTGTGCATGCATGTGTATGGGAAGGTCTGGCCAAGTGTTAATGGATTTTAAATACTTGTTGGACACAGAAACAGACAGGAAATCCTAAGAGGAATGACAACAAATAAAACTGGTAAGAACTGATGCTCTGACCTACCACAGCTACCCAGAGAGCACCCTGACAATCCCCAGTCCAGATGATGGTAGAGGGGCTGGCTTTCTCCAATATTCTTCAAGTCTTTAAAAATCACCACGTGCCTCCCTGTTGCACTGGAAGAGGCCCAGACTGGTGAGAGAGCACAGCCACAAATGAGGTGGAGGCACATGTCATCATCAAATACTGAAAAGGGCATCGCCAGTGACTGTGGTTAAGCTGAATGGTATTTTCAAGCTAACTACTAGTGACACCAATAGTGACACCAATGCTGCTTTTTTTTTTTTTTTTTTGAGACAGAGTCTCTCTGTTGCCCAGGCTGGAGTGTGGTGGTGCAATCTTGGCTCGCTGCAACCTCTACTTCCTGAGTTCAAGTTCTACTTCCTGAGGTTACTCTGCCTCAGCCTCCTGAGTAGCTGGGATTACAGGAACCTGCCACCACACTCGGCTAATTTTTGTATTTTTAGTAGAGATGGGGTTTCGCCATCTTGGCCAGGCTGGTCTGGAACTCCTGACCTCATGATCCACCCACCTTGGCCTCCCAAAGTGCTGGGATTAACAGGAGTGAGCCACCACACCCGGCCCAATGCTGCTTCTTTTAAGAAGACCTCCCTGATTGTCCCTGTGTGGTCTCTTGTAATACCGACAGCTCTCATTACTTGATATCTTGCATGGCATATCTATTTATTCTTTTCTCTTAAACTTTGGAAGGGCATAGATCACTAGTCTTTTTGTAGATTCCTACACAATGCCATGCTCTCAGAATGCAAATTGTGCCCAATGACTGGGTCCATAAACTTGGGAAAATGCAAGAGACAGACTGATGAATAATGAATATTTTTGAGCACAGTTAACACGTTTGTTTTAATAGCACCTTAATGGTCTCAAATGATAATGCAACTTAGCTATTTAAGCCTATTTTATAGAATGTACAGCTCAAATAATGCGACCTAAATTACACTTGCATATATGAACTACAGAGCATATAGTGCTCTATTGTTTTTGCAGATGGGAAACCTAGGTGAGAGCTGTTAAGGGGACACTCCCTGGTCACTATCAGACTGTGGTAGCACTGTGCTGATCTGGAATCTGAGTCCCAGAGCCCTACCCATCAAATGACATGACTTCCCTTAGCAAATAGGAATTTTTCAGGATTCATGGACAGATGACATATTCTCCCAAATGCGCAGTTCAGCCCTTGTGCATCTGTGCCAATGCTTCAGCACCTGCCTTAGCAAACCACATGTCCTGTGTCAAGTGATTTAACATAACCAGGAAACTCTCCTTGTACCACCAGCTTAATACAAATCCTGATTTAATCCCATGTACTACTGGAGAACACATATCTCAGTTCTGGTTCCAGTCTCTCCTCCTCTCTTTCCAACACAAATCCAAACACCTGTTCTTAGTAATTTCTATTTTTAGGTCGTATTCCCCAGCATAAACTACATGATATTTTGAGATTTTTTTTTAAAAAGTGGAATTTAGGAGGACAGATTGGATGGACACTAACTGAAATCTTTATTTGAGTTAAAGGTTAGAAACCTATGGCTTGCAGGCATGGAGAAGTACTCCTCCATCCCAAATAACGTCCCATGAATGTAAACAGAACCGAAAAAGTAAAATTTACCTTCCAAGCAGGATGTTTTACACTTTTTTATAGTAAAAGTCATAATAAATTCAGAATTGCTTTTTAATTCTTGAAGTACAGAACTCAAAAATTTGACTCTGCTTGGAGCTCATTGATAAAAGCAGATTGTTAATGTTCCGATGTTCCCTCCATGCATCAAACTTATCATTCCTTCTTCCAAAAACAAAACTCACTAAATAAATGAACTGAACAACTGTGTTTGTCTTCAGTTTAGTTCAACTAAGATACACGGAGTTTTATCATTGAGTCTTACACATCACAACCTTTCTCATTTGAAGTGGTGGTCACAGCTAACAATTCATTTGAAATGTTTACTCCTCACCTGTTGCTTGCTCACGCCCTGCGTCACTCATTCCCCACTCCATTCATACGCATTTGCTGAATATTCCACATAGTCTCTCCTAAGTCAGTGAAGGCAACAGAAGGAACTGTCCCGAGTGGTCTCCATGGTTTGAGCTGTATGTGAAATTGCTAGGCGAATTTTACAAAAAGTGCTCCATGAAGAGCAGATATTACATTATTACTACCATTACTACTATTACTATTATTGCCACGCATTTTGGCATTTAGCACATGATAAATACATGTATTTCCCATTTTCTCAACACGGTCAGAAGGTTTTTTGTTGACAAGCTCAAGGTTCTCTGTCTCAGAGAACTTGAAGAAGTCAGGTGTTCAAGAAAGATCTGATACTTTCTGGCAGTTAATCCCATATTAGCAATGGGACTCTCCTTCATCCACATGCAGGGCTTATTTATTTATTTTTTTATACAGGGTCTCATTCTGTCACCCAGGCTGGAGTGCAGTGGTGCAATCTCAACTGACTGCCGCCTCGACTTCCTGGGCTCAGGCGATTCTCCCACCTCAGCCTCCCAAGTAGCTGGGACTACAGATGCACACCACCATGCCTGACTAATTTTTGAAATTTATTGTAGAAATGGGGTCTTACTATGTTACCCAGGCTGCTCTTGAAATTCTGGGCTCAAGTGATCCTCCCACCTCAGCCTTTCAGAGTGCTGGGTTTACAGGCATGAGCCACCACGACCGACTGAGCTTCTTTCTTTATTCACATCTAGATTCTGACCTTCCAGAAAGAACATTTTTTTCTTGTTTGGAGAAAATCTTTTTCCAACTACACCCAATTTGAGTGAGGAAAGGAAACAGTAATAATTGACTTCTAAGAAAAATAAATGCCAACACTGATACTTGTTTGACACTGAAGATCAACTGAGGGCCTTGTGTCGGATGCCTCTAGTTTAACTTAGTTAAGTTCGCCACCTGCAACGGCTGGCGCTGCCAATTCCCATATCTCAACTGCTTATCGAACGTTCACTGGCTCAGCCCTCAGTGACTTAAATATTTCTTGCCTTGATTGTTTAATTAAATTCAGGTATGGTTCAGAGGACAGCAGAAGCCTCATGTTGTTACAATAATGAGAGTTTTTGAAGTTTTAACTCTAGCAGACTATTAAAAATACAACTATGATTCAACTGAAAGCTTTATAAAGTGAAGGTATAATTTTCTAAGCAACGAAATAGTCAATCATTACCTGCAGTGATGAACGGATCAGTAATAAGATACGAAGCTTCATTTTTCAGGTCATCAGTTCACACACAGCCAAAGTGTGCAGAACCTTCGTGGAATTCCATTAAACACAAGCACATGTGTATACACATGCACACATACACATACACATGTATGTGTGCACGTACACACACACGCACATGCGTGCACACACACACACACACACACACTGCTTTGAACAAGTCTGAGGCCTCAGTCCATTTTCCAATAATGGATAAGTCAGCTTTGCAAAACCACAAATCACAAACACTTGCCTTGGTTTTCCTTTTGCCAATAAAATCAGGTTGAAATTTTAAAAATATAAAAACTTATAATTCCTGGTTGTAAATTTTTCTAGGAGAAATTTCAAGTATTGTTTCAGCATAGCAGGAAAAGATTTGCATTCCAGCTGGTGGTTCTGGTATTAATCAGCGTGACTGCAGGAAGTCCCCAGCTGCTTGGACAGCAAATGGGCCCTTGAATTTTTGATTTAATAGATGGTACTTCAAGGTAAAGCAGTTCACAGAATTATTGGCCTCAGAAGTTGTATTAATAATAGTTTCCACAAATAATTGCTAGAAATTGTTCATTCTACAATCGTAAGCATTTCATGTAAGGTGAAAACACTAATGACCCACTGCCCATTGCTGAGACCGCCAACCCAGGACCGGCCTCTGTGTTGAGACCCCAGGCTTGTGGGGCTCCCTGACACTTTCATTTCCAAGCCATTCATGGTGCAGTCAGAGGTGGAATAAGGGAGGCAAATCAGTTCCTAGAGGCCTGCCCGATCTCTTGTCAGTACCCACACTTCCAAACTCTTGTTTGGAGTACCAGTGAAAAATAGCATCTCTATAAATTGTAAATATATATATATATATACAAGAACACCAACGTGAGGGTAACAGCAGGAAGCAAGGGGAGGGTTGACACTGTTCTTCATCATTTAGAGTCCCCTGTTAGCAGCTAACCATGGAATGAGATCAGCCCACCAGACCATGTTCAAAACACAGGACAGAGGAATAGGGACAGATACAGCTATCCTCAATCTTAGGCACAGGTGTGTACAGGAGTGTCGGAGAAAGACCCAGGGACATGGAAACTTGTGCATTGCTGTGGCTTTAAAATATGCACAGCCTGAGCAACACGGTGAAACCCCATCTCTCCAAAAATTACAAAAATTAGCCAAGCATGGTGGTGAATGCCTGCAGTCCCATCTATTTGGGAGGTTGAGGTAGGAGGATTGCTTGAGCCCAGAAGGCAGACATTGCAGTGAGCTGAGGTCATGCCGCTACACTCCAGCCTGATTGACAGAGTGAGCCTGTCTTAAAATAAGTAATAAATAAGAATAAAATTTGCATGATGTGGGACACAGAAACAGAAGTCCTAAGTGACAGCATTTTATAACTGTCAATGGCATTCTTGTTGGATGTATGTGAATTCCCTTCATGGACTTGACTTGATGAGTCAATATTTCTATGGAAATCATTTGGTAAGGAAAAAACTCGGGTTGCCATCCTCCCATGGAGACGCACTTACTTGTGTCCAGACTCATGGGCAATGGTGAAGGCCAGTCCCAGACCTGTATCTTCATTAATCGTGCAGCTGCGATATTTACTACACATTCCACTTATGGGTGCAAACCCTATGAAGGACAAAGATGAAAAGAACACATAGCGGTGCTGTAATAAAATAAAGCATGGTATATTTATTTTCTGACCCTTAGTGAAATTTAGTTCTTATGTTCATATGGGGAAATATGAAATGGGAAACACTTAGACAACCATATAAAGCACATTTGATAACACAGGGGAAGGGATTCCATTCCAGGGAGCCCAAGGACTCTCTGTATTGTGGAACACAATACATGTTTCTATGTAACGTTCCTGGTGCAGGCTCTAATTGGGGCAAAATAGATCGGGGAATCTATTGCAGATGGAGGAAGGTCTTTGCCTTATTCTAAACACCTATGTTCCCAAAAGACCAAGTGAAAAAGTGCTGTAGAGAATGGGTGTGCTGGGAGGTCCCCAAGACCACCCCCAGCTTTAATGATTCATATCTGTCATAATGAACATTTGTCACACTCATGGTTATTATTTAATATGGCAAAAGGATACAGGACAAAATCAGCAAAGGGAAAACACATGGGCAGAAGTCAGGCGGAAAACAGGCACACACGTCTAAGGGTCCTTGCCCTGCAGAGTCACACAGGATGTGCTTTCTCCCCCAGCAATGAGTTGTGACAATGAAGGTGAATGTTGTCCACCAGGGACACTCATTAGAAACTCAGTGTCCAGGGTTTTCTCCGGGAGCTGGTCACATAGGCACCCACTGCCTAAAGTGTGCCACAATTCCAGACCCTCAGAAGGAAACCACACTGTTTGTACACACAATTTAGGCACAATGAGCCACTCGTTGGAGGGAGGGCAGTGGGAACCATCCTACAACCTGAGTTCTCGGAGTCCAGCCAAGCGCCAACTGGGTAAGCAGGCCTGTCTAAGGACAAGCAGCCAGGACACCACGTTAACTTGTTTTTGCACAATAAGACTAACCACTATTAAATTGGGTTTTATCTGAAAGTTTTTATAAATAAAAACTCTTCCTCCCTAAGAACTTGGGAAGAAATGGAGAGTTAGAAGAAATGTTCAGCAGAATCCTGGTCAGTAGCACAGTGTTTGACACAGACCATCTGGAAAAAATCACAAAGTGCTGCCTCTAAGTCACACCCAGCCCTGTAAATGTCTAAAACATTGCGAAGATTGAGATACAGAGACAGAAGTGAAAAAAACAGGAAATATAATATGGTCATAGTATCTCCGCAAATACTCATCAATGTACTATTTCCACTATATAATGAGAAAGCCTTCCATCTATCCACCCCATTCTCACAAACAGTAGAAGAAACAGAAAATATATATATATATTTATTATGTTAGAAGAGATAGGAACTCTGGAATCTGTGAGAGACATTTACTTGTTCAATAATCACTCTTGATGAATGCAAGCATACTTCTATGTTTGGCTAAAGTTTATACAGGAAAGTGAGTCTTTACACCTTCCCTAAGAGGCTGCTACTGCTTATTAACAAGGAACAAGGGCAAAAATACTCAACACTGTGTCACGGCCAGGGGTGCACATTCCACACATGGTCCCCACACTCTGCTGGAGGTTCTCACCCAAAGTATCACAGGGTTCATTCTTCCAGGAACATATATCCAGACCAGTCAGTAAGATGGCGTGGTCATGACGAGTCCCATCTTTCCCCATCAATCCAGACTGCCACTGGCAGAAGCTACTTAAGGTGTGGTCTGCGTGGTGACTTATCACCAGCCCTGGCTGTGCAAGAGACAAGGACCAAGGACCTCATGATAATGAAGAGAAAACATGTTATAATGCATTGTCATCACAGCAAACTATCCTTGACCTGGATTTCAAATACACGGCTGGATCTGGACGGCATATAAGCTAATGCATGTATTTTATGTACTCTATAAAACCTGTACAGATCCAGTGTACACACTTATGGACGTTTCTCTAGTTCCATACATAAACAATTGAAATGTATCTGGCCGACCCTGAACGCACGTTCAATGACCCAAGAAAGATTACTTCTGTGCATGAATTTTTGTTTTCAAAAATCTTTGAAAAACACTTTTCGAAATTAAGTAAAGTCACAGAATCATTTATACATGGCTTTGTACATACATATACAAAAACACGTCTAGATGGCGATATGTTTATCTCATAACCAAGTTAAGCAAGTGGGATTTCCAATAAATAAGTCTTTTAATATTATTACAGTGTTAAATATCTTTTCTACAAAGGCAGTATATTTCTGAGAGGAGTTAGGTCAATTGGTAAAGCTTTATTTCTGGAAAACAAACTGCAACTAAAAGGAGACTCTGCAAGCCATGTTCAACCTCCTCTGTCTCCATCAAGTTCAGATAACCCAACAATGAAATAACAGAGTGTAGAACATTGGAACTCTTGGGAACAGAAGAATTTGAGACAGAGAAGAACATGCATCAGACCAGGCTGCACCAAGTTATTTGAACCTTATTCACCAGCACGCTCTAGTTTCCTATGGCTGGTGGGGCAACACCAGGTTTAATTACCTCAACTTCAGGACACTGGCTTGTTTAAAGCTTGCACTGTTAGAATGTCGTATTGAAATTTTTGTCTCTCAGATACTGAATATGTTTTCTCCGGAAATGTTTGTTTTGTTTTTCCAGAAAGTCAAATATACCCAAGCTAAATGCTACATATAAACACAGGGGCATGCCTTGCGTTCTTTAGCAGGTGACTTCCAGGAAAACCGCATTAATTAAAGTTAACACAGGTGTACGATCAAACGATAAACTCGCTTATTCTTTGCAGCTTGGATGAATTCCAAGGTGAAAATGTTTTAATACCAGGAATAATTAACCTGTCACCTGAGAAGCCCGGCATGTTCAGCAACCCCCTCCCCAACTGCGCACTCACACAAAAGACAATGAGGTTGTATCTTCCCTGACTAGTCAGACTAGAAATAGCCCTTTCCACACATGCCCCCACCCTGCACAGAAAAAGAACAACATCCCAGAACTTTAACATCGAAGGCATCTTAGACCTTATGAATGATCTCAGGTTTCATCTGAAAAATTCTTTGTTTTATAAATAAGAAAACTGTGGCGAAAAGGAGACTCTGAAAAGGGCAGCAAGGGTGGAGCTGAGGCTGGGCACTTGGCTCTTGTCCAGCACCCACTCTTCTTTGCGCAATGATTAGCTTGGGGAAAAATGGAAGTGAGAGGCTTTTGTGCCTAAAATCCCTCCCCATTATTTGTGCCACGAGGTGTTCATGCCCATCCGCACTTTGAAGGGACCACCTCTATGCATTTACGGGGGTCCCAAATGAAGGCAAAAGATCTTTAACCCACTGCTACCAAGATCCAGCATAATCTGGGTTTTTGCATGCAGTGAGGGAAATGCACTTGAGAGTCCATAGAAATCTCAATAAAAATAAAAATCTCAGACTGTAGATGGTGAAGTTTAAGAACTGGGAGATAATTGAATAAAGCAATGCAGGGCCACACAGTACAATGTAACTTCAAGACCACAAAACATTTATACTCCTCTAGCAAGAAGCAGAAAGGGCTCATTCCCACTGGCATCCTGAAAGCTCATGATGGCTAAGATATATTTTGTGTTGTGGATTCCTAGTGTGTGTCCCATCTATATGCTGAAGGCAGCTTTTACATGCCATTTTCTTACAGGCCAATTAAAGGACAATTTCTTACCACTTCTGCACAAAAAATCCAAAAAACATTTAAAAGAATTGAAAAGACACTCATTTGCAATAGACACAAAATACTAAATACTTTTTGCCCTCAAGAGAGAAGAACCCATAGAACAATTATATTAAAGAAAAAAGCATTATTTTGCATTTGTTTTTCTAGGAATAAAAAGAGTAGATAGTTTCAAAGATAAACTACCTGTTCATCTTCTAGAAGAATCAGACCTACAATTGCAATGTTGATGTTTCCTCCTATTGTTCCATCTTTGAATAAAGCAGATACCTGAAAAAGACAGGAAATCCAAGTCAGCCCCATAAATGGCATTTTCCCCCCTACTTACTAGTGGGCCTAGAACCCAACGCCCTTGTTCTTCAGTGACAGAGCAATGTTAATTTTCTTGTATTGCTAGGCAGACAGATATATTAATCATATCACTGTAAAAAGCCGAAGCTTCAGGGGGGAGTGGGGTCCACCTCTTACTGTCAAACACTTATGAAAGGATCACAAGGCCTGTGAGTTGGTAAGTGTTCTTCTTAGAATATAAAGAGGATTTTTAAGCTAATCATGATGACGACAGAAGCCAGTCACTTCTCAAGCTCTCCTGGCAAGAAATTCCATAAGTGCCAGAGAAACTCTTGCACTTACGGGTTTCCAAGAGGATACAATAAAGAGAAAGAAAAAATCATGATAATGAGATGATGAGAGAAAGACACAAATATTAGAGGTGATGGATCATGGAAGTGGAAATGAATGATCAGAGTGGCATTTGGGGTGGTGAGCAGGAACAGCACGACCACCACGGAATGCAACCTGAAGTGATTTGGCGCTGAGCTGCGGAAATATTGGAAAAGCTCTACAGAAGAGAGGCAAACACTTCCACACACCAGAGCAGCTGGCTGAGGACAACAGGGCAATGCTTGCTTTGACCCCATGTGGCGGGAAGGTGGCTCTATTTCACCGCCTCCTCGGCTTCCTGGGAGACCAGAAACCGAGTGGTTCAGTCTACCAAAAATGACACTAGCCATAGTAATCACTGACATCATGGAAAGATGGGCACATTCAGGGGTACTCTGTTTATTGAGGCAGAAGAATGCAAAGACATACTTTAAAATACTGTCATTAAAACTATTCCTAAAAACACACTTTGGCAACCCAAGATTTTGTCTTTTATTACTTAGATTTCACTTACATGAAATGAGGCTTAGTATACCTCTCATCACTCTTCAGTGATTAATACAGCTGCCAATTTGAGACACAAACACATTTTACCTGAGGTGATATTCTAAAAGGTTGCACTTTTCCCCTGTTTTTATAGATCAAATAATTTATATTTAGCATTTGAACATTAATATTTCTAAAAAGTTGGGCATTTCTATAGAGCCATCTAAAATCACACATCTAATGCTGATAATCTGATTTACTGCACTACGGTGGCTCAGCATCCCCTTAGAGATTTCCAGTCAATAGACACCAGTAAGCCCAAAACATCTCACAGGCTTACGGAGGCTTATAGAGAGGGTCAAATGATTTTTCCTACTGAATTAGTCTATGAAGTTCTGAAAATGGCTCTTTTCATTGGAGCACAGAAAACTAAATGAATTATCACTAGTAAAATATTTCTCATATATGAAACATCAATCCACAAGTAACAAGTAAAATGGAAACACACACACACACACTCTATGAAGTGCAATGACATGGGTGGCCTCAACTGGAAGGATGATCCTACCATGTTGAGTATCGTGAGCACATAGGTGGTGATATTTTCGTGGCCATGGTTTTGCATCATCTTTTTGTCGACCACCACCAAGGTCTCCACGTTCAGTTCTTCATTTCTATGGGACCTCAGAAGAGAGCGCTTATGCCGTAAGCAAGACTTATACTCGTCTGGCAAGATGAAGAGGTCTTCCTTGGGAGGCTGGGGCATGTCTACGGAGGGACACATGGAGGGCAAATGAAAGCACAAGTCACACACAAAATCAGGGCTGTAAATCGTCATAGAGAAATTTGGTCTCAAAAATGAATGCTCATGATAAAAACCACATAACCTTTAAAACCTTGTGATACAGAAGCTTGTATTAAAGTAGCACACTAAATTTAAGTAAAATTCACGTAGTCTAGGCATCATGGAAATCATGGCTGTATTTCCCTTTATATAATTTCATCCTAATTTAAAACAGCAAGAGAGGGCACTCTTTGGCTCTAGCTCCTAGCATCTGGTAGCAAAAGGGTTCAAAGACTTTTTTGAGCATAGGGATTTGTAGAACAGATTCCTCTGCAAAGACAAAGCAATGGAACAAACAATTACAAGAATATGAACTGGCTGGCTTGCATTGTTTTCCTACTTGAAGACTTTTAACGACTTGACAATGTTTAAAGTTGATTTCAATCTCTGGACACATAACTAGCTTGTCTACACTGTTTCCAATGGATTATAAAATGCTCGAGGCAGCTCCACTTCACTGAAGAGCTTAATTTCCTAGAAAGTACCATAAATATTTACGTATTTGATTAGAAGACAAAGCACACACTTTCCTCTTGAAGTAATCCCTTTAAAAATATTTTTGGCATGTATAATTGTTAGGTTAACACTACACTGAAAACAATTAGGTTTAGTGGATGCCTCAGAAAATGTGGTTAGAGTTGTTTCATGTGAAAGTGGACTTCAAAAAGCCCAGACATTTAGGTGGCATGCACACAAAATCTATGCAGACTGTATTCACAGAGCATACTGTAAGCAGATGCTATTTTGTTTGACTGGTATATCCAACACATTTTATTTTCTTTTGCTAACATACTTCCAAAATTAAGTAAAGCTTTTGGTGAATAATAATGATACCAGCTAATGTTTACTGAGCACTCATCATTTGCCATTAATGTTTATGCAATGCCCACAGGTGTGAGCTCCACCCTAGGAGATGTCTCTGTGTAACTCGTGCAGTCTGTACCCCAGCCCGAGCATGGGGTTCTAAGGATGAGGTCATGAAGGCAGAGGAGAGCAACATTACTTGCTCACACCGCCTTCCTTCAAAAGTGTTGGAAATGGCTTTCAGATTTGGACAGTGTGGTCCTAGAGCTCTTGTTCTTAATTACCACTGGTGGAAAAATGTCTTTAGGATGAAAACAACATGTTAGCAAAGGGCCCAGCAGCTACAGGCCCTCAGTATTGGGGGCAGGGGTCAGAAACTCAGTGGGGTGGTGATCTCATGGGCCTTGGCTCTGAAAACCCCTCAGCAAATGACTGCCCCTCAATACGGAGCTTGCGACATTGTCCCCAGAACACACAGGCCCCAGCTGCACACCCACCATCACCTGAAGGGCAGCAGGTCCACTAATCAGCCTGAGGTCCAACCTCCCTATTAGTTTTCAGCAAATCAACCTGCCTCTGTTTGCCCTTTTCCACCGAAAAATGCCTAAGTGAACACAGAAAAGGCTCCCATTTTCTGAACTGGAGACTCTAATAGGAAAGAATCATTGTAAGTGTGAATTCCACCAAGACAGAAGAGCAGGACTGCCCTGAGTTCCAGGGGAAGTCCAAAAGCCCAAAAGCCTCAGGGACAACATGGAAATATCAATGCACAGATGGCACAGGGCGCTGAGGATGTGTCCGAGCACAGGTGACACAAGGCCCTGAGGTGCATCCACGCGTCGGTGGCACAGGGCCCTGGGGGTGCATCTGTGCATAGGTGACATGGCACCCTGGGGCTGCGGTGCATCCATGCCCAGGTGACACAAGGACATGGGGGTCCGTCCATGAGCAGGTGACACAGGGCCCTGAGGATGCACGCTCCAGTAGGAAGCAGCGCTGTTGATTCTGCTCACTTTTCCGGGGCCTGGGCTGGTCACATGGCCCCCCACCACTTGAGGCCCAGGAGTGTAGTACTGTCACCTGCATAGCCCAGAGGGGACAGAAATATTTGGCAAACAGCAGGATGTCAATCACCAATGTCCTCCACCTACAAGCGGCAGTTTGTTGAGCTTTCTTTCGCTAGTTTTATTATGAAACCATGGGAACTTTTTTCCACTTTCCAAATACAAAATGTATTATAGAGTTTAGTATCCTTTTTCACATAACTGCCTTTTACTTACCACCACTATTACAATTCTGAAATGTCTCTCAAGGCAACATACACTACACACACACACACGCACACTCACATGCCTATGCACACATGCACAGATGTGGACACCACACTGAGGATCATCTCTACTGCCTTGCGCACAGAGCTATGCCTTAGCTGTGCTACCAGCCTGAGTGATGGCGACCACCTTCAGAGAGGAATGAAAGGATCGCAGTCCTCTCACAATGGTCTGCATTGCTTGATGTTTTCAAGGTCCACTGCAGCATCTGCTTAAGAGCTTGGTGTGTGGTCTGTCAAGGCGGTTAAGACGGCCCTGCTATCTCTCCTGCTGAGATCCAGGTGTGTGGGCCACTTCATCTCCCTGGTATATGGAATTTGTCTGGCTCTGACCACATCCACACCGTGAGCCCTGGCAGCAGAGTCTTGACTCTGACCTTGTGGAAGCCTCCACCACGCATCTGGGTCCTGACCTGCCGGTCAAGGCAGCCTCGGGCAGCTGTTGCTGATATGCACGCCCTTTTCAAACACTCACCCAACCTCAGGATTCCCAACTCTCTCAGCCTCCTGCTCACCTCCATTTGTTCTCAGCATGGTTCTTCCTGCTACCTCCCCTACACCTGAGCCCACTAAGTTCATCTGGGTGTGAGGTTTTCCAGTCATCAGAATGCAGCACATGACTTTCAGGGGTAGGGTGAAATGGGTTCAGAGGACACAAAGGCACTGATGGTTTAACAAGCACTGATTCTGTTGTTGTAGGTGCCAAGAGATTTTTGTTTATTCACTCATTCAACGAGATTCACTAAGTACTTGCAACAGGCCTGCCTCTATTCTGGGTGCTGGGTAAGGCAGTCATAGAAACCAAACACGCAGGAAACGATGGGCTGGGGGAGGGGGGGCTGTCCAGAGGCTCCTGGGGAAGGTTCACCCAGTGATGCTTGAGGAGAGAGCTCAAGGAAGTGAGGGACATTCCAGAAAGCACCCAGCTTCAATTCTTGAATTTCTGAGCGGTTTCTACATAAAATGTAAATAATAAACCATTTCCTAAATGTTCATGACAAAAAAAGACTTTGACAAAGCCTTGGTGATAAATTGTAGGTGTACTATGTCACACTGAGTCTGCCCTTTTGATGTGGTAGTGTATGTAAGTATGCATATAAATGAATTACCTCAGCAGGAAAACTATGTGAGCTTGAATAAATCTGAACCTCAAAAATATAGAATGACAGAGCAGTGATGCCAGGGTTCTTTTGAAGATGTCTGGTAGATTCTGCACTTCTGCACACTGTGTCATTTAATCTGCCCAGGGAAGAGTTCTTAAAAAAACATCATTTACCATTATCCATCCATCTGCCACAGAGAGACGTCCCGTGCTGAGCTTACAGATAAGGGACTCTCTCTGGAATCATTGCTTCAGTTTAGCAACGACAGTCGATAGATTTCACCTCGTGGGCAGACATGCTTTGAAGAAAATGTACAAGGTTCCATCAGCTTACATAAATGTCAGAATCACTAAATACACGCAAAGATTCGCCCTTACATACATTTCTTGCGTCTTCCACAGAAATGCTGCTTTTGTGGCAGTCCCAGGTGAAGGTCGCTGCTGTGCAGGGGTTGATGTGCCAGCTCCCATGTCCTCGAGGTCACCAGGACCTCACTGGCCCCAGGAGCATGGGGCTCTGTGGATCTCTTGTATAGTACGTGGGACGGTGAGCGGCCCTGGGCAGCTCTGCCGAGTTTCCATGAAAGGTGTGAAGGAAGTGGCTTTAGGAAGTAATCTGCTTCTTCTGTTCGTATCATGCCTGACTGGAAAAAATAAAAGGAAAGAAAGAAAACACAATTAGACTTTCTGGTTGAAGCCAGGGCCGATTGTCCAAGCACTGCATTTGTTATTATTCTCTTGGAAGCATGCTGTTCCCTCCAGTGAGAGCGAACATTGGAAAGGTTCAAAACCCCAGCTGAGAATTAGCAATGGGAAAGGCCTCCACACACAGTCTGAGCTCTCTGGCTCTGCATCCCTGGAGAAGGGCTGGCGTGGAGCTGCTCCAGGACTGGACTCCAGAAATGAGAAAGGGACAGAGGGTGCACAGCATACCAAAGTCAGTTAATTTACACCAAAAGTAATGACGGTGCAAGAAAGAACACGTGCACACTTAAATATTAAATATTCATATTGGTGAGGGGTCTCAGATAAAGTGATAAAAATTAGAATCCTAATAGGGTAACGTGCAAAACTCTGTTAAAGCGAATTTGAAAACAAAGCAATGTAACACTTTCTAGAAAAGTATAACTTAACAAAATTAATCCAGAGGAAAGCATAAAAATTTTTCTTAGGGAATCAGGAAGGTTTTTCTAAGCAAGATATTAAAGGAAATAGGAAAGCAGTGATTTTATAAAAATACTAAAACTGTCTGTAGGGCAAAACAGACTAAATACAACGTTAAAAATCATAGAGAGAAAAAATCAACAGATTGCTTTTTTACCTTTTAGGGTGACAAATATTTTTAAGATCTTGGTAGCACGATTGTTGGTGAGCATGAGGACAAGCCGGCAATCTTACATTCTGGGAAATGTAACTGAGGCCCCACTCAGGAGGCAGCCCCAGGGCCAGCCCATACATCTGTGTACCACAGACCTTATGAGTTAAAGTGCACAATTCAACTGCAGGGATCTAACTTTTGGGAATTCTCGCCAAATATTTCTTGTAAGGATTTCTTCACTATCAGTGAACAGGTGTGAATGTGTATGGCAGCATTGTTTATAATCACAAAACTAATAATAATAAAAACAAGAAACAATTTAAATGGTTACCAATAAATTCAGGGTCAATTTTTAAAGTGTATTTATATAATTGGAGGTTATACAACCAGTAAAAATTAGAGTTATGGATGTACTGATGATAATTATAATTAAACATTTTTTTTTAGTTCCTGAAGCTGTGGCCCATATTTTCCATATAATACCTATTGATTACTTATCAATAGGTAAGTTCTGTAAGGTATCAGTGTCCCTTTTTATGGGTGAGGAAATAGTGATGTAGAATGATTCAGCAATGTTTTCAAGGTCAGCTCGCCAGGAAATACAGTGTAAGGATTAGAACAAAACCAGAGTACATTCAGAACTTGTAAGTTTAAGGTTTATACTACAGGGTTTCCAAAAGGTATTAATTTGTTAACAGTATATAATAGAGTATATAGCGTGCTCTCAATTATGTTCATTTTAAAAATTGTGTATCTACACTTAAAAGAATTTTCTTGCATGACTGAAGAGAAATTGTTGATGGTGGAACAACAACCATCTTCAGGGGGGGAAAGCCTCTTCAGGAGGAGAAAGTTGAGTAGGAGGGACGCAAGAAGAAAACTATCCTTCCTTTTTATAGCACTCTGCACTACTCAAGTTCAAGTCTGTGCATCCATTCTTTTAAAATAATGTCAATGGCATTGCTGGATCATTGGATTACAGATGAATTTTTAAAATCCTAATAAATGTTATTACATATTGCTCTAATTTTATAATGAAATCTACTCCTACAGAACATCAGGGTATCATTTAGAGCTCTCCAATACTGAACTATTAATACTGAACTATTAGTGTCAGGCCTCTGAGCCCAAGCTAAGCCATCGCATCCCCGGTGACTTGTACGTATATGCCCAGATGGCCTGAAGTAACTGAAGAATCACAAAAGAAGTGAAAATGCCCTGCACCGCCTTAACTGATGACATTCCACCACAAAAGAAGTGAAAATGGCCGGTCCTTGCCTTAACTGATGACATTGTCTTGTGAAATTCCTTCTCCTGGCTCATCCTGGCTCAAAAGCTCCCCAACTGAGCACCTTGTGAGACCCCCACTCCTGCCCGCCAGAGAACAACCCCCCTTTGACTGTAATTTTCCTTTACGTACCCAAATCTTATAAAACGGCCCCACCCCTATCTCCCTTCGCTGACTCTCTTTTTGGACTCAGCCCGCCTGCACCCAGGTGAAATAAACAGCCTTGTTGCTCGCACAAAGCCTGTCTGGTGATCTCTTCACAGGGACGCACATGAAAATTAGTATTACTATTATGCTGATTTTTTTCAGTGATTTTGCAAATCTAGTGCTGCACAGTGACTGAGACACTCACTAGGTATTCTCAGCTGCTGCCCAGGGCGTCCAATGTCCATTCTAAATTTGCCTCTGATGTGGGGAGCCTGGGTCTGATTCTTACTTGGGAGTTGCAGGGAGAGTTCCCTCGCATTAATGTCCATGTAGTGAAGCCCTGCGTGGGGCTGGCCTGTCCTGGGTGAGTCTGGGCATTTGTACAGTGTGAACTGCAGGCCTGGAGGGGCATTTCCTAGACCTTGAGAAAATGCCAAACACAACTCTCAAGGAAAATAGGATTTGGGGTGGGAGACATAAAAGAAAGAGGAGAGTAGGTTTATCAAATATTGGGAGAGGAAGCATTGGCTGCAGTGTTACCACTGGGGGTGAGAGGAGGCAAGACAAAGGTAAGCTTGGTAGACTATCAGTGAAGCCATCAGCACCACCATGGGGGGTAGACCTCCTGGGGCCCAAATACCACGTTACCATGGGCAAGTGAAATTCTTGGAATTTATGCCCAGGATTGAGGGAGAGGGCAGAGGCAGCCTTTCCTGCAGTGCTATTCATGAATGACTTCGGAACCTTCTTGGCCTTCTAGAACTCCGGGAACTAAAGGAAGAGACACAACAACACTTTACTTTTAGAAGTTCTACCAGGGAATGCCAAGTGTGAAATAAATTAAATAATGGTTAAAGCCAATTAGGTTTCAACCTTTTTGGATTTTAACTGAGAAGCGTAAGCAGTCATCAATGTGTTCAACCTTGTATAACGCTACCCAATTAGTTTCTCCATTACCTAAGGTAACCAGTTTAGGTATTAAACCAAAAAAGAAGAAAAATTCATGCATGGCTTAAAACAATAACAGCACTTTTTGATATGTAAACAATTGCTCACTTTTCAAACCCCCCTCAGAAGATGATTGGCTCCTTAAGAACCTAGAATAGATGTGATTCAGCATCTCCCCTGCAGGTTGCAGCGGACTGATAGAAGGGAAGGGCCGGGTGAGTCGGACACTGCAGAATTTATCATCCCATTCTCATACTTATTAGCTGTGTGACTCTGGATGATTTACTTAGCCTTTCTGTGCTGCTCTGTCATCTAGGATGCAGATACAAGAACAGCTACTTGTCACGGGTTTATAAGACTTAATATACTTAAAGTATATGATCTAGTGAACATTCAAACAAGATTTGCTGAATTAATAAAACGAAGGATGTAAAATATCATACTTCGCCCTGATGATCTTTGCTCTCCTTCTGATAATTCAGAGAGCCCCTGAGGAATTTTTCACTCTGTAGTTGGAGATCCCTCTGAAGTCCTAAGTGTTGGTGCACCCAGCACCACAATCATCCCAAACACAATTTTGTTTCTGACCTGCTGCTTTGCTTTTTACACTCTTTCTGGTTCCTGGCCTACACGCTTGTGATCGAACACAGCTGTTTCAGATTCAGAACCATCTCTCCTTTCCCCTAGGCTCAAGGCTACATTCTGGGTGGCCCAGGCTGAGAGGATCGGAACCCCAGGCAAAGGTGTCTGGCTGCAGCTGGCAGATTTCTGAGTTTTCATTAACCAAGTCGTCAAGCATTATACTTGTTTCATTAATAATTTAGTCTGAGTTACAATATTCGGTATTTAAATAATCTCCAATTTCATTAAATACATAGAACATAGTAACTGATAAGACTGATATTTTGATATCCCTTGATAAACAACAGATAATAAACACAAAAAAGTTACTTCATTAGCTTGTTTCATTATTAGTTTGCAAGCTATTCTAAAAGATAAGGTAAATTGCAGAAGATTAATGTTTTCTTCTTGTCAGAATGAAGAATATTTGGAAACTCAAAATGTCTAGGGGAACCTGCCTGTAGCTCACAGTAACCACTGGAATGTCAGGCGGGTGGATTATTAACCAGGCTTCAGAAAAGGCCAAGTCCTTCAGGCTTTGCAGAGGACAGGCTTTGCTCTCACAGGGTCTGCCTCTCTCATGACCAATTCTGGAAATCATTTTACATTAGAAAAACTCACCAAACACTTCTATTGCCTTCATAAGAAACGAACGAATATGTGTTTGTTACTGCTGGGAAATGCTAGCTGTGAGCAATGTAAGTAAAGAAAACACTGAAGCTCAGCAGTAGGGATGTTTACTGTAGTGTATTTGTTGTCATTCATAACTAAAAGTTGGTAGATGTGTATTAATTGGGATCTGTTGAGATTCATAGAAACTGCTCATTAAAGTTTCATCAATCAAAAAATAGAAATTAAGAAGAAGAAATGCCCAATCACTGAGGTTATTTCCACTGCAGTGAGGCAGACTCCCAGTGAACCAGTTCCAAGCATGTCTCAGGTGACGCCAAGTGCCCTATTCACGAGAGCCACCTATCAATAAACATGGTAAAGAAGTAACTAGGCTCATTATGAGAAAGAGGCATTTTAATTTGCAAGTAATTTCATTTTTACTCTCCTCCATCTTTTCTCCTGAAGTGTCATTTGTTTTGGGAATATTCTATTCATTCTAGGTCTTCTTAGTGATATTTCAGAAACACTAGACAATTTCAATTTTTATCAAACTTTAATCAAAGTGAAACTTTGCTTTTTATTTTCTTATAACCTCAGAACCAAATATGAATCTACACCAAAAGCCACAGTAAGTCTTGTTGTGTGATTATACATGGTATCTTGAAAATAAAAATTTGGCTAAAATCTTGAATAAACCAAAAAGCTTCCTTTTTCTCCAAGAAATTTTGTATCTGTTTCTTTTTGTTCCTCTCTCCACTACACCTGACTTGGGCACTGGGCTCTCTCAACCTTTCTGTCTTCAAACACAATGGGGCTGATACGCTGGTCACAGGAATCATGCATCATCCTAAACCCAAAGAAGTCCAGGCTTCACAATTTCAGTCATTTGCTCAGCTCTAAACTTGGCCCCTGGTCACTTTCCAGTTGCTTATGTGTAGACTCAAACTACTAAGGCTTTGACACTGGACACTCTGACAAAGTTTCTGGTTAAAGCTGAATCTTGTGAGTGACGAGTTATTCCCATCATCATAATCCATCAGAGAGGACTCAGTCCTTGGTTTCTCACAAACCCCAGTTCCTCCTGCAGTGATATCAGCACACATTTGTAAAACATGAATACCTGTTGTTTGTGCATGAGGAGGAGAGGGGGCAAGGGTGAGGCAGGGCCGGACAAAGGAGAAGCAAGACTGGGAAGGAGTCATCTGGAGGTTGACGGGACATAGGCATAGACGAAATTATTGAGTTCTACCTGGATCTTGTGGCCTGGCTAAACTGGATCAGTGTAATAACAATCCCAGCAGCAGAAGTGTGACTTGGGTGAAGTGCCAACTGTCTACATGCCCCACAAATACTGTCTCAGAGGGCCAACGTGCCTCCCATGTCTTCTGCACAGCTGGGCACACCTGAGTCATCAGCCAATCAGGCTTTGGATGAATTCTATGGCAGCAAGAAGGCTAGAGAAAGCAGAGTGTAATTTAATAGTATAATTTAAGAATGCGCTACGATTATCCTTGGCTATTCCAAATTATCATTGACTGTGGGTTTACTCAAAACCACTCCTGTATCTGTATGTTCCTCGTTCACTAGGAGAAGAGTGATTTTTTTTTTTGTATGTTAAAATCTCATCATTGAAGCCTCAAGGGTACAACACTGAGAACATCCATATTTCTGACCTTGTTCTTAGAGCATGAAGAGCTCTCATATTTTTAGTATTTAATACTCATTTAATTCACCTGGACATTAATTAAATTTACCAAGATTTCTTGCCAAACTCTACAATCTAATCTTCATAGTGATGTAACTTTTGATTAGAGCTTAGATGAAAACGATATTTGTGACTTCCTCCATCCCTGGCTGAAGAAGGAATCTGGAGTGAAAGGTGATCCTCTGTCAGGGGTAAATACTTCTTACCCAGTTCTTAGGGTTTTCTAAGAAGGGCAGGACCCAGGAGCACAGCACTTCTCAAACCCAAAGTGCAACAAGGAAACATTTCAGTGGGAGAGAGGATGTCCTTAGCATTGTCCTTGCCTGTGGTGTCAAGTGGAGGGTCAGGTGGAGGCAGCCAGCTGTGAGTGAGGAACAGCACAAGCCTGCTGAGAAGCCGATATTAAGAAGGCAGAGTCAGATGGCCAAACAGAAGTTTCCACCAAACCTCCTCCCCATAGAAGCACCAAATTGAACGACCATCCACACAAAAAAGGACCTTCATGAGAATCTAAACTCAGGTAAGCAATCACAGTACATGGTTTTAACTTCATATTGCTGAAAGAGTCACTTGAGGCTCTGAGGAGGGTAGGAGAGACAGTCTTGATTTGCCAAAGCCACCCCTTCCCCATCTCCTGGCAGTGGCCACATGGCACAGACAGAATCTGTCTGATTGTGGGAGGGAGAGCACAGCGATCATGGGACTTGGCATTGGCGTTCAGTGCTGCCCTATCACAGTGGAAAGCAACACGGGGCAGAACTCAGCCGACACCCACAGATGGAACATTTAGACCAGACCAGGGCAAGCTGGAGGGTCAGAACCATCCCAGTGGACAGAATCCGAGATACAGTAAGCCTTGCCACTGTGGGCGAAAGTGCTCTGAGGTTCTACATAAACTTGAAAGGCCGTCTAGGCCACAAGAACTGAAATTCTTGTGCAAGTTCTGGTGCTGTGCTGGGCGTGCAACCAGTGGACTTGGGGGGATGCAACTTAATGAGACACCAGCCAAGGTGGCCAAGGGAATGACTGTATCAACCCTCCCCCAGCTTCAGAAAGCACAGCTTGCCACTCTGAGACAGACCCCTTCTCTCTACTTGAGGAGAGGAGAAAAAGGTGTAACGAGGACTTTGTCTTGCAATTCGGAGAGCAGCTCTGCTCCAGTAAGATAGGGCACTAGGTAGAATTCTGAGGCCCCCATTCCTGGACCTAGCTCCCAGATGACATTTCTAGACACTCACTGGGCTCGAAGGGAACCAGCTGCATTGAAGGGAATGACCCAGTCCTGTCAGGATTCATCACCTGCTGACGAGAGAGCCCTGGGGCCTGGAATAATCAGCAGTGGTACCCAGGCAGTACTTGACATGGGCCTTGAGTGAGAGTCAGAGATGTGCTAGCTTCATGTGTGACCCAGCACATTTCCAGCTGTGATGGCTATGGGCAGAGACTCCTTCTGCTTAAGAAAAGTAGGAGGAAAAGTAATGGAGACTTTGCCTTGCAGCTTAGGTACCAGCTTGGCACAGTGAGGCAGAGCACCAAGCAAGCTCTTGGGGTCCCCAATTCCAGGCTTTGGCTCTTGGATGGCATTTCAGGGTGAGCCCTGGGCCAGAGAGGAGCCTACTGCCCTGAAGAGTGAGTCTCAGGCCTGGCAGCATTCACCACACGTTGACTGAAGACACCTTGGGCCTTGAATGAGCATTGGAGGCAGCCAGGCAGTACCTATCAGATAAATTTAACAAAGAGATTGAAATAATTAAAAAGAATCAAGAAGAAATTCTGGGTCGAAAATGCATTTGACGTATTGAAGAATGCATCAGAATCTTAACAGCAGAATTCATGAAGCAGAAGAAAGAACTAATGATCTTGAAGACAGGCTATTTGAAAATACAGTCAGAAGAGACAAAAGAATAAAAAAGAATGAAGCACGCCTACAAGATCTAGAAAATTGTTTCAAATGGCAAATCTAAGAGTTATTGGCCCTAAAGAGAAGGCAGAGAGAGAGATGGAAGTTTATTTAAGAAATAAAACAGAGTACTTCTGAAACCTAAAGAAAAATATCAAAACCCAAGTACAAGAAGGTTATAGAGCATCAGATTTAACCTAAAGAAGACTACCTAAAAGACTCCCAAAGATCAATGATAAAGAAAAAAATCCTAAAAGCAACAAGAGAAAAGAACAAATAACATACAATGGAGCTTCAATACATCTGGCAGCAGACTTCTCAGAGGAAACCATACAGGCCAGGAAAGAGTGGCATAACATATTTACAATGCTGAAGGAAGAAAACTTTAATCCTAGAATAATATATGCAGAGAAAACAGAATTCTTCAATCTGAAAGAAATGGACATTAGTGAGCAGTAGAAAAATCATGTGAAGGTAGAAAACTCACTAGAAATAGTAAATACACAGAAAAACACAGGATTTTATAATACTGTAATTACGTTTGTAAATCACTCATATCTTGAGTAGAAAGACTAAAAGACGAACCATCAAAAATAATAACTACAGCAACTTTTTGAGACATAATACTATAAGATACAAGAAAAAACAACAAAAAGTTAAAATGCAGGAGGACAGAGTTAAAGCACAGGATTTTTATTAGTTTTCTCTCTGCTTGTTTTTAGTTTGTTTATGAAATCCTGATAAGCAGTCATCAGTTAAAAGTAATGAGTTATCCCGTAATCCCAGCACTTTGGGAGGCTGAGGCAGGCGGATCATGAGGTCAGGAGAGTGAGACCGTCCTGGCTAACAAGGTGAAACCCCATCTCTACTAAAAATGAAAAAAAATTAGCTGGGCGTGGTGGCAGGTGCCTGTAATCCCAGCTACTCAGGAGGTTGAGGCAGGAGAACAGCGTGAACCCAGGAGGCAGAGCTTGCAGTGAGCCGAGATCATGCCACTGCACTCCAATCTAGGCGACAGAGTGAGACTCTGTCTCAAAAAACAATAAATAAATAATGAGTTATAAGATATTATTTGCAAGCTCATGGTAACCTCAAATAAAAAAAAAACATACAAAAGATAAACAAACAGTAAAAAGCAAGAAATTAAAACATATCACAGAGAAAATAACCTTCACTAAAAGGAAGACAACAAGGAAAGAAATAAAAGGCCACAAAAAACCGCAGAAAACAAATGACAAAATAGCAGGAGTAAGTCCTTACTTATCAATAATAAAATTGAATATAAATAGACTAAACTCTCCAGCCAAAAGACATAGAGTGGCTGAATGGATTAAGAAAAAAAAACAAGACCCAATGATCTGTTGCCTACAAGTAATTTCACCTATAGACATACATAGACTAAAAATAAAGGAATAGAAAGAGATATTCCATGCAGATGAAAAAAAAAAAAAGGCTGGAGTCCTAAACTTATATAAGACAAAATAGATTTCAAGACAAAAACTATAAAAAGAGACAAAGAAGGTCACTATATATTGATAAGAGGGTCAGTTCAGCAAGAGGATACAACAATTGTAAATATATATGCACTCAATATTGCAGCACCCAGATATAAAAAGCAAATTGTTATCAGAGCTAACAGAGAAATAGATCCCAATGAAAAAATAGCTGGAGATTTCAACACCCATTATCAAGACAGAAAATCACCAGGGACACATTAGAATTAATCTGCATTATAGACTAAATGAACCTAATAGATATTTACAGAACATTTTATCCAATAGTTGCAGAATACACATTCTTCGCCTCAGCACATGGATAATGCTCAAGAATAGACTATATGTTAGGCCACAAAAAAGTCTTAAAAAATTTAAAAAACCCTGAAATTCTATTATTTTCTCTAACCACAATGAAATAAAACTAGAAATCAGTAACAAGAGGAATTTTGGAAACTATACAAACACAAGGAAATTAAATAATATGCACCTGAATGACCAGTGGGTCAATGAAGAAATTAAGAAGAAAATTAAATTTATTTGAAAAATGATAATAAAAATACACATACCAAAATTTATGGGATAAGGCAAAAGCATACTAAAAGAAAAGTTTATAGGTATAACTGCCTACATCAATAAAGTAGAAAAACTTCTAATAAACAACCTAATGATGTATCTTAAAGAATTAGAAAAGCAAGAGCAAACAAAACCAAAAATTAATAGAACAGAAATAATAAAGATCAGAACAGAAATAGATAAAAGTAAAACAAAGAAAACAATAAGAAGATCAACAACATGAAAAGCTGGTTTTTTGAAAAGGTAAACAAAATTGACGAAACTTTAGCTAGACTAAGAAAAAAGAGAGAAGACCCAAGTAAATAAGATTAGAGATTACAAAGGAGACATTACAGAAATACAAAGGATGATTAGAGGCTTCTGTGAACAGCTATATGCTAATTGGAAAGCCTAGAAGAAATGGATACATTCCCAGACACCTACAAACTACCAAAGTTGAATCATGAAGAAATCTAAAACCTGAACAGACCAATAACAAATAATAATATCAAAGCCATAATAAAAAATCTCCTAAGGAAGAAACACCCAGGATCTGATGGCTCTACAGTTGAATTTTACCAAACATATAAGGAATTAATACACTCCTACTCAAACTATTCTGAAAAACAGAGGAGGAGGAACTACTTCCAAACTCGACCTATGAGGTCAGTATTATCCTGATATCAAAACCAGATAAGAACACACCAAAAAAAAGGAAATTACAAGCCAATATCCCTGATGAACACTGATGCAAAAATCCTCAACAAAACATTAGCAAACCAAATTCAACAGGACAAAAAAGATTATTCATCATGACCAAGTAGGATTTACACCTGGGATGTAAAGATGCTTCAACATAGACAAATCATTCAATGTGATACATCACATGAGCAGAATGATGGACAAAATCCATATAATCATTTCAATTGATGTTGAAAAAGCATTTGACAAAATCCAACGTTCCTTCATGATAACAATCATCAAAACACTAAGTATAGAAGGAACATACCTCAGCACAATAAAATCCATATATGGCAGACCCACAGCTAGTGTCATACTGAATGGGAAAAAAGCTGAAAGCCTTTCCTCTGTGACCTGGAACACAACAAAGATGCTCACTTTTACCACTATTATCCAAAATAGTACTAGAAGTCCTAACTAGAGCAATCAGACAAGAGAAAGAAAGAAGGGGCATTCAAATTAGAAAGAAAGAAGTCAAATTATCCTTCTTTGCCAATGAAATAATCTTAGATTTGAAAAAATCTAAAGATGCCACCAAAAAATTATTCGAACTGATAAACAAATTCAGTAAAGTTGCAGGAGATAAAATCAGCATACAAAAATCAGTAGCATTTCTATATGCTAGCAATGAACAATTTGAAAAAAGAAACCAAGAAAGTAAATTCATTTATAATAGCTATAAATAAAATAAAATACCTAGGAATTAACCAAAGAAGTGACAGATCTCTACTATTAAAACATTAGGGAAACTCTCCAGAACACTAGAATGGGCAACGTTTTCTTGAATATACCCCATAAGTATAGCCAACTAAAGCAAAAATGGACCAATGGGATAACTGCAAGTTAAAAAGCTTCTGCACAGCAAAGAAAACAATCAATGAAGTGAAGAAACAACCCATAGAATGGGAGAAAACATCTGCGAAGTACCCATCTGACAAGAGATTAGCAACCAGAATATATAAGGACCTCAAACAACTCTACAGGAAAAAAAATCTAAGAATTTGATTTAGCAATGGGCAAAAGGGCTGGGCGTGGTGGCTCACGCTTGTAATCCCAGCACTTTGGGGGGCTGAGGCGGGTGGATCACCTGAGGTCGGGAGTTCGAGACCAGCCTGACTAACATGGAGAAACCCTGTCTCTACTAAAAATGTAAAATTAGCCGGGTATGATGGCACATGCCTGTAATCCCAGCTACTCGGGGGGCGGAGGCCGGAGAATCGCTTGAACCCAGGAGGCCCAGGTTTCCAGGAGCTGAGATCGTGCCATTGCACTACAGCCTGGGTGACAGAGTAAGACTCTGTCTTTAAATAAATAAATAAATAAATAAATAGAACTAAAAATAAAATAAAAATGGGCAAAAGACATGAATAGATGTTTCTCAAGAGAAGACATATAAATGGCAAACAGGTATCTGAAAAGGTGCTCCACATAATTGGAGAAATGCAAATCAAAAGTACAATGTGATATTACCTCACTTCAGTAAAATGGCTCTCATCTGAAGAACAGGCAACAAAATGCTGGTGAGGATGTGGAGAAAAGGGAATCCTCGTATACTATTGGTGGGAGTGTAAGCTAGTACACCCACTCTGTAGAACAATTTGGAGATTCCTCAAAAAACTAAAAATAGAGCTGCCATAGAATTCAACAATCCTATTCCTAGGTATATATCCAAAAGAAAGAAAATCAGGATATCGAAGAGATATCTGCACTCCCACATTTATTACAGCACTATTCTCAAAAGCCATGGTTTGGAAGCAACCTAAATGTCCATCAAAAAACAAATGGATAAAGAAAATGACCCAATATTTAGAGATGAAGGTGAAGCGCCTCAACATTAGTTCAGCAGAATCAAATTAGGAGGTGACACACATCTCCAGGGAGTAGACACATCCACTTCTGCTGTCCACCCAAGTCCAGACAAGAACCCGAGGGCACATGAGCAGACGAGAACAGGAACTCAGTAAGCACCCTCTCAGCAGACACTGGGCGCGGACGACCTGCTTCTCACTCAAAAAGGAGCCACAGAAGAAGTCTGTGAATGGTCTATGAATATGCAGCAAGGACACCTAGCGAGCAATCGTGTGATTAAATGTTAATGACAAGAATCAACGCGGCAGAAAGGCAAAGCAGCCATGTGGAGGAAAATCACTAATGGCTCTGTCAGATGCAACAGAGGAGGACCAGTACACCAAAGGCTCAAGGAAGGTGATGATACAGAAGCCAGCTGAGTCCCACCTAGGAATTCCACAGCGCACATCCAGTCATGAGAGGTCCCAGATAGTACAACTAACATGGAAAAAAAATTCCAGGAGACTGAGTGTGCTGGGCAATGAGGAATGAATGTGGGGGTCCTCCTAGGTCCCTCTTTAGCCTTCACTGGGCATTTAACAAAACTGGAGGGGCCTTCTGTGAGAATTCATAGCAGCTAAGCATGAATGTTTTCCAAAGACCAGTATTTCCTCCTACATTGAAACAAGAAATGTTGCCAGAAGGAGCATAGTAATAATTATTAAATAGAACTTCCATTTACTGAGCCTGTCATCTATGCAAGGAACTGCATTTCATAGGTATTAGTTTATTGGTCTTTGCTGTAGACCTGTCAAGAGGCTGTAGGAACTGATACCTACGAAGGATTAAGCCATCAACCTGAGTTTCCAAGCCGGGAAGTGAGAAATCAAATCTCAAACCACCTAGCCCCCACGCCATAGGATACCCATGCTACGTATCACTACCTCATGAGATCGAGGAAGCAGCACTGCACAGTACTATCGAGAGGAATCCGGGGCTCAGGGTCTATCCCAGATTCAATGCGTGAGGATACTCCTGACCCAGCTTGTTAGCTGCTCCTTGCTAATTAGCAACTACTAGATCAAAAAGAAAAGAAAATTATAATAATTAGTTAATTATAAAGTGGAAAATAAGGGCCCTATCTATAATAAAAATGGTGATAGTTACTTATGGTGCAATTAGAGACATTTAAAGTCCTGAATGCTTTTTTTAATTAAAAGTAAAGAAAATAAATAAACTAGGCATTAACTTGAAGAGTTTTTAAAAAGTGCAAAGAATGACCACCCACAAACCAGAAAAGAATTGTAAAATCATAATAATAATAATGTTTCAGATAAATAAAGATGTAAAAGAGTGGCCGGGCGCGGTGGCTCACGCTTGTAATCCCAGCACTTTGGGAGGCCGAGGCAGGCGGATCACGAGGTCAGGAGATCGAGACCACAGTGAAACCCCGTCTCTACTAAAAATACAAAAAAAAAAAATTAGCCGGGCGTGGTGGCGGGCGCCTGTAGTCCCAGCTACTCGGAGAGGCTGAGACAGGAGAATGGCGTGAACCTGGGAGGCGGAGCTTGCAGTGAGCCGAGACTGCGCCACTGCACTCCAGCCTGGGCGACAGAGCGAGACTCCGTCTCAAAAAAAAAAACAACAACAACAAAAAAAAAGATGTAAAAGAGTAAAACAATGTGAATATTAAAGGAGTCAAGACAATTCAAGAGCTAATTTTTACACCAAAATGGACATGCCTCATAAAAACGGAATGAATGAAAATATTAAAAAGTCAAGAAAATAGATGATATATGACTGAGATTTAAAATAAGTGATGGAAATTTTCTTGGAGATTAAATGTCATCATAGTAAGTATTCTTACTTAAATTAGTGAATTTGTTGTTACATTTGTAGTTATATTTGTTGTGCTTTTCAATTCTATGACATCTGTCAGGCCAACATACTAAAAGGATCTAAGTCTATTAGAGGAAGCCTTCCGGATCTGGGCTGTTCACCATGGTAGACATGAGCCACATGTGGCTATGTACATTTAAATTTAAATTAATTAAAATTGGATACAGTTAAAAACGCACTTCTCCAGTTGCTGAATAGCCCCACATGGGTATTCAAATTTAAGTTTAAATAAATTAAAATCAAATAAAATTTAATGTTTAGAACTTCAACTCCTCAACTGCCACATGTGGCAGGTGGCTACTACACTGAACAGCACAGATTTGTATCCCAGGGCAAAGCACTTGTGGAGAGCAAGGCTCTGGAACCCTGGGTAATTAACACATATTTGAAAGCTTACTTAAGACTAATTTGCTAGACAAAGAAGTGGCTACAATATTTCTCTACAAGTAGCACACATAGCCCAGTTAGGGGCAATCTTAGAAATCACACTTACTAGCAACCTTCTAAAACTGTCCCAGCTAAAATATTCAGAACATGCCAACCTAGACTGATTAATCAATAAGACTGCTTTGGTTGACACAAAAACACCTGAACTAAGAACAACCAAAACTTAGATTCCGAGATCCTGTACCTCTACATTCCTAAGACACAAAGAGAAATATTGAAGCAAATGATCATCGGTCAAAGGACTGAATATATTCCTGGGACCTAAGATACCCCATGTCACCTTTAGACATGAATCTCATTCCATACTGTGGAATAACTTCAGTCTCTCTTATCCAGGGAGTGTAGTGTTTTTGTTCAGTCATTCAGTCACTATTCATGAACTGCCTGCTATGAGACAGGCACTCTACTGCACAATCCAGACACAACAATGGATAAACTAGGCAAATATCCTTATCCTCATGAAGCTTAGGTTCCAATGTGGGTGGGGGAACTGATAATCAACAGTAGTCATCATAAAATGTGAAGCATAAGAAGTTAAAAGGTAATGAGCAATACAAAAAAAGAAGAAAAGAAAAAAACAATTCTGGATGAAAAGGGACATCAGAGTGCAGGAAAACGGGTTTTACTTTTACATAGGGTCATCATTAAATAGGGTTATTATTTCAGTGACGGATTTGATGAAGCGAGAAGCTGGCTGTGAGCATACGGGAGGGAAGGCCGTGGGCCCAGCGGAGGGAAGAGACGCTGTGAGGACCTGCAGCTCCACGTGGCAGCCACTGATATGTGTGTTCTTTGCAAAATATACACATATGATACTTTCACCAATTAATAATAATAGTTCAGCAGGGCCTTATTTTCCAACTGGAAACACAGTCTTGGAAATTATCTTTTAGCACATTCTATGGAAGGGACAGCTCAAAGTTTTGGGGTTTTCTGTGCTATCTGAGACATCACCATCTTCTTCCTCAGAGAGCTACACTTGTCATCTGGCTACTATCACTCTGGAATCCCTTATAATTTTTTTCTCTACTGCTTTATAAACCAGATCACCCTCTACTTACAACTGTGCGGTGTTGTCTCTGGGAATACAGCCCAGGACTCCCGTGGGAAGCCTTCCTAGGAGCCTGCACCCCCTGGCCAGTGTTGGTTTCCCCCAGGCTCTCTGGGAGCTCAAGACCCTCCAGCCATACCATGTTGCTCTTAAAGGTGCAGCTCATATTAGACCCAGGTCTGTGGCACACACAGTGGCCATCGGATAGCCAGTGGTGGCTTCTGAGGTCACAGAGCTGGTGCAAGTTCTGACTTTGCCTGTCTTCAGGGCATAAGCTCCGTGTGTGTGCATGTATGTGTGTGTGTGTGTGTGTGTGTGTGTGTGGGTGTGTGTGTGAGATGGTGAGTGGGGCAGGGGGAGAGAGTAACTGTATGTCCAGATACCCAGTTTCCATGTTTGCAATTAGAGGATAAATCCATAACTATTTCACAAGATGACTGTAGATTAAATAAACAAACTTCAAAGATGGCAAAAAAAGAGATATTTTAGAGTTATCAATCAAGATTACAGGACATATTTTTAAAGAATAAAGGCAGTGCGGCCAGGCGCGGTGGCTCACACTTGTAATCCCAGCACTTTGGGAGGCCGAGGCGGGCAGATCACGAGGTCAGGAGATCGAGACCACGGTGAAACCCCGTCTCTACTAAAAATACAAAAAATTAGCCAGGCGTGGTGGCGGGCGCCTGTAGTCCCAGCTACTCAGGAGGCTGAGGCAGGAGAATGGCGTGAACCTGGGAGGTGGAGCTTGCAGTGAGCCGAGATAGCGCCACTGCACTCCAGCCTGGGCGACAGAGCAAGACTCTGTCTGAAAAAAAAAGAAAACAGAACAAAGCGGAAGCCCTGGAGGGTGACCAGGACACGGTGAGCCCAGGGCTGGCGGGCTCCTACTCCAGCCACTTCCTCCACACCGTGGTGCTTCCTTGGTGCCCAGGGAGTTGTGCTGTTGTCGTTCGGAGGGAGTGCCCTTGGAAGAGAATCAGTCTAACAGTGCAGCACAAAGACTCAGAAGGCTGACTGAAGGGCTAGGTTCCTCACAAAAGAACACAGAGGCAACTAAGAAAGCTGAGAGACTGCAGCCAGTGCCAGGAAGGTGGCATGTGCCACACTCGCTCCCCTTGACTTATGCAGAACACAGCAAGATTGTGGACAAGAATCTTTGTTTCCCTTTCAGCAACGTCACTCTAAAGGCAGCTACGATTTGAAACCAGTTGTTTCCCGCCTCCTCCACACTGCCACTGCACGGGGCAGCCCGAAATGGAAGGTCAGAGATATTTTCACTTGTGGGTTCCCAGCTGTGGGCATACAACAGGAACTGAATGTATCTGCGCTGAAAATGGGACTGATAGGTTGAGGGTTACCTATTGAGTTTGCTGCCTTCTGCATATCCACCCATGATTCTCAGAACTCTCGTCTGTGAGAATCATCTCAGATCTCCCTTCCCCAAATATTCTGCCTCAGCCGGTGTGGGTGGGGTGTGATAAAGGACATGTTTAGTAAGATTCACAAACTTAACACTGGGATACCCCACATGGGTCACAAAGGCCTAGGTCCTGTTCACCCTGTGCTCTGTTTGTTGTGTTTGTTTTTCTCCTCAGCCCCACAGTCAGGGGGCAGGACACAGCCTCTGCAGGAAAGCTTGGTGTTGTGGGGTGTCCACCACGTATCCAAAGGACTGCTAGGACACAATCTGACTTTATGTGGAGTTTTTTATCACTGACACTTCCTTACTCTCAAGCAAGTTGACCTTAGACACCACAATTTTCTGATGGCAAATAGATACATATCGAAAGCAACACTGAGTACAACAACCGTCCGTTAAGTTCACTGGCATAGACTGAAGACATGGCCTCGTCATGGCTTTCGCACTGTAGGGCCTGAGGAGGATAATTTGTACCAATACTCACATTCTACATGACTTCCCTTACACATGTAACACCCCAGGCCATTACCTTAAACACCTGTTGCTGTGGCTACCAAATTTGACCATTCATAAATTCCAGCCCCAGTTGTATATATGACTGCAAATACTCACATGTCAGAATCCTGTGGGGATTAGAAAAGTTATGACGGATCTTTCAGGATGCTAGCTCCAATTGTATAATCATCAGATGATGTGGTAACTACAATTCAGATGAGATTTGGGTGAGGACACAGCCAAACCATAGCAGATAGTGAAGTTATTTATGCTCAGGATACCCAATAAAATAATTGAGCAGAACAAAAGGTTTCTAAAAAGAATGTTCTGAAATCACTATATAGCAGTGTGTATGCATGTCATTCATTGACACGGATGGTTCCTGGCAAGTTACATATTTTTCTCCACAAAATAAGTAAATAAATAAATAAAAATGCCCTAGTACCTATTCTCTCAGCAATTTACAGGTGACACCCTCACCCTTTTTGGGCAGGCAGTGGTGGCTGTCGCCACGAAGCTCCCTGAAATCAGCTTTCTGTCAATTCTACAGAAGCATTTTTGGCTTGGCCACATTAAATGGAAATAATGCTGTTGGAACTATTGCTGTTATGTCCACAATAAATGCAGAATTCCAGATAGCTGTGAATCAAGCTGAACTAAGGAGACCATCCACTCTCTAGGACTGGAAATCTCTGTAGGCTTCTTTCAATTAGTTTTTGATTTAAAAATGCTTTAAATGTATGTGTTTCTCTGTCTGTCTACCTTATTCTCTCTTTTCCTCTCCTTCTCTTTTCTCCTCTCTCTCTCTCTGTTTTTCTCTCTCTCTGGTCTTTCATCACTCAATCATATAATCATGGGAGCTGATAGCCACCAGAGCTATGAAAGTTAAAGAAGCCCTCCAGAATTCTCTGTAGGAATCCTGGTTTTCTCAGCAAGGTCATGCAGAATTGCAGAGCTGTTCCCCGTGCATGCACCAAAGTGATTAAAAGCACAGACTTTGTACATCTAAGTTCCTCTTTTCCCACCAATACCCAATGTTGTCCAAACAATCAATTAGACTCCATGGATGCTCATGGGAATGTTCCTGGGAGGAGATACAGATGCCTGGTCAAATGCTCAGCCTTTACACTGAGATCCCATAGCCACGGTGTGGTTTCCGGGCTCTCACCCTTGTTAGATGTCAACTTTTGGCAGGTTAGATAATGGATCTGATTGGCAGATTTCTCTTAAATAAAATAGGAATAAAAATGTTTCTCATAATGTTAATATAATTAAATGCAATAGTAGTTCCTGCAATGAATCTGCCTAAAATAATTTTTTAAATGCCTGGCATACAGTAGGTGCTTATTTCAATATCAATTATTTTCCTGACTTATAATGGGTACATTTTCAGATTTTATTGGAAACTATTCAAATTATATCACTGACGCATACTTTAACATGCATACGTCTATCTTAATAAAGCAGAATTCACCATAGGCTTGCTCCATAACAACCAAACATGGAAATTAGATTACAAGCATGCCTTGGTACTGGGGTACACTAAAGATAAGAAAACGTTTTTCTCCCAAGCTTTGGTTTGGGAGTTGGAGAAAAGGGATATGTATGTTGAAAAAGAACAGTAAGATAAATAATGCCCTTTGCATAAAACTTTCACAGTCCCTGTCCCCTGCCCCAGCCATTATCTAGTCACAGGGAACAGAAGAACCATTTCTGAAGACCCACATAACTGAAGCAGGTCAAAGCCTAAGAATGTGTCTGCTCTTCCTATGATAGAAAATATATTATTGAGTGCACCAGAATCTACACTTCTAGGTAAGGGCTGTGAATGTGGGCTACAAGAATGGTATTATCCTGAAGAGAAAAATAGTGGAAAGCACCTGTGAATGGAAGGTGAATTAAGACAGTATGGAAATTTGGAAATTTAGCTCAACACAAAAGAAATTATCCACCAGTATCCAACCACACATGGTGGCAACAGCAACCAGACTCTTCTGACACATCTACGTATCTACTGATATTTTGCCCAACATGATAATTAACTTTCCATTATACTTATGGACTCTACAGTTTCACCCATATGGGCATTGTATCTAGGACAGCTGTGTTACATCCCCTTATCCCATGACAGAGCCTGGAGTCAGCCACACCATTGACAAAGGGTGGATGAAAGGTGGAAACTGGAGAAAGAAGTTGGTTGTCGTTGACTTTGAAACCAAGATCAAACAAAAATGACCTCTTGAAAGTCTCCAACTCTAATCCATTTTAGAGTGCAGAAGATGAAGGTGAAATCTACACTGTGAATAATTGCCAAATAAGAGGATTAATCTGCAAACTGTACAATGGAATGTGATACAATGTCAAAATGTAATTAATATGCCTGGCCTTCATATTTGCATATGTCTGTTGGATAGAACAGATAACTCTTGATTTTATCATAGTATAGATAATGCCATGTGCAACAAAAATATAGGTAATAAACTAGTGTATATGTAACTGAAAGCTGACACTCAATAATGTGATGACTAAGGTATGGGCTTTTAAGATATTTTTACATTTAAGTTGCAATCTGTGAGATTAGCAAATTATTCTAAGATAGTTAACACTTTAAGACAAATGTGCCCAAATCTATCGAACACTGTGTTTTTTGTATACATATAAAGGCACAGGGCTCCCAGGGCACTTGTCCTCTCTGGTGGGACTAAAAGCTGGGTTTGCCAGTTCTCAGCCAATGGTGCACACATGTAACTTAGGCCTGAGGTCAAGTAAAGCTGTTTTGTTTTTTGTTTTTTTGGTATATTTTTAAGTTTGTAAAGTTTTAAGTCAAGGTAAGGTGCACTTTCACTAGTTTAAGTAAATGTAAACTTGTGCATAACCCAGTCAGTATTTCAGAAACAAAATTCAGAGGAAATTATTTATCCCATAAAGATTTTGCACCTACCACACCTGGGGTTGCAGTTGCAGGTATTTCAAGACTTTAGACTTGGGTCTATTTCAAATATGTGGGCATAGATAATTCTTCTACATTTGTGTAAACCAAGTAGCTCTGGTTCTTCATCTAGTAGAGGAGGTATTGCTCTAACTTTTCATGGGGTAATCACAGCAAACTTCAAAGTGCTGGGAGTCAGTGGGCTTTAACTAGACTGCATGAGACCACAACTATTTCCCAATGGACAATATATTGAACTACTGAAAGCAGAATAGATAATTAGGATTGATACTAGATCCAAGAAAGTTTTAAAGTAGTAAACATATAATTATGTTACATGTCAAAGCAACACTAGAAATTCAGAACAATGGTGCTGAATGGTGAAGATAAGGCTAACTTAAATTTGGGCCTTCTTAAGGAACAGATAATGACTTTTGCTTTTACTTATGGTCTGCCTATTCTGCGTAGCCCTTTATTCTTTTTTTTTTTTTTTTTTTGAGACGGAGTCTCGCTCTGTGGCCCAGGCTGGAGTGCAGCGGCGCGATCTCGGCTCACTGCAAGCTCCGCCTCCCGGGTTCACGCCATTCTCCTGCCTCAGCCTCTCCGAGTAGCTGGGACTACAGGCGCCCGCCACCACGCCTGGCTAATTTTTTGTATTTTTTTTTAGTAGAGACGGGGTTTCACCGTGGTCTCAATCTCCTGACCTCGTGATCTGCCCGCCTCGGCCTCCCAGAGTGCTGGGATTACAAGCGTGAGCCGCCGCGCCCGGCCCGGAGCCCTTTATTCTTAAACATTCAGTATTTACCCACCCAAGTCTTCCACACATACTTGTACATTTCAGCTGGAGATGTGCTATAAGAGATCCCAGCTTCTTTTTGGCTTATCATCTGCAATCCATCATTCTTTATTTATTACCTAATGATAACCTGCAAAGGGAATAGTAAAAACTCCCCCATCTTCAGTTAGGTAATATCTGCAAATAAAAACAAGGTTTATGGCTCCTTTGACTGCCTCAGGGTGAATACAAATCAAAATGCTGGTTATTCTGGGCACCTCCCTAGTTTATGATAACTTGTTAAGTTATCATTCCCAGGTGTTGGGAATAGACAACTTTCTTCCAAAATGTGGGCGTCAGCAATGGCTCTAAACATTGCAGAACACTCTCACATTTTAAATAGCTTGCTCAAATGATATGTCTTTTTATCATCCTAATTGCTTTCATAAGTCACTCTGAAGGTTCTAATGTAATAAAATACATTCTAATCCTATTCCCATCCCATCTGTGGGACTTCTCTGAAGGTCAGTATAACTTCACCTCTTGGTTCCTTAACTCTGTTTGAACTGGCTTGCATTACAAAATGTGCACTGATTTTCTGATTAGATTTTATTTGTATTACACAGTTCAATAATGGGGGGTGGGGGACTGAGGAGAACAAATACTTGCTCAGTTCTTACTTTGTGCCAAGCCCTGTATTAAGGGCTTTCATATGTTCTTACTCAAAACTCACTCAGCCCTAGGAGGCCACAGTGTTAATTGTGAATTAAGAAAGCTGAAGCCCAAGGTAGTGAGCTAGCTGGTTAGTAAGATAAATCACACTTGATCAAGACCTGTCTGACTCCAAAAGCCATGTTTTTCATCATATTTTCCATTTACTTAAGAAGCATTTTTATTCTGCTTCTCGTTTGAATGTTTGTCCAAGTCAATATCTTTCTTTGCATGTAGAGTTCATGTTTTCCCACTGATTTATTTTGCAGAATGACTTCCACAGTCCTTCAATTGTAGGTTCTCTAAAGTGCTTGTTAACTTTCTTGGTTCTGGATTTTGATAAAAGACATTGATTATTATCTGGTTTATCTTAACTAACCAAACAAGGTAAACGTTGAGCATGTTTCTGATTTTACGAGAAGTGCCAGCCTTTCGTCTTTGGGTGTCAGTATAGATGGTCACTGCATCACTTTTTGTGGAGGATGCAGGGTGGTGAAAGTGCCTATTCACAAGAATCTTAATACACAATAGGCAATCTCTCCTTGGAGTAAGCTTGGTAATTAAATAAGACATGCCTAAGAGACTGAAGCACAGAAATTACAACGTCTCTATGCTTAAGCAGTAGATACAAAAGGCTAAGAGCTGGACAAATGCCACTTAGTTGCTTGACTTGTACTTCATATAAATTACATCATATCATGTTACTTAAAGTGTATTGCAACATTTATTATTTAGAATTTGTATAGAGATTTTCTTTATCTGTAAATAGAAAAATGACTCACATGGTTAGGACTGAAAAGTGCTCACCTCCAACTGGCCTTTCCTGAGATCACCCACATGTGAACAGCACTTGCCCCATTTGCTTCCCTGCTTTTGAGATATGCTCCCAGGGCCTCAGAGACACTCCTTGGACCTGCATGATGGCTGATTGGGGAGCGCATGCTTCCCAAATGCAACTTAGGTCCAGTTTTAGATTGGGCCTTTTGCAGTCAATGCACTCTCTCTGTAGATACAGAGACTCTCCAGCACAGATAGAACTAGCATCTTTCTTCCATCCATCTACCCATCAACTTATTCATCCAACCATGCACCCATCTTCCCACCCATCCATCCAGTTCCTTTCATGAGCTGGGAACACTGCCAGGCAGTGGTGGTACTGTAGGAATCATAATAATCATGGTGCTGCCCTTAAAATGCTCTTTGTCTATTGAGAGGAAGGGGTAAATGCTAAACTGGTAACCCAAATAAGAATTTAATTGAGATAAGTCTTCATAAAGAGAAAAATAAGGTGTAGTATGGATGCATAAGAAGGAAGTCTGCCCTGGCTTGGAGCAACAGTGAAACCGTGTGATATTACTTATGGGAGTCACTTTTCAACTGAGACCTAAAGAACAAAGTGACATGTAAACAGAAGGGATGGGATGGGAATTGTTTTGCAGGCAGAGGCAACAGCATCCGCTAAAACCCTAAGGGGATGGGGAGTTTCTTTATTTTGGAACTTACAAAAAGTTGGTGCAGGCCCCTTGCCCACTTTTGCTGGAAGTTCCACAGGGCACAATTTGAAGTGCCTTATGCGGAGGAAAGCTCAATCAAAAACGACATTCTTTGAAAAAGTTCTCAACAACTGTGGACGTAAAGAGGGGTTTAACACATTGAAGGGAAAGCTCTTGCTTTTTTTCACCTAAGAAGAAAAGACTCATATAAATTTAAATTATGATAAAAGAATAAAAGGACCCTAGGGTTATTGAGACAATTACTTAACACAGATTTTGGATACTAAATCACCAACTGCTTAAGCCACATTTCACTTGACATGTTTTGCGTCCAATTTCTAATGTCTTAAGGGATGTACAAATTACTCAGTGACAGAAAATTAGAGCCACCAGATGCATCATGTCACTACTATTGAAGCTTTCTATTATTTTATTACCATTTTTAAACTAAAGGCAACCAGCCATTTAATCATATATATAAAGCTAGGGAGTGATCAGCATATGATTTTTTTTTTTAAGTTTTATCCCAGTGAGGCTTATTTTTGCTACAAAACTGCTAAGATTTTACATCATGCCAGTACATCCCTTATTTGATATTTCCATTTGTTATCAATTAAATATGAAGAAAAAATAGCAATTCAACCTATTTTCAGGTAGACATTTTTCAAATAAATTATTTTCATTTAGTTTTTATATATTTTCTATATATTTCTGTGAAATTATAGGAAAGAACATATAAAATTAGCACTACTACTGATTTTGCTACTAATGTAAAATGCTGATTTACTTGATTTTAAACACATGCTGTTCTTCCTAAAAAAAAAAAAGTTAAAACTCTTAAGTAGTGAAAAATACATTCAACAAATGACAAATGATGGATGTTATTATTTTAAAAGGAATCAAAGTCAGTAAAAATGATCCATGCCTGGAATCACTGGGGATGGAGGATCAACAGGAGAGCAAGTGCAACTAGGAGTTTCTGATACACTGCTGCAGCTCATGGCACTTGAGAGTTGGCAGGGGATTACTGAGAACAGCTGTTGTCCAAAATCAAGAAGGACAGGACTCCACTGAGTGTGTAAATTCCCTTTGATACAGAGTCCGGCCTCAGGCCTCTAGAAGATATACCCTAACTTCTCCTTCAGGAGTGATTTAGAGTAGCCAAACTCAGACTGAAAATAGACACACACACAAGCCCCTGAGTGCTAATTTATACCTGTATGAGTCATGAAATACTACCCCCAAGCCTACTGAGGAAACCGTTCCTTCTCTCTCCTGGCAAGCTACACAGGAGGCTTAATTTTAATCAAAGCAGTAAAAGAGGTCAAGTGCAGCCTACCATGGGGGAGGAATGTCTGGACACATTGTGTCTGACAGTTCCAGCCCCATACAAGAATAAGCCTGTCACAAGGCCTAGCAAGGTTTAGTTAGCCCATTCCTTTCCCTATATAAGGCTGGAATGTTCCTACTTCAGTTTTTGGGGTCTCTTTTCCCCCATCCAAATCGGTGGTTGTGTAGCTGATTTTTGTAAGGCAACGGAAGTCTTGTTCCTCCATTGCAAAAATCATTCATTCTTTGAAGAAATTTTTATTGAGGGCTTTACTATATGCCAGGCACTATTGAAAGTGTTGGGGATAAAGCAAGAAAAAGTCAAACATCCCTGGTAGTTATTCTCTCAATATTTAGGGTAGTAGGCAGCTTGATTATACAAAGAAATCACCTCTCAACTCAAAGCTCTCCCTTTAAACTCTTTTTCCTGATGTGAACCTGGAACTATACAAATCCCATTTCTGCTTTGCCACCTGCTCTCTATTCACATCCACCAATAGCCCACACGATGGGGACAGTCTAAGGAAGGTGGAAGAACCTGCTCTTTCCTGCTTAGGCCCTGCGGACTGTCTACGCCTCACTTCCTGTCTGTTCCTTGTGGACTTCCTGTCTGTCCCATTGGGCTTCCTGTCTAGCCCCAGTGGACTTCCTATCTGCCTCCTCACTTTCTGTCTGTTCCCTGTGGACCTCCTGTCCATCCCAGTGGGCTTCCTGTCTAACCCCTGTGGACTTTCTGTTGGCTCCCTCACTTCCTGTCTGTCCCCTGTGGACTTCTTGTCAGCTCCTGTGGACTTTCTGTCTGTTCCCTCACTTCCTGTTTTTCCCCAGTGGGCTTCCTGTCTGTCTCCAGTGGGCTTCCTGCCTCCTGTTCCTGTCATTCTCACTTCACCCTTGCAGTGGCAGATCATTCCAGTTGCAGCCACTGATTCTCGTTTGTAGCTTACTTAAAGAACCAGCTACATTGTTCTCCCTCAGAGTCCTAGCACCAGCTAGCTCCTACTACTAAGGGATATGAGGCCCAGCTCCAAACGTCTGAATTTTGAAAATCCCAAACTCTATCCCTTAGTTTCCTCAGCCCCAGGGGCAGTATATTCTTGTAGTTGTTGTCTAGGGTGCTTTGATATTCTCTGTTTAATTTTTCAGTTCTCAAATGCCTACATAATGCATTGTATTAATTCTCTCTCTTCAAATAATTTGTGTGGTTTCTGTCTCCTGACTAGACTGTGATTGATACAGTTAATGATAAATGTCAAATAGAAAAATAAAATAGGGATAGGAAGTGGGAAACAGGGATAGGAATGAAACAGGGACTGGGCGAGTTTAGATGGGTGGGCCAAGGAAGTCCTTAACAGACTTCCTATCTGTTCCTTGTGGACTTCCTGTCTGTCCCAGTGGGCTTCCTGTCTAGCCCCAGTGGACTTCCTTCTTAAAAGGTAACATTTAAGGAGGAAAAAAAGGTCACATGCATGTTAAGCGGATACAATCAGGCTGCTGTCGTTAAACCTCAGGCAAAGCAAGATCCTGCCTTCAAGAGCTTGGTTTCATTTGGACTCTTTTACTCTCTTTGTACTGGACTTTTGCTTGAGCAAGCACTCTCTTTAAAAGTAGATTTCAGACATCCTGTCATTCAGACAGTCCCAGGCCTGTATCATCCCCGAGAGTCAGTGGCCACAGGGATCATCTTCTGTTACACCCAGGGAATCAAGTTTCAGGTCTGAGCATTACTAAGAAGTCATCTCTTAACTCCAAACTGTCCTTTTAAACTCTGCTTTGTGAGGCTGAGGCTGGAACTCTACAAATCCCACTTCTGCTATGCCACCTGATCCCTATTTCATGATGAAGAAGTAATATCATCAAGTGATTCTTGGTGAAAACATTGCTGGACAGAGAATCTGAAGACACGCACCCTAGACCTGTCTGAATTCTACCCGACTTTGTGATATTGACCAAGTGACTCCACTCCGCTTCGATTTCAGTTTCATCACTTCGAAAATGAGAGAAGTGGAACAAAACCATAGATTTTATAGCTAAATTTCTCTAGTCATCTAATTTTTGTTTACGACTAACAGTAAATTAATAGAAAAATCTGTCATCACTTCAAAGATGAAAGATTACCTTATAAAATATTATTTGATCTAATGAAATATATTCATTTCTGCTAATTTCCCAATTGCACTATTATATTTATTCTTATGTAATTAGCGGAAAAGTAAGAAATTATCTACACTTTCAGTTAGTTCTTCACAACCACCTTAAATTTCCTAGTCACCACCAGCTTTGGCCATTCTTTATCCACAAACCTAACATCTGTCTCACAAGCCCCCAAGACTGACATTTTCATCTGCTTATGCCATCAGCAGTCTTCTCAGATAGTGACACCTTTCTTTCAAAAATCATAGTATCTCTTCTGATCATCCCCCATGTAGGTTCTTCCTTTGTATTCCTATTTTATTATCCTGGCTCAAGAACATTTTTTAAAGTCAGTTGAAAATCTGGCAGCATTTAAGATAGTTTCCTAGGATTTATTGAGTGTTTTAGAAAAATCTCTAAATGACTAGAATTTCCAGGGAATCCCTGGAGTTTGTGGGTAGAAATAAAACCCAGTACAATTCAAACCAGGGCCCTGAGTAAGTGTCAAATCAAGTGAGAATATAGACAGAACTGAGAATTACAACATTTACAAGTTTTCCAACACTTTTGAAAACAATAATTAGACTTCAGGAAAAATGACACCTATCCTGTGCATTAATGCCTTGACAAACATCATGTTTTATGCAAGAGGAATTAAATTTCATGCAGATTTTATGCCACTGGCAGTCGACAGATTATATATATTTTTCTAATCCAAGTACAGAGCTTTCAGAAAATCCTAAGAAAAATCTGTTCCCATCATATGCAACAGAAAACATTTTTAAACAAACCTCACTTTAAAATATTGACTAATGGAGTTTCTAAAAAATAGTTTTGTTAAAAACCCTAGTGATTGAACCATTTATTAATAAACTATACACTTCAAAAGAAAATTTGCAGTGTTTGACATTAGTCATAGCAAGAAATCAGATGAAGTGGATTATAAAACTAATTTTACCTTTATTAATACCCAAAAATAGAGGTTGAGAAGATATAGGATTTCTGTTTGTAAATTGGAAATACAATCACTCATTACAAGAACAAAATGAATTTAGGTTAATATTTAACAAGAACTTTGGGATACAAAGATGAATAATAAAGGACTCTTGAAGAGTTCATAGTCTGGTATTAAAAAACCTGTAAATAGGCCGGGCACGGTGGCTCAAGCCTGTAATCCTAACACTTTGGGAGGCCGAGGTGGGCAGATCACGAGGTCAGGAGTTCGAGACCATCCTGACCAACATAGTGAAACCCTGTCTCTACTAAAAATACAAAAAAATTAGCAGGGTGTGGTGGTGGGCACCTGTAGTCCCAGCTACTCGGGAGGCTGAGGCAGGAGAAGGGCGTGAATCCGGGAGGCGGAACTTGCAGTGAGCCGAGATGGTGCCACTGCACTCCAGCCTGGGGGACAGAGCCAGACTCTGTCTCAAAACAAACAAACAAACAAAAAAAACCTGTAAATAAATAATTATGGAATAAAGTACACATATGTGCTTTAGTATTTACACACTGTAAATTTAACATTACACACTGCAAATGTGGTCACTAAGCTCAAACAGCATTAGATGCTGAGGAAGATGGTACTGAAGTGGAAACCAATGAGAAAGACATTACCCCTTAGAGAAAGTTCAGGTGACACAATGCAGATTGGTGGGCATGAGCTCACAGGTCCCTGTAAGGCAGCAACAGCTTCATGATGAAGGGAAGTGAAATAGTACTGTGGTTTCAAGGGCTAGTTCTGGATTCCCATGTTTTGAAGAATTAGCTTTGGGATCATCTGTAAAATGGGGATAATCACGTGGTCTTGGATCATAATCTGTAAAATATGTTAATAATAGTGTCTATTGAAGACAGACTTCCAGAATGGCAATTTGAGGAGCAAGATGGGATTTCACCCCAGTGAAAGAACCACTTATTGCTGAAAATTACACACATGCATGCACACACACATGTGTGTAATTTAAAGTCCTTGGAAATTATCTTAAGGGCATAAAATACGGAGAAACAATTACTGAAAAACATTTTAATAAACCTTGAACAGAAAAGTGAAATTTGGTAGTGTTTGAGCCATGGTTTGCTCAAGTCTTTACCTTGGCCCCAGCTAAATGCAACAGAAGTTCTTCTCCAGGCCTGTGTAGCCAAGAAGATAAGGAATCCCTATTTCCTTACCCCCAACCAACTTCTATTCTGGGACTCCATTTGCACCACAGGGGAGGCAAGCCACTTGCATCTGAAATTCTTTCAGTTCCATATTGCAGAAGCTCTGTTCCAGGCAGGCATGGCCATGAGAACTTGTTTCTCTTCTGCCAAGCAGCCCCTATACATAGAATGGACACTACTCTCCAGGCTTATCAGGCCAACAGCAACGAAACCCTGAATACCTCTACTCCATTTCACTTGTAGGTTAAAGTTTCAAGACAGGAAACAAAAGCAGGGAAGACAAGGGGTTACCATCCCCACCAGAGCTCTACTCAGAGTATGGGTCTCACAGTGGGAGAAGCAAGCCACTCTAGCAGTCCCATCTGCAATTCGGTGTCTTGGAGGTTTTGCCCAGGAGAAGAGACAGTCTGCATGAACAAGGATCTTGCCTCCAGGGCCTGAAGTTATTTGGAGCAGAATGTGGGAATTTCGTGCCTAAGGGCGTTGTCAAAAATAATAAAGATTTTGGTTGTGAGCAACTAAGAAGAACCATTTATGACAGCAAGGATGACCCTGTGATGATTCCTAGGCTGTGATGATTCCTAGGCTTTCGCTGTCCCTTGCTGCCCTACCTATCTCTAAGTAATAAACCCACTTCATGTAACTTGTGTGTGGGGGTTGCTGTCTCACCAAACTCAGACAAGTTGCTAACCTCTGCACAGTGAACCCACTTCACAAGCCAGTAATCTCTACCCAGTAAATCAGAACCACGATGGATACTACTTCGTACTCACTGGGATGGCTATTTAAAAAGAGAGAACAATAACAAGGTTTGGCAAGAATGTGGAGAAACAGGAAACTTCAGACATTACTAGGGTAATATAAAATGGTACAGCTAATATGAAAAACGGTTTGAAAATTCCTCAAAATGTTAAGTGTAGAGTTTCCATATGTCCCAGAAATTACACTCCTAGGTATTTACCCAAGAGAAATGAAAACACATGTTCATACAAAAACCTGCACACAAATGTTCACAGCAGCATTATTCGCAGTAGCCAAAAAAAGTAAAACAATAATGTCCATCAATTGATAAACAGGTAAATAAAATATGTGGTATACTTCAGCAATAAAAAAGGATAAAGTACTGATATGTGCTGCAGTGTGGATGAATCTTGAACACGTTATGCTAAGTGAAATGAGTCAGTCACAAAGGCCACATAGTGTATGCTTCTATTTATAATCAATGGCCAAACTAGGCAAACCTATACTGCCTAGGATGGGAACGGGGAGATTAGGGGAAGTGAGAACTGATCATAAGGAGTTTATTTCTGAGATGATATAAATGTCTCCTATTAGATTCTAGTGATATTTGCACAATTCCGTTAATATACTAAAAACTACTGAATAATACATTGTAAAGGGTGAAACTATTAAATGAATAGAGCTAATTAACTCTTTAAGGAGTGAGTTACATCTCAATAAAGCTGTTTTTAAAACAGTACCTATTTCTTCAACTTACCTTCAAGCTAAGTGAGATAACAATTGTAAAGCTATTAGCAAAGTATAACATTCAATAAGTCATTATTGTTCTTTGTGCTATTGCCATGGTCATCACTGTCTCTTACTTATAACTAGCCCTCTAAGTCTGTCCATTATTTAACCAAGAACTAGAAAGTACCTACTGAGTGACACACATTTATGTGCTTGTGGTTGGTGACCACAAACAGACCTCTAATGACAATTTGGTAGAGACATAAATATAACAGGGATCCTTTTTCCAAAAATTACCCTTATTTAACTGAATAAGAAATATTTTAAGTCAAGATACTTGGTGGCAATATCAGGGTAAACTCTAGAAATAATTTTAGGGTTTACAGATCTCATTGAATATATTATACTTGGGTTTAATACGCAAATGTTAAGCTCTTAACATTTATAGGTGGTGTTAACAGGATCTGTGAGCTTGGCAGATGCCAGCAGTCTTCTCCAGGACTGCTTGTTACTCCTTCATTTATGGGCATCACGTTCCAACTTTACTATGAGGACAGGGCTTGGACTTGGTTTCCGGACAGTCTCCAAAATCCTACCCTGACACTCTCCACCTACCAGCAAGGCACACAGAGGCATTCTCCTTTGGGTTCTTCTGGCTCCCATGTCTGTCCCTGTTTCCTCCCCCTGTAGGGGACTTGCCTATGTCCTGCCTCTCTCATTGGACAATAAACTCCTGGGGCCCAGGTCTGCTGGGCTGCAGCCATACGCAGTTCTCAAGGTCATTCAGTACTCAAATTGTCATTGTGAACATGAGATTTAATGTATTATGTTTGTTTAGTTGTTCCTTTCTTCTTTATGAATATTTATTTACTATAGATAGGACAATACCTCAATGATTCACATTCACGCTATTCCTCAAACCAATCATTAGTGGAAAACAGCAAAATACTTCCAAATGCAGAATCTGAGAACCAGGGTGAAAAACTATGCATCAGTTTGGAAATTGCATTGTCTCACAACTGTAAACCATTTTCTCTAATTAAATGATACAAGATATTATGTAATAATTAAGCAATATATTTTTAAACTTGAAAGTAATATTCTTATCCTACAAATTAAATAGATAGAATGGAATACAGAGCATTTCCTGCTAGAAGAGATCTTCTTTTCAAAGTGATCGGCCCTGGGCTCTGCAAAGATACCTAAATAAGAACAGGGCCCTCTCAAATGCCTTTGATTTGTCCTGTCTTATGACAAAAACACTAAGCCTCACACTCTTAAGTCTGGTTGAGGTCACATTTGTAGTGACCATCTATGGACAAAATATCAGTAAAGCTGGACTACAGGTATTTGGAAGATTAATGGAGAAGACATATAAATTTCTCTTCCAGCAGCTACAGTATCAGATACCACTGTTTATTATCCAGAGAAGCATTTTTTTCTGTTATTTATAATTTCTTTACCTTTCATTATAATTACACACTTACTTTAGTGTTAACTTTTCCTGTTAACTCTGATCAAGCTCAAAAGAGCCAGAAATTTCAAGCCACTGCAAACCACCTCAATTCAGGGAACAGATTCCAGGGCACAGCTCAGCCTCCCTGGCTCAGAGAAACCCAGGGGCCTAAGGGAGCTTGCATCCCTGCTGGGTTAGCAAGAAGCACCTCACCAATTTCCACAACCAAATCCAAAATTACCCAAGTGTAAAGGGCATGGCACACCTCGCTGCCACACAGATGGCTTCCATTTCTGGCTTAAGCCCTTGTGTAAGAAAACCAAGGAAGATGTATCTTCATTTTGTGCATTTTATGAAGAGTTCTAGTCCGTTAAGGAAGACTTATTTTTCTTGGGAGAGTGTGGAAGAAATCAGCCCCATTGTCTTCATGCTTAACGAGAGCGCCAAATAACCACCACCCTATCCCTGGCCACTCAACCCAAAAACTTCTTACAAGTGAAATAGCAATGACATCAACTCATATCAAATTTCCCTAAAAAGCAGAATGTTAATATTTTAAAAAAAATTTTTTTACAGGATTTAGCATTTGCATATATTTAGTATTTTAAGGAATTGGTTATGAATTCAGCATCCAAAATTCACACACACAAAATCTTTATGAGATGTGGGGTCTGAATTCCCTCTCTTCAAAGAGGGAAGGAAATTTAAGACACACCGAAAGCTCTTTCTAGAGAAGCAATAAATGTCCCAGACCTGTTGGCCAAACCTTTAACATCCTCAAGACCTTGAACTGTTGACCACACATTTTCACTCTGTTGTCTAAGTCACACTTCACTCCTCTGCACCTGAGCAATTCATTTGTTGCCAAGAATCTAGGAATCTCCTAAGATTTTTCTCCCTAAATGTATGAAAATATTTTAAGAAAAGTAAAAAGCAAGCCATTGAGATTTTGACTTGGGCAGGCCTGAGGGATGCAGGTAGATTCTTAGCTCAGCCATAAGCCCCCCACTCTAGGGTCCCTGTAAATCGCAGCACCAGAAGCATCGAAGTGATGTGCCATTCCAAACCCGATATGCAGGACATGGAGAATGCACCCCGGATTCATCAGTCCAGGACGACCGGCAACGCCCTGCCATGGATGAATGCCCTAATGTGTAAGCAGATTATCATCATCAGAATGAAAGACGTACAGTATTCAAAGTCTTTCAAATATCTGATCAAATAATCGTCACGGCCAATCTCTTGAATAGTGTTGTTTTATTCAAAATGAAGACATTTCTCCAGTTTGTCAGTTAGAAGCTGTAAGTTAGAGTAAAAACATCCCCTAAGAAGCTAAAGAATTCAGATTTGGCCAGAGGTTCTTATACACAATTTTCAAGCTGAAGTGCTCTTCCACAATAATTCTAGAACAGCAGCAGGAGGGTGGGTGTGCACACTGTTTCCAAATAGGCCAGAGGAGGCACACAATGTTTTTTGGAAAGTTGTACTTGGCAATATTCCTCCTGCTTAATCTGCACTGCAGTACTAGAAGAACATGTATGTGAATTCGAGGGAAAGTCCTGGTTACGCTCTCCCTTCCACCATCATCACCAACCTCGCCTCCCTACCTGGGACTTGCACTGTACTCACCAAGCCTTGGCAGGTTGAAAGGGCCACTGAGGAGTTTCTGTGGGATCGCAAAGAGCCTTGATAGAAACAGAAGTTCTCTGGCGGTAAAGTCTGCACAGACTTAGTGCCTGTCTTTCCCAACGTCTGCACAATAAAGCCAGGAGCCACCAGCCTGCTGGAAGTCCTCAAATCCATGTGGAAGTCATGCCTGGAGCCTTTCAGCCGAAGGTGAAGAGACTCAACCCCTGACACGGCCACTGCTCTTCTCCGCCGCTGATGGTGCATGATTTCGTGGGACACGTAATCGCCCCTGTGGTCAACCTCGTAGGCAGAGACCAGGTCATATTCTGAAATCAAAAGAGCGAGGAGAGGCTGAGTCATTTCGGAATACTGAGAAGAATCAGGAAGTCTTAAGATATAATATTTTACCACAAGATCTTTCCACCCAGTCAAAAATGATGAAGAAAAATGCAACACCTACCCATACTGAATTCAAAGTGTGGAATACGGAACATCACAGTTTAAAAAAAAAATTGTAACAAGGGCCCCATAATGTGCTATTACCAAGCCAGGAAATTCTACAACAGTGATGCAGTGATGTTAACAGCTGTCATCGTGCCCTGCCAGCCACTCAGGGGCATGCTCCTCACCTCCCACCAGCTCCTACCGCTGTAGCTGAGGCAGGGGAAGGATGACTGAAAGCAGGGTGGCTTGTTCCAAACACTGGCAGGTTAGCACATTTTATTGTGTATAAAAAAGCGATTACTCTTTAAAAAATCAAATTATTCTCAGATGAAATAAGTCATATTCTTATGACCTTTATTTTGAAGAGAGACAATATGTGTCCTTTATAGGGGGCACATATAATATTTATCATGCAAAATAACTACTGATAAGCCATGTTTACATAAACACAATGCTGTGGTAATAACATTCAACAACCCGCTGTCTGGAGAAGAATGACCCGGATTTTGGCATTTGCCAGTTTCCCTGGTGTAAATCTTCCCCTCATGGCTGATTTCAATGACCGCTGTGCCGTCACTGAACGTGCAGTGCACAGAGATACGCAGCAGCCCCCAATGTGTGCTATTTCTACCATACAGATGCAAAAGAGGCCAGTGGCCTCAAGAGCCTAGATTATTATCAAATATAGTGAAATAATTATGAAATGATGAGCTTTGAGTATTGCAACGTTTTTAATATAATTAATTTCACTGTAAATGTATGTATTTTAATTATTCTCCCAGTGATTTGGTGTCTTTATTAATACAGTATTTTTTCCATAAATGGGAAAGACGTATTTGAAAGACTTCAAACACGATAACCTTGCAAGAGGAAAAGTTTGTGCCATCTAAAAACTCACATATGTAAGAGGTAGGCTCACAACCTCAACGCTCAGGCAAACTGAACTCCAAGAAGCCCTGCAAGGCTCCCAGGAGGCCCGGGTTGTTTTGGGAGAGCTCAATTCCAAAAGGCTGGGGGAGACGGCCAGAGCTCCACGCCTCGCCCATCCGACAGGACCATCTCCCACAGGCTCCACCCTTCCCACTCTTTCCACAGTTGGCTGCTTAGATGGCACCTGACTGCAGCTGGCTCCAGACTCAAAGACGGAGCCTGTAACTCTCCAAGAGCAAAGGAACGTTCACGAGCACCCTAGGAGGATAGCAGGGAAGGAGAATCCAGAAAACAGAGAGAGAAGGGTGGGGCAGGTGGGGGGAGATGTATAGCCTTCTAAATAGAAATCGATCGCATTAACAAAAAATCAGTCCACCACTGGCCACCTCTTTGACACACTGCTGATGTCAGGAAAGAAAAATGACACTACCCTCCTAAAGTCTGCTTTGGCAATGAGTTGCAAAATCCTTTGACCTAGGAAATCACCCGGAGGAAATAATCCCAGATGAATTTTAAAAGGTTTATGTAAATATTTTCATGGAAGCATTATTTGTAACGAGGTAAAATTTTAAACAATAATCAACAACAGATAATTGGTAACTAAATTACAGTAAAGCCATAGAAAGGAATACCTGAAAGCTTATAAAAAATATACTCTAAAATAATGAAATCTAAAACATTATTTCACCACATGAGGCAAAGTTCATAATATAATGATCTTTCAAAGTACGCTGTAAGCTCTGAAGCCAAAGTGACCTTTTAAAAGAAAAAAAAGTGTAGCCTGTAAGGAACACAGGGCAATAAGTAAATTCTTGTAGATTATCTGGACAAAATGTAGAAGGCAAATAGTAAAGGCAGAGGGGGGTAGGAAAAGAAACTAGCACAATTCTATTTTATATTCTCTGTATTGTTATTATGTTCATTAGTGAGCATGTGACCATTGATTTTTTTTTTTTATTATTATACTTTAAGTTCTGGGATACATGTGCAGAACGTAGAGGTTTGTTACATAGGTATACATGTACCATGGTGGTTTGCCGCATCCACCAACCTGCCATCTACATTAGGTATTTCTCCTAATGCTATCCCTCCCCTTGCCCCTCACCCCCCAACAGGCCCGATGTGTGATGTTCCCCTGTGTCCATGTGTTCTCAGTGTTCAACTCCCACTTATGAGTGAGAACATGCAGTGTTTGGTTTTCTGTTACTGTGTTAGTTTGCTGAGAATGATGGTTTCTGGCTTCATCCATGACCCTGCAAATGACATAAACTCATTCTTTTTTTATGGCTGCATAGAATTCCGTGGTGTATATGTGTCACATTTTCTTTAACCAGTCTCTCATTGATAGGCATTCGGGTTGGTTCCAAGTCTTTGCTATTGTGAATAGTGCTTCACTAAACATATGTGTGCATGTGTCTTAATAGTAGAAATGATTTATAATTCTCTGGGTATATACCCAGTAATGGGATTGCTGGGTCAAATGGTATTTCTTGCTCTAGATCCTTGAGGAATCGCCACACTGTTTTCCACAATGGCTGAACTAATTTACACTCCCACCAACTGTGTAAAAGTGTTCCTATTTCTCCACATCCTCTCTAGAATCTGTTGTTTCCTGATTTTTTAAAGATTGCCATTCTAAATGGTGTGAGACGGTATCTCATTGTTGTTTTGATTTGCATTTCTCTAATGACCAGTGATAATGAGCTTTTTGTCAAATGTTTGTTGACCGTATAAATGTCTTCTTTTGAAAACTGTCTGTTCATATACTTCACCCATTTTTTGATGGGGTTGTTTGTTTTTTTCTTCTAAATTTGTTTAAGTTTCTTGCAGATTCTGGATATTAGCCCACTGTCAGATGGATAGATTACAAAAATTTTCTCTCGTTCTGTAGGCTGCCTGTTCACTTTGATGATAGTTTCTTTCGCTGTGCAGAAGCTCTTTAGTTTAACTAGATCTTATTTGTCAGTTTTGGCTTTTGTTGCAATTGCTTTTGGTTTTAGGTCTTACATTTAAATATTTAATCCATCTTGAGTTAGATTCTGTATAAGGTGTAAGGAAGGGTCCAGTTTCAGTTTTCTTCATATGGCTAGCCAGTTTTCCCAGCACCATTTATTAAATAGGAAATCCTTTCCCCATTGCTTGTTTTTGTCAGATGTGCCAAAGATCAGGTGGTTGTAGATGTGTGGTGTTATTTCTGAGGTCTCTGCTCTGTTCTATTGATCTATATATCTGTTTTGGTACCAGTACCATGCTGTTTTGGTTACTGTAACCTTGTAGCATAGTTTGAAGTCAGGTAGGTAGTGTGACACCTCCAGCTTTGTTCTCTTTGCTATTTTGTAATTACTTCAGCCACCAAGAATGATTTGCAATAATAGTTTGAGTCATGTGCTACTTTAAACAAAATATATGGCTACAATTAGTTACTTCAGAACCAACTCGTCTGATGGATACCTGGACAGGCAACAGTAAGTCGACCCCAGCAGTCACCAAGTGTCTTCTAGCTCTTCTGCTCCAGGTCAGAGGGAAACAGGCAACACTGTTGAGCAGGATCTTTTCTCTGGTAGCACAGAAGCTTGTTGTGGATGTCCAGACTCACACGTTAGCCATTTATAATTAAGGAGCCAAAGTGCATAGAAGGTTAAGGGAGGAGGGTGTGCTGTGTCCACTGGGCTAGAACTTCACTAAGAAGGGTTTGCCTCTTCCCCTTCAGGTTCTCACCAAGCCGGGTAAGTGGTTGTCATGGAGACGATGGGCTGTGACAACAACCGAGGTGCCAGGTGTTCAGAGCGGCACGCTGGGACCCCACTCCCAGAGAGGATGCTGAAGCAGATTGAATGGCTTCAGGGGAAAAGCACACTTAGGCATGAAGCCCTGGCTTTTCTTTTTCTTTCTTCTGTGTCTATAATGTGCTTTATCTTAAATAAAACTTCATAAATGCCATAAGCTATTGTGGAAATATCCTGAGTCCCTCTGGAATTTTCATGATTTTAGGGAACTAGAATTTTTTTTTTTTTTACAAAAATCTTACTTAAAAAGGTGAATTAGAATTAACTTTTAAAATTGTAAGAATTAACTTTTAGTATTGTAAGCAAAACGCTAAAAGGGACAAGGACAACCACAAAAAGATAGTCTGTAAATGGACAGATAATTAACTTTCTCTTGTAAATTCACCGTGACAATTTTTTAACATTTTATATCATTTGCACTTAGCGCCCCCTGGTGGTTCTCAAAGAGGTACTACGGTGAGCGTCAATCTGATACTGGTCACCTTATATACTATTTATATACTCCTTTGGCAGGGAATAATTTCAAAAGTTAATGCATATATTAAGCGCTTGCCTTTATGTTATTTTATCAAACTGAAATAACTATACTGAGAAATTCGGAATTATTAACTTTAATTTTCTAGATCTTCTGGAAATACATTGAGAGAATGAAACCTAGTTCTTCCTATAAAAGTCAATTAATATTAATATTTGATACCGCAATTTATTGTTGGTAACAATGCAAAATAATATTTATTAACTGTCATTGCATGGGTTCAGGTTAAAAAGCCACCTAGCAACCAGTGTGACACACCTGCTTTCTCATTTACCTGACGCAGTGTGAAGACACGGAGATCCCTTCCCATAAGAGAGCAAATTTGCAAATGTCACTTGTAAGTGGCAGAAGTAAAAGCATGCATTGAAAAAGAGTAAGATTTGCCCTCATGTCAAATCGAGGCCCAGGACAGGAACGTTGCTGATGGTGTCACAATAAGCTGATTAGCCATTTCAGGCACTATTATGTTTGAAGTACGCCCTGATTGTTGGAGCATTAACTTTGGTATTGAGATGCTAAGCGCTTCTTTTATCTCCTTCACTGAGAATAAGCAACAATAGAGAAATACTTTAATTTATAAAAGAGGAGAAGGAGGGGTTGGGGACGGGAAGGAGGATCCAAGGATGTAGGAGGGGACGGAAAAGAAAGTAATTTGCTCTTTATGACGGCTTTGATGCATACATTAATAGCTTTAGATTCCTCCTAAGCTCTTTAGAATAAAATAAAATGAACTCCCTCACCTTTTTCCTAATGCTATATCAATAACTCTGGCAAACCGTTTTGCCAGGGAATAAAATGTAAATATTGGTGGAAGTCCACTCATCGGTGCTCGCTCATACAGTTAAAAAAAAAAAAAAGTGCACAACGGCATCTTAAAAGTAGGGTTCCACAGAGTCAGAACATTCACAGCACCTAATAAACCAGCGGCACGGGGATTACGAGCTGCTAAACGGCAAGGATTAGAAGCCCCCACCTCACGGACTTACCGCCATTTTCCATCCAGCCCGGCCGCTCCGCGGGTGGAGGAGGACGCGGGACGCTCGGGCTCCCAGGCGCTGCCGCTGCGGGTCCCATGGCGCACGCAAGTGCCTGCGGAAAACAGCGGCGACACCGCGGTGAGACGGCGGGGTCCGCGGGAGAGGAGCCGCGGGGGACTGGCCTGCAGCCGTCGGGACCCGCGGTTTCCGCGCTGGCGGGAGCGCCCGGGACTCACCTGCTCGGCCACCTGCGCCAGCAGCATCCACAGCGCCGCCCAGCCCCGCCATCCGCGCGCGCGGGGCTTCATCCAGGAGCGCTCCGAGGGGCTAGGGGCCACCGGAGGGTCCCCGGCCGGCAGCGCGCGAGCGGGCAGGGAGGACCCGACCCAGGCAGAGCGCGGGAGGATTCCCCACAGCGACTGCGCCGCCGCGCCGGGGTTATTACTGGGGCTCCGCGCGGCGCGGGGGGCGGAGTGGCAGCCGCGGCGGCGGGGGCGGCGGGAGCCGTGGGAGAGCGGGGGACGGGCAGGGGAGAGAGGAGGGGAGGAGGCGAGGGCAGGGGTGGTCAGAGGACCGAGGAGGGGAGAGTGCAGGGACAAAGAGCGGAGCGGAGGAGGCGAGGTCAGCGGGGCGCTGAGGCGGAGGCGAGGTCAGCGGGGCGCTGAGAGGTCAGCGGGGCGCTGAGGCGGAGGCGAGGTCAGCGGGGCGCTGAAGCGGAGGCGAGCGGGGAGCAGAGGGAAGGCGGGAGACCGCGGGCAGCGCCAGGGGAGGAGGACGCGGGAATATGGAGCTGCCCACGGCCTGCAGTCCGTGTTTCGCTGCGCGCGCGGGGACCACACGGTTGGAGAGGCTGCGGGGCACCGGCGCGGGCGATGCTCAGCATGGACCTCCGGCCAGTGCGCGCTCTTGCCCTGACTTGGGGCTGGGGACTCGGCGGGACTCCAGCTACTGCAGTCGCTCCGCGGGCTCCCACCTTGGGGGCCGCACCGGCGCCGCCAGAGGCCGGGACACCTGCAGCCAGCGCAGTGCGCTCTGGCCGCGCCTCTGTGCCCGGGCACAGCTGTGGAGACGCTGAGTGCGGAAAACCGGACGCCAGGACGTGGGAGAGCCGCGGACCTGCTTTTAAAGGCGTGTGCGTCGCTCTGGAGTTTGCGGAGTGATCCGAGACCTGGAGGCGGAGGAGGAAGCTCTTCCCCCGCACCATTGGCCCCGGGATGTGGCGGCGCTCCTGGCCCCGGGGTCACGGCCGCCCTCAACTGGCCGGGCCGCGGATGCCGGTGACTGGCTGCTGGGTGCAATCCCTAGGGAGGTCTCAGGGCTGCGAATGGGCCTGGGTCTCGGCTGCCACAGGGGTCGAGCGGGATACTGTGTGGACAGGGTGGCCAAGGAGGCAGCAGGTGTGCCGTCATCAGCCTGGCCGGAGTTCTGCGTAGCTGGATGGGGTGTGTGAGCGCGCGAGTGTGCATGTGCCTGGGTGTGCGCGGGTGTACATCCACACCTGACTGCGTATGCGCGAATACACGCTGTGAGCCCGTAGGACTGCGCGCGTGGGAGTGCATGTTTGCACACGTGTGTGCGTGTGGCGCTCCCCGTCCCTGGCTGCTCTCCCATCACTCACCTTCTGTAGATCCTGGGCCTTCAGCTGCCTTTTGGTTCCGGTGTCCTTCACAGCCAGCTTAGCTTGACATTGCCTCTGTTGCACGCTTTGGAGAGGGGGATGAATGGGGGAAATGGTGTCTTGGGTTCTGGCTTTCTTTGCCCAGCCTGTCGCGAGCCTGTGAGTACCCAGGGAGAGCTCCCAGCAGGCGCCCTGCTAGGGCTGTCCTGAAGCCCCAGACCCCAGGCAGAGGCAGTAGAACCGCCTGGCTGTGTATGGGCATCCCCATTCCATAGCAACACACACTTCCTCTCTTATTCATTTATTTGAAACCATTCTTCAAAGTGCAAATATTTTTACATAAAGGCTGGCATTGGGAGGGACCTTAAAACACCTGCCACCCTTCCCCTCTGCCAATGCCTAACAAGTGTCTGCCTCAGCTCACACCTCAGGGAGCTTACACTTACCTTGAAGGGGGGTTGGGCAGTGCCTGGAAGTCTCCAAAATCTGCCGGCAGAATTTCCGTTGTCCTGAGTACATTGCACGCTTGATAAATGGGGATCTCTACGTACTTGTAATTGTGTCCAGTGTAACATGAAAGGGAGTGAGATTTTTTCGAGTCTATCACATGGAGATACCCAGGGGCCTTCTTCTATCAGTTCAAACATGGAAAAAAAGAAGAATGACTGATATAAAAGGATTCACTCTTAGGGTGTGCTTAAAAACAGTAAGACCAGAACAATGCTTAATGAGTCTCTTTTCATTGTGAAGAAAGAGACAACATTCTTTAAAATGACTAGTGTTTCCCATTTCCTCTAGCTGTGCACGGATTTCAGCACTCAACCTGCAGTATGAATGTCTCCAGGTAACAAAGAGGGGTGGTTGAGTCCAGGCTATAGAGGCCAGATTGGGAGCTGAGATGCACAACACACGAGTGGACCGAGTTTAAGACTGGCCATCTAACATGGTGGCAGTAACTCGCAGCTGCCTGTCAGTCTCCGGGAGGGATGGAGAGGGAGGGGAGGGGCCTGGGCAAACTGGAGCACATGTGTCTGCCTTAAAAGGGACTCCTGGCACTGAGTGGCCAGCGCGTGGGTTGGTGCCATACAGTATTGGGGCCCAGACCTGCCTAATTTTTAAAGGTAAAATGGAAATCTAAATATGTATATGGAATCCCTTCAATTTAAAAGTGTCCCAGCAAAGTAACCCTGAGAACAAATATTGGAAGAATCAGAACAAACCGCCAGCCTCAAACTACTTCACTTTGCAGCCGTTCAAGAACTTAGCACTCTTAACTTTGAGGTCAAAGTTTAGGAAAGCAATTTTGTCGTCATTTGTTTAGATCCAGGGTCAGAAAACTCACTACTGCCTAAGATCAAATCTGGCCAGCTGACTCATTTTGTAAATAAAGTTTTATTTGTTTGCAGATCGTCTGTGAATGCTTTCACAATGGCAGAGTTAAGTCACTGCAACAGAGACTGTGTGCCCTGCAAAGCCTAAACTATTTACCATCTGGCCCTTCACAGAAAGATTTTGCTGTAAATTATTTAGACCATTCACAGTTAGCACTTGTTTCCTTTCAGACAGAGGTTCTGATTACTGAGGTCATTTTGAATATCAGGTAGACGTTTCAATAGAGAATAAAAATTAAATTAAAAATAAAAACAAAGTGCTTAGCAAAGAATCTGAGAGAGAGTATCTTCTAATGGCGGCATGCTCTCCCATGCCCAGTGCCCTTTCAAAATGAAAGGAGCCAGGTCCCTTTCTCATGTGGAAACAAATGGCATTTTAGATTATAAGGATTAAGCTTTGTCATAACCCTTTTCTAAATTGCATAAACTTTAAACTAAAGCGGTGCAAGTGGGCACATTACCTTGTATGTAAAACCACCATCCACACAACCGAAACAGAGAAGAATTGGATGTGTTTGTGCCCTACGAAGATTCTGTTTAGTCTGTAATTTTGTTCCTTCCTCATCTCACACACAGCTGAAACTAGTCAGGTTTCAAAGAAGTTAGCATCGTATTGTGCATCAACACTTTTCTTTAGTGGAAAAAATTACAGTGATTGTATGAAAAATTTTTGTAGTTCATATTCTTTTCTAAAAGATTAGAGTCGTTCTTTATTACTTTATATAAATTATAGGGACACAATGTCATTAAAACACAAGCACAATGATGTCAAATAACTTTCCAGCTTGGAGGCCTATGGGTGGCTCTAGTCCTTCTTTGCAGGTTACAGTTGAGAAAACCCAAGTCCCAAGAAGGTCAAGCAGATCTGATGACCTACCACAGGTGCAGAGCGCTCAGGCCTCGTACACTGACTCCTTCCCAGCCCTGCTCTTGGCCCCTGTGCAATAAGATGATTTATAGGCCGAAAGTAGTGAGGCGCCACACTGTCTCCCAGTGCTCACAGTACCCCGACAATGTGAGAAGGTCGCATAGTAAAACACAAGAAAAAGATATTTTGACAGAAGAAATATTAAATGAATTCTATAAAATGTAGAACTCACTATGAATTTGGACTGAGTATAACTTTGGAAATGAGAGGGCTCTGGAAGAACTGTGCCTCGGGAATGGTTGGCAACACTTGTCCCAGCCCCCTGTGTTTCCACAAGATGCTTTGGCCGAGTTCTAACTGAACCTGAGCATCTCAGCTCCTCAGTGCTAATAGGATTAGAGTCCTTCCCTCTACGGGCCAAACACGTCCTTCAAATACCTAGGCAGTAACGAGATTACGTCAGCCCGCGGTTTACATGACGATTCTGTTCATTACCGCACTCTTGTCTCTGTCATCCTCCCTTACTTTGAGACTTGACTGTTTTTAGTAAAAAGAAGAAAAGAAAATTGGAAACCAATGATGATCACAATATGGCATTTATAAGCTCCTTTCCTTTTATTATTAAACACAGAAAAACAGGTTAAATAGTAATAATGTATCTAATTATACAATAATTATCTTTTTTCTAATAAGTTAAATATTTGTTATTTTATTATTATTGCTATTGTTATTCTATACCACCTCTTGCAGTGAGGCCCCTCACTCTTCCCCAGTGCTGAAGCTGCACATAGATCAGTCACTCAGACACCTCAGGAAATAAGTCTCAGCACTTTTCCCTGAAGACTTCTGGTTCATACGAACACTGGCTTCGGCCAAACATACTTTCTTCGAATGGGTACAAAGGCGGCATAATTGTCAGAGCTTGGTGTATCAGTTAGCCATTGCTGCATAAGAAAATACCCCGAAACCTGAAACAAAAGCCAGTTCTTTTTTCCTGTGCATCTGCGTCCTGGCTGGTTATCTGGTGGTCGTGAGGGGCCCTGTCAATCTTGGCTGGGTTCACACGGGTGTGCTGTCCACGGGGTTGGGTTGTTGGCTGAGTAGAATTGGGCTTGCTCACATTAATGGAACAAGTGTTCAGCTCCAGCTTTATTTCTTACAGTTTCTTGCCCTCATGCAGGCCAGCCTGGGCTTGTTTTCCTGGTGGTGCTGGGTTCTGAGAGAGAGTAACTGCATGGAAGGCCTTAAAGTCCTGGGCTTGGGCCTGCTGTACCCACATGACTGCTTCTGCCACCTTCTACTGGCCAAGCTCTATGGGCAGCTCAGACACAAGGGAAGAGACTCTGCTGCTTCCTGGGAGAAGCTGCAAGGCCACATTGCAAAGGTGTGAAGCCAGGGAGGGCTTTTCATTTCAAACCTCACCATTTTGTGGATTTTGATCTGAGGAACATGTTGTCGCTGCTCCCGTGTTACCTTCGTCAGTGACCTGAGATGCAGACTGGATCCAGGGAATGGTGTTTCCTGTGTGATGCCTTCCAGGAGTACCTGCACCGTGGGCAGTGCCAGGCTGAGGACAGAGGTACATGGTGTTAGGTCAGGGCTGTGATGCTGGTGGGAGTGGGGGGGAGGTGGGGGGTGGGGCTGTTAGAGAGGCAGCTTTCTGCACCTTCCCCCCAGTCATGCTCTCCAGGGGTAGTGAAGAAGAGCCTTGGTTTTCTTCGTTTGTTGAAACACAGTAGGTTAATCGGTGTTTCCAGTTGAATCTACCCACTCTGTTTCTTAAGTTGAAGGCCTAGACTCTATTACCTCAGATTGGGGCCTTCTTTGGAGATCGGCTCTTTACTGAGGTAATCAAGTTAAAATGAGGCCTTCAGGGTGTGCAAACACATACAATCAGCCAGAGCCAATGACGTTTCTGTCCCTTAGGAAAGAGTGTTGAAACATTGTAATGTGAATATCCATTACAACCTTCTTTCCATCCCAGGGCCTAATGGAGGACACTCTACAACTCTCTCCTGCTGCTGGGGGGGTGTTGGGGGTGCCTCCACGAGGGTCTTCAAAGGAAAGGCATGTGTGTGATCTGTGGCCTGCCAGCAGGACAGCTGGGGGAGGCCGGGATCTTGAGGCTGTTGGCAGCAAGTGCAGGCGGAGGCCTCGGGCCAGAGGGGGGGTGGCAGGGCTCATGTGCCCTATGCTTCCTCGGAGGAAGCACTTGGGATGAAGGCTGAGTCCTCCCTGCTGCACCTGGAGGCCTGTGAGCACTGGGGTTAGCCCCAACAAGGGAGGAGGTTCCCGCTGCCTCACTAAGAACAGCCTGCTGCTACACCCACCCTGACAGGTGCTCCCCTCCCAGTGAACCCCACCCTGAGAAGGCTCATCGGGGCCGTGGGCCTCCTGCTGTGCTGCATTCAGAATCCCTCAGGAGTCATAAACTTCCTGATTTCTGGACCCATTACCAGAGCCCAACATCACGGGTAAGGGCTAGGGTCTGGATGTCAGGATTCAATTTGGAGAATTCCCCGGGGCAATTCCACTATTGCAGACACTGAAACGGAGCTGGGGGAGAAGAATCACACCAGGTGGTTCGAGCTGAGCGGCTGGGAGGGTGACAGTAAAGACACTGAGTGTCCGTCGGGGAAGATGGCTCTGGGTACAACAGCGCGCCCAGCCCCTTAGATATTCTCTGCACGGAAGTGGCCCCCCCGAAGCACATGTGCAGTGACTGTTCATGCTTCTGTGTGTGTACAGGAGTAGTATGGTTGCAGTGTGCCTATGCGAATGTGTGTGTATGGACGTCTATCTATCTGTAATGTGAAGTTCCCAAGTATTGTGTATATCATTGTTTGAGGTTTTAAATTCTAAGATAATTTCTAGAGAAAAAGATGTGCGGGTGATTCCTGGTGAGAGGCAGGGACCGTGGGCCTCATATTGAGACACATTTCACGCTGTTTAGATTGTAATGGCAATTATGTATGACTTTTGTACGTTTTTTAAAAAGCCAGTAAAATACATTTTAAAATATGGAATTATTTCTTCTAATTTAAAACCAGATGTTGGCATGGTTAGATTTTCTTTTTTTTTCTTATCTCACTTTAAAAAAATCAAAGAATGACTTTTAAAATCTAAGAATGACATAGCCATCTTCACTCCTGATCTTACTATTCTGTAAGTAATCATAATGCAATGTTTCTCTAAGAAATGTTGGTATGTTTAGTTTTTACAAACTGGACTAAAGAATTTAGATTATATCTTCAGCAATGTCATTGCTTCTTTTTAAAATTTTTTTGAAAAATGTTTGTAGAGACAGAGTCTTGCTGTGTTGCCCTAGCTGGTCTTGAACTCTTAAGCTCAAGAGATCCTCCCTCCTCAGCCTCCCAAAGTGCCAGGATTACAGTGTGAACCACCACTCCTGGCTCATTCATCCCTTCTTGGCAGGATAACTACGTTGGACAGAGCAGTGGAAAAACTACATTTGGTATCTGCTTTAAACACTTTCTTCTTTAATGGATAAATAAGAAAACTGGAGTCAGAGGAAGTCTCATGAGGAGAAACCCTCTGAGTGGTCCACAATAAAAGAGAAGAGGAAAGAGTTTATGGGTTCCTAAAGGTGCTGTCCCAACCAGGACAGAGCAGGTACCCCCTTTTTCTGCCCCTTTATTCTCTGTCACTTTAGCTTCTCCTTCAGCTTCCAGACAGGAGAGGAGGCCTGAGTGAGGCACAGGGCACAGGTGGCTTCCTGACTGGGGATGGAGGACGTGCTTAGCTTCACCACCCAGCAGCAGAGCCTCAGCCACTGTATGAGCCCAGTGGGCTGACCAGGACTATGGGATGCAGCAGGCTGGGCTCTTCCCCCAGTCCTCCCAGCCTGATGCCTTCTGTTCCAGTGCCACGGAGCCCTAGTCACTGTTCCCCTGCACGCTTGACCCTTCTTCAGAAACCCCCTCTTTCTGTGACTGACCTTGGTGGAGTGTGAAGCTAACTGCAAACAAAAGCAAACATCTAATGCTACATCAGCATCATGTTACCCAAGAGGAAACAGTCCCATATTGAAACGGGCCCTTGGATACCAAATATTCTCCTCAATGGTGTTGTGCAAGGGGTGTTTGAAACATAATCCCATCATAAATGACCTGTCTACTTCTATAGTCACTCTCTTCCTTCCCTCCACCTCTTCCAGCTTCCAAAGAAAATCCAATCCTACCCCACAGGGAGTAGTCAGTGCTATCTGGTATCTAAACTCATTTCTTCCCCAATTTCTAAAACATTCTATTCTTTCCTTTGCACATTAAAAAATCATGTCACTGGGGCCGGGCACAGTGGCTCATGCCTGTAATCCCAGCACTTTGGGAGGCCAAAGCAGACAGATCACCTGAGGTCCGGAGTTGGGAGACCAGCCCGACCAACATGGAGAAACTCTGACTCTACTAAAAATACAAAATTAGCCAGGCATGGTGGCGCATGCCTGTAATCCCAGCTACTAGGGAGGCTGAAATAAGAGAATCTCTTGAACCTGGGAGGCGGATGTTGCGGTGAGCCAAGATTTCGCCATTGCACTCCAGCCTAGGCAACGAGAACGAAACTCCGTCTCAAAAAAAAAACATGCCACTGTGTCCATCGTGCACAGAAATCCTGTAGTCTTTCCTCTCTCCGTGTATTGCTCATTTACGAGTACTGTGAAGGTGGCTGCACTTGCTGCAGCTAGAGCTGAACAGAGTGGGGGATCCAGGCTCTGTGGAACCTACACTTTCACCATCTGGGAGTCGTCCTTAAGACAAACTATACAGTTACAAATATAAAATTGATACTGGGCTTTTAGAAAGCTTCCAGAGGCAGCGAAGTACTGGTGATTAGGAGCACAGCTGTCTTATTCCTAACTGTAGTGGGAATGGCTCTTGCATTCTGTTCCTAAGGATGGTATTAGCCCTTGGTTTCCAGTAGATTTGTTTTACGATGCTAAAAAGAGTTCTTTTCTAATTTGCTAAGAAGTACTAGTGGTAAGGAATATTGAATGTTTAACATATTCTCTCTGGATTAGTCTTCTTCTTCAACAAACCCAAATTTCCATCATTATTCTCATTCTGGAGATTAAGAAAATGCGAGAAAGGGGGGATGTTTTTAAACCTTTAAGTAATTCTAATGTATCCCTCTGGTATGGGTTGGGGGAGTGGATGTGTCTTCTTTTTCAATTTCTAAAAGTTTTAATTCTTCTTTGCCCCATTAATTAATGTAATTACCTAACTTAAAAAAATTGAACAATGCTATTCACGAATTTATCCTGCTTTATTTTGGTATGTTTAAACTATATTGATTAATATACAAAATTAAAATTTAAATTGAAAGTATACTGATTAATTCAAATTTAGAGTATTTTGTTGAGTATATTTATATAAATAATAATAAGAAATATTTGTCAATTGTGTGTGTGCGGGGGGTGTCTGTGTATTGCTCCTAGACATACTGTAGTGTAAGACCTAAAATTAAGGGTCACTATTATGTGCTGTCTTGACATCTGGTAAAGTTGACAACCTTCCTTATCACTGGGATGAAGCAGTGTCTGCTTATTCCTGAGTAGACGATTTCAGTCTTCTGTCATCTTGTGGAATTCTTCAAACAGGCCAATCACACCTTCCCCTGGGAACAGGGGTACTACAAAGTCTTCTCCACAGCCCTTGTTGTTCAGTCTGTTCCAAGTGCAGCCCCACGTGGCCCTCCATGGAGTGCAGCGCCCTCTTCCTCAGGCTGTGAGTGTAGGTGACTAATAAACGTTCCCCCCCTGCCCAGCGCCATGTGTCATGCACTTGGCCCTCCCCATAACCTTAGGGCAGGAATTCCTCCCTCACCAGTGGAGCAAAAGAGAGGCAATTAAAACACGTTTGCCTCCCTTTTTACGTTTTGTTTTTAGCGCTTTAGCAACTTGTAAAGTTAACTGGAAATTTTCCCAAATGATTTCTGTGTTCTGGAACATTTTAAGCAAGTGAAAATTATCTGCTTCTTCATGATTTGACAAAACACTTGTACAATTATTAGAGTCTGATTTATTTTTCGGAGGAAATTTTTTGCCTAACTATTCAATGTGTTTTATTGTTAATGGCCTGTTGTGTCTTCCTCCATCACCTTAAGAGCTTGTTTGGAGGTTTTATCAGGGAGCATAACTACTCATGTAGGCTTGACTGAAGACTAGTCCTCTTCTATTCGGGATGGCTGTCCTCTTGGACTGAGTGTGCAGCTTTGGGAGAGATGCACATGGAGCACTGAGGGATGCAGGGGACACCTGGCTAGCCAGCCAGATCAGCCCAATCCACCCTAGTGACACGTGTTGCAGCCAGATTGCCTTCACTTCCTCTCCGTCGTCTTAAAGCAGTTTTTCAGTTTATGTTTTCCTATAAGAGAGTTCCTTTCATTGAGCTCTTCAATCAGTTTAGAATAGTTTCTTACTTTTTTATTAGTCTCTCATTAATCATGTTTAATTATGAATAATTATCTACTTATTGAGAATCCACCATGGAGGTTCCTTCCCCATTAAGCTTATTACTCAGTGGGGAAGACAACATTGAACAATTACTTTCAATGTTTCAGTGATCGCATATTTTGAAGAAATACAGAGGGCTGTGTGAATGGTTACTGTGCCTTATAATTTTATTTTTGGACTTTATATTTTATGAAGAATATATTTATTAATTGGGCTCTTTTCCAAACACTTTGCAAATTCATGATAATATATTTAATGTAAATATATAAATATATGTGTCTTTCCTATCTACATTTATAAATATTTTCATCCACAGTTTTTTTGTTTTTTGTTTTTCTGGAGAAAGGGTCTTCCTCTGTTGCGCAGGCTGGAGTGCAGTGGCACAATCAGCTCACTGTAGCCTCAAACTCCTGGACTCAAGCGCTCCTCTTCCCTCAGCCTCCCAAGTAGCTAGGACTGCAGATGCATGCCACCATGCTCAACCAATTTTTAAATTTTCTGTAGAGATGGAGCCTTGCCTTGTTGCCCAGGCTGGTTGCAAACTTCTAGCCTCAAGCAGCCCTGCCGCTTTGGACTCTCAAAACACTGAGATTATAGGCATGAGCTGCTGCACCAGGCCTACCCCCAGTTTTGATTAGTAAAGTCTTCATTCTTGTCCACGTGTCCTCCATTGTGAAATTAATTTTCCCCAATTTAATGTTTGTTAAATTGAGGTTTCATCTTAAAACCTAAATGTATATTTAACATAAGAGTGTGTTTTATCACACCTCCTCTCTATCCTCCTCCGTCCTCCGTCCTCATCCCCAATCCCTGCAAAGAAAACCCCTGTCATTGGATGTTGGATCCCCATCAGTGACATTGTAGAGCACAGGCATCTGGCATCTGCTTGAGTCCTGATACTGTTCTTTGTAATTCGGAAGCCCATTACACACGTATGTTGTTGAGCATCCTTTGCCTTGTATATAAATTATCTCCTGGCATTAATTTGATCTTTCTCTTCTTTTGTTTCCTATATTACTTAACTTGCATTAAAGTGTATTTTTTGCTTTTTCTGAGTGCCAATTCCCTTTTAATTTGCTCCACTGTGTTTATACAGTTTGCTTCTGCATATTTAGTTTTCATGACAAAAAAGTCTCTAAAAAGTCTCTATTAACTGAGTAAATCATTGTATGTTTTTCACCTTCACTTTTAGCTCATTTTTTTAGAACTTCATGCTCTTGTATCAACAGTTTAGATATTTAGCCCAGAACACATCAACCACTGTACCTCACAGGGTGGAGGCCAACGTGGAGTGAGGAGTTCCCAAGGCAGAGGAGGGAAAATCTTGAACTGAAGTCAAACTATCACGGGTGAGGAACACTTGGGACAAATAGTGCATGTTTGACAATTTATATCTGCTCCTTACATTACCAAAAACATCAACTTGGAATAGAAATTGTAAACCACAGCTTTTTTTTCTCTCAAATATGTCATTGTTGTGATCTGACATGTACTTTTGCAGAGGAGAAATCTGGAAGCAAGTTTGGGTTTGTTATTTTATTGGTAACCCCTTTCGCTCCTCGGACTGGATCCTCATAGGATTTTCATGTGTCTCTGACCTTGTGTTTTGCAAGATGTGTCTGGCTGTGCATTCTGCCATTCATTTTGCCTGGAACAAAATGAACTTTTTTGAGCCCTACACTCAGTTTTGTTATATTTTCCAGCTTTAGAAAGATCTGTATACTTATGTGCTCATTATTGAGGACATATAATATTAAATGAGTAGTGTCTAGCATTAAAACAGATAAGCTGAGAGTTTATACAACTGTTGAAACCATAAAATGACAAAGACAATTACTTTAAAAACTATATATGCGTATGTATCTTTAACTAAATGAGGTTAATACAAATAGTATGCTTCATATTGTTCACAATAATTTCAAGGATCAGAAAGGGAAGAAGTGGCAGAAAAGTGAAGTGAAATTCTATGAAATTCTGTCTTAACAGATGAGGGAATACCGTTTTATTCATAACTGAAAATCAGAGAGATGAATTAAAATCCTTTTGAAAAGTCAAAAGAAATATATTGTTGATAAAAAAGAGCAGAATATATTATAGAAGTAAATAAACATTGCCTATTTAGAAAAAAAGCCAACTGTAGCAATAGAAAAATTCAAATTAGAAGGCATAAGATGAATAGAATATCCAAAAAAACTTAATCTGTTATATGCAGTAGATTAAATTTGTTTATTATAAAACATTGTCTTAGATTTTTTAAAGAATTGAAATTTAACAGTATACTCTTAAAATACACACATACTGCAAATGAAAACTGAAATATAAAATTAAATTAATTGTTCCATTAATATTAAATTAATTTAAAATATTTTTTCAGGTAAGTAGACAGCAGGGAGAACAGGATATGAGCATGGATGCATTTCTTGACCTTCAAAAGTCTTCATGTTTCCATCTGTGTAGCGGACATGATAAAAATACAACCCAACTCAGAAGGTTGTTATGAGAATAGAATAGATTAATATTTGTAAAGAGCTTAGAACAATACCTGGAACATAGGAACTGCAATGTAAGTTTAGTAAAACTTCAATATAAATGAAATTTAATACATTTAAATGAAAAATAATACAAATTATTAAAAAATAAAAACAAATGGGAAAAAATAGCTGGTAGTATCCCATCAGTAATGACCAAATTCAAAATCAACATGAACATTTTCTTTGTTCTAAATGTTGCTTCCAAATTTGGTTGATTTACATGGGAAATAGTTCCAGTGATCCTTCCAGGATAAAGATTGCAGCTCTTGAACAGAGTTTAGCATTCCTGCATCCCAAAGACCAAAAACTGCACTGCAAATCTGTTGTGACAAATCTGATTCATTTTTCCCATATCGTATCTCATGTGTAAGTACCTTGAACGAATGGGAAAACTTCCCATCAGATTCACAAAAATTATAGGAGAAGACAGCCCAGTCTTAATCTTTGCAAAAGCATATGGGAAAAGTCTGGATTATTTTCAGAGATAATGAATATCCTCCATGATTTGCAAACACCACAGTTTATGATGTTCTTCATGCCCTGGGACAGATTCAAGTGGAAAACTTTGATATGTACAGCTAATTAGCATCAAGACTCCATTGTGAAGTGATTTTAGTTCAGCTGTCTCATTCTATCTTTGAGAGATGAAAAAATTCAAGTTTCCAAATTACGAAATTCCAACTTGGAAGCATACGATGCAATTTTACGGACTAAGACCAGCATACTTATAATAACAGTATTGTTTCTTTTATGAACAAAATTAATAGTGTGTAAAATCACTGGAATACAAAACTCTAATTAACTTCTGATAACTGAGCAATAATTTCTCATGAGAAATTTCAATGCCTAATTTTCACATCTTAATAATCAAAATAAAAACATCTCGATCTCTAGCTTTTTCTATCTGTCCTCTCAAAAGAACTGATGAATTTGACTATTGTTTCTGAAATATCCTTAAACCAAATCAAGCTTGATAATGTACATATCTGATAATTTCCTTTAATGCAATTTAGAAAGTAAAGAACTGCATATATAATAAAGCAAAGTAAATCAATGGAGTTGTAGATTATACTTTTTCAAATGCTATCTGACTTAAACCTTTAACATATCTCTCTAGCAAGGGCAGACACTCTGATTGTGAATCACTAATTTGGACATTGAAAAATCACTGTGTATAAAAAGCATTCTTGGTGAAAAAAAAACAGGCCTGGGGAAATGTCATTCTCTTTTTTAACTATCCCTTCTGAGTCATATGGTTCAACCACACTGATAATGCTTTTCTCAGAAGACATAATCACTCCCTATCCCCTCACTCTAGTTTATGTTCTTTATCACTCTTCTACTGCCTGGAATCACATAACATAATTGTTCAGCGCCTTGTTGATCATTTGCATTCCCCCTAGAATGTCTTGATCACTGCTGTATCTCTTGTACTCAGAGAGTGCCCAGCACGTGGTGAGGTTCCTATGTTCCAGGTATTGTTATAATACCTGTTAGTTGCCTGGATGATGGAACAGGTCTACATACAAGTTTCCTTTTTGCCTTTTATGATATTCAAAAAAATCCATGGCTATTACTTTCCTGGAACAGTAATAGAAGAGCTGATATCCTCCACCATCTCCTCAAAAACTTCAAACTCTGCTTTCATGATAGGCAAAAAGTAGGAGCTCTCACTATGTATTTTAGCGGTGCAAATTGTTGAAAGAATGGCCTTATTTTTTTCTGCCCAGAAACACTGTGGCTGGCATAGAAAGCCCTCATTTTCCAGTGGAATGCTTATTAACTGTGGACATTCAATCTCCGTACCCCTTCTCTCATTCCTTCCCTCAGCAGTCAGCACAGAGTAGAAGAGAATTTAGACCTTTATATTTTAGGACATGAAGACAGTTTAAGCCTTTATTTATTTATTTATTTATTTATCTTTACCCAATAGCCAGACTTCAAGGAGATGTTTAAACCTTTCAATTCAACATATGCCGACATATTTTTAAATTATTTGGGCTGCACCGTTTTCATTCTTCAGGATGGGATGACTAGAAGTGTAGAAGGGTTAATCAGGTTCCAGGGAAGGAACCAAACAAGGGGAGGCCTAAGTGGGCTTTCATACCTCGATAGGCACTTGGCAAGGAGTCTGGCACTGCCAGTGAACAGAGCTGGGCCGGATGAACAACAGATCAACACAGAGCAGCACAGCAAAGCCAAGGGACAGGAGTGGTTAAAAGGCTGGGGTGGCACGGGCACGCACAGAGGCAGGTGCTAAGAGTGAAGGTCAATCAAAGCACCAGAGGAGCATACCTTGCCCATTGTCAGGGCCATGCAGGTTAGGTCAATTTCAGATATGCTAGAATTAACTCTCAAAGAACACAATGAACTCATTCTCATTCAGCTGTAGTCTTTTGTTGGAGTGGAGTAAGGATCAGCTTAAAGACTCAAGATGATAGACTAGAGGCAGCTCCTGATCACCACTGTTAAAGAGAGGGGACAAAGTGATGAGTAAACACTGATCCTGGAAGCTGATTATCTAAGAAACCATATGGGGATCCATCAAAAGAGTGAGGGGAGAACAGAGAACAGAGAAGAATGAAGCTGAGTAGCTGCCCATCTGGGATTGGTGTGGAGCCAGGAGAAGCTCCTCAACATGGGGAAAGGGTGAATGAATGAGGCCCCCATGGGATCCAAACTTTCCACAAGGGCCTGTGAAATGCTGAGAATGAGAGACTTCCTCTAAACCTCTTGGCCTCTAGACCAATGAAGAAAGTGCCTGCAGATTTGTGGAGGCAACACTCATGTCTACAGGGCCCCACATGGGAATTGGGATCTGGAGAAGCCTGGTGCCAGTGCAATAGCCCCCATAGAGGCCACAGTGACAGTGCCTGGAAGCAGTAAGATTGCTCCACAAACCCTCACTAGACAAGGCTCAATGACAGCTTCCAGCAAAGTGGTCCTGCTTCTGCCTGAATTTTGTGGGTAAGTGCAGCCCTGTGTTTCCCTGGAAAGAACTGGAGAGCACAGCGGACAACTCCACCCACCCACACCACTCCTAGTTGAATGGGTCATGCCTGCTGGGACTTCCAGCACAGTGGACCCACTTCTGCCTGAACTCTGCAGGTGGGCACAGCCCCATGTTTTCCCAGGAAGCACTCGGATGTCAGATGGTGGAACAGATGATTCCACCCACCCTCATTGCTCCTAGCCAGTCAGGACTCACTGACTTGGGTGGCACCCAAGCAGGAGGGGAGCCCTCACTCTCAGAGCACTGAGAGAGGTGAGACACTTGGGTTTGTGGATTGGTGGAGGTTGGGGCATACCTCCCTCTGCAGAGCCAGCCTGGGAAGGGCAGGGCGTGTCTGCCAACCATGGCTTCTGCCTGAAGGATCCCCATGGACCAGAGCAATGGGGTGCATTGGGACCAGAAAATATGGGTGCAGAGCCAGTGACTGGTTGGAGTTCTTTCAAAGCCCAGAAGCAGACCATGTGAGGGGGGTAATCTCTCTTTCCCCTACCACAGAACACTTCTGCCAACTGCGCCAAAAGGCTAAGAGCCTATCTGCTGGCCAGTACTCTTAAGTGCCACTGACTGGATTGAAGCCCACAATACAACACCAAAATATGCTGCCAGTATACAATGCCTGTGAAAACTGAGAAAAATATCCAGCCACAAATAAAGATTCTGCACAGAGTCTTGACCTTCTACAAACACCCAGAAATAAAGCCAACTGACTATACTCAACTTATACCACAGTTAAAGGAGCACCAGCCCTCATAGATGAGAAAGAATTAGTGCAAGAACTCTAGCAACTCAAAATCAGTGTGGCTCTTTACCTCCAAACAAATATACTAGGCCCCCAGAGATGGTTCTTAATGAGATGGAGATGACTGAAATGGCAGATGTGGAATTCAGAATCTAAATGGGAAGAAAGATCACCAGGAGTTAACAGAAAATTAAAACCCAATAGATCAAGTTGAGGAAACAATCTCAGAGCTTGAATATTGGTTCTTCTGATCAACTCAGTCAGACAAAAATAAAGATAATTTTACGAAATGAACAAAACCTCCAAAAATATAGAATTATGTAAAGAGACCAAATCTATAACTCATTGGTATTCCTGAAAGAGCAAGAGAGAGAGTATAGAAAACTGGAAAACATATTTGAGGATATAGTCCATGACAATTTTCCCAATCTTGGTAGAGAGGACGACATAAAAATTCAAAAACTACAGCTAACCCTTGCAAGCTACAAGATGATCATGAGATCCGCCAAGGCATAGATTCATCAGAATTGCCAAGGCATAGATTCATCAGAATTACCAAGGTCAATGCAAAAGAAAACATCATAAAGGCAGCTAGAGAGAAAGATTAAGTTACCTTCAAAAGGAAGCCCATCAGACTAACAGCAGACTTATTATAAGAAACCCTACCAGCCAAAAGAGACTGTGGGCCTATTTTCAGCATTCCTACAGAAAAGAAACTCCAACCAAGAATCTCATCTCTTGCCAAACTGAGATTCATAAGCAAAGGAGAAATAAAATCCTTCTCAGATAAGCAGGCACTAAGGGATTTTGTTACTACCAGACCACCCTTACAAGAGATCCTTAAGGTAGTGCTAAACATGGAAACAAAAGATTGAAACCTGCTACCAGAAAAAAACACAATCAAGCACATAGCCCAAATAAAATATAAAGAAACTCCACAATCAAATCTACAAAACAAACAGCCAACAACATAATGACAGGATCAAAATCATGTATATCAATGTTAAACCTTAATATGAATGGTCTAAATGTCCCCACTTAAAAGGCACAGAGTGGCAAGCTGGATAAAAAGTCCCAGCCCTCTGCTGCCGTCAAGAAACACATCTCACTTGTAATAACACCCACAGGCTCAAAGTAAACAGAAAAAAAAAAAAACCCAAACCAAACCAAAACAAACAAAACTACAGAAAGATTTACCATGCAAATAGAAAATTAAAAAGAAGTGTCACTATTCTAATATCAAATAAAACAGACTTTAAACAAACAAAAAACAATCAGGAAGGATAAAGAAGGGCATTACATAATGATAAAGGATTCAATTCAAGAAGACTTACTATCATAAATATATATGCACCTAACACTAAAGCACCCAGATTAATAAAACAAGTTTTTCTTGACCTATGAAAAGACTTAAATGGCAACACAATAATAATGGGGGACTTCAACGCCCTACTGACGGCATTAGACAAATTATTGAGGGAGAAAACTAACAAAGAAATTATGAATTTAAACTCAGTACTTGACCAATTGGACTGAATAGAAATCTACAGAATACTCAATTTAACAACCATGGAAGACATGTTCTTTTAATCTACACACAGAGAATATTCTAAGATCAATCACAAGCTTGGCCATAAAGCAAGTCTCAATAAATTAAAAAAAAAAATGAACTCATACCAAAGACACTTTGATTTTTTATTTTTATTTTTATTTTTATTTTTTTTTTTTTTTTGAGACAGAGTCTTGCTCTGTCGCCCAGGCTGGAGTGCAGTGGCGCAATCGCGGCTCACTGCAAGCTCCACCTCCCAGGTTCACGCCATTCTCCTGCCTCAGCCTCTCCGAGTAGCTGGGACTACAGGCGCCCACCACCACGCCCGGCTAATTTTTTATATTTTTTAGTAGAGACGGGGTTTCACCGTGGTCTCGATCTCCTGACCTCGTGATCCGCCCGCCTTGGCCTCCCAAAGTGCTGGGATTACAAGCGTGAGCCACCGCGCCCGGCCCAAAGACACTTTTAAACCACAATGCAATAAACATAGAAATCAATACCAAGAAGATCTTTCAAAAAATACACAAAAACATGAAAATTAAACAACTTGTTTCTGAATAACTCTTGGGTGAACAATGAAATAAAGGCAAAAATAAAAAATTATTCAAAATTAATGAAAATAGAGACACAACTAAATCTTTGAGATGCAGCTAAAGCAGCATTAAGAGGAAAATTTATAGTGCTAAAAGCCTGCCTCAAGAGGTTAGAAAGATCTCAAATTGATGATCTAACATTGCACCTAGAATAAGAAGAAAAAAAGAACAATCCAACCACATAGCTGGTAGAAGAAAAGAAATAACAAAGATCAGATAATAACTTACACAAATTGAGACCCCAAAGTCCATATAAAAGGTCAATGAAACCAAGAGTTAGTTTTTCAAAACAATAAACAAGATTGATAGACTGCTAACTAGATTAACAAAACAAAAAAAGAGAAGATCCAAGTAAATGCAATAAAAAATGACAAAGAAGACATTACAACCAATCCCACAGAAATGCAAAAGATCCTCAGAGACTAGTAAGAACAACTCTATGCACACATATTAAGAAATTGAGAGGAAATGGATAAATTTCTGGAAACACACAAACTCCCAATTTTGAACCAGGTGGAAAGTGAAAATCTGAATAGACCAATAACAAGTTTGAAATTGAATCAGTAATAATAAAAAAAAAACTTTATCAACCAAAAAGAGCCATGGGACAGATAAATGATGTGGTTTGGCTCTGTGTCCCCACCCATATCTCTCCTGAATTGTAATAATCCCCACATGTCAAGAGCAGGACCAGATGGAGATGACTAAATCAGGGGATGGTTTCCCTCATACTGTTCTCATGAGTTCTTGCAAGATCTGATGGTTTTTAAGGGGCTTTCCCCTTTGCTTGACACTCATTCTCCCTCTTGCCACCCTGTGAAGAGGTGCCTTCTGCCATGATTGTAAGTTTCCTGAGACCTCTCCAGTCATGCAGAACTGTGAGTCAATTAAACTTCTTTTCTTTATAAATTACCCAGTCTTAGGTATTTCCTCATAGCAGCATGAAAATGGACTAATACAATGGATTTACAGCCAAATTCTACCAGACATACAAAGAAGAATTGATACGAATCTTACTGAAACTATTCCAAAAAAATCGTGGAAGAGGGGCTTCTCCCTGACTCAATCTATGAAGCCAGCATCATCGTGATATCAAAATCTGGCAGAGAAACAATGATAAAAGAAAATTTTTGGCCAATATCCCTGACGATTATAGACACAAAAATCCTTAACAAAATACTAGCATACTGGAGCACAACAAAAAGTTAATTCACCATTATCAAGTAGGCTTTATTCCTGAGATGCAAGGTTGGTTCAACATATGCAAATCAATAAATGGGATTCACCACACAAATACAATAAAAAACAAAGACCATATATATGATCATCTTAATAAATGCAGAAAAAGCCTTCGATAAAATCCAAGGGGGAAATAAGCATTCCCTTTCTCTGAGCCAAGGTGGAGATATGTGGATAGCAAAGGATTGAGCCTTACCCTCTGCTTTTGGCATTTTTGAGCACTAGTAAGATGGGAAGTATTTTCTATTTTTATTGGCAATTCATATATATTCAGTAAATTAAATATTGCCTTTGACTTTGTACTTTGGGGTGTTAAAGTTTTCCTTCATGATTTTAAGGGCTCTTTATGTAGCTCTTTATATACTGATCATATTGATACTTTTCTGTCATAATTGATGCCAATATATTGCATAATTTAAGTTACTATATATTGGGATTTTTTATTTGGAACCTATAGGTAACTTATGGTAAAATCTGGTCCTTAAATCTTTCTTAGAATTATACTTTAAAAAAATACACAGCCTTTTATAAATCAGGTCTTTTAAATATTGTTTTTATTATTTATTATCCTTGATTTAAATTCTAATTTTTTTAGTAATAGCAAATGTATTGATTTTTTAGTATCATTGAGTACTTGCTTAATTCTTTGGTTTTCATTACTTTTGCTGAGTAATAAACCATTTAAGGCTATGTATTTGCCTCTGAATTCAACTTTGAATGTAATTTCATTTTTCGTATTTTTTGAATTCTTTGTTGTTATTTTCTCATTGATTTTCTCTAAAATCTGCAAGTGACTTAGAACCTTTGCCATTAATTACAAAGATGAATACATTATAGTTAGAAGTTGCAACTTGTACAAGTTGAGATCTGATCAACAATACCAAATTATGAACTTTGACTCTGCTTATGGAAAACAAATAGCACGTGTAGCCTTCAGTTGCATTCTCAGTGCTTAACAGCCTTTGCTGCCCAGAGACTGCTGAAGTGGAGTCATCTCCTGCCTCTAGCATGGCTGCCTGCCCTTCTGCACTGGTAGGATGCATGGGTTAGCACAACATCCAGCTTGTATTTACCAGCCATCTCCTGCCTTTCCTTCCCACTCAGATCTCCAGAAATGCAATGTGGCATGATCAAAAGCTAGTTCTCAGCCTGTCCTCTTCTGGAAGCTTCCATTTCCAAATTGAATTGCAGAGGTGTGGAGTAAGGTGCTTGTCTACTATGAAAAACAATGCTGGAAGTAGAGGAATAGGTCTCTAGGTTTTGAACTTTATAGAATTGGAGATACTGAGTCGTGTGACATGGAGTGGGAAACAAACATGGCGTTTTTCTAGCATTTTTAAACATGAGTACTATTTCAAGAGGCAAAGAACAGGTGGAATACTGACCACAAAATACATATCTTCATTTATTTGTCATCACTCCCTCTATTTAAAAATGTGTTTTATTATCGTTATACAGGTATGATGAGTCATAACTGAACAGTCATTCAATGGTCATTGAAAAACTGGTGGTGGTGTTTGTCCTTTTAATGAGTAGAAATCCTTGCAGATTTTCTGTCCATCTTAGATTTATGTTGGTTATGTTAGTTATTTTCTCTCTCTCTTTTTCTCTCTCCACCTCTCTCTTATTTTCCTTTGATATGCCCTTCAATTTCACTTTAACTAGAATGTTTTGTGGTATTAACTTTTAACTTAGATTTGGGTGCTAACAAATCTGCTTTTTACCATGTTTGGACATTGAGCAGTCTGTTAACTCTGAGATTCTTCATTTTCCAGCTGCAAATGGGACATGAGACTACCCATTTTACATGCCTATGGAAAAAAATAAAAGAGAAAGGCAATTTATGTAAAGGCAAAAGGCACTTAAATGTTTTTACCTACTTACCTACCTATCTATCAAGGAAGGTTGATTTATTTCAGGTTCCACAGTGACTTTTGGAGTACACTCAGGCACTGTCTTTTCCTATCTATACTATAGAATTAATCTCCACTACCATTTCACTCATCTGCAGAAAGTTTAATGTGGTCTAACTTCCATCCATTGACCTTTTTGTTGAGCAAGCATAATTTCTTAATTTGACTTTGATTCTAGTGCTGTTTCTGTGGACACGGGATTTTCCTTCTCTGCCTTTCAAACCCTTTCAATGTTTTATACATTGGGCCAATGCTATATTCTTCTTGAAGCCTGACTTGCATACCTGATGTCTCCATTTATTTGTCATCACTTTCTCTATCTAAACTTGTATTTTATTATTGTTATTCAGGTATGGGGAGTCATCATTGCAATGTCATTCAATAGTCATTGAAAACATAGTTTGTTACTCACAGATCCCAAGAGGAGTAGGAATGCCATACCATGGAGGTCTACATGGGGAAACACCAGGTTAGCCAGGAGGCAGAGGGAATGAGAGGCAAACATGAGCAAGAGCCTGCATTGTGGTTTCTGCAGGAAGGAACAGGCCGAGACAATATAGACAGGCTTAGAATTGGCTAGTTTCAATAATTTCAGCATGCACTGGGGGCTAGGAGGTGTCCCTTATCTGCTACCTGATGCTGGTGTAATTAGGACAGGAAAGTAGCAGACCTGAGTATAAGTGTCAATAAAGTTGGTGGTCCAAGGTATAAGCTCTGGATTGGTCGATTTGCATATGGAAGGTACATTTGCAGGCAAGTCCTTTAATATCTCTGGCAATTAGCTAGCCCTGGAAGGGGCAATCTTTCTAGAGTTAGCAAGGCCCCAGATGTCAAACATAAAAAATACAGACAATAAAAAGGCATGATTAATATCCTCTTTGCTCTTGATACTTAAATTCTGCCATATATTCTTATGCATTAACTTACCTTATTTAGTTAACCTCCTTAATAAGATGCTTTCTTGTTCAACTGTATATGTTTTACAGCATTTACTAGTCTTAGATGCTTATTTTAAATACTGAATCAATATTTATTCACCAAAATACAGCACATTAGATGTTTTGCTTGGAATATGGCAAAGAAGAAAAAAAACAGAGTTTAGAAAGGTGATTATAAATTGTCTCAGGCACAGTGGTGACCAATAAATGAAATTAAATAGGACATGCATGCTTTGTCTATCCAATACTCATTATTTGACCTCTAAATGGATCATTAATTAGTAATTTTAGCCTCATTGCTTTTCTTTCTTTCATTTTTTCATCTCTTAAAAATCCAGTGTTTCTATCATGCTATCAAATTTTTATCATGTGCTATATTCTACATATCGTATTGAATCTCTAAAGAAAACCTCACAAAATATGAAAGTGCTAGTAATTCATAAAAGAACTGAAGCATAAGCCCTTCTATTTAGACAATGCTTATCTTTCCTTGACTTGCTATGTATTTTCATGTTTTTATTCTCGGCAAATCCTAAGAAAGCTCACTATTAACTCAGTGACAGTGACAGCCCAGGGGACTTTTCAAGTAGACTGAATATAAAAATGCACATTTATTTTGTGCATGTGTGTATGAATATGTATGGTGACTGAACTCATTTCCTTTTGGTCACTTGAGGAATCTGGAGAAGTGTTCTCCAGCCTCTCCCAGCAGCTTGGGCTTGGTGGCCCTGCTCACACTGTTGAGGTGATTCCAGGAGACAAATGCAGGGTCAGGGACCCAGAAAACCACAAGACTCTGGGAAGCTTGCCATAGCTTTTCTTCAAACCAATCTTTCAAATTAGATTTACAGTTGCCTTTTTTTCTCAGTGGGGAATTTGGAGGATAATGGAATATTTGTACAGTATGTGTTAATCTAATGATCTATCTCTTTTAACAACTTCAAAGCATCATAAACACAAGACACTCGTTAATGCTTACATGTGAGGCACACAGCTGGCCGGACCATTCTGATTCTGAATCTTGACAGCAGCTTTTGGAAACTGCTTATGTCTCTGCTGTGACATGAGACACCATCTCGAGAGACATCTTTTAACTTTCCTTTTTGGGCACAGAATTTCAGGAGTAAGTGTGCCACAAGTGTTCAGTAGAACTGTCTACACTATAGGGCTGATGAGTTGAATGAGCTGATCCCATATTGCCACCCACTTACTAGGGCGGTCGTCTTGCCTCACCAATCCACACAATAAACTTTATATATGTGTCGGATAAACGTAAGGGCATATTCATCACATTAGTGATGTTGCAGCTGGGGAAGAGTTGCAGGTGGTGTCGCTGGTTCCAAGCTCGTCTCCTGTGCTTCTGTCTTAGATGGACAAGCGCTCCTCCTGTCTATCAATGCCATTTCTTCTATCCATGCTCTGGACTCTGTCTCCAACTCCTACCTTCCTCTGGGTTCTTGCTGCGAGTATCTCAGTTCTCTCTCTTGTTACTTCTATAATTTCCTCTTATGTGGCTCTTTTTCTTCTAAGAATGCACCCAGTTCTTTCCTCCCATTAAAAGGGTCTTCTGCATCTATGACTTGCTTAAGCTACTATCATAATGTTCTTCTCTTTACTGCAAAAAGCCTGAGCATCTCCCCTTCCACATCCTACATACCCCAAGTAAATGCCAGAAACTTCTCTGTAAATGTCACTCATGTCATCTTGATTGCCAAATACGATAGGCTTTTTTGTTTTTCTAGCTAAATTGCTTCTTCTCACATTCTTTTTCTTTAAAGGACAGGCCCTAAATTCTATGTTCTTCCATTCTCAGCAAATGGTGCCTAAATCCAGAGTATTATAACCACAGGTCTGTTCTGGAGCACAGAAATGCTATCTAGAGCAGCAATCAGGAACACAGATGCCAGAGCCCCCTCCCTGGGGGACCTGTGCAAGTCACTCCCTGTCTCTGTACCCATCTCTAAAATGAGGTTAACTACAGCCTCTACTCAAAAGATTGCTGCAAGCTTTGGATGTGCTAATATATGAAAAGTTTTTTGAACAGTTGCTAGAATGCAATAGGCATGCTCATGTTTGTTATGTTTTTGTTTTGCTTTATTTTATTTCTAGTCTTAGCCTCCACTTACTTCTGGTTAAACACTGATGTTCATGCTAGATGTTGGGCACAGGCTTAATATAGGAACTCAATCTATATTTTTTCTCATCACATTGCATAAGATGAACATATTTTTGTCACCCTTTGTCACCAGCTGTCCAGTATTTGGTTTCTGAAGAGGAGGAGACCTATTGGCAAGAACAGAGAAGTCTGGCCTCTTTGCACATGGGTTTGAATTGTACCTAAAAGGAGGACTGATTATATGTCTGGAGTTAGAGGAGAGAGTTCCTCAACTCTTCAATACCACTATTTACCTTTGTTAAGGAGTAAAACTTCAGAATTAATTCAAGTGGCACTGTGAGACTCTTCCAGACTTGGCTAACACTCATCGAGAGCCACTCATTTCTAGTGTATTTCTTGTAAGTTGTGCATCAGTTCCGTTGGGTGGCTACTATTTTCTATTCACAAAGAGGAAAACCTAAAAAATCCCAAGCCAGAGAGCATCATTTTGTCATTTAGGGAGTGGCAAGTATAGTACTCGACTCAGAGCTCCTGGGTCTAATTTTATTTTATCAGAATCTACTAACAGAAAGAATTTGAATTTTAGTGATAAAGAAAAGAAGATATGAAAAAGACAATAAATCATGGAAGAAAGATATGCCTCCTGATCTTTGGAGGGCAGCCACTGGCTGGGGGTCTCCCCTACTCAGTTCCTCCTGCCCTGTGTCTATGTTGCCCTGCAGGCTGGTACTTATGAGAATCATGTATGGTTCATGGAATACTGGAAATGTTCTCATTAAAATATGACACTTTTCATGACAAGTGGCCTTGATATTTCAGGGGCATTTGCAGACCTCAGGCTCTCGCCTCTTTCTTCACCCTTGCTATGATAAAATCCCAAAGACTTCTCCTACACTTTCTCCTAAAGGAACAAAAAAACATGCACCTCCAGTCACATTGCTAAGTTTCATTGTCTTTATTCAAGGTCATCAAAAAGAAAGACGATTCTGTAAACAATGACAATAACAAACATATTTAATGAATAATTGTAACATAACAATTGGCAGTTTTTATAACCAAAAAGATGATGCTTGCAAATGAACAACCAGAAAATAAAACATTTAGAGATTAAAGGATTAAACATATGGAAAACATTTTCAAATGTCGATTGAAAACTAGAGTTTCTACAATTTTGAGCAAGAAGAATAAAGCTGGAGGCATCACAATTCTTGATTTCAAACCATATTTAAAAACTACAGTAATCCAAACGGCATGGTACTGTTGTAGACACAGACATATAGATCAAAGAAGCAATAGAAGAAAAGGGAGTCCTTGTACACTGTTGGTAGAAATGTAAACTAGTACAGCCATTATGGAAAACAGTATGGAGGTTCCTCAGAAAAATAAAAATATTAACTATTAGTATTAATTAAATATTAACTATTGAACATAACATATCATCCAGCAATCTCACTTCTAGGTGTTTATTCAAAGGAATTGAAAAAAGTATATTGAAGAGTTATCTGCACTTCCATGTTCATTGAAACATTATTCACAATAGCCAAGACATGGAAGCAACCTAAATGACCTTCAATGAATGAAGAAACAAACTGTGGTATATGTACACAATGATATAGTATTCCACATTAAAAAAGAATAAAAAGATTCTTTCATTTGCAACAACATGAATAGATGTGGAGGGTATTATATTCAGTTATATAAGCCAATCACAGAAATACAAATACTATATGATTTCGTTTACATGTGGAATCTAAAATAGTCAAACTTACAGAATCAGAAAGTAGAATGCTGGTTTCCAGTAACTGGATAGAAGAAAATAGGAAGGTGATAGTTGAAGGATACAGAATTTCAATTATGCAAAATAAATAATTTTTGCGACTCTACTATGCAGCATAGTGCCTAGAGTTAATAATACTTTATTATACACTTTACAGTCATGAAGAGAGTAGAAGATGTTATGTTAAGTGTTTTTATCACAATAATAATAATAATAGTAAATAAAAAGGGTAAGAGGAAAGTTTTAGAGGTAAGGAATAGGTTCGTGGCATAGATTGTGGTGACGGCTTCATGGGTGTATACTTATCTCCAAACTCATCAAGTGATACATATTAAATATCTACAACTTTTTCTTCATTAATTATAGTTCAACAGAATGGTTAAAAGAACTAGACTTTATATAAAATGTAACTTGTTTGTTTTTCCATGAAACAACGACTTAGGCGTATAAAGAATGGTTAATTTTTTTAGTGATACAAGAAAAACAAATGTGCTTGGTTTATTAAATTTAACCAATTTAACACATCCAGCACTATAGTCAAGATTTTCTAGTAAATCCTGTGTTGTTTCTGGTGTAATTCAACCTTTGTTAAAAATTTTCAGCTCAAATAAAATTCCCTTGCCACTTCTAAAACACTTGTTTTATGATTTTCTATTGAGCTGTTACTGGTTGAGCATCAGTTACAGCCTTCCCACTGATGTTTCAGGTCAGGTTCTGGATGAAGATCTGACCCCCCACACAATTACTGCCTCCTGAATTTCTAGTAAGTGAAAAGAAGAATGGGGTAAATGGAAGAAAACTGGCATTGGCACTGACACATGGGAAAAGAAGTCCAATATGCCATCTATAAACAAGAAACACTGAAGGGTTTCTGCAGGGCAGAGGAAAGGCAGGGCTGGCTTGAGGTAAGAACCAACAGGTAAATAATGTGAGACAATGCTCACTGGGGAAATCAGCCCAAAGGGAATCTGGGAACACAAGTCACTGGGTAGAAAGGGTTGCAAGCAAAGACCAGAGCAGGCGGGGACAGAGATGAAGGGCAGTGCCAGGCCAGAACCTTCCACAGTCAGTGCCCACACTCCAGAGCTGAGACAGAAGAGGCTGGGGCCATTGGGAATGGGAATGGTGTCAGGGAAAGCCAATGGGTGGGGATCTGAGGTCTGTGCCTGCAGGTGACCTTGCACCTGGACAATGAATGGGAGAATCAAAGGGAGCATGCCTGCAAGAGACCCTGAGAGGGGACAAGGAGGCTCGATGAGGGATGGGAGCAAAACTTAGGAGACCCCCAAGTGAAGGTGATGCACAGGATACCATTTGGAATTCTGACCACAGAAAATTCACTTTGTGAAACTATTTTTAAGGCAGAATAGCCTTTTCTGATTAATTTGTAAGAACTTGTTATGGTCTGAATGTTTATGTCTTTTCCAAATTCAGATGTTGAAGTTGTGGCCTTCGAGGTAATGGATTAGGAGGTGGGGTCTTTGGGAATAGGATTAGTGCCCTTATAAAAGAGAGCCCTGAAAGCTGCCTTGCCCTTCCAGCAGGTGAGAACACTGTGAGAAGATGGCCATCTATGAACCAGAAAGTGGCCCTCACCAGATATGGAATATAGTGTCTTGATCTTGGACTTCCCAGTCTCCAGAACCATGAGAAATAAAGGTGCTGTTTATAAGCCACCAGTTTAGGGTATTTTATTTTAGCAGCCCAGATAAACTAAGATGGAGCTCATTAATATTAAAATAGGAACATTTTCTCTTATACTGTCTATGTTACACACATTATCTTCCCAGTGGACAATAGACTTTAGCTTTCTTCTAAATCTTTTAAATACATTGGTTCTCAGCTCTATCAATGTTTTCCTGCGTGGGTTTTGGCTATGGTGTCCCCTGAAAGGCCTTTCCCAAACTCTTCACCTGCCACTGGTGCCTCTTCCCCACTGAGTAACAGAGGAGATTCTCCATTTATTCACATCTTTATGTCCTCTGAAAAGGTCTTATAGTTCTGTTCACAATAGTTCTGTATTTAAATTCTGTGCCACTTATTAATATTGTTTTCCAATAACATTTTCTAAGCAGTTACTTCTAATTTATAGAATCTTTGGGGTTTTTTTATTTATTTTTTTAACAAGTCTTGATTTTCTTGTGTTTTTAAGCACACCAATGTACTTTTTATAAATAATGATTATTTATCACTAAAACTTTCTGTTATTTGTGACTTCTCATATTCCTTCCAGTCTTGTAGTAATACTTACTTCTTACAGAAAAATGTGAACTACAGAGATAATGGCAAATAACCTTGCTTCATTAGAAACTTTAATAAGAATAACACTACAATTCCAAATTATTTATAACAACAGCCGTGCCTTAGTCAATCACTAAGTGTGGATCAGGAGGATGCAATTGTTTCTTGGTATCCACGGGGGATTGATTCTAGGACTCCAGTGGATACCAAAATCCACAGATGCTCAAGTTCCTTCTATAAAATGACATAATACAGTTGGCACTGTGTATTTGAGAGTACTGAACAGGAGGAGTCAACCAACTATGAATGGAAAATACTTTAAAAAAAGAATAAAAAATAATACAATAGTAAAAACTAATACAAATAAAAAGCAACACAGTATAAGTATTTACATAGCATTTACATTGCATTAGGTATTGTAACTTAAAGTGGATTAAAGGTATATGGATGTTTATAGTTCTATGCAAATACTGTGCATTTTATATAAAAGATCTGAGCATTCACAGATTTTGGTATCCATGGAGGTCCTGGAACCAATCCCCCATGAATACCAAGGGATGAGAGTATTTGCATGTATAACAGCCTACACATTCTACTGTATGCTTTAATCAACTCTGGATTACTTATAATACTTAATACAATGTAAATGCCATCTAAATAGTTGTTATACTCTATTGCTCGTTTGTTGTTGTTTTGAGACAGAGTTTTGCTCTCTCGCCTAGGCTGGAGTGCAGTGGTACGATCTCAGCTCACTGCAACCTCTGCCTACTGGGTTCAAGCAATTCTCTTGCCTCAGCCACGTGAGTAGCTGAGACTACAGGCATGCGCCACCACCCCTGGCTAATTTTTGTATTTTTAGTAGAGAAGGTGTTTTACCACGTTGACCAGGCTGGTCTTGAGTTCCTGACCTCAAGTGATCTGCCCGCCTTGGCCTCCCAAAGTGCTGGGATTACAGGCATGAGCCACCACACTCGGCCTCTGTATATCTCTTTATTTATATTTTTCAAAATTGTTATATTGTTATTTTTGTTGCTAGTTATTTTTTCAAAAACTGTTGATCCAAGGTTGGTAGAATCTACAGATGTGGAACCTGAGGATACTGAAGGCCAACTTTATACCGTATAAAATTCTATAAAAAGCTTTGTGAAACTAGTAAAGTAGATTTTTTTTAATCCCTCAATCCCACAATGTGATGAACTCTATTAATTTCCTAAGGTTAAATTATTCTCCAGTCAATACGAACTTCTGGGTTGATAGAATTTTGCCCCTCAGAGCATTGTTTTGGAAGATTTTGTTGGTAGGGAGATGCCTACTCTCAATTTAACAGTGGTTCCACTGTTGGTATGTTTATTTTCTCTCCTGCAGGTCCACCACATATAGATGTTCATGTTATATACTTTAAAAACCAAAAAGTGCCATTACAAAACAGTCCATGTGCAGTGCACAGCCAGCGAATCTATGAGGAAAAGACTTTTAGCTTTCAGGTTTTCTAAAACAGATTTATTTCCATGTATTCTAGTCAGCATATGGTGTACACGTGGAATCTGGATTCTCATGTCTCTTTTATTCTGGAACCGTTTATTGTCGATTTCAATACTGGCTTTCTGTCACTCTTTCCTGCTCTCGTCCAGAGATCCTATTTAGACATGTCCTTGTTTCTGTCAATCTGCCCTACATATTTCTTAACTACTTTTCGTATTTTATTTCAAAATCTTTTTATCTCTCTAATTAGATTCTATATCGTTTATTGTTTTTCCATCTTGTTTTTATTTTATTTTTTCACTCTTGCCTTAACCCTAAACAAATTCTTTTTAGTACAACTGTGTAATGTATTAACTATTTATTTGTAGCCTGTATATAGTTTCTCCCATCTGTTGTTAATTTCTATTTTAATGACCATTTTTAACTCGAAGTTTTGTTTATATTTTAGGAAGTATTTTTTATTTAAATAAACTTGTTGATTCTAGCATGGTTTTAGAGTTTCAGAGAAATTGCAAAGATAACAGAGTTCTCTTTTACTATGCACCTGTTTTCCTTTATTGTTAGTGAATATTTCAGGTTGGTATTATACATTTGTCACAACTAATAAAGCAAAATAATACATTATTATTAACTAAATCCTTTACTTTATTCAGATCTCCTTAGTTTTACCTACTGTTCTTTTTTATTCTGGAATCCCACCAGGATCTCATGTTACATTTAATCATCGAGGCACCTTGGTCTTTTCTTGGCTGGCGGTAAGTGTTTTCATTGAATAGCCCAAAAAGTTTATTAGGAAAGACTGGGACAAGCTCTTTTTCACTAATAGAACAACTGAGATTCTCTTTTTATATCTGTAGAAGCCATACTGAATTCTATCTTGTCTTCATGTGCACATGATCTATAGGGAACTGTTAGGTGAAAGTTGCTCCAGTGGCTTCCTGATTTGCTGAGATGGTGTAAAAAGGTATGTAAGTAGTGATCCTATCAACTGCTGGCATCACCCTGTTGTAGAATACACATTTTTTTTTCTTTTTTGAGATGGAGTCTCATTCTGTCTCCCAGGCTGGATGGAAGGCAGTGGTGCTATCCCGGCTCACCACAAACTCTGCCTCTTGGGTTCAAGCAATTTTCCTGCCTCAGCCTCCTGAGTAGCTGGGATTACAGGCATGTGCCACCATTCCCGGCTAAGTTTTGTATTTTTAGTAGAGATGGAGTTTCACCATGTTGGCCAGGCTGGTCTCAAACTCTTGACCTCAAGTGATCTGGCCACGTCAGCCTCCCAAAGTGCTGAGATTACAGGTGTGAGCCACCATGCCTGGCCAGAATATACTTTTAATTAAATAATTTTAATCTTGCTGCTTCTACTTTACTTTTTTTTTTTTGAGACAGACAGAGTCTCACCTTGTCACCCAAGCTGGAGTTTAGTGGTTCAATCTCGGCTCACTGCAATCTCCACCTTCTGGGTTCAAGCGATTCTCCCACCTCAGCCTCCCGAGTAGCTGGGACTACGGGCACACACCATGTGCCTTGTTAATTTTTATATTTTTGGTAGAGATGAATGTTTCACCATTTTGGCCAGGCTGGTCTCAAACTCCTGACTTAAAGTGATCCATCTGCCTCAGTCTCACAAAGTGCTAGGCATGAGCCACCATGAGCCTCCATGCCCAGCCTACGTTACTATTATTACCAAAACAAGTGCCTAAAACAATAAAAAAAGTCATAATTTTGACTGCATATAAATGAAAAACCTCCCTACACTAAAATAAAATGATCAAAAAGGAAAACTACAAGCTGGTGTGGTTTGAGTGTGTCCCCAAAGTTTATGTGCTGGAAACTCAATCCCCAATGCAACAATGTTGAGAGGTGGGACCTGTAAGAGGGTGATTAGGTCATGAGGGCTCTGCCCTTAAGAATAGATCAATGCTTTTATCAGGAGTGTGGGTTCCTGGTAAAAGGATAAGCTTGCTCCCTTCTCTTTCTCTCGTATGTGTGCTGTCCTACCCTTCTGCCCTTCCATCATGGGATGATGCATCAAGAAGGCCCTCACCAGATGCAGCCTCTCAATCTTGGACTTCCCAGCCTCCAGAACCATGAAACAAATAAATTTGTTTATTCTAAATTACCTAGCATCTGGTATTCTGTTAAAGCAGCAGAACATGGACTAAGGCACTAGTTGACCTGAAAAAAGTTACTTCATGAAGGGTAAGGTTTAATTGTTTTAATGTAATTAAGTTAAAAGAAAAATCCATGTGGAAAACAAGGAAGAATGCAGTAGAAAAATGGCAAAAGATCTTAACAAGAACTTCATATACCCTAAATTTAAATAAATATAATGAAATAAATATTAAACATGACAAAATTTATTCACAATGACAAATGTAGGTCTACTTGATATCAATAAAAAATATAGCACAATTGACTGATCAAGAGAACAGAAGATGCTAACTCTCTTAGGTAACAGAATCATCAGTGGTGCCCAAGCTTGAGAGGATTCTATGATAATACTGATGGCAGCAGATGCTGTTGCTGCCCCTCCCGCATCTCCTCTGTACCATAATGTCAAAGCAGACTAGTCTGACTTCCAGCTGCTGAGCACCTGCTTCTCTTCCACCAAGGGCTCACTCTGCCCCAGGCTGCTCATTCAGGGAGCATAGGAGGTGGAGGAAATCACACCCACCCTCTAACCAATAACTTACTGGAGTTGGTGGTGGACACCTCAGTGCCCAGCCTTCTCTGGGGTGCATACACTGAGGTGTATGCTTTATTCTCACTCTCAAGAGTTCCCCAATTGGTAACTTGCTGGCTCAAACACTTACTGCTTTTCTTTGCTTCTCTTCTGATGTTTCCCATCATCTGTTGACAAAGGAACTATTTGCACTTGAATTTTTATGTCAGGGTCTGCTTTTTGGGGGAACCTAAACTAAAACACTGATATGTGTGTAACTGTGAACAGCTTACAAGGGGCTTTCCCATTCATGATGTCAGCCTTATTAAGTGCATAGGAGGAGTTACCATGTGAATTTTATAGCTACATTGAGGTTCAGAGAGATTGAGCGATGAGCTCATGTTGACAAAGCTAATTGAGGAGCAAATACTAAAACCAGTGCTCTTAGTACCACTTCCTTTCCTCATCTCCAAATTTGCCACTCAAGTAGACAGAATCAGTACATAATTCTCAGTTAGAAGGGATAAAAACTGGAACAGTTTTGTAACTGGTCACATACATAAAAGCTACTTGCCTCTACTTTAAGAATTTTTCGTTTTAAGGGGAGTAGCCAAGCACAGTTTGCCAATGGAAGTTATAGTAGGAGAGAAGATTTAAAGCATAATCTTTGAAACTCAGATTTGCCCACAAGTAGATCAAAGTTACGTAATGAAGACATTTCCTTTGGAAGAAGGAAAAAGCTCTCTGAGGTACAGAGAACTGGGCAAGATCCTGCAGGAGGCCAGTAAGTGCTAGGCTGACGGATCTGCTGAGCAAAGTTCTATGCCTGGCTTGTTCTCCGAAAACAGGGCTCTTAATTCATGTGGGCATGGGGCTACTTGACAAAGTCGGACCCAAATGTTGTGTTCCTCGTTTGATAATTACATTCCAGCATTATTTTTAGCAAGTTTTTAACATGGAAAAGTGTGTAAAACATACACAATATAAAGCAATAAAAGTAAAATCATAAAGTTTGACTCAAAAATACATGAACTAAAAATTCTTGATGTATGAAAATATATTTTATGGAGAATTTCTTGGAAAAGAGGCAGAATGTGAAAAACAAACAAAAATACAGCAGGTAAGTGTACATATCTATCCATGCACTTAAGCCCAGGATGAAGAGAGGCCAGAATTAGCAACCCTCTTGCATTTCCAAGTCCTTATGGAGATTATAGCCACCAAAGAAATATTTTACAAGAAATTCATGTTGGAAAGAGTAAAATCAATATGCTGGCAGCCAAGAGAATACTTCTCAACATGTGAAAGTCATATACAACCTGAATCCATGAAGCCAACGAAATCTATGATCCCATGTTGGCCAAGGGGCCCAAGTGCCACCACTATGTTGCTGATGGAATCAAAACAAGAATGAAGGTTTTCTATTTGGAAGGTTGTGGAGACATTCTGGGTGTCAGACTTCAGATGGCATAGGAGCCATGTGTGGTCAGAGGGGCAACTAAAGGAGCCAGCAGTCTATGGGGGTGCTTGGAGCACTCTAGGCTTTCTACGTGAACCCTACCAATCAATCTTACCCAGGCCCTCAGGCAGAGCTCTCCCTCTTCTATACTATGATGCTTCCACATGTAAACTTAGTCCTGGTCACTGGGCCATTTGTGAGAGTCACAGATCTTAATGCATTTATATAAAACAAGAACTGTCATTTGTAATAGTGTAAGCATATCCTTTTTTTTTTAATCCTGAATACTTGTGAATCTTTTGCTTTTCCTACATGGGGCATTACAAGACAGAGATGATCAGTCTAGAATGTCTGAAGCACTGTCAGCTGGCCCCAGATGTCTATTTGTGGGAACCATGGTTTGTATCTTGGAAGAGCCATTTAACCTCCTGAGACTTCATTGTCCAAATAAAGATTTTCAACCATTCATTTGTCATATGGAATGAATTTTGAGGCCCACTATTTTTCTCTTAACATCCCAACATTTTATTATTGATGTAATCCATATTCATACTTATAGCCCCAGTTTACTTCTTTAAATTGCTATGTAATATTCCATTCTGTGAATATCAATTATTTATCTGTGTAACCTTTCCAATGACTATAGTAGGATGGAAGTGGAAGTGGCACCACTCACCATCACCCCTAGCAATCCACTAGCAAAATTTTCCTCCCTGTTCTGTGACATTATGTTCTGCTGGCCTAGAGGTCTTGGTTCCAGAGGAAGGAACGCTGCCCCACCAGGAGACACAACAATGATTCCATTAAACTGGAAGTTAAGATTGCCGCCTGGACACTCTGGGCTCCTCCTGCCTCTAAGTCAACAGGCTAAGAAGGGAGTTACAGTGTTGGCTGGGGTGACTGATCCGGACTATCAAGACGGAATCAGTCTACCACTCCACAACGGAAGTAAGGAAGAGTATGCGTGGAATACAGGAGATCCTTTAGGGCATCTCTTAGTATTACCGTGCCCTGTGATTAAGGTCAATGGAAAAGTACAACAGCCCAATCCAGGTAGGACTACAAATGGCCCAGACCCTTCAGGCATGAAGGTTTGGGTCACCGCACCAGGTAAAAAAACACTGCCTGCTGAGGTGCTTGCTGAAGGAAAAGGGAATACAGAATGGGTAGTAGAAGAAGGTAGTCATTAATACCAGCTACGACTGCATGACAAGTTGCAGAAATGAGGACTGTAATTGTCATGAGTATTTCCTCCTTATTTTGTTAAGAACCTGTTTGTGTATGTATAAACTTGTACTAAAAATATCTTTATTTTATTTCCTTTCTTTTTTCCTTTATTATGTGACATAAGATTTATTGACTCATATCAGAATTTAAGTGTTATTAACTTTATGTAATAGCATTTAGGTTAAGGATTAATGTGCTTCTGGTTGTATGAAGGATAGCTGTATTATGTTAGATGTAATTATGACCTTATTATTGTCTTCATTTGAAGATTATGTCTGATTTCAGGAGATGTGTATGGGTTCAAGTTGACAAGGCGTGTACTTGTGATGGTTAATACTGAATGTCAACTTGACTGGATTGAAGGATGCAAAGTATTGTTCCTGGGTGTGTCTGTGAGGGTGTTGCCAAAGGAGATTAACATTTGAGTCAGTGGACTGGGAGAGGCCGACCCACCCTCAGTATGTGTGGGCACAATCTTATCAGCTGCCAGTGCGGCTAGAATAAAGCAGGCAGAAGAAGGTGGAAGGAGCTGACTTGCTGAGTCTTCCAGCCTTCATCTTTCTCCCATGCTGGATGCTTCCTGCCCTCGAACATCAGACTCCATGTTCTTTGGCTTTTGGACACTTGGACATACACCAGTGGTTTGCCAGGAGCTCTAGGGCCTTCAGCCATAGGCTGAAGGCTGCACTGTTGGCTTCCCTACTTTGGAGGTTTTGGGACTCAGACTGGCTTCCTTGCTCCTCAACTTGAAGATCGCCTGTTGTGGGAATTCACCTTGTGATTGTGTAAGTCAATTCTCCTAATAAACTCCTCTTTCTATAAACGTATATCCTGTTGGTTCTGCCCCTTTAGAGAACGCTGACTAATACACCGTTTTGGGGAATTATCAACCCAGCACCTGGGATTGCAAAACCATAATATCTGATACCTCATATGTGCAAGTCTGGCAGGAAACACTGGTGGAGTTTTTCTTTAGGGTATTATTTATTCTTTATTTAGAGTGTTTATAAGTTCAACTGGAGTTAACTTCTCTTATCATGAAAACTTTAAAAGTGTATTAGTTTCATTTATAAAAAAAGAAAAAAAAAACTATCACAGCACTTGGACACCTATTTCCACTTCCTCTTTGGGCTCCTTTGAGGTAACTGGCATGATGGTAAAGTGAGGAGATGAATGTGAAGGTCAAGTTCATGGGCTAAGTTCCTGTGCTGTGTATAGAGAGACAATGAGGAAGAGATAAGACTTTCATTTGCCTTTGAAATTCTGAGTTGCTAGTTATAGAAACTAATGTAAATCACACAATAATTTTGACTCAATATCCTTATTTGTATCTGAGAATAATTCCTTTCTTGACTGTTTTACACTTATGACTGTGAAAATCACATAAGATGACTTAGGTCAAACCGTGTAACAGCACCAAAAGTTAAGTAATTTAATATGATGGTATTGATAGTTACAATCTTCCCTAGAGCTGTAGACCTTTATATCATCATTTTTCTAGTAATTTAGATGGCCTTATTAGTAATAGGGCAAAAGTATTAAGGGAATTAGGGGAAGGGAAGGTGGAAAAGAAGAGAGGGAGAAGGCAGGAAAGGGCTCGTTCCACACTGTTGGTATCTCATCTACCAGCTGTCTTTATTCTAAAGCTCAATTACTCTTTTAGAAAGCAGCAGGTAATAATAGTTTTTATTGAAACCAAATGAATTACAGGTAGTGAGGGTAAAGCTGGTTTTGAGGGAGCTCCCAGATTATAGTTCCAGGGATCATAAGTAGAAAATCAACAGGGTTTTGTTAATATCTGACTATCAGAGAAAGAAACGGCTTTCCTCTGTACTCATACCCAACTCTTGAGTGACCAGATGTGTGTGTGTGTGTGTGTGTGTGTGTGTGTGTGTTTTCCCCCACACCACCCCATTCCTCAACTTTCCAGAAACCAACTGGATGTTCTACAATTAAATTCAATTCTGACACTATCTATCTGAAGTTGATGTTGGATCCCATAAGATAAGGGCTCTGCTCACGTCACATGCCAATCACAATCCATGTTGCCCCTGGAGCTGCTCTCCTTTCTTCTGACCAACTGGCTATAAATCAGAAGTTCCTATGACCCCCTTCTTGGGCTTGATCATTTGCTTTGACGGCTAACAGAACTCAGGGAAAAACTTACATTGCTGGTTTATTAGAAAGAATATGATCAAGAATACAGAGGAACAGCCAGATGAAAAGATGCATAGGGCAATGTCTGGAAGAGACCTAAGCACAGAGGCTTCTGTCTCCGTGGAGTTGGGATGCACTACCCACTTGGCATATAGATGTGTTCTCCAACACAGAAGCTCTCTGAACACTCCAGTTCAAAGATTTTATGGAGGCTTCACCACATAGGTGTGATCAATTATTAACTCAGTCTCCAGCCCCTCTCCCTTTCTCACAGGATAGGGGTGTGGGACTGAAAGTTCCAAGCTTCTAGCCATGGCTTTGTCTTTCTGGTGATGAGCCCCCATCCAGGAACACACCAAGCCATAGGAACAAAAGATGCTCCTATTGCTAGAAAGTTCTATGGGATTAGGGGCTATATGTCAAGAACTTTCATCAGTGAACAAATATTCGAACAGAAGATGCACATAGCATTTCTGTCACTCAAAAATTACAAGGATTTTAATTGCTGTGTGCCAGAAACCAGGGGCAGAGATCAAATAAATATTTCTTATTATAAACCACAATATCCCAATACCACATAAAATAAAAGACTCATATAAATGCTAAGACTCTCAACATAACAATTCATCTCTGGGGAGAAAACTGGCAAGAATGAGGCATATAAATTCATATTAACAAACCCATAATTTAATTCAAAACAATAGCAGTGTAAAGAAAAGTGGCCACTAATTTCATTTTGAAATCACAATAAATTGGCTTGTCTATGCTTATAGGAATTACGTACAAGCAAAATCTGCAGCATCTTGCTGCCATCTCATCTAAAAAGACATTTTAGTTTAACCGAGTCTCAGGATATATTGTGAGGCCCCACCTTGCCTGACCAGGCACTACAGTGGACTGTGTCTAGAACTATGCCTGTGACGTTGTTACTTCCTTCCCATCTCCCACTATGTTACTTACCATCTATAAGCCTCAATTTCTGCAACTATAGAAAGGGAGTGGGGTAATATTTCTACCTATTTTTAGATTCCCTTGCAGCACGATGAGCCACAGACAAGAACCCCTCAGACACCAAGTTGTGGAAGGAAAGTGCTTTGTTCAGCTGCGATCATCGACAGGCTCACGTCTCCAAAAAACTGAGCTCCTCGAGTGAGCAGTTCCTGTCCCTTTTAAGGGCTTACAATTCTAAGGGGGTCTGCATGAGAGGGTTGTGATTGATTGAGCAAGCAGTCCGTACATGATTGGGGGCTGCATGCACCAGTAATCACAATGGAACAGAAAAGGACAGGGATTTTCACAATGCTTTTCCATACAATGTCCAGAATCTATAGATATCTTTAACTACGAGGCCCAGGGAGTGGTGCCAGGCTGTCTGCATGTGGACTTCATTTTTGCCTTTTAGTTTTTACTTCTTCTTTCTTTAGAGGCAAAAATTGGGCATAAGACAATATGAGGGGTGGTTTCCTCCCTTTTTCTAAGAAAAAATAATTTGTTACATGCAAAGTTAGCACACACATGTATTACAGTAGTGACTGTCCAGAGTGGCCACTGGAAGAAAGAAATCTTTCAGATTCCCCACAGAAACCATATAAAAATGACCATCCTCTTCCCTGGGTAAGATAACGGCATGTGGAGTCTGCCAGTCACCGGGACTCTCCAGAAATTAGGAAGGCCTATGGTCCATGAGCCTTGGATGTGAAGGCATGAGATTGTGATTTTGGCGATCCTTATGGGCTGGTCAAGAAGTCTGCTCCAAAAGGAGAATACCCAATAGGTTGTTAGACAGGTTTATCAATTATAGGATAAAAACAGAATGACAGCACAACAGGCATTTGGACTAAAGTTTTGGTTGTACTTGCAAAATTCACTTAAAGGGAATTGTAATGGTTGAATTACAGATTTCAATGCATGTTAAGATGTGGTATTTTTAGGAGCAGCTCAAGTATCAGAAAAGCAGAAAACAAGCATCCAGTTGTGGGGCCTAGGGAATGTTTACTCTTCACCTTCTGAAGGTTCACTGAAAATCAAATGACAAAGCGAAGCTAAATAGGAGAAAAGAGGCATACAAATTTATTTTAATGTGCTTAGCATGGGGGAGTCCCAGGAATATGGCCACTCAGTAACCCAGTAGGATACGAATGCTTATGTATTCATCTTTGCAGGGGAAGGGAAGCTGAAAGGTGTAGGAGCAAATGATCTTCAAGGGGAATGAACGGACCCAGAAGACAGAAATTGACTTGTGAATGATTCTTTTTGGGAATTAAATGGGACCTACAAACAGACAACAGTTTAAAACAAAGTTCTGGCCGGGCGCGGTGGCTCACGCTTGTAATCCCAGCACTTTGGGAGGCCGAGGCGGGTGGATCACGAGGTCAGGAGATCGAGACCACGGTGAAACCCCGTCTCTACTAAAAATACAAAAAATTAGCCGGGCGTGGTGGCGGGCACCTGTAGTCCCAGCTACTCGGAGAGGCTGAGGCAGGAGAATGGCGTGAACCCGGGAGGCGGAGCTTGCAGTGAGCCGAGATTGCGCCACTGCACTCCAGCCTGGGCGACAGAGCGAGACTCCATCTCAAAAACAAAACAAAACAAAACAAAACAAAAAACAAAGTTCGAAGTGATTTTTTAAAAAAGCTAAGTTGACTAGCTTCAACCTCAGGAAAAATTTTTTAGTGATTCCAAGCCAGAAGGGTGGGAGAAAAATGGAAAACATTAGTCTGGAGGGTCAAGCCCAGATATTGGAAGAAACTAAAAATTCAGGATTGCATTCCATATTTTTTTTTAAAGACAAAAACTCAAAAACAAACTGACAAGGCTAGAATCAAACAGCAAGTACAGTATAGTTTTTTATTTTTTCTGAAGCATGATTTTTCTTTTTCTAGTCTCCTCATTTTTACCAAAGATAATCACAGTAAGACCAATTTGTTTGCAAAATTAGTCTTTGTTCTGATTATATAAGTTCAGCAAGGATAGTGATTTATGATATAGAACCTTTCTAAATTGGGTTTGTTGAAACTTTTTCATAAGGAATCTCAAATCAAACCATTAGAAACTTCTCTAGAATAAGGAGCCAATCCAGGGATTTGACTCGCCCCAGACTGCCTGTTTAAGTTGGGTCAATTACTCTCTTCTTGAGGTCTTCCAAATATCTTGAGTTTCCTGGGCCCGTCAGAAAATGACATTATTTACTCAACTATGGTGTCAGGAATCTTGTGAGGAAACTGCGTAGAAAAGGTGCCAGGCCAGTCTTTCCAGGAGGCTTTTTATTGGTTCTATGAAAGTTAACCTCAATCCCTCAAAGCGGTCTCTTCACATATGAAAATACGATATTCCATTCAAATCTGTGGTAAAATAACCAGTGTTTCTAATTGTGTCCTGTCACAAAAGAAAGCAGATTCATATTGAATTTATGCAAATAACTGTAGTGTCATAAAAATATCCATGAATAGCTTCTAAATTCTGGAGGGATCAGGTAGAAAGAAACATAAATGTTTTGATTCTATTTACAAAAGTAAACCAAATTGATGCAAGTAATAGATAACTTTAAAAAAAAAATTGTACAAACTCTGGAAAACAAAGCATGAAAAAGAATCAGAACAAGTCTTAGAAGAGCCAATTAGGGGAGATGTTAAGCTTTCCAAAAGGCCAATGATGTTCTAGTTAACAAGGCTTAGAGAAAAATTTGTCTAGTTGACTAAGACATTCCCACTGAAGACATAGTATTTAAAAGAGATCACAAAAGAATAAGAGCTCTTAATTAAGCTGACATTTGACTGTAGAGCTCTAAAAAATTCTTTTAAATATACAAGTAGAAAACCTTCTGTCACACAAGCAGCTGGCCTTTGCTGGAGCCAAAGGAATGGCAGCTGTGAGCGCAATGTTCCCCCACCCAGCTCCCTGTCTGGGAGAATCCCAGCTTATCCGTTCACCAATTCAAATACCAGAGGTGGTGGGAGGCATGTCTCTTCTGCCCATTAGAGGAAGAAAAATAAATGAGAAAAAAGATACTATCACACTCTAGATATAAACCAAAGCTTTAAACCAGAGGTAAACCTAAACAAATGACTTAAAACCAAAACAAATAAGCACATGTGATACTAAAACCAAGAAGCCCTTCATGGGGTTAACCAAGGTCTCTAAAAAGGAAGCAAAAGCTGCAGCCTTTTCAAGATCCAGCCCCCTCACAATGATGGCTGAAAGAAGGGAAGGTTTGCCTGTGGCAAATGGGGAGCGACCCACATCTCTGGCCATATTCTCCAGGGCTCTCACCTTTTTGGTTGGCTACCTGTATTGAAAAACCCAACAAGCTTGTACACTGATAGATCAAAAATTCAAAGAGACAAACAGTAAAACAAATAGGAAATCAAAAGCTATCACTGGGGGAAGAAAGAATGATAACAAATGGGTACCCCAAAGTCAAAGAACATACAGATCATTTAAACTAATTCTCATAAATATTTTCTTTTTATCCTGTGAGTTAAAGGGCTTACATTTCCGAGGGACTGGCCCCCTGCAAGGGAATCAGGGAATTGAATCACATTCAGGCTACAGCAGTGTAAGTGCCCAATTTTAACCACTGGTCTAAGGGTGGGTGCCTTTTTTTACAAAAACCTCAGGGAATCCAAAGAAGACAGTTGGAACATTCAAGGATTTTAACTCTTGTTTTAGGTTAGATTTTTGTTCCTCTGTTTTGTCAAGAGAATTTCCAAGGCTAGTCATGACGTTATTATGCATCTTTCTTTTAGCTTGATCCTTCGGTATATATAAAAAAGGCCTTGCTTGGAATGAGAGATTTCTAAAATATTTTTAAAATATAGGCATCTTCTAATGCAAATAATTTATCTTCTGGCCACAGATGATTAGACCTTCCAGTGGTGTACTTATTTAAATAGTGACTCAGTCTAACAAGCCTCTTTATGGAAAGACCAGGAGGTCGACTTCCAGGCTTAGGATATGTTTTTACTGTATAAACAAGAGGCATTCCTGGAGAGGGCATAGAAAAGGCAGTCCTTATGATCCTCAAAAATTCACTTTCAGAGGTAGGTTAGGAAAGCAAAAGGACTTTGCTGCCCTGGGCGGTTAAGGATGGTGAAGTGTGAGTGATGCCTCTGGTCTCAGAATCACATGGATGCAGGGGCATGTGGAGGTGACTCCAGTAACAGGCCTGCTAACCTAGGCTGTCAGGCGGGCACTTCTGGGACTGGACTTTTCCAGTACTAGACAGACAATAGAGATGGAACTTATTAAGACAAACCCTCCTGAGAGCTCGGCACATTCAGAACAAAGAGACTGCTGCTTAAAATTTTACATGTCTTGAGATGCCCAGTCCTTTCAGAATGGTCACTAGATGTAATCTGAAGTCATGCTCCCAGTTGGCAGAGACAAGGGGGAGAACCTTCCCACTTGGTTACAAAAGACAAGTTCTCAGGGTATAAATCAAGATGAAGTGGAACCTTATCAGGTTCTCCTAAGGTACCCCTCTTTACAACAAAATGACGCAAGAAGACAAAGACAAAAGAAAAACAAAGACTATTTCTGGAAGGAAAAGGATCAGACCATATAAATATTCACACCACAAGTATACCAAAGTTGCTACCCCTAAGCCTAGCCGTACAATGCTTTTCTCTCATTAATCTTAAATTTGGAAGGGAAAAAGAGATGTGTAGTGATGACATTTCACAGAGAGAGAGATTTCATAGAGAGACTGGGAGTAGTGAGAACTTATCATTTTTTTTTTTTTTTCTGGTTGTCATATCCTGGGTTCCCTTGACTGTGGCTTCCAGAAGAGCAGAGTGTTTTGGGTCTACCCTGCTCACTGTGCCAAATCTGTAGGAGTGAAGGGAAAGATTCCCCTTTACCCTCTAAAGGTTGGCTGAAAATCAACCCACAAAAGGCAGATTAATAGGAAAAAAAGTCTGTATTAGTCTGTTCTCATGCTGCTAATAAAGACATATCCTGGACTAGGTAATTTACAAAGGAAAGAGGTTTAATTGACTCACAGTTCAGCATGGCTGGGGAGGCCTCAGGAAACTTATAATCATGGTGGAGGGGGAAGCAATACATCCTTCTTCACATGGCAGCAGCAAGGAGAAGTGCTGAGCAAAGGAGGAAAAGTCCCTTATAAAACCATCAGATCTTGTGAGAACTCATTCAGTATCACGAGGACAGCATGGGAGTAACTTAACTGTCCCATGATTCAATTACCTTTCACCAGGTCCTTCCCACCACATGTGGGGATTATGGAAACTATAATTCAAGATGAGATTTGGGTGGGGACACAGCCAAATCATGTCCAGGAGGTACAAACTTATTTTAATGTGCATAGCATGGAGAAATCACAGGAACATGGTTACCCAATAACCCAATGGGGTATGGATTCGTATACGCACTTCATCATAAAAAAGGGGAGATAGGGCTGTAGGAGCAAATGACCTTTGGGGAGAATGAATGGACCCATGAGGCAGATATTATCTTGTGAACAATTATTTTTGGGTGAATGAGACCCGTGAAAAGAAAAAGTTCAAAGTCTCTCTGGGATCCGGGTGTGGTATTTAATTTTCAATCTCTTCTTCTGTGACACGAGTTTTAATCTTCTCTGATTAGGCCAGGCGCGGTGGCTCACAACTGTAATCCCAGCACTTTGGGAGGCCGAGGTGGGTGGATCACGAAGGTCAGGAGATAGAGACCATCCTGGCTAACACGGTGAAATCCCATCTCTACTAAAAATATAAAAAACTAGCCAGGCGTGGTGCTGGGTGCCTGTAGTCCCAGCTACTCGGGAGGCTGAGGCAGGAGAATGGCCTGAACCCGGGAGGCGGAGCTTGCAGTGAGCCGAGATTGCAGCACTGCACTCCAGCCTGGGCGACAGAGTGAGACTCCATCTCAAAAAAAAAAAAAAATTAAAAAAAACTTCTGTGGTTAATGAAATTTCAGGGAAGGCAATTGTGTTTCTCTCTGACATGTCTGATTTCTCGGTAGATAAGGACATTTCAGAGAACAGTTTTGTCCTGTGCTTTGGGAGAGTCAGAGGATTGAGAGGTGATGGTGTGATGGTGTAGGGGAGTGAAGGACTGACAGATCTTGTGACTTTTACTTTTTTAGTTCACACATATTTTGAAGTGAAATAGTCTAGTTTCCTACACAGTCATGGCTCCCAATAACCCAGAAACATAAAAAGAACTTGTAGCACAAGGTAAATGTCACCTCTGTGAACACTTGAAGAATCTACTCATGTCATAAGATGAATGAATATGGCTGAGCTGGCCTAGTATCTTCCAGTAGGGGCTTTCCTTTGTTGTTGAGTGATAAGACCCCTTGTTTTTTATTCTAAGTTGGGCACAGGGAACCATCCTGAATAAAGGCTACATTTTCCAGTTTTTGCTGAAGCTTGTTGATGTCAAGAGATCAGTTCTAGCTAGCAGAATATAAGCAGAGCAGAAACAGGTAATGTCCTTGGAGGAAGAGTGCTCTTTTCTGCCTCCTTCCTGCTGGCTGGAAATAGATATAACGGCTGGTGCACTAGTGACAATCTTGGACAATGAAGTGGTATTTGTGTGTGGAGTGCTGAGGATCAGGAGCCTCCGATAATCCTGCGAAGTCCATCCCGCAGCCTGCCACCACCTGGCCAGCTTTCGTGAAAAAGAAATGCATATCAGTTTCATTTAACCCAAGTCTAATACTCCTAGGGACAGAAGGAGTGATTAACTCTCCTATATGTGACTTCCAGGTTAGAAGACTAAAACTCTGTTCCAGAATGACTCACAGTTATCTATAAAACCAGATGAGAATAAAATAATAGATATTTTAGGACACAAAGGGGACAATAATTTCCTAAAATGACAGAAGGAATTAATGTTTACTTTTTCAAGCCTAGTTAATAGTTGAAGTAAGAGCAATATGTTTTTTCTTTATTTATATTGGTATTCACATGTTAACTGTTCCCATGTTAATGAATTGATGTGTTTCTTACAGTTTGTCACTATAATAGGGTAGCTGTTTTGAATGTTATTACTTTGCTCCATATCAGTGTACTAACTACCATCGTTTTTCCTTGGGCATCAAGAACTGAAATATGCATGTTCAGCTTGTAGATTTAAGTGTCCAAGTCCCACTGCACATTGCCAATTGTCATATTGGGTTTTACATGAAGCCCTGCAGGCACATGGGAGTGAAACTGAGGACATAAGACAGTCAAGATGTGGTGGAGCAAACTGGTCTCCCTTTTGCATGATGAGCAGTGATGGATGCTGTGAAATAACATCCTACCTGACCCAGAGCTGATGGGACAATGCCTGGGTGACCAGAGTTGCTCAAACCACCTCGCGACCTCGGTTAATTGTTCACTCTTTACGTAACTTATTACTGACCCCAAGTGCTATTTCTAGTGTTGCAGTGACCAGGCTCATCACTGAGTAACTGGGGTTAACACAACACACTGCTGTAGTGTCTCAAATTCTTTCTGAGCCTCCCTGCTATATATTATCCTGGGACTTCAATTTCCCTCCCACCGAGAGATTCCCCCTTCATCCAAACAGAGTGAACCCCTTAGCTCCCAGGGTGGTGGAGTCACACTGAGGATCTTGGCTGAGGTACGGTCACAGACCAGCTCACCCTGTGCTAAAAGTGGAGGTTGTGGCAATCTTGCTTGAACAGGTATAGTAGCTCTCCTTACACAAACACACACACATACACAGCCATTGTGGGGAGAGACAGAGAGGAAAAGAGAGAGAGAATGTTCCCCATATTCCCTAGGGTGTTGGCAATTTTTTTTTTTTTTTTTTTGAGACAGGTTCTCATTCTGTCACCCAGACTAGAGTACAGTGGCGCAATCACAGCTCACTGCAGCCTTGACCTCTTGGGCTCAAGCGATCCTCCAACTTCAGCCTCCAGAGTAGCTGGGACTACAGATGTGTGCCAGCACATCTGGCTAATTTTTGTATTTTTTGTAGCCATGTTGCCCAGGCTGTGCTCAATTTTTTTTTTTTTTTTTTTTTTTTTGAGGCAGAGTCTGGCTCTGTCACCCAGGCTGGAGTGCAGTGGCGCCATCTCGGCTCACTGCAAGCTCCGCCTCCCAGGTTCACACCATTCTCCTGCCTCAGCCTCCCGAGTAGCTGGGACTACAGGTGCCCGCCACCACGTCCTGCTAATTTTTTTGTATTTTTAGTAGAGACAGGGTTTCACTACGTTGGCCAGGATGGTCTCGAACTCCTGACCTCATGACTCACCCACCTCGGCCTCCCGAAGTGCTAGGATTACAGGCTTGAGCCACTACGCCCAGCCTCAATTTTTTTTTTTTTTAATGTAAACTGTTGAGAGCATATCTGACACTCTGGCTTATAAACATAATTTTCTAAAGCATCGACTTTTTCCAAAGTTGAAAATACTGAAGCAGCTTGTCCAAAGGCAACATTGTAAATAAATACTGAAAAATAAACAGAAGTGACCAGCATGGTTGTGACATCACCCACAGCTCCTGTTCGGTGATTAAAGGTTCAGTGGCCCTGCCTCCTGTACGTACAACTTCCCGCTCATTGCATGGGTAGAAAAGCTCAATCTGAGGCCCCCAGCCTGTATGTCAGCATCTCCTCAGAGCCAGCAAGGCCTGGAGCACGTGTGGGGCAATGGCAGTGAACGGAAGAGCAGTGATGTGTGAAGTTCAAGTTCTCCCCTCTTTCCCATGAGGTCCACTGCTGGTGTGTTCTCTTCTCCCTATGAGGTTACTCCAGGCAGGTTAGGAGCAACCCTAGTAATCCAGAGAATCTTAAAGTCAGGCCTGGCTACATTGCTCCTAAGTGTACCAAGAAGACAACACCCTCCATTCTGATGATCAGTTCCTGGAGATTGTGTTTATTGACTCTTTAATCACCACCAATCCCCCTTCAAAGGAGATACTGTCAGAGGCATTCGAACCAGAGTGACTCCATCTTGAATGAAGTGTGGACAAATGAGGCTGGGCTTGCTGGGCTTCATTCCCAGGAGTTTGGCATTCCCAGCCTCTAGATGTTTACACTTAAGAGAACAGATTAATAATGTTTACTAAACAGACCCACGCCCAGGAATGGCCTGATATTCTGATAGCTTGAGAACAAAAGCATTCCTAATTTTGCTTTAAAGATAACAATATTAATTCTTGCAAAATATCGTAATTAATGAAAATTAATCTTTTATCACAAACCTTGTAGTAGAGCACATCGCCCATGAATTTTTTTTTATCCTGTATATGAACAAGCATTATACCTAGGGTGGGTGGCTTCCTTCTCTTATTTTCGGGAATACCCTGTTCTACCTGTGGAGTAGCCATTCTTCCTTCTCTTACTTTCCTTATAAACTTGTTTTTCTTTATTCTACGGATTCGCCTCAAATTCTTTCTTGCATGAGATCCAAGATCCCTCTTTTGGGGTCTGGATTAGGACCCTTTCTGTAATAATACTGTTATTACCCCCACCTACAGATGAGGATGAATTGTGACACAGAGGTGTTAAGTGGTGGCCACAGCTGGAGAGCACCAGGCCAGGCTGGGGTTGGATGGGTTCTCCTGGCTTCGGAGTCTCTACTGTCAACAAGCATCCCCTGAAGGATGCTCCTGTCTTCCCCAGGGACCCTGCTCAGGTTCTCAGAGTTTTGTGTCCTATTTTATTCAAGGGTTTTGCTTGGCCATGGCTGTGGAGGACACGCTTGCTATTGACAGCTAGGGGTCATCACGCTCAAGAGAGGACTATCTTCATCACACTGTTTTGGCCAGGATTTAAAAATTTACCACTTTCACGATGATTCTCCACCCGCTCTGTGCCCCTGGAACACCAGCTTTCTGTGCATGAATATCCTAACCTGCCACGGGGAAGCCATCACTGGCACAGGCTGCCTTTTGAGGTTAAGAAGGTCCTTAACAATGAATCCTTATGCTAAGCACATGGCTTATGCTTGCTTTCCCCCCACCCCCACACTAGGGAATGAGGAAATGCAAGGGAATCACCTCGTTTATGCTCTGGTTTCCTTTCAGTGCATTAAAGAATGCCCTTAGGCTGACAAAGCATTAACAGTCAGCAAATGTTTGTTTCATGTTTGCACATTTCTTTTGTCAAACACCCAATTTCCTCTCTACCATTTCTGATCAAGGCTCACTCTTGTCTTGGGGGTAACTTGAAAAGTGAGTAACCAGGATTTTAGTTAACATAGCCAAAGTCACAGGCGCATGATATAAATGCTGATTTTGCCCCTGCGATGCCCTTGCGGTTAGCTTTTGACTGCTCTCCACGTGACCAAGCTGTGCTGTGTGCCTTTTCATTGTGTTTCACATGCCTTTTGGGGTTTGTTTATCACAGATGAAAAAGAACAAAGACAAAAACAAAACCATTTTGGTGCTTTAACACATCATGATCGGTAACCAGGTTCTACTCTACACAAGAAAACTTTCTAGGATCGCACCCTCCCAAACGGCTTGCTAACAGTTGTTTCTTGATCGAAGATATCTGTGATCAGACAAGTTCCAGAAATGCAAGATTGGACCGAGCAAGGTGGGTTTCTTGGAGCCGAATAGTCCTAGCCTTTATTTATTCTGCTGGGGAATCTGTGGCTCATTGTAAGAGAAGTACAGCATTCGGCAGCACAGGCTTAACAGACAGAGGAGAGCTCTCCTGAGGGTCATTGCAAGGGATCAGTATCTGTTAAGATATTATTTAGGAAATGATATACTCGATTTAGGATTCTAAAGGTGAATTGCTGTGGCTTCTGCTTGCAAACTTTCACGTATTCTAGCTAGGCATACATAAACCAAAAATGAAATTCTAAGCCACCCAGCCAACAGAAAGGACCTCCCTTTTGGCCAAGGGAATCCCAAAGAAACTTTAAAAACCAGTTCAGGTCATGATGGAAAAGGCAGCCAGATATGCATTATTATGCCCTCCTCCCTTTAGGAATTTAGGCATAACGGATCAGCATTAATGCTAAAATGGAGATTTTAAGACTGATAAAATGTACTCTTTGTAGCAATAAGATACTGAATTCAAATTCCAACCTGACTCTGGTATAGCATCGCATGGCAGAGAATAGATCTTGAAGGAAATCAAAGTATTTTACCCCACTATATATTAATATTTCTTTGACATATTTTGGAAGGGCTCTGCACAGCCTTCTCTTGTGAGGGAAATTTGCATTTTGTAGAGAATGTTCTTCCTTTACTAGATCTTTTCCACAGAGTTTGACACCTTTTAAGGTTGGAAAGAGACATTTACCATATATTCTCTCTGAAGTCGGCTACCTGGAGGCTTCATCTACATGAAAAGAACATCGGCTTCTACAACTTCCCTTATTTTAAGGCAAGTATGTCTTTCTGCTGACTACAAAGCTTTCAGCAAAGCTTAACTCTTTCAACCAATTGCCAATCAGAAAATCTTTAAATCCAGCCTATGACCTATCAGCCCCCTTGCTTCTAGATGTTCTGCCTTTCCAGGCTAACTAAATGTATAACTTGCAGGTATCAGTGTATGTCTTTGCCTGTAACTTCTGCCTCCCTAAAAAGTGTAGAATCAAGCTGTAACCTGACCACCTTGGCGTGTCCTCAGGACCTCTTAAGGCTGTGTCCTGGGCCATGGTCACTCATATTTGGCTCAGAATAAACCTCTTCAAGTATTTCACAGAGTTTAGCTTTTTTTTTTCATTAATACCTGTAAGACAAAGTGAAAAATTAAGTAAATTAGCTACAACATTATGCATTTACATCTGGAAAGTTCCAAAGGTGTGGTGGGTGATGGAAGGATTCATGAAAGGAGTGCCTAGGACAAGCAGCATGCCATTTAACAAATGCTTTCACGTTTCTCCCCTTGGATAAGTACTGCTCTTTCTCTTTACAAACTAAAGTTTATAAACTAAAGTTCTGCTCACATGGATACTAGAAAACATTTTCTACAAGCAGCCTTGCAACTCATTTGATGGTGTATATGACCATCATATATATATATGTACACATATATGTACACAAACACATATATACATAAATATGCACATATATACATATATACATGTATATACATATATACCTATATGCATATGTACACAAACACACACATATGCATAACTGGCAAATGGATGCCCATTTTTTTCTGAGGATAATGAGACATGATTTGTACATTGTGGAAAGAAAAAAATGAACAACTAGATATTGTGCTTTAAAGTTAATTTTGAATCATGATGTAATTCTTCTCCTATATTATCTGTCTATTTACTTCATAAATAAATGTACTAACTGCCTCTGAACTGTGCACTGAAAATGGTTACACTTTAAACTGTTTAATTCTATACTATGTGTAATTTACGTCAACAAAAACAAATCAGCAGAGGCTGGATGTATCCACAAATATTTATTGTCTCACCAATCAAAACGGAAATGGTATACTTTGCAAATAATAGGATTTATTTGACATACGATAGTTTTGCCAGAGTTCTCTATTTGTTAAAATAATTTTAAGTAATTTGTTTTCACTTATGAACCTAATGTAAAAAAAATTATGGCATCTTACCAAAAATCCATAACTCCAAGCTAATCATGCGAAGACATTAAATAAATCCAAATTGAGGAATATTCAACGAAACACCTGACAAGCAATCTTCAAAACTGTCAGATACAAGGAAAGACTGAGAAGCTGCCACAATCAGAGGAGATGAAGGTAACATGAATAAATGCAACTTGAAGAACTGGCCGGGCCCTGGCACTCCTTGGGCTTCATGCCCAGGAAACCACCCTGGTGATGTGGAATCCTGCATTGGACAGAAGGGTGCTAATCCCAGCACTTTGGGAGGCTGAAGCAGGTGGATCACGAGGTCAGGAGATCGAGACCATCCTGGCTAACATGGTGAAACCCCGTCTCTACTAAAAATACAAAAAAGTAGCTGGGAGTGGTGCCAGGCGCCTGTAGTGCCAGCTACTCGGAAGGCTGAGGCAGGAGAATGCCATGAACCCAGGAGGCGGAGCTTGCAGTGAGCCGAGATTGCGCCACTGCACTCCAGCCTGGGCGACAGAGCGAGACTCCGTCTCAAAACAAAAAAAAAACAAAAAAAAACCAAACAAACAAAAGAAGGGTGCTGTTCTGTGGAAAGACTGCTGAAGTCTGAATGAAGCCTGGAATTTAGTTACTAGCATTGCACTCATTTTTTTTTTACTTTTAATAAATATACAACAATAAATTATATGTTGGGGTTAGAGAACCCTCTCTCTCCCCTGTTGAGGTTTGATATTTGAATCTGAGAAATGAACTGAAATAGACTGATTAATAGGAGATAAGACACAAATTTATTAGGTGCACGGAGAGATCACAATACCTAACAACCCAATGAGACTTATATAACCTTTTTCACAGGGGAAAGGGAAGTAGGGGTTGTAGGCACCGTTAGAAGAAAAGTAAATGACTTTTAGGGGAGATGAATGGGCTTGAAGAACCGACAAATGCCTGGGACAGAGTCTCTCTGGGCTCTGGGTGTGGTGTCCACTCTAGTCTCTTCTCCCATGAGTTAATCGTCATTGTTTTATGAAATTATAAGACGCAGGCTCTGGACAACTGCATTCCTTCCAGAGGAACTTCCCTTAGTTTGGGAAGTGAACCTCAGCTAAGGTCCCTTGCCTGTACTTCTGAAGTGGCAGAGGGACAAGAGTCTTGCACAGGGGCGTCATAGAGACCTTGGTTCTGGGGCTGCTCCTTTAGTTCAAAGAGGCCAGCAGGTCAAAGCACCATACTTTGAGGCATTGTTTTCTGAACCCCAACATACATAAACTGATAACATTAGAGGTAGCTGGGTGGAAGATATCTGGAAACTCTCTGTAGTATCTTTGCAACTCTTCTATAAATTTAACATTATTTCAATGTGAAAAATTTTAAAGTAAGACAATAATGAGATTGAGAATTTTTAAAAGTTTCAAAAGTTTATAAATAAATGGGACTCAATCATCTAGAAATTCAGGTAATTTTATTTAGGTTATCTAGAAATTGAATGCTTCTATCAACTTCAACTTAATTGGTTGGTTGTATGTCAACTGAAATAGATGAAAGTTTCAGCCCCTTCCATCTTTGGTTGTATGTCTAGGGGAGGTTCATTAACCTCTTGGTGCTTCAGTTCCTCATCTGAGAAGCAAGGTATTTTAGTGAGTTCTGGCTGTCATAACAAAACCCTATAGGCTGTGGACTTAAACAACTGAAATGCATTTTCTCAGAGTTCTGGAGGCTGGAAGTCTGAGATCAGGGTGCCAGCTTGGTTGGTTTCTGGTGAGGGCTCTTCCTGGCTTCCTAACAGCCACCTTCTTGCTTATGGGTCTTTCTTGCTTGTGGGAAGGGACAGGATGAGCTCTCCAAAGTCTCATCTTATAAGGGCACTAATTCTGTCATGTGCACCTGTATTTAATCAGTTTTCACACTGCTATAAAGAACCACCTGACACTGGGTAATTTATGAAGAAAAAAGGTTTAATGGACTCATAGTTCTGCAGGCTTAACAGGAAGCATGACTGGGAGGCCCCAGGAAACTTACAATCATGGTGGAAGGTGAAGGGGAAGCAAGCACCTTCTTCATATGGCAGCAGGAGAGAAAGAGTGGGAAGTGCCATACACTTTTAAACCATCAGATCTCATGAGAACTCACTCACTATCATGAGAATAGCAAGGGGGAAATTCGCCCCCATGATCCAATCACCTCCCACCAGATCCATCCTCCAGTTGGACATGAGATTTGGGCAGGGACACAAACCCAAACGTATCAGAATCCCACTCTTGGGACCCCATGTAGACATGATTATCTCCCAGGGTCCAACCTCCCAATACCATCACATTGGAGCTTGGGGGTTTAATTTATGCATTTCAGGGGGACACAATTAAGTCCTTTGCATGGGGACCTGCATATCAACAAGGCAACTTGTTTCTCCTGAGTGACATTATGTTTACAACGTTCTGTGAAGTTGCTGCCACATGGCTGCCATTCACCGAGCACCAGTACTGTTGTGTGGCTGTCAATGTGATTCCCCAGAACCTCTGTGGATATGGACAGTGATTCATGGATTTAGTTCAGCATCTCCCTAACAACAAAAGGGTAAGATATTTAACTACACTAAAAAGTGACAGATGACATCACTGTCAGAAATAGATAAAAACTCTTTGACTCTTTATTTTCTTTTTTTTCCCGAGATGGGTCTTGCTCTGTCGTCCAGGCTGAAGTGCAGTGGCGCTATCTCAGCTCACTGCAAGCTCCACCTCCTGGGTTCACGGCATTCTCCTGCCTCAGCCTCCTGAGTAGCTGGGACTACAGGCACCCGCCACCATGCCTGGCTAATTTTTTTGTATTTTTAGTAGAGACGGGGTTTCACCGTGTTAGCCAGGATGGTCTTGATCTCCTGACCTTGTGATCCCCCCACCTCAGCCTCCCAAAGTGCTGGGATTACAGGCGTAAGCCACCGTGCCCAGCCTGACTCTTAATTTAATCCAGATCATTTACTTGACACAAGTAACTTCACATTCACCAGGAGCAAAGGGGGATTAAAAATCCATCCACGCCAGAGTGATAAGCTCAGGCAGTGCAGGATAGGGGACAATAATGCCACGTTAGAAAGGGGGACGACACAGCAAAGAAGGTAGAAGGCAGGACCTCCATCCACACAACAGTGATGGCAGCAATGCCACCAGAATAGAAGAGGAAGGTGTTGGGGGAACCCTCTCCGTGGAAGGGCATTAGAACTGAATCCTGAAAGATCTGGATACGAGGGACTCACTGGAATAAAAGGGGACAAGGAAAACGCAAAGAATACAAAACAGTTTGGAGGCCTGTCCCCAGAGATTTCAGGCTGGAAACAAATGTGACTGGGTTGTTCTATAGGTACACCTCTCTGCATTTCTTTGTACATGGTAAAACACTTGGGAACACAAAGCCAGCCAGCAGGACCATCACCACCACTTTATTTTGACTGAGCCCCAGCTCCAGAGAAGAAGCTTAGAGCCAGGGCATCTTCCTCTGGAGACACCCTCTCACTGGCCTCCTCTGTTCCCTGAGCTGTGCATGAAGGGCTGTAACCAGGAAGTGAGTTTTTGTCCAAAAGGGTTGAATTTCAATGGGTCAAGACTTGGATGTCACAGTGCGTGATGGTTAATATTGAGTATCAATTTGATTGGATTGAAAGATGTAAAGTATTGTTCTTGGGTGTGTCTGTGAGGGTGTTGCCAAAGGAGATTAACATTTGAGTCAGTGGACTGGGAGAGGCAGACCCACCTTCAATCTGTGTGGGCACAATCTAATCAGCTGCCAGTATGGCCAGAATAAAAGTAGGCAAAAGAACATGGAAAGACTAGACTGGTTTAGTCTCCCAGCCTATATCTTTCTCCTGTGCTGGATGCTTCCTGCCCATGAATGTGAGACTCCGATTTCTTCAGCTTTGGGACTCCTGGGCCTTCAGCCACAGACTGAAGGTTGTACTGTTGGCTTCCCTAGTTTTGAGGTTCTGGGACTTGGATTGACTTCCTTGCCCTTCCGCTGCAGACAGCCTATTGTGGGACCTCACCTTGTGATTGTGTGAATCAATACTCCTTAGTAAATTCCTCTTTATAGATACATCTATCTTGTTATACATCTATCCTATTAGTTCTAGTCCTCTAGAGAACCCTGATCAATCCACTGTGCCATATGCAGCTTTTATTCCAATGAAGTTAAACCTGAGAAAGAGGCCACACGGTGGTTCTCCGCTGTGCTCCTCGGAGGAGAAGTCCACTTGCCTTCCTGGTGACGGACAGGCTGTGAGGTTCCTGTTTCATTGTCAGTCATCATTTTTCCACCCCAAACTCGACAACAGATCGGGACACTCAGAAGCTCAGAGAAGGGTGCACGTTTCTGCATTGCTGGACAGCTCAATGCTCATGCCCCTGGAGCTCTCCAAGGTTGACCTTCATGTCTTGCAGGAAGGACATTTCAGCCAGCCTGCGTCCCCCACAAAGCAGAGCCTGGGGTGAGAAGTAGGTGCCAGTCCTTCATAAGGTGGCGAGGGTGGAGGAGAAGGGAGGTGAGACAAGAACACTGTGAAGCAGAAGTAGTGTGATGTCCAGCATTGCCTCTGCTCCAGGAGCCCCCAGGAGACCCACCAGCCTCTCAGCAGGTGGACCTATGGTCCATAGGACTTCTCCAGTAGAGCTGAAGGGAAGGATTGCATCTCACAAAATTCTGAAGAGGGAGGGAGGGGGTCTTTGATCTACCTTGCTTCCTCCTACCTCCCTCCACCTTAGAAGAGCTGCCTTATAGGCACTTCCAGGTGTCCCCTCCTTTCCTGGGCAGCAGGGAGCCAGAACAATGTCCTGAGTCATGGAGTTGTGTCATTGTCAAGAAGGAGGTTGCCCAGACACAGGCAGAACACAGAGCTTGAGGCAGAGAGAAAGAAGGGTCGGAGGAGGCTGAGAAGGGTTGCAGAGCCAAGCTCTCAAAATGGCCCTAGAAGTGTTTTATCTTTCCTCGTCTTTGGCATTTTAAAAAATGGTCATTCAGGCATGACACAGCAGGGCTGGGCCAGAATATTCAGCTCACCGAAACACATGTTCGGTTGTTGTTCTGGTAAAAGGATGTGAGGTAATGAATAATTCCTGAAGTTTGGTGGAGAATTTGGCCACATTTTAAAGGCACTGGAAAGAAAAACATTGTTTCTGCATGTTAGTGAAAGAGTAGTGAAGGGCACAGCGGGGCAGTGAGGCTCAGGGGTGGGAAGCTGACAGGGAAACAGGATCCCTGAAGAGGATGCAAGGTCTTGATTATATGGGATGATGCTGGGGATTCTGAGGTGGAACCTGCTCCTTTTTAAGGACCACCTTAGTGTCACCAAAGGAATATGGCTATGAATGGGTTGAATAACATTTGGATACACAATCTGAATGTCTTAGCACAGTTTGCCAGGTCTAAGAGAGAGTATGTTTTCATTTTAATAATAGCTTTTGGGTTCTCATTTCTCTCTGGTGGCGTTATTTATTTCCCTTGGGCTCCTGGTTTAAAATGAAGGGTTCATGGATTGGTCTGGTATCAAATCATTAACACAGCAGACACCAAAGTGAAAAGAGAGTCCTAGGAAGGGCAACAAGCCCAACGATCTTGCCTTTTTGATGATTCTCATAAATCCAAGCATTATGCTAAAATTAAAATGGCAACCTCAAAATCAGGCACAGTGGTAATCTAGAAGCAAAGTTAGTACATTGCTAGAGAAAATAAAGAGAGAAATCAGACACAAAAGCCCGTTTAGACTGACAAAGGATGGAGAGGGAGAATTCAGAGGAAACAAAGGGAAATTATACATTGTACACACACACACTTAGGATCGGGGACTACAAGGTCACACTGTTACCATGAAAAGCAGACTGTTAAGTTTTATGATGCTGGGAGACAAACGCCTTCCAAGAAAAAGTAAAAAATCCCGCTAGGTTTATACAATCCTAGCCAGCAAAGTTTATGCTTTCGGAAAAATGTGTCTGAAAACAGGGGATTACAATACAAACCCTTGTGTACCACCCCCTCCTGCCCTGGGGTTCCAAGACAGCTTTCACAGATAGACATAGGAGATATTGAGCTCGAATTCTGCAGTGGAAGGGGGTTTCTTTGCCTCTGGTGGAATTCCTTTCCCTCTGAAATGCCCTTATTCTCAAGGACAATTTTCTTTCTCCTTGGTTTATTGTCTGAGTAAGCCTTTATTGTAGGCAAGGAATCTTTGGCTACACTGAGCAGTGCCAAGAACAGTCAACAATAAACAAATAGTCATAACATTCAGCAGCATGTCAGTTATTGGAATGCAAAAGACAATCGTGGAGCAGGCTGAGGGGGCTTTGCACTTCTCTCCCTCCAGCCCCGGAGATTGCTTGCAAGTTTTCCTTCACGTTTTAAAAATATGGGAGCTGCTCCTTAAATATTTTAATGGCCTTTTGCTCGCTCACGTTCACTTCGACCCAGATTTCTGACTTAGCTCTAACAGGACACAAAACTGTCATCTTTACCCAGCACTTGCTACGTCTACTCATAGTCCTGTTGTTTAAGTTTATTGCCTATTTTTTAGCTGGTATTCTGCATGTATCTATTTGTGTTTATGATATGGTCAACTCATAGATTTTGCTCTCTCATGCTTTGTGTCTATGCTTCTCTGCCAGGCAGCAAACCCTGCAATTTGCTTTTGAATCCTACAACTGAGTACTTGGATGGATGGGGTGGTTGCAGGATGCCTTTGAAGGTTACATGTGAAGGTGGAACCACCGTGGCATGGAAGCTTCGCAGATGTCGCTGTCTCCGTGGATCAATTGCAAACGCAAAGACCTGATGAGCAGAGAAATCCCATCTTAGAAAAAAAGAGAGAGCTGAGTCTACAGAGCTGCTACTTAGAAGTCTAAGACTTTATAATCAATTGTGAAATGTGGAATCTAGTAGAAATTTAACTTCCATCTCCATTATGTTAGGGTTAATAAAAAAGGGGCATATATGAGTCGTCTTTAAAAATTCCTTCTCGTGACTCCAGTTAAATAGGCTGAAATTAATTCGTTTAATATGCCTTTCCACATTCTATGTTAGTCATTAGTTATTTTATTCTTTGAATTATCACATACACAACATTCAATACTATTTTTTTTGTTTTTTTGAGACGGAGTCTTGCTCTGTTGCCCAGGCTGGAGTGCAGTGGCATGATCTCGGCTCATTGCAAGCTCCACCTCCCAGGTTCGTGCCATTCTCCTGCCTCAGCCTCCCAAGTAGCTGGGACTACAGGTGGGTGCCACCATGCCCGGCTATTTTTTTGTATTTTTAGTAGAGATGGGGTTTCACCATGTTAGCCAGGATGGTCTCAATCTCCTGACTTCGTGATCTGCCCACCTCGGCCTCCCAAAGTGCTGGGATTATAGGCGTGAGCCACCGCGCCCGGCCCATTCAATACTATTTTAAAAATAAATATCCTAGAATCCCACCTCATACCATATGCTGAGATTTTCCATTTAATTTTCTTTGATGTGGCCTCTGGTAATGTGGATGTGCCTGTGTGTGGATGCGTGTGTGTGTGTGTGTGAGAGAGAGAGACAGAGAGAGAGAGAGAGAGAGAGAAATAAGTGTGTACAGATCACCCTGGAACAGCAGGGGATTAAGGAAGCCAAACCCTGCATAGAAAAAAAAATCCTTGTGTAACTTTTGACTCCTCAAAACCTGAATCACTGATAGCCTACTGTTGACTGGAAGCCTTACTGATAATATAAACAGTAGATTAATGTGTATATTTTATGCATTCATAACATATCTAACATTTTGTAATTGTAAAAATATTTCTAGGCTACACAATTCATCTGTAAGTTTTTAAAAATTGTTGCAAACCTCCAAAATTTTTCCAATATATTGATTGAAAAAAAATCTACATATAAGAACCTGTGCAGTTGAAACCTGTGATGTTAAAGAGACTATTGTACTATGCTTTCAGCCTGTGGGCATTTAGTGGGGTTGGTAGGCTGGGAAACTTACTCTAAAGCTTTTGCTGATGTAGAATACACTGGGTATACAGTACAAAACAAAATTACCAGGAGGACTGCGTTTCAATGGAGTGAAAAGAATGTTCAAAATGAATAAAAGATTTTCAGTAAAGGTCAGCACATTTGAAAAAGTAGGTAAAAACGTAGATAAATCTTATATAATATTTACTCAGGATAGATTTTTTTTTGTTTCTGAATAAACTTTATTTTTAGAGCAATTTTAGGTTTATAGAAAAATTACACAGAAAGTACAGAGTTCTCTTATACACCACCCCCTCCTCTACAGTTCCCCTTTTATTATTAACAACATGCATGAGTGTAGTATATTTGCAACAACTGAGGAACCAATATTGATGAAGCAGTTTGAATAGAGCCTCTGACCTGGACACCTAACAGTTCCCTGCAGAATGGCTGACTTAGGATCTGAATCTGGGTTCACCTTCTTTTGCATCTATGGTAATGATAGCCTACCTTGTTTTATCTGACTTTCTTCAAATTGAAGCCTTCTTCTAAAGCAAACTCATGGAGGTTGTCTGCAGGCAGAAGGTGGCTGAAGAAGCTCTTCTCGCAGTCCACTTCCAGGAAAGACACTAAAGAGCCAGGGCTCCCCTTTTTATTACTCTCATATCCTCAGCAAGGGCTTGGTGTGAAATCAGGAATGGGGTACTGTGAAGGCAACTATAAATTACTGGGAAAGAGTACAAATTATTTTGTAAGTGCATTTACACACACTTTTTTTTTTTAACAAAAATACATAGCTTGAAACATGCCAATTCAACCCAGCAGAATCGATGACTGCTGAAAGTGCACAGTCTGTGACTTCGCAGGCCTGTAGGTCTTATAAGCTCAGATTTCTGAAAATATGTTTTTATTCATCTGAACAGCCCTTACTCAGAAATAGGAATTGAGGGAGAAATGTCAAAATGGAGAGGACATTAAGTGTTTGCTAATGCGTTTGACTTTAGTTTCCTTGGATTCAATTTGGCAGCATGTATTTAACTTAAAACTCCCTTAGTTGTTTCTAAGAATAAATGGAAAGAAAAAATTCCCTTGGCAGAGACAGAGATTAAATGTGTGAGACCTGGAGTGTGTTGGGGTGGTCGGGGGATGGCCAGCACTGGCTCTGCCTCGGCGGTGGGATGATCACGACTCAACTTTATCTGTCTGGGTTGCCATTCATTTTAATTCTAAAATGAGGCCTTCTAGCTCTAAAGATAACAATTGTATCTGCAGTTAAATAATTCTTAGTACATGATCATAAGAGGACCAGAAATACAATTTTTCTTGAAGTCAAATTAAATTCAACTTCAAGTTAAATCCATGTATTTGTTCAGAAAATTGTTGAATTGCCCTTAATATTTCATCTATTGCAATGCCACACCAGGCGTCTTCATGGCACAATCTCCACAGTGTTGACATCTTTCTGGGGAAAGAAGGTTGAAGAGGAGAGGGACATCTGTGCTTTGGAAGCATCATCCACTGTTCATCTCTTGGAGACGCTGTGATAGTAATTTCTTATCACAGTTGTCATCGACTTCATTGGGCAATCTGTTAACTGATGGTATTTCAACTGCTTTTCCTGAGGAAAGAAAAGAGAATTAGATCAGTGCCAAAAAAAAGTGGGCTTTTTGTCTGTTTCTTTTAAAAATTTTTAAATAAATTGCTTTATTTTCTCCTCCTTAATCAGTGTTTCTCAACCCTGGAAGCATGTCAGAACCACCTGGAGAGCAATAAAAATACCAATGACATCATCTGGGCCCAGGCCAACTAAACCAGACTCTCAGGGGAAGAGGACTGACTTTTTTTCCCCCCTCTTGAGGGCGGGGGCCTGTTTTTGTTTCAGTTCCTTTCAGTTCTTTCCCCATAGAAAGAACTGGTGCTGCTAGTTGTCCAGAGACCACACTTTGAGCCACTGCCTCCTCAGTGACTTTTAAGGCAGTAGTTCTAAAGCGTGGTCCCCAGACAACTAGCAGCACCAGTATCTCCTGCACAGGAAGTGCCAATTTCCTCCCAGCCCTGCTGGCTGAGAAGCTCTGGGTGTGGGTCCAGCAGTCTGTGCCGTAAGGAGCCCTCCAGGTACTGCTGCCGTGGGCTGAAGTCCGAGAACCACCCATCTAAGGTCTATGGCTTCAACTCTGCCGTCTCAAGTGCAATCTCAACTTTCTCTCTCTACCTTCGTTCAGCTGGCTCCAGGTGTGCATCTAGGTGTCCCAGCAATGCCTTGTATTCATGTCCAATACAAGACCGAGTCTTTGCTTGTTGTTTCTTAACACGCTCCTCACCATGATTCCGACGTTTAGGCTCAACAACTGAGAAGCTGTCTTCAGTTTCACCTGGTTTCCTTCACCTGGCAATTGATCTGTCCCTGAGCCTGCGTGCCTCTCCCTCGCCCTCCCCTTTGCCAGGGGGCTGGCTGTGCTCTTATTATCACTCTGCCATGAGCTCCCACTGCAATGAGCTCCCACAGAAACCCTTCTGGAGAGGAGGAGGACTCTTTCTTCATCTCCCCAGCTATCATCCTTATCATCTTTGTCGCTTTGTTCCAAAAACCCCTCAGTTCTCATCAAAGCCCTCTGCCTATCTTAGCACCACAAACAAATAGACCCATTACTTTACAAAAGTTAGTACCAGATACAAGTCCTTGTCTCCCATCTGATCTCGTGACACCTATCCCCACCAAGTCGCTTTTCTGTGTGCCCTCCTCAGACCCCAGAGGCTGGCAGCATGAGCCGCCCCGGGCTTCCTGCCTCTACAGCTGGCATCACATCACAGCTTCTGCTGGAAGCTCCCTCCTGCGGTCTATCCTCATATCTGTCATCCATCCTTCAAGAGTCAGCTAAATTTTGATTGCCTCCCACCCAGCAGGAATCACTTCCTCATTTGTGTTCCTGTAGGATTTTCTTCCTAACATTTATGACACTTGACACATTAATATGAGTCTAGCTTTTTTAATGACAAACAGGACCTAAACTTAGAAGCGCATTCTCTCTCTCACCACCCAAGCTTCAAACATGGGTTAAGTGTTGGCTTATTTCTTTCTCTCCTTGGATTACTCCTTGACCTTTAACTTCTTTAACCTTCTGCTCCTGTCATCTGCTTGGATGTCCGTGGCATCAGTAAACATATACAAGCAAAGCTTTGGCAGGGGCCTCTCCAAACAGATTCCCTATAGATTTTTTCTAATTTTCTTAATGGTATTACCACTGTCAATGATTCAACGTGAATCATCGAAAGTATTTCTGACATACTCCCCTTCCACTCCCATATCTATAATTTGCTCCAAAGTGTTGATTCTTTCATTTATTTTTTTTATTTTTTGAGACTGAGTCTCGTTCTATCGCCCAGGCTGAAGTACAGTGGTGCCATCTCATCTCACTGCAACCTCCGCCTCCCAGGTTTAAGCGATTCTCGTGCCTCAGCCTCCTGAGTAGCTGGAATTATAGGTGCCTGCCACCACATTCAGCTAATTTTTGTATTTTTGGTAGAGACGGGGTTTGACCATGTTGGCCAGGCTGGGGTCGAACTCCTGACCTCAATTGATCCACCTGCCTTGGCCTCCCATAGTGCTGGGATTACAGGCATGAGCCACCATGCCCGGCTTGTTTTATTCTTTATGATAGGAATTTTCCTCCTTAGTCAACAACCTAGTTGATCTCTTATACATTTATGCCTGCTAAATGTGCAGCAAACAGGCTGGAGCAAGTCTTTGGGCAAGGATGACCTTCTCCTGTGTTCTCCACTGTGAGTGCTAAAACCCTAATGCCATAGGCAGGACCCATGACAACTATAGCACTGCACAGAAGGGACAATTGTTAAGAACCTAAGGAAGACAAATGCAGATATGCTTATGAATGACTACCCCACATTAGGGAATGAGCATGGTGCACATTTTACTTGCATTCATACACAAGAAATTAACTTCACTGTCTTTTGCCTCACCTCTGGACACATTCTTAACTTCTCAAATCTCCCGTCTCACCCTTGAACACTTTGTCAAACAGGTTTCCCATCTTTTCCATTAGTTTCAGTAGGACATGCTCATTTTTTAGCAATTTAGATAGTTGAGACTGCTTCCTGTTTCAATTTCTCATAACACCCAAGGCATCCATCCTTCCCTATAGAGAGACTATCACCAGCTTGAGAATTTGGAGCAGGAGGATGCCAGCCTGCCTGGTTTTCCTCGCTCCTCCTCTTGGGTGGAGGTCAGGACTTGGAAAGTGGAGACATAAAGGGTTAGAAAGTCTTTCTGGATGAGGCAGCAGCTATCTGGGTTAGTGTCATGCTCCTGGCGAGGGGGGCATGCTGGCTCTGTCTCTCTCTCTGTCATGGTACCTGTAGAAACCTCACAGACCTGCTGTCCACTCTGAGCCTGTGGTTCCCTGGCAAAGTCTGAGCCCTGCTCCTATGCTTGATTGTGGCACCCCGTGTCTTCTGTTCCAGGATACCCCAAAGTTCCTTTCTGCTAGAATTGCATCCCCTGGCCGGCAGGGCTCTTGGCAGGGCCTTCCATATGATGCAATCCTAGCTACGATCTTCTAGGGCCATGGGACAGGTCAGTGTCATGCCCCAACCACTGGCACAAGAACTCCCCTCAGCTGGCCAGCAGGGGCTGCTCCTACCTCCCTAGGTGAGAGTCTAGCGTCAATGTTGGTCTCCTACACGCTCCGGGAGGTGCACATTGAAGACTCTCCCCAGAGAACTCCCCTATGGCTTCGCAGGGAGCTTCTGCAGCTCAGAAAGCCCCCAGCAGGGGTGAGGGTAGGGAGATAGATGTGAGTCTTCATTCCAGCAGATCACCTTTGCTCTCTGATTTTTTCTCTCCAAGACACTTGTTTGTTTTGATGTGAGAAAGGAATGTAGAGCATTCCAATAACTTTGCCTGATAAATCCTCAATCTTTTTTTCACTGTAAATCATTAACATTCTCTATTATATTCTGGACGTGAGTGAACAGTCTCAGAACCAGGTTTGAGCCACCACATATACTATATGCACAGTTCTGCATCTCTTTTCAGAATGTGGTATGATTGAGACATGTTATTCTCAGCTTTGATGACTCAGGTGAGACCAGAAAAAACACAAGTTAACATCTGGCTGCACAGTTAATTGTAGATATATATATATATATATATATATATATAGTGCCTTACAGTAGCAAGTTCAAATCCAGATCAGAGCTAACTTGCTCCAGAACTGACAGAAGCTCCATAGTCTGGGTAGTAACTTTCTTGTTCAGTCTAACTGCCTCTTCTCCCACAATGGCCGTGTTTCATGGTCTCATGCACTTTCTAGTCTCTGTCAAGCCTCCCATAGCATGGGAAGTTTCCCGCGTGCCTCTGTATGTGCACACATGCTCATGTACACTTAGTGTACACTTAGCTGGGCATATATTCTCAGATTTTGCAAATTTACTTGATCAATATTAAAATTAAAAGGGGAAATTGTAGTCAGTTTTGTTCCCAGGGCAGTTTCTCTTCTTCTGTTAAGCTTTACAAAAATATTTATTATCAGTGTGTAACTCCTCTCCCAATTCGCAGCTTCCTGGGGCTTGTATTTTTAAATTATTTTAATAACATCCTGGTGCACAGTGCTCTCTGCATTTTCTGCCTGAGCACCCTGGGAAGGCTTAGGAGGGTCCCAGGGGGAGTCAGAGCCTGGAATCTTCTTTTCCCAAAGCCCCATTGGTTGGTATTTAAATAGTAAGTAATTTCCTTTTGTCTCTAGAAGTTCCATAGGCAGATTGCCAGCTGCCTTAGGTCTGCAGCTCTTGACTTTGCCAACCTTTAAGACATTGACTAAGCATATTAGATTAAAAAGGAAAACTCTCTCTTCCCATTATTTATAATTACTATGTTTCCAATTCAGTTTCTGTAAATATGTTTCATTATTATTGAACAAATTCTACATTAAATTAAAATGAACATATTTCATTTTACTTATAATTTACAACCATGCTTATTTCTTTATTATTTTACTTTGAATTATTAGATCAGGTTTCCAAGTTTAGCCCCGTGTTAATTTGCACAAATGGCTGGAGGTGGTCTGGGGAGTTTATAAAAAGCTCAACCATTTTGCTATCCACAAGGTGAACATGTTCTTTGCAGTAGAAGAAACCGAACTCTTCTATTTTTGGTCACTGAAACATCCATATTAAAAAAACAATTTTAAAGGAAACCGTTTAAATGCACATCAGCAAACACGAAAAGAGTCTCCCCAAAAGGATAGATTAATTTAGTTTTATTCCAGGAGGGCAGCAAAAAGAATCACAGGAAATGTCACTGACATGGGTGTTTTCTTCTTTTGTGGAGAGGCTGACCAAGAATTGCCTGGGGAAAGCACCTCTAAAAAGAAAGAATTCATCGGGACGTTGACGGCTAGAACTCAAATCGTATGCAGTCGCCATCTTGTCGCCTCACGTCATATCCTTCATTTTGGTTCTTTGTTCCCAGCGGAAGCTTCAGCCTTCCTTGGAGGACTTTTTGAAAAGGTTTTCCATTCTGCGATTTCACACTCACATTCTGAAAGAACGTATAGTTGAATCTCGATTTCTTAATTAACATCGAGTGAAATAATACCTCCTGGATGAGTATTACTCTTCTTCCTGTATCCAGGTACCACTTCTGAGTTTGGAGTGAAGTCATATAACATTTTCAGTTCAAATTTAGATTTTAAGTATAAAGCAAGAATGTTTTTCAAAGTATTTGCATTAAGCTTCAAAAATACATGCATGGCAATTGTTTCTGTTTAAATAAATGCTTTAATGTTGTCCATTTGTCAGATATCTTTCTTCTGTACCATCCTTTCCTCTTTATTGATTTCTTTATCCTGGTTCACTTAAAAAATTCGTGCATTACAGGGCAGGGAACATCACACACTGTGGCCGCCCTGTTGTGGAGTTGGGGGATGGGGGAGGAATAGCATTGGGAGAAATACCTAATGTAAATGACAAGTTAACAGGTACAGCAAACCAACACGGCATATGTGTACATATGTAACAAACCTGCACGTTGTGCACATGTACCCTAGAACTTTAAGTATGATAATAAAAAAATTTTAAAAATTCGTGTGTTAAAAGAGGTATTAAATGATATATTTCCCTTGTTATTTATTTAATTTTTAATTAATTTATTTTGGCTGTTGCACATATATGAGGGTTAGCTGAGTGTTGAACTCAAGAGTCATAATCATTTTCCCTTAGAATTAGGTAAATATGGCTGCACAGACATCTAAACCAATTTGATTCTGGTTTCTTTGCAGGAAAATTGTCTATTCCAAGTAGATGTAGGTTTTATTTTCTTTATATTAAATGGTCCCTCAGTGATTTTTAATTGAACTTTAGGAGTCAAGCCATGGAATTGGTACCCAAGCAGTACCTCAGAATCTTTCTTAACATAGGCAACCACTATCAATCAGTAATAATTGGTGCACAAGATGAAAGCTATTTTCTACCACTTCTCTAAATAATAGGAGGTTTTTAAACTAACTTTTTAATTCATTAATTAGATTTCTGTGGTAGCTTTTATGTTTTTACTTCTATTACATTTTAAACTTTGGAAGTCAGGTTTTTATTTCCCAGAATGCTTTGTTTCTTCCATATTGTTTTGTGCTCATGGCAGGCTTAGTATGGTGGTTTTAATGTTTTAAGTTTTCCTGTTTTCCCTCTAAATTTATAGGGTCTTACTCCTGTCATTCAGGTGGGAGTGCATTGGCATGTTCTAGGCTCACTGCAGCCTCCACCTCACAGGTTCAAGAGATGCTCCAGCCTCAGCCTCCTGAGTAGCTGGGATTACAGGTGCGCACCACTACACCCAGCTAATTTTTGTATTTTTAGCAGTTTAGTTTGCTTACATTCATTGATGAAGATATTAACAACTGACATCACTCCTTTGGTGATGGACTGAGTGTACCCTCCCCCAACCCTGGGTGAACATGACCAAGAAGAATTTCTGCTCACTCAGCTCATCTTTGGTCCTCAGACACTTGGATCCAAGAGCTTCTCATGGGCCCTTGAAATTCAGGGGCTGAGAGACGCTGCCGCTCTTTCTACAGAAGCCTCCCAATAGTGAATAGGTTGTGCCTGCTCAGTCTTCTGCCAAAGCTGCTCCACGTTTCAGGCACATAACTAGACCCTCTTTATATTTTAAAATTTCGATAATCTCTTTTCATGTTGCACTGGTTTTGACATTTCAGCAAGAAATTGGGAGACGTAAGGATTTGCATGCATAGCTTTATACATTTTTGAGGGTATTTTAAAATTATCCTTTAAAGTTTTTTAAAACCTAGTGCTTTAGAATCCCCATTTATATAATAATGTTCATATGATTAGCTATGATAAATTGAAATGTCACTTGAACTCTTTCCTTATTCCACATCAGAGTAATGTAAAATATGAAGTCTATTTGTCTTTGGGTTGGAATTTAAAAATTTAGTGCTCTATAGTCAGTTAGCTTTCATTTACGACCCCCAAGTCAATGTGCATGTTTTGTAGGATTATCCCTTAACAAACAAGCAGGAGATAAAATTAGAACAGTTATTGCTATTTCTCTCTTAAAATGTGATGTGGGATCGAGGATGGAGTGATGTCTGCCGCTTTGCCATGGTCATCCGGTGATGTGTCTGGCCCACTGACCAAGTATCTGTCCACCCAACTATGATGACTTCATTTTTTACCCAACTTTCTCTCCTTCTCCACCCAATTTTAGCCTTTTGGGCTTCTGTGTACACATACACTGCCTTCATAGCACTCTTAAATGACTACATCCCATTGTGTTTTGCTACATGTGAATATCATGGTAGATTTCAGATTCTTGAAAATGAAGGATCTTCAATTCTCTAAAACAGCAATCCTAAAAATTAAAACACCATTTTAGAAGACAGATACATTCTGCAAGTACAACAGAATGTTTTTAAGCAATTATTGATTACATTTCATAAGTAGAATTTTGCTACAGTTTTTGGGAAATTGACATTGAGTCTATGCCCAAATTATAAAGTATTGCCTTTTCTACTAACAACTTCAACAAAGTTCTGTTTTATTTGAGTTCCAAACCACCTTTATGCTGTGTTTGAAGTGCACTTAAAAGTTAAAAAGGAGCTGGCATGGCAGGAGGGGTGGAGATCTACAAGTTAAATTGGCAGATCTATAGCTGATCTGCGCCTCTGCAGAAATCTACAATGCAGGCACTCACGCAGAGGTAGCTTCTGTACCAGCAAAGCAATCAAACTGATCAATTAGAAGGAACAGAATCTAAACCTTTGACCAGTCCAGTAAAACGGTATGTATTTGAATCATAACAAATGAATTTGGTAAGGTAACCTCAATCTAATTTGTATGTAAATTATCATGTGATTCTAAAATATTAGGCTTTTACTCTATTTAAATCATATGCAAAGAAAAAAAAAAGAAGTTCTTCCAGTATCTTATTAGCAAAGCCAAATATTGATAGCATTCAGACTTCTTTAAAAATAAATAAGCCTTGGCATTGGCTGCCTGGAAAATCACTTCAGGACTAATAATATTCCAGGAAATATATCTCAGCTTATGTTAAGCAAGAGACGTAAACTGTGTGACTTACTTCAGCCGCCCAGAATTGATTAAAGTGTAACCAGTTGCAAATATAATAGGTTCCTATGGGTGTGGCCTAAGCATAAAACTAATGTTGGTTCAAAGCATTTCTTCTGGGTCTTCGAGCCAGCATCAGCCATGAGGTCTAGAAAGATCACTGGATGGTTACTGTCTGCTACTTTTAAAAGATATTCTTCCCCTTGATGACAATGAAAAGTAAAAAGAATCAGTGTGTCTCAGCCTTTTCACACTACTATAGCAAAATGCCTTAGATTGAGAAATGTATAACTAATAGAAATTTATTGATCACAGTTCCCGGGGCTGGGAAATCCAAGACCAAGTTACCAGCAGATTCATTGTCCGGTGAAAGTGTACTCTCCTTCAAAGACGGCACCTTCTAGCTATGTCTTCACATGGCAAAAGGGATGAACAGACTCCCTCAAATCCTCTATAAGGGGAGCAATCCCATTCATGGGGCCAGAGCCCTCATGACCTAATCACCTGATAAAGACCCCATAACTTAATACTACTGCATTGGGAATTAAGTATGAACATGAATCTTGGAGAGACACAAACATTCAAACAACAGCAGAGTGGAAAATCTAGCTTAAACAATTATTGGAAGTTAAATTACTTGATCTATTAAGAATGCAACATCTTTCCCCTTAGCAATCTCTAAAATTAAGAGGGGGAGATAATATGGTTATCATTGTGAAATAAATGTCAACAGGCATTAAAATAAATTTCCATTTCTCCCAAATCCAAATTGTATCTTTATTTTCCATTTGTGAAAAACTCTCTCTCTGTCTCTCACACATACACATGCACAATACATTTTTTTTTTACAAAAGATAACTAAATGGATACCACGAATTATAAAATAGATGATTATAACCAAAGCAACAATGACTACAATGACCAAAAATGAACACACTCATACTATGTTGTAATAGTGACAGATTTGGCCCAGTAACTTGCCCTTGTAGCAGTTCTTTTATTTTCTGTGATAATTGACTTACATGTTTTTTGACTTTGAGACCTTGTAGGATTTCAAGTTCCCTTTCCTTCCCCTCCTTCCTATCCCTTTCCTTCCTCTCCTTTTTGCTTCCTCTCTTCCATCAGTTTCTTCTTTCAAAAAAATATGTGTTGGATCTCTAACGGGAGGCGGGAAAGACGCTGTACTCTGGGGATGCAGTGCAGAGTCCACTGGGATGTGCCTGCAGGAGTGTGCAGCAGTGAGCAACGTGACTCTGAGTAAAATTCTGGGAGGACACATAAGAGAGGGAGTTATGTTTGCCTGTGTACTCTGGAAAGTTTCAAGAGCCTAATACTTAAAAAATGTGTCCTGAAATTGCAATTTATATTTTACCAATAAAGAGGGAGTAGAAAGCTGAGCAACCAGAAAAGCGAGTGGGAGTGTGCAGAGCCAGTGTGCGATTCTGCAAACAGAGCTGCTTTCCGGGGCGAGCAGCTCCTGGCATGTCTAGGGGAGGAGGTCCTTTTTGGGATGTAGCTTGGGGTAAGATTTAGAAGGATTTTAAAGGCAATGATAAAAGGATTGACATTTATTTTGAAGACAGTGGGGCCATGTCACATTTCTGAGAAGGCGACTTTATGAGCTGATCTGTGTTTTCAAAAGGCAACTCCCATCATAAGGCTGGTAATAAATCAGCAGGGACGTGTCTGGAGGCTTTATTGTTTTATCTTGCACATTGAATTCTGTGGTCCAATTAAATCAATTTTTGTCTTTGGCATAAGTTAGAGGTCAAAATTCATTTTTTCAATGTAGATACCAGATTCACCTAGTGCTACCTATGGTGACTGTAAGACTTATCCCACTGATCATCAGTGGTTTCTTCATCACAAACCAGGTAACCATGTGGTAGGTTGGTTGCAGAACGATCCTAATAAGTCTCCCCATATCCGCTCCTTCAGTTCTATAATTTTTACTTCTCTCCAACTCTGCCTTGGATTCAGCCATGTGACTTACATTAACCAATTGGATGTGAAGAAAATCACTTCAACGTACACTAAATTTCCATGCGCCTTTTTGCATAATTGGGCTTGCTGGGTTTTGGCTCTCTGCATTTACCATGATGACATGTGTGGAGGGACTGAGGGATGTGAGAGGGCCCTGGATGAGAGCCCAGTTATCTCAGCCATTGCAACTGAAACCATCATAAACTGGTCACAGCCACTGACCCCAAACATGTCAGACAGCCCAGCCTCCATCAGCAGAGGCACTCACCAGACCTGCAGCTGACCACAGGTGAGTCCTGCAGTTGACCACAGGTGCCCAGGTGAGAGTAGTAAAACTGCCCAGCCGACCACTGATGCATGAGCAATAACAAATTTACACTGTTTTAAGGCATCTGAGGATAGTTTCTAAAACATCATTATCATGACAATAGGTAATTAAGGCAGAAATGCTATGCAGAATCGGGATGCTGGTGCTGCTATAACAAAAATCGGAAATTCCTGTCATTGCATTGTGGTCGAGGTTGGAGGAAGTGGAGGAAAATTAGGAGTCTGGAGTTACGGTGACCCATGTCATGTGGTGGTGGAACAAATTGTAAAGCTCTCATGCGTGCTAACTTGGGAGATAGCAAATGTACCTAATAAACTTTTGGATTTGA